>NC_044037.1:12929411-13597103 GCF_901765095.1 Microcaecilia unicolor | reverse complement strand
TGGTTTAGGTATCGGTGGAAAGTCCCATCTGAGGAGGTTCAAGATTACTTCTTTCATTTCTGTTTGAAAGTGATAAGATTCAGTTATAACATATAGTAAATGGCGGCAGATAAAGACCTGTACGGTCCATCCAGTCTTCCTAACGAGATACTTTATATGTATACCGAAGTTTGATTTGGCCTTGCCTTTCTTGGGGCACAGACCGTAGAAGTCTGCCCAGTACTGTTCTTGTACTAAGTTCTGAAGCTAACATCGAAGCCCCTTAAAGTGTACACTCCAGCCCATCCCTATCTATTCAGTCACGATCAGGGCGTAGACCGTAGAACTCTGCCCAGCTTCCGTTTTGTTTCCAATTACCAGTGTTGCCACCCAAACTCCGCTAAGATTCCACGGAACCATTCCTTGTAAACAGGATTCCTGTGTGTTTATCCCACGCATGTTTGAATTCCATTATCGTTTTCATCTCCACCACCTCCCGCAGGAGGGCATTCCACATATCCACCATCCTCTCCGTGAAAAAATACTTCCTGACATTACTCTTGAGTCTGCCCCCCCTTCAACCTCATTCAGTCCTCTAGTTCTACCTCCTTCCCGTCTCTGGAAAAGGTTCGTTTGCGGATTAATACCTTTCAAATATTTGAACGTCTGTATCATATCACCCCTGTTTCTTCTTATACATGTTCAGGTCAGCAAGTCTCTCCTCGTACGGTTTGCAACGCAAATCCCATACCATTTTTGTAGCTTTTCTTTGCACCGCTTCCAGTCTTTTTACATCTTTAGCAAGATATGGCCTCCAAAACTGAACACAATACTCCGATGGTTACCTGTTCATGTTAGGGTGCACTTTAAAAATTCCCTGCTTGGCTTATAAAGCCTACTGTCAAGACACTCCATCTTATCTTTCTGCTCACATGATATCTTATACCCCTACTCGTTCTCTTTGATTTCCGGATTCACATCATAAAGTTATACTTCCCCCCCCCCCCCCCCCACCCCCCCCCCACCCCCACCCCCACCCCCTGTTTGGCCTGTTACAAATCTACCAGACGCTCAGCATTTTTTGTTGACCCTGAACTTTGTAATGGTTTGCCATCTGATGTAAGATGGAAACAATCTCATTCCAACTTTCAAAAGCATTTTAAAACTTACTATTTTAAGAACTTTTGGGCATTTGCTGTGAGTCTTCTGTGTTCCGGCTTATCTCTGGGAAGCATCTTTGTTTCCCTCCTTGTACGTTTATATTTTTAACTATCCTATTGTAAGTGGTGTTTCTTTTCGCTCTTATTGGGGTTTTTTTTAAATATTTTGTTTTGTAAACCGTATTGGTCTGCTGGACAATTAATTGTGGTATATGAAGTTTGCGTAATAAATATATTCAACCAATGAATGTTCCAAGCCTCAGTCTGTTTGGCTGCCTCATTGGGCATTCCAAGCCTCATTCTGGCACTCCAGTTGCCTCTCTGTGCATTCCAAGCCTCACTTTGGAGTCACCAGAAATCTTTTAACTACATCCTCACAGGAATCCTGCAGCAACTGCTTCCATCCCTATGGGAATTCCGCAGGATTCCTGTGATACCCATTCCTACAGCTCTGTACTGTTTAACTTTGGGATTGGTAGCATGAAATCTAGCCGCATTTTCAGATCCTGCCAGGTACTTGTGACCTAGATTGGCTACTGTTGGAAACAGGATTCTGGGCTAAATGGATCTTTGGTCTGACCCAGTATGACCGTTCTTAAGACTGGGGTACACTGTAGGGGGTGAGGTTCTGCAAGCAGTAGCAGAATTGGACCTGGCAGTGATCGTATCTGATTATCTTGGCACAGCCAAGCATGTAAGTAAGATGAAGGCAAAAGCCAGAAGGATGCTTGGATGCATAGGGAGAGGAATAACCAGCAGGAAAAGGGAAGTAATATTCTTTTGTATGAATCGTTGAGATTTTGCTGTACAGTTCTGGAGACCACATTTTCAAATGGATATAAACTGGATGGATTTGATCCAGGCAGTGACTATAAAAATGGTCAGCCATCTTCATTACAAAGCATATGTGGGCAAACTTAAAGTACATAAGTATTGCCACACTGGGACAGACCAAAGGTCCATCAAGCCCAGCATCCTGTTTCCAACAGTGGCCGATCCAGGTCACAAATACCTGTCAAGATCCTGAAAAAGTTCAATACATTTTATGCTGCTTTCCCAGAAATAAGCAGTAGATTTTCCTCAAATCATTTTAATTATGGTCTATGGACTTTTCCTTTAGAAAGCCATCCAAACCTTTTAAAACACTGCTACCCTAACAGCCTTTACCACATTCTCTGGCAACGAATTCCAGAGTTTAATTACACGTTGAGTGAAGAAGGACTTTCTCCGTTTTGTTTTAAATTTACTACTTTGTAGCTTCATCGCATGCCCCCTAGTCCTAGTATTTTTGGAAAGAGTAAACAAACGATTCACATCTACTCGTTCCATTCCACTCATTATTTTATAGACCTCTATCATATCTCCCCTCAGCCATCTTTTCTACAAGCCGAAGAGCCCTAACTGCTTCAGCCTTTCCTCATAGGGAAGTCGTCCCATCCCCTTTATCATTTTTGTCGCTGTTCTCTGTACCTTTTCTGATTCCACTATATCTTTTTGAGGTATAAATGTGTATCTCTCGGAGGAGAAGCAGGATAGGGAGGTTAAAGCTGTCCAAGTGATAGTCACATGACTGAGGCCGTGTACATCTAGTAGCGCTATAGAAATTATTAGTAGAGAGATTTTTCGGTTGAAAGGAAACTGGGGAAAAAAGGATCATAGGCTGGGATTGAAAAGGGTTTGACTCGGGAGTAGTATTGGGAAATTGTTTCTGTAAAGAAGTATGGTGAATATGTGGAACAGCCTCCCAAGTGAAGGTGGTGGAGGCGAGAAGAGTATCGGAATTCAAGAAATCATGGGAAATTGTAGAGACTAAGCTGTTGGTTTGGATAGGCAGACTAGATAAGTCATGCCATGGTCATTTTCTGCTATCCTGTTCTCTGTGTTTTATGTAAATGGATTATAATCTTCAGCATAAATTGCCCTCCTTGTTACAGAATATGTTTGGAGTAGTTTTCAAATGATTTTCAGATTTTCATCAAGCTTGCTTGTCCTACCAGACTCTTCCCTATTTCAAAGAGCCTAAGACTTCTAGGTGTTGAGCTGGACCCTTACCTGCAACTGGATTTGCAAGTGCGAGCGGTCACCAAGCGGATGTTCTACGCAATGTGGAGACTGCGGCGCATTAGGTTTTGTCTCACCAGAGAGCTCTTCCGCACACACGTTCACTGGTTAGTTCTTTCTCACCTTGACTACTGCAGCGGGAGTTACGTGGGCTGCCAGGAGCAACTACTGCGAAAGTTCCAGACTGCCCAGAACACTGCTGCAAGACTCATTCCGGCAAATCGCGCATGGTTCCCGCGCAACCTCTACGTCTCAATCTACACTGGCTCCCAGTAAGAGAGCGAATCGCTTTCAAGCTCTGCACCTTAACGCATAAAATTATCTACGGTCTAGCTCCGGAATACATGATTCCTCTAATATACCTCCCACCTAGAAATGCCATCAACACAGCCCGCACCTATCTCCAACTTCATTATCCGTCTTGCCGGGGTGTCAAATACAAGCTTCTTTTTGCCTCTACTTTTTCACTACTCCAGCCCGAAGACTTGGAATGCTTTACCTCTGAACCTAAAATCTCAATCTGATCATCACCTTTTCAAGACGATGTTGAAAACGTTCCTTTTTGAAAAAACTTACTCCATTAGTAATTCTGCTTATTAGTCACCCTAATTGTTGTTAGTGTTCTCTCCTTATTCTGCTGTAAAATTCATGTGTTGTACTTCTCTACTTTTGTAATTCATGTAAGCCACATTGTGCCTGCATTTGTGGGAAACTGTGGGGTATAAATGAACCATTAATAAATACATTACGAAAAAGCTGAACCAAAGAAAGGGTAGGAGTGTAGCACTCGGTGTTTCAAGAGAGATGGAGGCATGCACGGACTACTTGCTGTCCTCCTCCGGATACTAGCTTTCCAGTAACCATGGCTAATATCCGTCTAGCCGGCTGTTGAAAATCCTTGCCTGTGCTCTACACAAGGATTGGCAATGCATAAGTCGTCCCCTTTGCTCATAGTATCTCTTCTCACTTCAGTGTGATATATTGTGTTAGGGATGGTCAGCCATTGCTGATGAAACAGTTTTTATCACTGAATCCTTGGGCAGAGGCTGCAACAGCAAAAATAAGCCAGCCTGAGGTTCCGGGTCCCTGGATTTTGGAGGCTATGGAGGGGGGTGGGGAGAGGGAAATATTAACATTTTACGAATGTGAGACTCCCGTAGAGCTTAATTACCGTGACAGGGCATCTTGAAATGAGCTCTAACTGGATTTCAGGGCAGTGCTTTCCTCGTTTCTTGTCCCTCTGCAGCGGGAGCCCAGTTAAAGTTCACTCACAGCTCATGCATTAACTGGGAGTTCCCTGTATGCACAGCTGAGCTTTATCATCCTCAATTAAAGGCAGCAGACTGACATGACTGACGATAAGCTCAAGAGAAGGCAGCATGGTATTTGCAGAAGAATTGAACGGTTCTGATTAGCTCTTGTTGGCGAGGTTAATCCACTGACATTTTCTCCCTTCCTCTAGTTAGAGATCAGAAGGGAGACCTGGTCTCTCTGAATGTAATCTTTATGGCAGTCTTGAATTTGCGGAAATAGCTGTTAGATAAGGACCCTCGGTCCCTAAACAACAGTATTAAGAGAAAATTGCCGAGTAGTGTGCGAGAAGCAAACATGATATATAGTACCACTTTCATTTACATATCTCGTATGTGTCTGTTTAATATGTGTGCCTATTAACTTGGTCAATACTAATACTGCAAGGCCAGTGCAGGCAGCCACTGCAGTTCCGGATGCCTACTGTTAGAAAGCATGAGTGACAAAATGCCTGACGGGCGATGACAGATTTGCAGATGATGCAAAAATATTAAGAGCAGCGAGAACACAAGACTTGTTACTTTTTGGGATTCCGGAATCTTGGTATTCTTTGGGATTCTGCATGGAATCTTGCTACTCTTTGTCCTTATCCCTTATTTGTCCTGTTTGTCCTAATTAGATTGTAAGCTGTGTGGCGCAGGGACTGTCTCTTCATGTCCAGTGTACAGCGCTATAGAAATGATAATTACTAGTCTTTGGGATTCCGGAATTTTGCTACTCTTTGGGATTCCACACGGAATCTTGCTACTCTTTGGGATTCCGGAATCTTGCTATTCTTTAGGATTCCACACAGCATCTTGCTACTCTTTGTCCTTATTGCTTATTTGTCCTGTTTTTCTGTCCTAATTATATTGTAAGCTCTGTCGAGCAGGGACTGTAACATAGTAACATAGTAGATGACGACAGAAAAAGACCTGCATGGTCCATCCAGTCTGCCCAACAAGATAAACTCTTATGTGTATACCTTACCTTGATTTGTACCTGCCTTTTTCAGGGCACAGACCGTACAAGTCTGCCCAGCAGTATTTCCCCGCCTCCCATCACTGGCTCTGGCACAGACCGTATAAGTCTGCCCTCCACTATCCTCGCCTCCCAACCACCAACCTCTCTTCCCCCACCTGCTCCGCCACCCAATTTCGGCTAAGCTTCTGAGGATCCATTCCTACGCACAGGATTCCTTTATGCATATCCCACGCATGTTTGAATTCTGTTACCGTTTTCATCTCCACTGCCTCCACCATTTCTCTTCAGTATACAGCGCTGCATACTCATAGTAGCGCTATAGAAATAAGTAGTAGTAGTAACAGTTTATTGTATAGATTAAATTTTACTTGAATTTATGTGTGCTGATGCTATATATATATATTTTTTACAAATTGTATAATCTGAACATTGTGTATTTTTGTATCCTGCGGTGAACTGTGTTGGTATTTGCAGGCTATAAGTCCTGTATAAAATAAAATAAACATTTCCATGCTAACAATCCCATGGCAAGCAGTAGCTTCCCCAATGGACTTCCGTTTTAATGCAGTATTATCCTTTTGTAATTCCATTTAGTGTGTGATTCCCTGCAGTACATATTCATAAAAACACAATTTCATTCAGCACATTATCCCCCCCCCCCCAAGGGTCCAGAACACTGTACCTGGTTTCTCCCAATTTTTCTGAGCTGCTCTGATTCAAAACGCTTCAATCCTAGCTGTGATGCTTGTCTTCGGCAGATAGCCAGGAGGAGTGGGTCTCATGCCACTGCTTCTCTTAAGTTTTACTTTGGTGGGGTTAATGTCAGAAACATAAGGGGGAGGCCTTGAAATTGGCAAGAAACCAAAAACCGGTGAGGGGCCATATGCACCCTGACTAGGTTGAGGTTGCAGCAGAGTTGGCATGGGTTTTGACAGAGCCAACTGGGAGCTGGACTAAAGAGCCCTTAAAGCGTAACCCTTGTTTTTGGTTTATTTTTTAATCGAGCTGTATCTGTGGGACAGCCTCTAGGGGAACCACTTGCAGCTGACTTCCCAAGACCTCAGAGAGGGAGAAAACTCCACCAGTTGCTCTTCTCACCTTGCGGGGGCGTGACAATCAATGGACAGAGCAGTCCAAATGCCCCCCCCCCCCCCGGAGCTTTCTGATGGAGACAAATACTGGACGGCTTCCCTGCTTCACCATCCATTGTAGGCCACCAAGTACTTATGGCTTTCTTTGCCTGCTAGACTTTTCTGGACTGGTCAAACAAGGACGAAGAGGAAGCAATAAATAACAGGGCAACCACTCTCTTTTGTTTCTGATGATGCAGAGCCACTCCATTATCTCTTTCCTTCTCTACCTCGGAATCTACCCCAGTTTTTCTTTCATCTTCTCTAATAGCTCTCTTGCTTTTTCCCCCTTGCCTCGTCGCTCCCTCTTTCTTGACCTATGTTTAATTTAGTGTTATTAAAATGTGATAAACCAGTTTTTGATGTAGCATCAGAGCGGTTAACAATAAAACAAATAACGCACATTACACACAACATAAGCAACAGTCATGTGATACATGTGTAATCACAAATTGCAATGCATAGTCCTATAACACAGACATACAGTATGAAACACAGAAATTGTGATCCACAAATCCACAGCCCAATAAAGGGACAGGGAATGGCATCTGGTATACCTGCTTTCTGTGGTTACAATCAGTGGATTAAGTATTATATATTAGGTGCTTATTTTGTACCAGCTGCCGTGGGAACTAAACCCAATTCCCTTGATTCTCAAGCCACCGTACTATTAGGTTACTCCTCTACTCCAGACACAAATACCAGCACAACAACACATAAACAACATAGAGCTTATACCCCAATGCTGCCCCCGCCCTACTCCAAATCATCACCCATCACTAAAACAACGCAACCCTAGTAACTCAATAATATAACTGGCTTCAAATAAGTCTGGAAAGGCCTATTTTTGCTACTGGATTTGGACTTTGAGATGTAATTGCTTGTATTTCCAAATCTGAGTCTTAGGTGAAGTATACGAGTTATTTTGTGTCCATGTAGGCTTACAATCTAAACTGTACTTGAGACAGTGGAGGGTGAGGTGACTTACCCAAGGTCACAAGGAGCATCAGTGGGAGAAGTACGTCTAGCCCGTCTTTGGCTGCTTTCAAGTCCAAACTTAAAGCCCACCTCTTTACCACTGCTTTTGACTCCTAACCACTGCTCACTTGCCCTGTCCTTTTATCCTCACCTCTTTATTCCCTTACCCTTAATTGTTCTGTTTGTTTACCTGTCTTATCTAGATTGTAAGCTCTTTGAGCAGGGACTGTCTTCTGTGTATGGTGTACAGCGCTGCGTATGCCTTGTAGCGCTATAGAAATGATAAATAGTAGTAGTAGAAGCCTGCCCTTGCAGATCAGCAACGCGGCCGCGCAGGCTTCTGTTTCTGTGAGTCTGACATCCTGCACGTACGTGCAGGACATCAGACTCACAGAAACAGAAGCCTGCGCGGCCGCGTTGCTGATCTGCAAGGGCAGGCTTCTACATGGAATGTTGCTAGTGGAATAGCAACATTAACATTCCATGTAGAATCTCTAGTAGCAACATTCCATGTAGAATCTCAAATAGGCAATAGTCGTCTGGAATAGACTTCCCGAGCCTGTACGTCTAGCCCCGTCTTTGGCCGCTTTCAAGTCCAAACTTAAAGCCCACCTCTTTACCACTGCTTTTGACTCCTAACCACTGCTCACTTGCCCTGTCCTTTTATCCTCACCTCTTTATTCCCTTACCCTTAATTGTTCTGTTTGTTTACCTGTCTTATCTAGATTGTAAGCTCTTTGAGCAGGGACTGTCTTCTGTGTATGGTGTACAGCGCTGCATATGCCTTGTAGCGCTATAGAAATGATAAATAGTAGTAGTAGAAGCCTGCCCTTGCAGATCAGCAACGCGGCCGCGCAGGCTTCTGTTTCTGTGAGTCTGACATCCTGCACGTACGTGCAGGACATCAGACTCGCAGAAACAGAAGCCTGCGCGGCCGCGTTGCTGATCTGCAAGGGCAGGCTTCTACATGGAATGTTGCTAGTGGAATAGCAACATTAACATTCCATGTAGAATCTCAAATAGTAGCAACATTCCATGTAGAATCTCAAATAGGCAATAGTCGTCTGGAATAGACTTCCCGAGCCTGTACGTCTAGCCCCGTCTTTGGCCGCTTTCAAGTCCAAACTTAAAGCCCACCTCTTTACCACTGCTTTTGACTCCTAACCACTGCTCACTTGCCCTGTCCTTTTATCCACACCTCTTTATTCCCTTACCCTTAATTGTTCTGTCTGTCTGCCTGTCTTATCTAGATTGTAAGCTCTTTGAGCAGGGACTGTCTTTTTTTGTGTATGGTGTACAGCGCTGCGTATGCCTTGTAGCGCTATAGAAATGATAAATAGTAGTAGTAGAAGCCTGCCCTTGCAGATCAGCAACGCGGCCGCGCAGGCTTCTGTTTCTGTGAGTCTGACGTCCTGCACGTACGTGCAGGATGTCAGACTCACAGAAACAGAAGCCTGCGCGACTGCGTTGCTGATCTGCAAGGGCAGGCTTCTAGATGGAATGTGGTTAGTGCAGTGGAACATGGGAAGTTGTTACTATTTGAGATTCTGGAATGTTGCTATTACTTGAGATTCTACATGGAATGTTGCTACTATTGGAGATTCTGTTGCTACTATTTGAGGTTCTACATGGAATGTTGCTATTCCACTAGCAACATTCCATTTTTAGATTCTGAACTCTTTGAGCAGGACTGTCTTTTCATGTATGGTGTACAGCGCAGTGTATGCCTTGTAGCGCTATAGAAGTGATAAGTATTAGTAGTAGTAATGTAGAAGCCTGCCCTTGCAGGTCAGCAATGCGTGCAGGACGTCAGACTCACAGAAACAGAAGCCTGCGCAGCCGCGTTGCTGATCTGCAAGGGCAGGCTTCTACATGGAATGTTACTAGTTGAATAGCAACATTTTATTTTTATTTTATTTTGTTGCATTTGTATCCCACATTTTCCCACCTATTTGCGGGCTCAGTGTGGCTTACAATACATTGTAAATGATGGAAATACGATTTGTTACAACTCAGTTATGGATTACATTATGAGAAGTTATGCGGAGACAAAGTCAAAGTATCATTAAGGGAATAGGACCGAGGAAAAGAACAATGGAACAGTGGAAAGAGACAGCGGGAAACTGATAGGGTAAATAGAACATTAGCAAAAGAACATTTGGTATAACATTTCCTGTGAGTAACAGTATAAATGTGATAAAATTATGGGGAATGAGAATTCAGAAGAGAATGTATTGGTGTATTTCTGAAACATTGAGTGTGGACTTCATGTGTTTTAATCCTTACAATAAATTTTGTCAAAGAGATGGGTCTTCAATAGTTTGCGGAAATTGGTTAGTTCGTGGATCGTTTTCAAGTTGCGTGGTAGTATATTCCAGAATTGCGTGCTCATGTAGGAAAAGGTTGATGCGTGCAGCGCCATGTACTTTATGCCTTTGCAATTAGGGAAGTGGAGGTTGAGGAAAGTTCGAGATGATCTTTTAGCGTTTCTGGGTGGTAGGTCTATTAAGTCAGACATGTAGGCTGGGGCTTCACCGTGAATAATTTTGTGGACTAGTGTGCATACTTTAAAAGTGATGCGTTCCTTAAGTGGGAGCCAGTGTAGCTTCTCTCGTAAGGGTTTTGCACTTTCGTATTTTGGTTTTCCATGTAGAATCTCAAATAGTAGCAACAGAATCTCAATAGTAGCAACATTCCATGTAGAATCTCAAATAGGCAATAGTCGCCTGGAATAGACTTCCCGAGCCTGTATGTCTAGCCCCCTCTTTGGCCGTTTTCAAGTCCAAACTTAAAGCCCACCTCTTTACCACTGCTTTTGACTCCTAACCACTGCTCACTTGCCCTGTCCTTTTATCCTCACCTCTTTATTCCCTTACCCTTATTGTTCTGTCTGTTTACCTGTCTTATCTAGATTGTAAGCTGTTTGAGCAGGGACTGTCTTTTTTGTGTATGGTGTACAGCGCTGCGTATGCCTTGTAGCGCTATAGAAATAAGTAGTAGTAGTAGAAGTAAGGTTTGAACCCAGGCTTCCTTGCTTTGCAGCTTTTTTGCTGAAATTACTAGGCTACCCTTTTTACCTGTATTTCTGTGGCTTTCTTGACTTCTACATGCCTCTTTGCTACTCTTGTTTTCTTTTTACCCTCTCTGTAGCTTTGACTTTTTTGTTTTTGTTTCTTTGCCCTTCTGCTAGTCTCTTCTATTTTTCCAACTCAGATTTCCCTTGTTGAGTTTTTTTTCTTTCCGTCTCCCTTAATATCTCTTTCCCTGTTTTTGCCTTTTGTCTTATGTCTTTTCGGTCTTGAACTTCATTTTTCTTGCTGTCTTCTTTTGCAGATGTGAAGTGTTGCCAATAAGATGCCGCTGGTAAAGAGGAGCATTGAGCCACGCCACCTGTGCCGTGGGACGGTCCCTGATGTGGTCACTAGTGAGTTGGAGTGTGTCACTAACAGTACCCTGGCCGCCATCATCAAACAGCTTGGGAGTCTCAGTAAGTTGCACCTTATTAATGGGGGGGGGGGGGGGGGGGGGGGGAGCAGACTCCATTTGAAGACTCATATGTAGACTTGCTGAATCCCGTTGAGAAGGGACAGAATGGCCCGAGTAGTCAGCACCCTATACAGGGTTTGTGGCTTAAGCATGATCTTATCTTCTGGATTCTTGAATGATTACAATTAATCACATTGGGAAAATTCCAGAATATTTAAATTAGTTGTAAATGATTAATATGCATGACAGCGGTTAGGGTGATTAAGGGGCCCTTTTATAAAGCCATGGTAGGGCTATCATGGCAATGGTACTTGAACGCGGCGCCGTTCACAGCCGCTGCCTTGATTTTCTCTCCTCTCATGCCATCCTCGATCCGCTTCAATCCGGCTTTCGCCCCCTACACTCTACAGAAACGGCACTATCTAAAGTCTGCAATGACCTGTTCCTCGCCAAATCCAAAGGTCACTACTCCATCCTCATCCTCCTAGACCTATCCGCCGCTTTTGACACTGTCAATCACAACTTACTTCTTGACACACTGTCCTCTTTTGGGTTCCAGGGCTCTGTCCTCTCCTGGTTCTTCTCTTATCTCTCCCATCGTACCTTCAGAGTACACTCTCATGGTTCGTCCTCCACCCCTATCCCGCTCTCTGTTGGAGTTCCTCAGGGATCTGTCCTTGGACCCCTTCGTTTTTCAATCTACACCTCTTCCCTGGGCTCCCTGATCTCATCTCATGGCTTCCACTATCATCTTTATGCTGACGACACCCAGCTCTATCTCGCCACACCAGACATCACTGCGGAAACCCAGGCCAAAATATCGGCCTGCTTATCCGACATTGCTGCCTGGATGTCCAACTGCCACCTGAAACTGAGCATGGCCAAGACCGAACTTATTGTCTTCCCACCCAAGCCCACTTCTCCTCTCCCTTCACTCTCTATCTCAGTCGATAACACCCTCATTGTCCCCATCTCATCTGCCCGCAACCTCGGTGTCATCTTCGACTCCTCCCTCTCCTTCTCTGCGCATATCCAGCAGATAGCCAAGACCTGTCGCTTCTTCCTCTATAACATTAGCATAATTTGCCCCTTCCTCTCTGAGCACACCACCCAAACTCTCATCCACTCTCTCATTACCTCTCGCCTTGACTACTGCAACCTACTCCTCACTGGCCTACCACTTAGCCATCTATCCCCCCCTTCAGTCAGTTCAGAACTCTGCTGCACGTCTTACCTTCTGCCTTGACCGATATACTCATATCACCCCTCTCCTCAAGTCACTTCACTGGCTTCCGATCAGATACTGCATAGAGTTCAAGCTTCTCCTACTAACCTACAAATGCAGCCCCTCCTTACCTCTCTACCCTCATCTCCCCTTACGTTCCTACCCGTAACCTCCGCTTTCAAGACAAATCCCTCCTTTCAGTACCCTTCTCCACCACCGCCAACTCCAGGCTCTGCTCTTTCTGCCTCGCCTCACCCCATGCTTGGAACAAAACCTCCCTGAGCCCATTCGCCAGGCCCCCTCCCTGCCCATCTTCAAATCATTGCTCAAAGCCCACCTCTTCAATGTCGCCTTCGGCACCTAACCACTACACCTCTACTCAGGAAATCTAGACTGCCCCAACTTGACATTTCGTTCTTTCGATTGTAAGCTCCTTTCAGCAGGGACCGTCCTTCTTTGTTAATTTGTACAGCGCTGCGTAACCCTAGTAGCGCTCTAGAAATGTTAAGTAGTAGTAGTGGTGCGTGGCAAATTGACCTTACCACCGGGCTACCGCGGTAGTGCTGTTGTGTGCCGCACGCCATTTCTGGCACTCAAAAAAAATAGTATTTTTAGCGCCGTGGGCTTACCAGGAAATGGCCGTTCTGTGGTAAAAGGGGGCCTCGGCGCATGGCAAAACCTGTAAGTCAACTCAAAAGGACCCCTAAGAAAGGAAGTTTTCCCAATCTCTGCGTATTGAAAAAGTGACTTAAATTTATTTTAAACTTATTTATGATTTTTAGCTCACATTTTTTTTCAGTAGTTTTATGGCATATTTCATTGGAGTACAGCAGATATTTCCATGACCCTAGAAGACTTAAAATATAAGTTTATGCTTAAGGCAGTGGAGGATTAAGTGACTTGCCTTCAGTCATAATGTATATCAGGGTTCAAGTTGAATACTGACGTCCCTGGTTCTCAAGAAAAGAATCACATTTGACAGAGTTTTATTGTCAAAATAGTAAACCATCCACTTTAAGAATGAAATATTGTGTATTTATGGTTGGGTTTTCTGCATATGTATTTAGTTATTTGAGTATTTTATTAGTAGTTTAATTGTTTGTAGTTTTATTTCTATGTGTGTGTTCATCTTGTTTTAATTTTTTGTAGCGTTTTAGTGACCCCCCCCCCCCTCCTTCTCTTCCCCGATTAAGGCACGTGCTGGGTTATTTAACTCCTTCAAGTGGACAGTTTACTACTTAGCTAATAAGGGGGCCTTTTACTAAAGATTAATGTATGTTATTTGCAGTAAGGCCTGTAGGAATAAAATGGATCCTGTGTCAGATAACGTGCTAAACTTCAGTAAGAGACCCCCCCCCCCCCCCCAATCTTCCATGTAGTAGATGCACTGTTCTTTTCTTGACTGTATTTGTGTACTTCTTGGCCTCTCTATCCTTTTGCCTTTTTCCTGGTTCTCGGCCTGCAGTTCTAAGCACTAGGGGCCCTGTTTACTAAGCTGTGCTGTAGGCGCGCTAGTGTTCTTAGCGAGCGCTAAAAATAGAGACACCCATATATTCCAATGGGTGTCTCTAGCTTTAGTGCACGCTAATTTTTAGTGCATGCTAAAAAAGCTAGTGCACTTTAGTAAACAGGGTCCTTGCTTCTTCTCATTGTATTGAACGAGGCCGTTATTGTGTGTGAGAGGGAAATTTCTTACCTTGCTATGAGAAGGCTGAGGGAGAGATATGATAGAGGTCTATAAAATGAGTGGAATGAAATGGGAGGATGTGAATCTCTTGTTTACTCTTTCCAAAAATACTTGGACTAGAGGTCATGCAGTGCAGTTATTAAATAGTAAATTTAAAAAAAAAATTGGAGAAAATATTTCACTCGGCAAGTAATTAAATTCTGAAATTCGTTGCCCGAGAGAGAGAGGTAAAAGCAGTTAGCTTAGCAGGGTTTAAAAAAGATTTAGATAGCTTCCCAAAAGAAAAGTCCATAAGCCATTATTAAGATGGACTTGGGGAAAATCCACAGCTTATTTCTAGGATAAGTAGTATAAAATGTATTGTACTGTTTTGGGATTTTGCCAGGTACTTGTAACCTGGATTGGCCACTATTGGAAACAGGATACAGGGCTTGATGGACCTTCAGTCTGTTCCAGTATGGCAACACTTATGTTCTTATGCTCTTGAGTAAACTTTAAGATGGAGTGGAAGGAGATGCAATGCCTATGATTCTCTTTTATGGCAAAAAAACTTTAATGAGGGATTTTTCTTCTAGTTGATGCGGATTTTCCGGTTTGGACTTCTGGTATGCAGTAGGTTCCTGTAAATGCAGGTTTATTCCATTGTGGATTAGACATTTTATATTGATCATATGTACCCCTTACAGTTTAATTTAACACAGTATTTGATATTTTCGAGCAGATAAAATTGTGTTTTGTGGAATGAAGGCTGCCCAGCCGAAACACAGCCTGTGTTGAGTTTCTCTGTCTGGGACTTGTATCTACCTACTCTTTACCCATTAAAGGAACTGTTTTGCAACATTTGGTCATCTTGACATTTGTCATCTTCCACTCTGGTTTGCTTTTCATTTTTGTGTGGAAGTTTGTTGGTTTTCTCTTATCTTTGGACTTCAAGGATTTAGTTACAGGCATTCAGTTTAGTGCGCCTTAAATTTAGTGCTTGTTGGATTGATTTAATGTGCATTAACCTACAAATTAAGATATGTGCGATTGATTTGCATGCATTAAAAAATCTAATGTGTGTTACTTTTTTTGTTTGTTTTTTGTTAAATTGTATATCTAAAATGAACAGGAAACAAATGCGCCAGAATCGGGGAGAAAAATCTAAAAACAAACTGCAATTTTTTTTCACCTGTGTGCGTGACTAAATTTTAGGAAGGACTTGAATATGACCAGAGGGGGGAGTATATTGCACCAAGTCAGAAGTCTGTTCCAAATACAGCAAAGTGGAATGTGAGGGGTTAGGAGTTGGTTATAGGGGAGAAGGACAAGCATAAGGACAGCTTACCTAAAAAATGGGGTGTAGGATGAGATAAAAGCAGAGGCAGCAAGGATCTGCAGAGTGAAGGCACGGCTGACCAGTGGCTTTCACAAAATTTCACAAAGGCCAACGTGTTTTCATCATGGGATGCTATGTAAGTCTCTAATCTTCAGAGGGGATTTTTAGCTTTTGCATGTGATGAATGTTAAGAGAGAGCCCTTTGTGACTTGTGTTTCTGGCTGTTTAGGCAGACATGCTGAGGACATATTTGGAGAATTGTTCAATGAAGCCAACAGTTTCTACCTAAGGATGAACTCCCTACAGGAGAGAGTTGACCTCCTGGTAATCAAAGTCACACAATTGGACTCCACTGTTGAGGAAGGTAACGCAAGCAATCACTTGTTTGTTCAAAGTTAGAAATACACTCTGTGAGTTCAGGTTGGTGATAGAACAAGCAGAATCTTCCTGTTTTAAGGCCTTGTTGAGTTTTTACAGTGAATGCTTTGTACCCAGTGATTTTCGAAGGGAAACTACATGGGTGGCTTCCTTTAGAAAATTGATGCAAGACGTACATTAAGTCAAATTGTTTGCGATGTAAGTGTTCAGACTTGCAGCCTGTAAGGCTAATGAGCATTTCAAAATGAAGGGTTTCTTTCTCAGGCTAGTTCTTTGTATGGTGAGGAGTTGTGAAGCAGAATGAGTACGGGATAGAAGACGACAAAGGATCTATATCCCACTGTGCAGATACCAATTTATTTTAATTCCTGTTCATGAGCAATTTATATCTCTCTTTCTTATTGTTTGCTATGCATAGTACTGTACAACTACCCAGCTTAGGGCCCGATGCACAAAGGCAGCAGTAAAATACACTTCCTGGGTAAAGCTTACCGTGTCAAACAGCAACCATGCAAATGTCATGCACGGATCTCCTTTTGTGCATCGGTCGCTTTTTGTGACTGGCTGTCAAATGTATTTTGACAGCTTGCACACAAATCCTTGTTGTTCCAGTGGGGGGATGGGATTTGATATACCGCCTTTATGTGGGTTACTATCAAAGCAGTTTACATATTACAGAAATAGGTGCCTGTATATATCTGGGGCAATGGAGGGTTAAGTGACTTGGCCCAGAGTCGCAAGGAGCTGCAGTGGGAATTGAACCCACTCCTTGTCATCTATACCAGACCAGTCCAGACTAATGGTTATGTCCATCTACCAGCGGAAGGAGACAGAGAAAATAGTTCCAAGTAAACCGCCCCTTAAGGGTATCGTGCAGCCTGGAATGTTCAGTATTTCGAATAGCCAAGCATTGGTGCTCTGAAGTCTAGAAGAAAACACACGTAATACCAAACAGGCAAACTCTTGGCGCCAGTATGCAGAACCTCACTGTTCCTGCTTGGCCAAAGGCAACTGCAACCTCCCCTCATAGTAAAGTAAGCGGGAGGGAATGGTCCATACTGAGCTTGCCCAAGCACACAGAGATCTGCCCCTGAATCCGGGGAAAGAACTCCGTGATGCCAAGTGACAGGAGTCATACAGAGCTGGCACAGCAACAAGTGGCAGGAGATTGAATAGAGAAGATGAAGTAGACAGTGCTCTAGGACATCCCAGTGTATTGAAGCGTCGTGGAACAGCCAGGGATACCTAAAGGAAACAACACTCTGACTGACAGACTTTAGCCAGGGAGGGCATCTGGACTGGTCTGGTATGACTAAAGGAAAGAAAATTATCAGGTAAGAACATAATTTTTCCGTTCGCCAGGATCAAAGCCCACTGCACAAACCTCTAGGCTACCCCTCCCAGTGGGCTGCCTCCCAACCTTCCCCCGGACACAATTCCTTGGTGGTCCCGTGGACTCAGGCTGCCCCTCTGCACCCCTACCTCCCAAGCAAAGATTTAACCTGGTGGTCTAGTGACCCCCCTGCCTTGTCCTTTCCTTCCCATACCTTAGAAAAGGTGGAGGCAGAAGCAACATCTCTTCCCTAGTACCTTGGGCGCAACCTTTTCCAAAATGGCGGCATCCAGCCCCTGCCTGGTGTATTCTGGTCTCCTCCTTCCATTCTCCCCATTATGCTTTATTATTGAATTCTTTATATATTTATGATTCTTTCCTTAATGATATGTGTGGGTTTATGCATTTTGTTTCATATTTTGTAATGAGTTCTTTTTAGATTGTTTAACCACATTGAACTCGAAATTGTACTGGAAAATGTGGGATTTATTTGTAACATTTGTATCCCACATTTTTCCACCCATTAGCAGGCTCAATGTGGCTTTCATAATACTGTAAAGGCGATCGCCAGGTCCGGTAGATGTTAAATACAGTATAAAATAAGGGTCAGGTAAGGTTAGGGTATACAAGTACAATAAGATTCAAGGAAATAAGGAATATATAATGTCCAATACGATGTAATGTTTTGATGCATTGCAGAGTTGAGGCATTTAAGTTGGGTCAGTAGGGTAGACATTGCAAAAAACAGATAGGTCTTTAATGATCGCTTGATGTTTAGATGGTCATGGATCGTTTTCACACTCTTTGGTAGTGCATTCCACATTTGTGTACCTAAGTAGGAGAAATTGGATGCATAGGTTGATTTGTATCTGAGTCCAATGCAGCTTGGATAGTGGAGGTTCAAATAGGTACGTGACACTCTGGTTCTGTTTGTGGTCGGAAGATCTGTCAAGTCAACCATGTATCCTGGAGTTTCACCGTAGATAATCTTGTGGACTAAAGAGCAAATTTGAAAGGTAATGCGTTCCTTGATTGGGAGCCAGTGCAGTTTTAATCAGAGAGGTTTAGCGCTATCGAATCGTGTTTTGCCAAATATCAGTCTGGCAGCTGTGTTTTGGGCTGTCTGGAGTTGCTTCATAAGCTGTACTTTACATCCCGCATATATTCCATTGCAGTAATCTGCGTGGCTCAGAGCCATTGATTGTATCAAGTTACGGAATATTTCCCTCGGGGAAATAAGATCTAAGACGTTTAAGTTTCTACATAGAATGAAACATCTTTATAATGGAGTTAACTTGGCTCTCAAGTGTAAGATGTCTATCAATAGTAACACCTAAGATTTTGAGGCTATCAGAAATAGGAAGAGAATAAACAGGAGTGTTTAGGGTTGTGGGTTTATAATTATTGTATGGGGATGAGAGGATAAGTCAATGTGTTTTTTCGGTGTTTAGCTTCAGTTGAAATGAGTTAGCCCATGAATCCATGATGTTCAGACAGCATGTGATTTCATTGGAGATTTCAGAAAGGTCATGTCTGAAAGGGATATAAATTGTGACATCGTCTGTGTAAATGAACGGGTGAAGGCTTTGATTGGATAAGAAGTTGGCCAAAGGGGACATCATTATATTGAAGAGTATCGGTGATAATGGGGAACCTTGAGGTACTCCGCAATGTGCATTCCATGGTGATGAAATGTTTGTTTTTGATTTAACTTGGTATGTTCTGGTGATTAAGAAACCCTTGATCCAATTAAGTATATTTCCTCCAATCCCGAGGTGATCAAGTAAACGCAAAAGTATGTTGTGGTTTATCATGTCGAATGTGCTCGACATGTCGATTTGGAGGAGGAATATACTTTTAACTATGGCAATTTCATGTTTGAATTTAGCTAGAAGAGTGACTAGTACAGTTTCAGTGGTTTCTAGGGACACTGGGAACCAGAATCCTGGGTCCCACAGTTCCCAGAAAAAACACTCACGGACTGAAAACACAAACTGCCAAAATTCTTAGGCAGTCCAGGACAACAGAGCTAATAAACCAATAGGTTTATCATAAAAAAGTAGAACAGTGAACGGTAAAAGTGGTAAACAGCAAACAGAAAGAGGTAAAATAACAAGGACTCAATATTAAAGTTAACTAAACACCTTTTTACTACCTAAGTTGTACCTGGGAAAATCAGGAAAAGAAACTTCTCACAGGAGTTGAATAGGGTCTCGACTCAGAGGCCTATTCCCTCCACACTCCCAACTCTGAGACTGAGGAGTTTTAGCACTTTCTGGGCTAGGTCTTTGGCTTCAGGGCCAATCAGGGCATAGAGCATTAGCACTAAGGGTGTTTGGTCAGTGGCATTGCAGGTTACTTTTCTCCTCACAGGTTTCCTCTGTTCCTTTGGGGAAGGTAAGCTAAAAAAGAAAACAGATTTCTGCTACAGCTAAATCGAAGAGGTCAAACGCCACCTATTGGACAATCAAAGGAAATGCACTGAGGGGAAGAAAAGTGTCATGGGGCAGCATTACAAATCACAAAGCATGGAAGTTCCCAGTTTCACCACGGTAGGTCAGTTTCGCTGGTACCCTTTAGCCTAACCCAGGGGTTCTCAACCCATAAGAACATAAGAATAGCTATAGTGGATCAGACCACTCATCTAGCCAAGTATCCTGCTTCCACCAGTGGCCAATCCAGGTCACAAAAATCTGGCAGAAACTGAAATAGTGTACTAAGGAAAAAGGGAAACACATATATGTGCACCCTCCCTTATCTAGAAATCATAAAAAAAATAGGGAGAAATGTGAGCATTGTAGCAGTCTCTCAAATGTATTACAAATAGCTTGAGACTAAATGTTTAGAGAGAGCGCAATATGGCATTAGACATAAGTGAGGGCAGGCTATAAGCCTTATCTCTTGTTTGTCTGTCCTAATTAGATTGTAAGCTCTGTTGAGCAGGGACTGTCTCTTCATGTTCAAGTGTACAGCGCTGCGTACGTCTAGTAGCGCTTTAGAAATAAGTAGTAGTAGTAGTAGTAGTCTTTGGGATTCCAGAATCTTGCTACTCCCTGGGATTCTGCACAGAATGTTGCTACTCTTTGGGATTCCGGAACCTTGCTACTCTTTGGGATTCCGGAATCTTGAAACTCTTTGTCCTTATTCCTTATTTGTCCTGTTTGTCTGTCCTAATTAGATTGTAAGCTCTGTTGAGCAGGGACGGTCTCTTCATGTTCAAGTGTACAGCGCTGCGTATGTCTAGTAGCGCTTTAGAAATGATAAGTAGTAGTAGTAGTAGTAGTCTTTGGGATTCCGGAATCTTGCTACTCTTTGTCATCCTTTATTTGTCCTGTTTGTCTAATTAGATTGTAAGCTCTGTTGAGCATGGACTGTCTCTTCATGTTCAAGTGTACTGCGCTGCGTACGTCTAGTAGCGCTATAGAAATGATAAGTAGTAATAGGAGTCTTTGGGATTCCGGAATCTTGCTACTCCTTGGGATTCTGCACAGAATGTTGCTACTCTTTGGGATTCCGGAACCTTGTTATTCTTTGGGATTCCGGAATCTTGAAACTCTTTGTCCATATCCCTTATTTGTCCTGTTTGTCTGTCCTAATTAGATTGTAAGCTCTGTCGAGCAGGGACTGTCTCTTCACGTTCAAGTGTACAGCGCTGCGTACGTCTAGTAGCGCTTTAAAAATGCTAAGTAATAGTAAGCCCTCTTATAGCACTCAGCTATTTCAGGATATATAACAGCGTCAATCATTTGCCAGCATGCCTCTCCCATTCATTTTATTATTTTTTCATTTAAGGCAAAAGTCGAGAGAGAATCTCAAAATATAAGTAATTCAAAACAGCAGCCACTTATCTTTCATTGTGTCTGACGCACATTGTGTCAGCAACTGAGTATAGATCACCTGACGCCCTCATAAAATACTGGCTTTTCGGTCACGCAAAGACCTGCATCCGGGGTTAACTGCAAGCAGCCGCAGTAATTTTCAAACTCGCTGAAAAGCGAAAACCGTTCTGGCTTTCACTTTCAAGATGAAATAGTAGCAACATTCCATGCTTTTAACCCTAGGGTTAAATGGTTTCTTGCTTGTCTAGCTCAATAACAGACTTATGAACTTTTCTTCCAGGAATTTGTCCAAACCTTTTTTTAAACCCAGATACTCTAACCGCTGTTACCACATCCTCCAGCAACAAGTTTCAGAGCTTAACTATTCGTTGAGTGAAAAAATATTTCACGACAAATGTAAGCCACATTCAGCCTGCAAATTGGTGGGAAAATGTGGGATACAAATGCTACAAATAAATAATCAAATAAATAAAATTTCCAGTTCTCGGGACACACCTAACAGGTTTTCAGGATACCTATAATAAATAAGCATGAGAGAAATTTGCATGTGCCACCTCCATCCTAGAAACAGAAAAAAAGCAACACCGGGCCTTCAGGGTAGAGATAATGGTCGTCCTTTAATCTGAAAATGACCCGTAACGGGCCGTGTTTCGGCGTACAAATGCCTGCCTCAGGGGTCAGAATGGTTCTTATGTGTATGATATGGAATAATGGAAATGAACCACAAAGTTAGGGCATATTGCCCACTACGTCGTGATTGTCTGTTTAATAAACCAGAACGCAGTCTGTGGAAAAAACCCACCAATGGATATTTATTGTGGGTGTCCTGAAAACCTGACTGGTTAGATGTGTCCGAGGACCGGGTTGAGAATTTCTGCTTTAACTCTAGATCTGGCCTAGTCTGTGGCATGGAAAGACTTAATCAGAATTTGATCTCACACCTCAAAATTGGGTAAACACCAAACATTCAGAGGAAGGAGTTATCAACGTGGGCTACTGTTAAGATGTATTAAACCCAGGTCTCTCTGTATAAAATGGGACCTGTGCTAAAATAACATGTCTTAACCCATGTTGATAAATCCACCCCTTAATCTGTTGCAGCAGGAATACAAACTGTACAGTGTTTGTTTTTGGATTTTTTCATAACCCTCATGGTCTTTTTTTTTTTTTGGAAGAGAGGCATCCCAATATCTGACATTTGAGCTAACTATAAAGCTTTTTCTGTGCATGAAGCCTGTGTTTCTTGTAGAAAAGAGTTTTACCAGATTGTGTGATCACATACGTACATAGTTGGAATGGTGTCTGCACAATACGCATTTATACCTTTGTTTTGTGTGCTGTTGGGGCTGGATCTGAGGACCCTATTTTATAACCCCTAAGAGAAAAACTACATTGGCTCCCACTGAAGGAACGAATTGCGTTCAAAATCTGTACCTTGGCTCATAAAATCATTCATGGCGAAGCTCCGACATATATGTCAGACCTCATAGACTTAACCAACCAGGAACACAAAAAGATCGGCACGCACATTCTTGTACCTCCACTACCCCAGTGCAAAGGACTTAAATATAAATCAATATATGCATCTGGCTTCTCCTACGTCAGCTCGCAATTGTGGAATGCACTACCAAAGGCCTTAAAAACAATTCACGACTTGATGGTTTAAAGGATTCCTAACCACACGCTCATATCAAGTGACATCAAATTCGGTTACATCAGCCGCATGGACACCTGAATGTGGAGTTCCACAGGGATCTCCCCTTTCACTGACTATATTCAACCTAATGATGACACCCCTGGCCAAACTACTATCTAACCAAAACCTCAACCCATACATTTACGCCGATGATGTAACGATCTACATCCCATTCAGTCAAGACCTAAAAGAAATTTCCAATGACATCAACCAAAGTCTACATATCATGCACTCCTGGGCAGATGCCTTTCAGTTAAAATTCAACGCAGAAAAAACCCAATGCCTAGTACTTACCTCTCAACATAACATGAGCAAATTTACCACCATCAACACACCAAAATTAAACCTACCAATTTCGGATACCTTGAAAATCCTTGGAGTTACCATCGATCGGCACCTAACACTTGAGAATCACGTGAAAAACACAATCAAAAAGATGTTCCACTCAATATGGAAATTAAAAAGAGTAAGACCATTCTTCCCGAGGACTGTCTTCCGTAATCTAGTACAATCATTAGTACTCAGTCATCTAGATTACTGCAACTCACTCTACGCTGGCTGCAAAGAGCAAATACTCAAAAAAAACTCCAAACAGCCCAGAACACGGCAGCCAGACTCATATTTGGGAAATCAAAATACGAAAGTGCAAACCCCTACGAGAGAAGCTACACTGGCTCCCACTCAAAGAACGCATCATGTTCAAAGTATGTACCCTAGTTCACAAAATCATCCATGGCGATGCCCCAGCCTACATGTCAGACCTGATAGACCTACCACCCAGGAATGCTAAAAAGCATCTCGCACATTCCTAAATCTTCATTTCCCCAACTGTAAAGGTCTAAAGTACAAATTAATGCACGCATCAACCTTTTCTTATAAGAGCGCGCAGTTCTGGAACACATGGCCACGTAACCTGAAAGCGACCTATGAACTGACCAACTTCCGTAAAGTACTAAAGACACATCTCTTTGACAAGATATACCACAAAGACCAAAGCATGTGAAACTCTCACATATATCCAGAAATGTAAATTAATGCCTTTTGTTTTTATACTATCATGTATTCCATTACCATGCAACCCCAAATCCTTCTGTAACACCAAATGTCTACTCTCTTCTCATTTCCACTATCCATGATGTAAGCCACATTGAGCCTGCAAAGAGGTGGGAAAATGTGGGATACAAATGCAATAAATAAATAAATAAAATAAATAAATAAATAGCCTTCCCGGAAGTTACTAAAGACCATCCTGTTCAAGAAGACATATCATATTGAGCCATCACAAATGACCGAACATCAAAAGCCTATCTCTTCACTTGACTGCATCAATCAATTCGCCACCAATGATCATTAACGCGTTACCTTCCTTATCTCTTACACCTGCAATTATATGATTATTTAATCTACTTTATAATTTTACTTTTTACATTTATGAATTTTTATTGTAACACTAGTAAAAAAGGCCCGTTTCCGTAACAAATGAAACGGGCGCTAGCATATGGTTTAGGTTATTATTTTTTTGTTTTTCCTGTTTGATATTAAGGGATATAAGTGTTTGTTCAGATTTTTTTTTGGGTGGGGGTTTGAGGGACGTGGTGTGCTTTTGTGTATCGGGGGGGGGGGGGGGGGGTTGTGGAGGTTTTTTTTTTCCAGAGATGTAAATGTGTGTCTTGGGGTTATCCTTTCCTGATTGTTGGATAAGTTTTTTTTTTTTCCTTTGTTTGCTGAAGAGCATTGTTGTTTTATATTTTTTGAAGGAAGAGGAGCATGTTATTTTGTGTCGGGTAAGGCAGGAAGAGAGAAGTGCTTTGCTTCTGGAAGGTTTTTTGGCATCCTGGATTAGTGAAATGATTTTCCCGAGGTGGAAGGGAGAGGAGCACGTTGTTGGGGCTTTTGGGGGGGGGGGGGTGTGAACCGGAACGTCTTCTGTAGGGTTTGTGGCTATCCTGCATTTTTTTCTCGATTTCCCTGGGGCGGAATGGAGAGGAGCACGTTGTTGGGGCGTCGGGGGGGGGGGGGGGGGGAGTGAACTGGAACGTCTTCTGGAAGGTTTGTGGGCATCCTGGATTTTTTTGACGATTTCCCTGGGTGAGAAGGGAGAGGAGCACGTTGTTGGGGAGGGGGGGAGGGGGGGAGTGAACGGGAACGTCTTGTGGAAGGTTTGTTAGCATCGTGGATTTGTGAAACGACTTGCCAGAGTCGGAAGGGAGAGGAGCACGTTGTTGGGGCGTCGGGGGGGTGAACCGGAACATTTTGTCCTTTGCAGTCTGCTGGAGGGAAACGCTTGAAGGGGGGTGCGTCGGTGTGGGAATTGGGGGGGGGGGTGCGTCAGTGTGGGGTTGGTTTTGCAGGTTTGCAGCCAGTCTCCAGTGATTCCGAGGCAGGGGAGGAGTAGGGAAACACGCTCCGCGTGTTTTCCTACTCCTCCCCCTGTGTCGGTCGCTGTTTGCTACTGGCTGGCTCATGGCTAATCATTCCAGCTGGGCGACAGGTTTCTGTTAGCGGCAGCTTTTTGTGGGCGGTGATGTCCCTGATGGTGAGGGGCATGCTTTTGTTTTTCGGCTCCACCTAGTCCACGTGAATGGAACGCAAGTATTTTGCACATACCCACAGGTAGCGGTGGTCCTCTACTCTCCGTTCTGATCCGCTCTTCAGTACCCACAGTAGGAATATTGTGCTATCGTTCTAGCGTTCCTCCTCTGTTCTCTGTGCTGCACAATAATGTGGCGTTCTGCTGTTGAATGCTCCTCCCTTCTTGCCTTGTACTTTCCTGTGATTGGTCCGCCTAACGTCGCATTGCGTTGCCTGGTAACGGTTCACATTGTGTGTGGTATTTTCTGATTGGTCCTTCATGCCTCCTACGTGATTACCGTTGCCTGGCAACGTGAATGTTTTCTTCCATCGACGTTTGACGCGAGGGCGGGGCATAGGCTGGCTGGCTTCACCACCATGAATCCACGAACCCTTCAGGGAGTGATTGAGTGACTTCAGAACGTTGTCTTCAGAACGTTGAGGGTGAGTTTTATTATAGTAGATTACTTTGTATTTCTCACTCTGGAAATGGTGATCACCATTACAGAATAATGTAAGCCACATTGAGCCTGCAAAAAGGTGAGATAATGTGGGATACAAATGTAACAAATAGATAAAATCATATAGGTGTCTTTTTAAACTTCGCATACAAGTGTCCTGTTACAAAATCAAGCCCTATAGAATCGCCTGCACGTTGGCAGTGAGTATCCAATGAGTGCTATCTCATCTTTTCAACAGTATGCACAGCTGGAAAAAGTGGCAGGGGGTCAATGTAGTGAGTGTGCTGTGGATTTCCTCACAGCTAGAACTGCATAGAAAGTGTCCTTTGAAGGAGGCTGGGTGAGGAAGGCATGTTGGTTTGGCTACTTGCTTGTTCATGAGTGGCTGAGCCATAGAAACAATGTTAATGCAGCTCTGGACAGAAAGCCACTGTCGGCAGGGTTGCGGTTAAGCCGCAGAATTGGGCGGCTTTTCGGGAACGGTTGCGGGGAATTTTCGAATTGCGTGGGTTGCGGGGATTTGGGCGGGTTTTCGAGCGGCCGCGGTGCGGGATTGGGTGGGTTTTCGCGGCTGCTGATTGGCCGGTTTTCCCGCTGCCGGGGCTTCTATTGGTCCAATTTGGTCCAATAGAAGCTTTTCCGGGGCTTCTATTGGTCCAATTTGGTCCAATAGAAGCCTTTCAGGGGTGGGGTTGACATTGGGGGCGGGGCTAGTGACACGGGGGCGGGGTTCGGTGACGTGGGGGGCGGGGGTTGGCTGCGGGCGGATTTTGGGCGGGTTTACGGCTGGTTTTGGGCTGGGAAAATTTTTCCCAGCTGGCATCCCTGCAGAAAGCACAGATTCCTTCAGCCACTCCTGGGTTCTGATCTCTGTATGGGTGGTGGCACCCCACTGGTAGACAATAGATCCTGTTACTGCGAGTATGGAGTGAAACTGGTGATGTCATTTAAGTATATTAAAGAAGGTGGCAGGAGACGGGAATAGCACTTTGATGTGGCCATTCTCAGCTTCCTTGCCATGATTATGCATTCAGATACAGGCCACCAGAGACCCAGCAAATGAAAATAAATCAGCGCAGCAAGAAACTATACTGTATAAACAGACATTAAAAAGAAATTACATTCTCAAACTAGGTCATGCGAAGCTTGGGCTCTAAGGGGCAGGAAATTATTGGACAATCAAAATGTCATTTATTTGGAGTACTTTTGAGTTTCTAGATGTTGCATGAGCACGTAATCTGGTGACAGTGTGTTTTCAGCAGCAGTATGTGTATGCTGTAGGCTCCCAATTTAAGGGTTAACAAATGGATTGGCAGCTGAATTACACTGAATGTTGGGCGTGAGATGAGTTTTATTAATGTGGAATGCATTATGAGGTAGGGTGGTTTGGAATGTAGTTCATATTTTCAGACATTAGAAGATGTCTGTGTTCCTTGGCAGGGACGTCTATAGGATCAGCAAAAATTTAAATCCATAAATGAAAGCAAAATCTTGATTCAGCCCGTTCAGTTTGTAGACCACATGTATGATTAAGTATTGGGGTTTTTTTTGTTTTTTAAGGAAATCATTTTTATCAACTATAATCAAGCAGATCACAATTGAACGTAAATTTAGAAAAATATACAACTAAAGTAAATATATAATCAATGTTAAAAAAAACCAACAGTTACAACAAACAAACCCACATACTCTACAAAAAAAAAAAGGAAGTAAATGGGAAGAAGGGGAGACCAAAAATAGTAAGTCTATGAAGCAGGCAAAAGAAATTTAAATATAGGCAATGCCAGCAGTCTCTTAAGAGTGGATCAAAACAGTTTTACACTAATAATCCATCTCCTATCTCTGGACTCCAGGTTTATACAAATTGTAAAAAGAATGATGCTATAAAGGATCAAAGAAGACCTGTTTTCATATTTTGATATTTAATCATTCAATTGCAAGGAATTTCAAGCAAAAAAAACCACATCAATGGCCAAAGCCTTGGAAATAATTTCTTCCTCCTCCTGTGAGGCTTTGCAAAGTTCAGAAATTATTAAATATTTTGCCCATGAAATTTCATGTGTCTTCTGTGAAAGTATAATCTCAATACATGATCTTCGTCCACTTGGAAACTTACAGGGTGCCCCCATTGATCTCCTAAGGGAAGTTCAACATACGGAGATTTAAAACGGCTGCTGGTTTTCCATAATCTCCATTTTCCCCCGTGGATTTCTTGAACTAATCTTGCTTGCACAGATCACACCATGTTAACCTTGAGCTCCATGGATTTGATCGGCACTTTACACTCCCCAATAGACTGGATATGCGATGGAATCCAACCATAAAATGGAGGACTGGCCATAAAGGTTAGCACAGTAGGTTGAGAACCATAGAAGCCAAATTCAAATCCCACTGTGGTCCCTTGTGATCGTCAACAGGTTACTTAACCTTCCTTTGCCTCGGGTACATACTTACCCCCCCCCCCCCCGTTTAAAGTGAATGGACTAGTGCACGGCAGCCGCTAGTACGACTTTGTAAATGGGGGGAGGGGTAGATTGTAAGCCCTTTGGGGACAGAAAAATACCTATTGTACATGTAACTTGCCTTGGGCTATAACTGGAAAAAGGAGGGAGCGAAATTCAAACTCCCAGTATGTCACAATGTCCGGCTTGCATATTGCAGTAAGGCTGCCAACGTCAGTCTGAGTCCTTGGGCATGTTAGCAACTCTGAGATCAGGCAAGGAAAGTGATTGTACTTGACTCAAGCCATCTCGGTCCTCTGAACAGTGAGCAGCACAGGGTGGCCTAGAGATAAGGCTCCTAAGGCATTAAAAAGGGTTGGAGGACAAAGCATGGTTGGTTCTTGGGGTGTTGCCAAGAGTAATGATGATCTGAGCCTTCTGACTAAACGAAAGCAATGTCTTTTTTGGCAGGAAGCTTTGGTGGCAAAAGTATATAGCAAAAAGCATTTATTGGTTTGATTCGGTGCCATTGCCATGTTCATCTGCCAGATTACTTGTGTGTTTTGGAAGTTAGTGATGAGTTTATTTACTTTGTCATATATTG
Organism: Microcaecilia unicolor; assembly: GCF_901765095.1. NCBI lineage: Eukaryota > Metazoa > Chordata > Amphibia > Gymnophiona > Siphonopidae > Microcaecilia > Microcaecilia unicolor. The sequence continues at coordinate 13,568,482 of NC_044037.1, read as the reverse complement.
ATTTTACAAGTATAAGTTGTACCTATAATTATGTTTAAGGTGTGATGTTCTCTCCAATGACGCTCCTTCACCCTTGATCCGAAGAGGGGGGGAGGGATATGTAGGCATACAGGCTGACTAGCCTTTTGAGACCCTGTGTGATAGAAGCATCCTGAGCCGGAAAGTGTGCTGTGTGACACACCCCCTGGCACTCCTGCTGTGCCCATTGTAGCCAAGCAGGGGAGGCAATGGAGGGGGCAAAATATTGGTGTCCCTGCCGTGTGCTCAATGCAGCTGTACCACCTGCATGTAGCTCATTATGGCCCTGCTGTGCGATGCCAGAATCAAACCATCAACGATTCTCAGCCGCAAAGAACTGTAGACTTTACATCATAGAACTTCCAAACTGCTTGTGTGTGGAGTGAAGCAGTGGCCTAATGGTTAATGCAGCGGGCTTTGATCCTGGCAACCTGGGTTCGATTCCCACTGCAGCTCCTTGTGACCTTAGGCAAGTCATTTAACCCTCCGTTGCCCCAGGTACAAAAAACTTAGTAAGTACCTGTATGTAATAGTGGCCTAGTGGTTAGAGCACCGGTCTTGCAATCCAGAGGTGGCCGGTTCAAATCCCGCTGCTGCTCCTTGTGGTCTTGGGCAAGTCACTTAACCCTCCGTTGCCTCAGGTACAAACTTAGATTGTGAGCCCTCCTGGGACAGAGAAATATCCAGAGTACCTGAATGTAACTCACCTTAAGCTACTACTGAAAAAGGTGCAAAATCTAAATAAATAAATGTTTACAGCACAGCGTACGTCTAGTAGCGCTATAGAAATGATTAGTAGTAGTAAGAATGAAAGAGACATTGTTCTTTGTTCTTCTCCTGCTGTGTATCTGTAGAGACACAGATACACCAAGCCGCCTCAGCTCGGATACCAGCATGGGAGACCTTAAGGTCGCTGTACTTCAAAGAACGAACTGCGTTACCATAAGAAGGCCCAAAGATGGGAGTCATTTTCCCAGCACCTACTTGTTATCACATGACTGTCTTGAATGTGATTGGTTCCTGAAGGAAGACTTGGGATTTGTTCAGAAGGTGCTGGTAAACTGTGATTTGACCAATCAGCAGGACCATTTCCAGAATCTTGAGTTCTATTTTGACATTGTAATGTGCCATACTTTGTACTGTTTTTTTGAATATTTTTACTGCTGTAATTGTCTCTTGCTGTACGCCACCTTGAGTGAATTCCTTCAAAAAGACGGTAAATAAATCCTAATGAATACATACATATGATAGCCACACAAGTTTTAGAATGGGCTGCAAAAAGAAAGCCACACAAAAACATTTCTTTAGTTTCTTTGCCTCGCAAGGCTTTTTCTGCCATTACTCTTAAGGGCAGAAGCTGCTTTGGACTCAACTAATACTTTTGAATGCCTTGGGAGCCTTATCTTTTGACTTCCTTGCACTGCTCACTTTTTCCAAAGGACTGAGGTGGCTTATGCCATATAGAGGAAATTTCTCTGCCTAAGCTGCTACCGTGCCCAAGGACTCACTGGAGTTGGCACCTTTCCTGGTCTGAAAGGTTGTAAGGCTGTGGTTGTAATTATTTATTGATATTCTAGGTTAGTGACTTGGAAGTCACTTCTGTTGTTAGCGCAAGACAAAACTTGGGACAGATTGGCATTTAGGTTTTGTTTAACTGTTATAAGGTGGTGCTTTGTTAGCTGTGTAACATAGGAGCTGTGCCTTTTACTGTAACCTTTGCTGCTAAGGATAACTAATTGTTAAGTACTGACATCCTTTTCTTTTGCAATAAATAATTACAAACTTGAGACCCATTCTTTGCCAGACAATTCTAGATACCTGGAAGGAATATAGATGCAGCTTATTGTGCCCAGGGGACAATTTGTATCTGCCCTACAGAAATTCCATGATGCATTCCTGGGACATGCGTAGGTTATGAGAGGAAAAATATTCTGCAAAGCCGAGTTCGGGTGGATCTAGGAGAAAGAGGTTTCTCTAGTTTAGATTTGCAACAAGTGCTTATTTTGATCGGGGCTTTAAACAGGGATGAAAGGTGTTCCATTGTCGTCTTCGGCACCTAACATTATACCTCTATTCTGGAAATCTAGACTGCCCCAATTTGTTTGACTGCACATTTTGTCCATTAGATTGTAAGCTCCTTTGAGCAGGGACTGTCCTTCTTTGTTAAACTGTACAGCGCTGTGTAACCCTAGTAGCGCTTTAGAAGTGTTAAGTAGTAGTAGTAGTAGTAGAGGTGGATGGAATTGTCCTTTAGCCCACCGTGTTTGACTTCTGTCTCTGATGTAACAAAACATCAGAATAACTTGTTAATTTGCCACCAGTTCTAGATGAAAGTTTTTGAAATTAGTCAACTTATACTTACGTTTCAACATTTATACGTATATGGAAGTTGCAAAATCACCACTTCCACGTAACGTGGAAGCTGCTACTCTTTTTTTCTACATGCAATTCTGTAAAATCACTGCTCCTGTTGGATGTGCCGACATATGCATTATACATGCTGGTGTTGTCCTTCGCATTTTATAAAAGGCTTCCCATTCAGCAGAGCCTTTTGTAAAATACCAGTGAAACTGTGAACGTCCTGACCTGGCTGTCCCAATTTCCCCCATGACATTCTATGCAAAATAAGGCTTTATGTATGGCACTATTCTTCTACCAGCCCGCATAAGTACATAATGCAAATAAGAGTTTGCGATAATTTTAATCTAAATGCATCTAAATATCTTCTTTTGTAGAACATACAGGTTGTGCTTGTCAACCAGCAGATGGAGACACAGACTTTAGAGCTGTGAGCTTTCCCTATATGAACCACTGTGTAGCCATGTCACCCCAATATTTTTTTTTGTTTCCCCGCGGATGGTGATGAAAATCCCATATTCTGGTCTAGTGAGGTTGCTTCCAGGCCTGGCTGGATAAGTTGATAGCCTGGTTGAGCTTAAGTGGATGGAGAGGAATTCTGGTCCCCTTGGCAGACCCCCACATCTGAGGAGACACCTGAAGGAATTCAGGTCCCTCCCTTCCTCTAGGTTCGGGAGACCAGGAGTTGAGTGGTCCCCTGGCCCACTCGTCTCTCTTTGGTGATGGTAAGGGACTCAAGGGGACTGCACTGAGCACGGCTACTGAAAAAAGTATTCAATACATGAATATTTTGGGGTGCTGTCCCTTTTTTTGGAATAACCCCCCAAGATACTTATGAGAAACCACTTCTTCATCCTTTTAGGTAATTTCTACATGGCTGAGCACATGGTGAATACCAGCATTTAGTATTGACTGGTCAGATGGGTCATCTATACCTTTATTAATATTAAATGCCTGTGATGAGATTTATTTTGTTTTATTTCATAATTCATCTTGAGCTGCTTGGTAGGCAAAGTATATAAATTCCAAATTAAATTAACATTTGGATGTGCTGTTAAGGTCAGCAGACTCTGATCCTTTGTTTATCCATTCTTCCCTTCTGTGCTCATAGTTTCTCTGCAGGACATCAACATGAGGAAAGCCTTCAAGAGTTCGACTATCCAGAACCAGCAGGTGGTTTCCCGAAATTCTATTCCAAATCCTGTGATGGAAATGTACCAGCGCTGTGATAAACCTCCTCCGCTTAACATCCTGACACCATACAGGTGAGTCACGCAGAAGCACCGGACACCAACCACGGAGTCTCCCATGCAGAGGCACTGGAAAAATAATCCAGAGAACAACCGACACTGGCCACGTTATCAGGGCCGGGAGGAAATTGGAGGCTGTGAGAAGGGTTACCATATGTCCGGATTTACCCGCAACCAGGCGGGTTTTGCCAATCTGCCCGTTTGTCTGGATTTCTGGACAAACGGGCAGGCTGGCGGGCGTCCGCTCGCCAGCCTGTCCGTTTGTCCAGAAATCCGGACAAATGGGCAGATTGCTAGTCTCCCCTCCCCTCCCCTTACTTACTACTGCCCTGGTGGTCTAGTGACTTCTTCCACCTTCGGGGCAGGAAAGAGCTCCCTCTTTCCTGCCCGGAGCGCTGCCCTGCATGCTTCCTTCCTGTTGCTGATCTTGGCGCCGATTCAAAATGGCCACAGAGAGTTGAAGTAAGGGGAGGGAGGGGGTGATGGGGTGTGTGACAGGGGGGAGGGGAAAATATGACGGGGCGGGGTGGGTGTGGTGGGGGCGAGGCATGTGTCCTTTTGGGGGGACAAAATATGGTAACACTAGCTGTGAGGATGCTGTATCCAAGGGGCACCTCTTTATTTAAGGATAGGATTGCTTTTTCTAGAGCGTACTTATATTAAGGGTGAAACATTTGTCTGCGTATTAGAGGAGGTGAAGGAGGATCCGTGTGGTTGGTATTTTTTTCTTCTGGGACATATTTTTAAAAGGGAAGCATTTCATGATTGATGAGTGACGCTTAGCTGCCAGCATGTTGTAGCACAAGATGTAGAGCAACTTTGAAAGTTACTGCCTCAGGGAGGCTTTGCAGTGGTTGGATTACATGTGATAGAAAACAGTAGATCTACCAAAATCTAAATGACCCATCTCTTGTATCTGATGATATAGATCAGCGGACCGGCTTAAGGCTGGAAGAGGACGGCATGTGATGATGACTTTTCACAGGCCCCAGTACTTGGCCACTGGGCTTTCTTAGCAGCAAGGTTCTGTAAGGGCCCCAGCAGCAGCTGATGTAGGGAAAGAGGTGGGGGGGCCACATGCGCACAGCCTGATATCAGTGGGTTTAAACGTTAGAACCACGGGATGTGGTAGATCTGCACTCTTTACATCCGAGAGAAGTGAGGTATAAAGAACAGCAGAGGAAAACAACAAAGGGATCAATATTCGGCTGGCGGCGGTCAGCATTTTTCCGACTACCGCCAGCTCTGTTCCCAGATATTCCATACTGGGCCATGCGGCCGGCTAAAACTTATACAATTAAGTGCAGTATTTGGCACTTAACCACTTAAGGTGACCCGCATAAAGATAGGACTGTGTTTAATGTGGTTCTGTTTGTGGTCACCAAGTGCTGAACAAGTGTTGACTCCGCCCTTGGACTGCCCACAGAAAAGCTAGTTCTGTATTTGGCGGTTAGCGCTGATATTCAGTGGCGCTTACCACCTAAGTGGTACAGAATATCAGTGGAAAGCCCACACACTGCGATTTAGGAGACCAGGAGCTGCCCCAAAGCTTCTGTATTCTTCCATACAACAGGGAGTGTACAGGAGTCCCAGCCCTTGCAGAAACGCTTGTAAAGTGAGCATGCGATATCCACATGTTTCTGTAGAAGGCAGCATTATCTCTTTTTCCATTTGTTCTTACCGCTACTGTAGCCACATCTGCCCAGATGTCGCACTACATCATACAAATCTTATCCCTTTCCAAAGAACAGAAACATCGCCCTTTAGCAAATACATCCAACTTAAGCCTAATCCTGTGTACTGAAATGAGCAACCCTGAAAAGATTTATAGACAGGGGACAGCAGTGGCGTAGCCACAGGTGGGCCTGGGTGGGCTGGGGCCCACCCATTTAGTGCTCAGGCCCACCCAACAGTAGCATACATTTAGCGGTAGCTGATGGGGATCTCAAGTTCGACCAGCTGAAGTCTTCCCCCTGATGGTAACAAAAACGCTACTCTCCACGATACTGGCACACGCTCAGTTTTCAGCGCATGCCAAGGTGGAAAGAAGCATTTTCCCGCCAGCTGAAATATTTTTTTGGGTGGTGATTGAGTGGGGGGAGAACACTCGGTGCCCACTCACTTCTTGCCTAGGCCCAAAATTTGTTGTCTGGCTACGCCCCTGGGGGACAGAAGTAGTCTTTCAAATGTTTCTTTCTGCACGCTTAGCATGATAATACTGTACTAGACGTGATTTCTGCATGGCACATTTTCTGCTGTGGTGAAGAGATGGTCTGCTCTGAAGTTAGATCTCAGTTGGTGACTGTGTTTAAAATCCAGGACAATCTCTCTAGAAGATCTGCTTATTTACTGTTAGCTTTTCCTTCAACAAAAAATGTGAGGTTTAAAGCTGCTTTTTCTCAATCATTTTTTTTCTTAGCTGTTCACTATTGAATAATCTTCCATTTGAATTATGCTCACTGGGGAGTTATTTTCTATTTTGCAAAGCTTTGAAAACGTACTTGTTTGTTAGTCCTGGGGGGGAAGGAGTTAATATTTGCTTTTATTATGTAATTTTCTTGAAATTGTGTAATTCTTGATGTTTGTTGTCTGTTTCTTTATGTTAAATTGAATGTAACTCGCCTTGAATCTTATGTTAGAGAGTTGGTGAGTGAGAAGTCCCTCATAACATGACAGACTATACCTGAGATTAACTAAGTACATAAGTAATGCCACACTGGGAAAAGACCAAGGGTCCATCGAGCCCAGCATCCTGTCCACGACAGCGGCCAATCCAGGCCAAGGGCACCTGACAAGCTTCCCAAACATACAAACATTCTATACGTTATTCCTGGAATTGTGGATTTTTCCCAAGTCCATTTAGTAGCGGTTTATGGACTTGTCCTTTAGGAAACCGTCCAACCCCTTTTTAAACTCTGCTAAGCTAACCGCCTTCACCACTTTCTCCAGCAACGAATTCCAGAGTTTAATTACGCGTTGGGTGAAGAAAACTTTTCTCCGATTTGTTTTAAATTTACTACACTGTAGTTTCATCGCATGCTCCCTAGTCCTAGTATTTTTGGAAAGCGTGAACTGTGTGATACTGGTTTAAACCACTGTTGCACTCATACTCTGAGTTTATCTCCCATTCAGAACCTGATTGAACACTAGAGACTCTAGTGACTAGTACAGCTTTTTTCATGATTATTCCCTCAAATATTCAGGTGCAGAGAAAGGAGGCAGAGTATAGTCACGCCAGAGGCGATGGCTTAGCCAGGTTGAACAAAAAACAGGAGAAACCAGTCTTCGCAAGAAAAACAGCAAGAAACAAAACAGCGAAGATGACTGACAGGAACAAAAATAAATATAAAAATAAAAAAACAAGAATATATAGAAAACCATCAAATTTAAAAATAATCATAAAATATGTATTTTAAAATATAAATACATAAAAAAGTAATAAAAAATTACATAAAAAAGACAACACTTTGGTAGTAAAAATTAAAAAATAAGCTTTATTAGCCAAAAGGAGTGGCCTAGTAGTTAGGGTGGTGGACTTTGGTCCTGGGGAACTGAGTTCGATTCCCACTTCAGGCACAGGCAGCTCCTTGTGACTCTGGGCAAGTCACTTAACCCTCCATTGCCCCATATAAGCCGCATTGAGCCTGCCATGAGTGGGAAAGCGCAGGGTACAAATGTAACAAAAAAAAGTAGATACTATTGGAGATTCTACATGGAATGTTGCTACTATTGGAGATTCTACATGGAATGTTGCTATTCCACTAGCAACATTCCATGTAGAAGGCTGCGCAGGCTTCTGCTTCTGTGAGTCTGACGTCCTGCACGTATGTGCAGGACGTCAGACTCACAGAAGCAGAAGCCTGCGCGGCCACATTGGTGATCTGCAAGGGCCGACTTCTACATGGAATGTTGCTAGTGGAATAGCAACATTCCATGTAGAAGCTCAAATAGTAGCAGCAGTGGAGGAGTGGCCTGGTGGTTAGGGTGGTGGACTTTGGTCCTGAGGAACTGAGTTCCATTCCCACTTCAGGCACAGGCAGCTCCTTGTGACTCTGGGCAAGTCACTTAACCCTCCATTGCCCCAGGTACAAATAAGTACCTGTATATGTAAGCCGCATTGAGCCTGCCATGAGTGGGAAAGCGCGGGGTACAAATGTAACAAAACAGAAAAAAAAGATAGGGAGAAAGGGACTCGATACAGCTGTGTTTCGGTCGTACAGGCCTGCGTCAGGAGTCTTCTCACCGTATGCTGATTTCTAATTCTATCCAATTGTAGAAGGGAATATATGTGTCTCTTTTCTGATACTGTAGCGTTAAATCATACTTGAAACAAAGTCAAGCGGAAAAGATCGGAGCAGCGTCTCGTCTCACAGCTGTGTCGAGTCCCTTTCTCCCTGCTATCTTTTGGCTAATAAAGCTTATTTTTTAAATTTTTACTACCAAAGTGTCATCTTTTTTTATGTAATTTTTTTTTTAACTTTTTTATGTATTTATATTTTTAAATACATATTTTATGATTATTTTTAAAATTTGATGGTTTTCTATATATTCTTGTTTTTTATTTTTATATTTATTTTTGTTCCTGTCAGTCATCTTCGCTGTTTTGTTTCTTCTTAGCCAGGTTGAAACCAGCAGGCTGCAACTCATCAGTGCTACTGGCAGAGGGTGTTCAAGCGACAACTTTGCTAGTTTTGGTAGCTGTTTTAACTTATTTACAAGCTTCGGAGATGAGGATGGTTGTTGGATTGAGTGTGGGAGCTTGTATACTCCTTTTATCAAGGAGAATAGAGAACCAATAAGAAAGACAAGAAAAATGGACTTGTAGAAGGAGTGGGTCAGGCTTCTCTAGGTGGCAGCTGGGATAGATGTTTTTTTTTAAATTTGTGTTCCATCAGCTACTGTGTTGCTCTGTCCTAGGTATCTATCTGAATGTGTGGTTGGTCTGTGCCTTCAGGTTAAGCCTTTGGACATTTCTTTGTAAAGTATGTTGTGTTGTTTCTATCTTTGTAGGGATGACAGGAAAGATGGCCTGAAATTCTACACAGATCCTTCGTATTTCTTCAGTCTATGGAAAGAGAAGATGCTGCAGGCAACCGAAGATAAGAGGAAGGAGAAACGGAGGCAAAAGGTAAAGAAGCATGAGGTGGAGCAGATCGACGAAAAGGGAAAGAAAGGGGTTAGTGTGATTAAATGGGAAGGTCTTCATATCTTCCTGAGAAGAAAGCTTCTCTCAACAAAGGTTTGGTTGTTGGGTGGTGGCATAAAAAACGAGAGTGCAAATATCTCCTAGTTGGGAGATCTAACCTCTTCCGTCTTCCTCTTCAGGCCTTGTGACGGAAACCCCCGTTATAAGAACATGTTGTGGTGAATGTAACTTTCTGGGAAGGCTTTAGTTTAAGTAAGCTGTGCTTGTATGTGGTGGTAAAGATGTGTACCCCTTGGGTGGTCTATCTGTAGGAGCAGAGATTGGTGGAAGATGCGACTCGCGAAGTGAAGAAAGTAAGGAAGGCACGAAACCGTCGGCTGGAGTGGAACATGATGGCCTATGATAAGGAATTCAGGCCAGATAACAGGTTCTCACCATCTCCATATCATGGGGCCTCATCCGAGGGATCACTGTCCCCAGACAATAGGCAGGTTTCTGTACAACTCTTCATCTTTTTGGCCTGTTTCACTGTTAGGTTTTATGAGTTGTAATTTGCCGAGCGTATTAGGATATTAAGTGCAAGGTGCGCTTTTTGAAGATACCATGAAATAGTTGTAATAGAGCATGGTGCTATTCTTTTGTAATCAGTTGAACGTCAGTGTAACTCTTTACTGTATATTCCTTATCTCTAAATTAACAGTAACCATGACTGTGCAGTGAGTTACCTCTGATTAAAACCTCCTGCTGCAGGGTACTCTCTACTGAAGCAGAGGAGCACATAAATTAGTCATATTAACTTTGAGGTCTTTCAAACTGCCATTCCTTGATTTATCTATCTGCCTGCCAACTGCTTCTGGAAGTGTGAAAAGGATCCCTCCTAACGAGGCAGGGTTCGTTTGTGCGTCTACCACTCCAGTCCTAGTTTCTGAGCATGAGCATAGCCAGGTCAAGATCATTTTTTTAACTGTTTCTGCAGGAGATATCTGGGACTTGGGAATCCATGCATCCTCCAGCGGGATTTGTGGGCTTCATGAATTTGGGAAGGGAGAGGTTCCATTTCTGTTTCACTTTGTAAATGATCAGGTCTGGTATTAGATTGAGGTACTCGAGCAAAGAGTGACATTCAGCAGGCAGGCTACGAACTGATATTCTCCCAGCAGAATTTATTTTTATACCTCAAGGAGGTTTATTCATTTAGACGCGCATCTTGAGCTGTGTATCCAACTCAAGACCAAATGCACTGATCGAGGGGGAAAATATCATGTTTGTAAATTTGCGCTTTAAAAGCGAAATATATTCAAAGTGCATGCAGGTAACATAGTTCTGGTTCTCACCTTTTTATAGGTTTGAAAAAGGAACCTGGGTTATTGGCGTGTGAATTAATTTCATTAAACATTTTTCACTGATCGTGTGATAACCCAATTTATCAGTCAGACCCTCAGCAAATTCTTTGTCATCTGCCAATATTTCTGTTCTTTGTGACAGGTCTTACGTGTCGGATATAGGAGATCATTCCTACCCTGGCAGCCCCAATCACTCTGCCCAGCAGATAGTTGCTCCAGTCCCACACTTGGCAGAAAACAAGGAATTAATAATGGCTACCCAGGTGCAGGAACATGGCTACCGACCCGCAGGTGCAGGAAGTCGTCAAAATAGTCTTAACAGAATGCAACAGCAGCACATACCACATCCTCCAGAGACCGTCATGAATGGACCAAGACCTCAGATTCTGAAGGACTATGGGTATGGATTTCAAACTGCTTTCATATGTCTTCATAATGAGAATTACCTAATAGCTAGAGCCTTAACCCCTACAGTTGCAGGTGCTTCGTTATCACAGTTTCACTGGTGCCGAGACTCGGTTGAAACATTTGTCTCCAGGAAATTAAGGGTTAAAAGTACAGAACTATCCAGGATGGGTAGGTTAAGGAGAGCAGAACGTATTGAGGTAATCCTGTGCTGTTGTATGGTGTGCATACACTTTTCTGTCCTGTCCCCTATTTTTATGTCTATTTTGAGTACTTAATATTCCACCACTTCTAGAAAAATGTTGCAGTGGTTTACAACGTAAAATAAAACAGTATAAAAATATAAATTAGGAAGAGAAATGCCAGTGGTGGACAGGACAGAAGCAGACATACAAGAGCATTTGGAGAGCAGTGGCCTTACACAGAGAATCCTGACGTTTGCAGGTACCGGGCCTGTGGTGAACAACCAAACGCGATGTGTCTTGGGAAGGGATTTGAAATGGGGGAATGAAAGTTCTGATAGGACTGAGGAGAGGTCGTTCCAGAGCTTTGGGGCCAGGAATAAAAAAAAAAGCAGAGTGCCATTTTGATTCGTAGTGAAAATTGCTTACAAGATTTGTGCATTCTCTGGATTCTATATATGGCACTTTGAGTTGTGGTCATAACTTAATTGATTAACGAGCAAATCGGCACCAATAATTGGGCAGTAAAGCAATTATCGACCCTATTTGGCAATAATTACAATTTATGCGCACATCTTTTTATGTGTATTCTGTAGAGGAGCACGTAAATTCTAGTGTGTGGATCCGAAAAGGGGGCATGGTCATGGCCATGGGAGGGGCATGGGTGGGTTGGGGGCATTCCTAAAATGTATGCGCGTTGTTATTCAATTATAGGATCTTCGCCTAATTTACGCATTGGGGGATTTACACCAGGTTTTCATTGTTGGAAATGGTCATGCTTAAAAGTTGCGGCCCCTGGTACTAGGCACCATTCTGTAAAGTGTACAGTAGCACTAAACGCTGGGGGGTTTTTCAGCGCCATTTGTAGAATCTAGTGCAGGACAATTCTATATGAGTACATCTAAATGTAAGCACCAACAGAGAACCCAATGATTGGAGTATATTTATGGAGGAAAGTAGGCATGTCTTAGCGTAACAGTTTAGATTTAAGATGGACAAGTGCATATTGGGAAGAATAACCCAAATTAGTGCTACTTGATGCTAGATTCCACTTTAGGAGTCACCACCCATGAAAAACATCTAGGTGTCATCATGGACAATACTTTGAACCCATTTGATAGTATTTCCTATGTGGGCAGGTGTCTGATTTTGTGCAGTTCAGCACACACACAGTTGAAAATGGTAATGCATGCACACTGTTAATTCCCCCACTACCTAAACACACCCATAGGAATGTTGCCCCTCTTAACTGAGCTAAAATTGCACGAGAATGGAAACCCTTGCATGCCTTTTCCCTGGTTATCACCTTCACCATGGCTAATCTACACAGGTAAATCACTCTTACTATTGGCCTCCCTGTGGACCGATAATTTCCTTCAGACAAAAGAGGTGTCTGTATAGTTCTACAACGTGATGTCCCATAGAAACTCCAACGAGCATCTGCCACTTTTTACAGGCTAGACATCTGAATGACCGTTTTCAAAATAGTTTAACTCTTCTAAATTGGCCTGTCTGAAAAAATGTGAGAGAAACATCCAAATGCAGATTTATGCCACTTTTTTTTGGACGTTTTTCTCTTTTGAAAATGAGCCCAGAGTAACCTGTGGAACTTTGTAAGTCTAAGTGCTTTGAAACTACACCTCTTATACTTCAATCGTGATTTCTTTGTAGTGATTAATTAGTAAGCCACAAATCTATAATATGCCATGTCAAGATGTTGCAAAGTGTAACAAAGAAAGGTAATGATATATATGATGTTAGTGACCTAAACGTTAACATTAGGTCCTGTTTCGGTGGGGGAGTCTAGCAGTTAAAATATTGCAAACGCATAAGGTCAGTTAAAAGGAATCGTTCAGCACCATGGATAGGTCCTATCACGTTCTGCAATTTGGATAACCTGCAGGTGCTGCTCTCTAATCCTGCTGTTCTGAGGGTTTGGCAAAGCTCCCAAGTTAACAATTTAACAAATAATCCAGCATTTTTCAACCTTCATTAACTGGCTATTGTCAACAGTCGGGGATTACATTGATCCTGATTTCTTATTCTGGTTTTATTGGTAATTATGAACAAATTACAGTTTATATTAATTGGTGCAGATGGTAGTGTTGCATTGAATGATGAAAGCAATTAGATAATTTCCTGGTTACGTTGTCCTTAGATGCTACAAATAAAAGCCTGTTGATGTTACCCATGCGCCCCCCCCCCCCCCCCCCGCCCCAAACTCTGGGCAAGTCATTTAACCCTCCATTGCCCAGAGTCACAAGCAGCTGCAGTGGGAATAAAAATAATTAACATGACTTTAATCATGTGATTAATGGTGTTAAATTTTAATTGAAATGCAGCCCTAAAAAAATTAAAGAATAAAATGTAATGAAAAGACAAGAAATGCAAACGACAAACTGAAAAATTACAAATTAAATAATGTAAAACAGCATGCAGAATAACAGTAAACAGTTTTACAGTTTTCACAGCCTACCTCAGAAAAGCATGCCTGTGTTTGAATATCGCCTTGGGTATGCACATTTCATTTACCAGCTTGAGAGGAGATTTTTTTTTTTGTTTTGTTTTTTTTGTTACATTTGTACCCTGCGCTTTCCCACTCATGGCAGGCTCAATGCGGCTTACATGGGGCAATAGAGAGTTAAGTGACTTGCCCAGAGTCACAAGGAGCTGCCTGTGCCTGAAGTGGGAATTGAACTCAGTTCCTCAGGACCAAAGTCCACCACCCTAACCACTAGGCCACTCCTCCACTGTTGCTACTATTTGAAATTCTACATGGAATGTTGCTAGTGGAAGTCGGCCCTTGCAGATCACCATGTGGCTGCGCAGGCTTCTGCTTCTGTGAGTCTGACGTCCTGCACGTACGTGCAGGACGTCAGACTCACAGAAACAGAAGCCTGCGCAGCCTTCTATATGGAATGTTGCTAGTGGAATAGCAACATTCCATGTAGAATCTCCAATAGTAGCAACATTCCACTTAGAATCTCCAATAGTATCTATTTTATTTTTGTTACATTTGTACCCTGCGCTTTCCCACTCATGGCAGGCTCAATGCGGCTTACATGGGGCAGCGGAGGGTTAAGTGACTTGCCCAGAGTCACAAGGAGCTGCCTGTGCCTGAGGTGGGAATCGAACTCAGTTCCTCAGTTTCCCAGGACCAAAGTCCACCACCCTAACCACTAGGCCACTCCTATTTCTTCTGTAAAAGACATTTTACCTCTGGAAACTGGCTTAAAGCCATTCTGAAATTTCTAGGAGCTGTGGTGGGAAGAAATACACTTCTAATTTCCATTTTACCAATCAGTGTTGATCAAATTCGTACATGCTTGGGCAGGTTGAGTGCATGTTCTTTACTTTCAGCAGTAACATTTCGAGCACTTCATGGAACTGGGCCCAGTAGGCCTTCTGTTCCCCATTTTCCAACTTGAAGTTCTTTGCACAAAGAACGTTTTGCTTTTTTATTTTCCTTCTGTGAAGACTATTCAGAATCGAAATTACTTCATTGCCTCCATTTCAGGCCATTAAATAATGGGATGTTTTACCGCCGAAAATACAGATGGGATTTTCCTATTTTCACTTTAGGAAACTGTTTAAAAACTTCCTTGTTTATGATTTAACGTTTTTTATTGATGACAATGCACGTATTATACAGCCATTAATACAAGCACACTGAAAACCATAACTGCTCCTAGGTATCATTATACATGCTGTGGTGTAATATGTCATCAAGCATTAAACGTTTTATCCCCCTACCCCACCCCCCAATGTGAAACCTCAAACGATCCATTTCTTTATTAGCCAGTGAATATGAACAACATTGTGCAATTAACAAACTGAACTGTATGACCAATAACTCTGGACTTCGTGTGTCTACAAATACTGGAATTCGCCTTCCTCCTCCCTCCAGCCCCTTCCCATCCACCCCTGAGACAACTTGAATCCTATAAACATAAGGCCGTAACAGCATAACTTTCAAACTTTCTTGTTTAAAACAAAATTAGGCTTTTAAAAAAATGTTGTTGTTTTTTTTATACTGTATCTCAAGGAGTATTTTCTCTCCTTGGATTTCTTTTGTAATCTGCATTAAACCTTTGGGTAAGTAAATAGGGGACTGAAGTTTTCACTAATTTTTTTGTTTCTTTTCACTTTTAGCACCCAGCAGATGCCCATGGTAGAGTATTTTGTGCCACCTGCACCTCCACCTCCGCCCCCAATGATACCATCTGCTCAGACTGCGTTTGATAGCCCAATCTCTGCGCCTCCACCTCTGGCACCAAGTGTAGTGGCTTCAATGGCCCACATGGCGTATCCGCCCGCCCCACCTCCTGCCCCTCCTTGTCCATATTCTGCTTCTCCTCAGACTGGTCCCTTGGGCCCTCCTGTTGCCCCTCCTCCACCTCCACCCGGCCCTCCAACTGTTAGTGCCTCCCCAGCTCATTCTGCCTCCCCTCCAGTTGTGACTGTGGAACCACGGAAACCTCAGATCCCTCTTATGCCCATGAGCGATGCCCGGAGTGATCTGCTCGCTGCTATTCGAAGGGGTGAGTTGAAGGCCTTTCTTAGAATATCATTAAAGCACGGTAGAGCTTATATTATTGGAGGTTGAATGACTTGTCATTGTTCAGATATATTGATGCAGCTGTTCCTGTCTTTATTATCGCCAGCCTTTAGGTAGAGGGTCATAGACTTGATGTTTATTATATGCCGGTACTTTCTCTGTCCCTAGAGGGCTCACAAGTTTTTTGTACCGGGGGCAGAGGAGGGTTAAGAGTCGCAAGGAGCTGCAGTGGGAATTGAACCCCTTTCCCCAGGTTCTCAGGTCATTGCATTAACCATTAGGCGGCTACTCCACTCCTCCTCCGTCACTTAATTGAGGTATTTGTTATTAACCACTGTAAAGCAAGCACAGAATCCAGCAAGCAATGATGGGAGGGGTGCGCATGTACTTCCAGCGAATTTGTAGTCCCGTAGCTAGTATTGCAAGCTGCAAGTGTTATGAGGGAAGGAATGTAATATATTATCTGGGTGTTAAATATGATGCTGCATGGCCATGAGGCATATTTTCAAAGCACTTAAGCCTTCCAAAGTTCCATAGGTTTCTATGGACCTTTTGGAAGGCTAAGTGCTTTGAAAATGAGCCCCCATGTCAGCCTAATAACCAATCAGATCACCCCACGCTGAAATGATTTTGGATTTACTGGGCCTTACAGTTGGCAAGAAACCACCATGTTGTGAGGCTGAGAGGGCAAAACTGTCTAAAAGAGCCCCAAAATATTGTGAAACGAAATTCCTTAAATACTTACGTATAAGTTCATCCTGTTTTTCACACCCATCTGACGACTTTGTTGTGTGGCCATCATCTTCTCCTACCTATCCCCCCCTCCCTTTTACCGGTCCAGCATTTCATCTCCCATGGTCTCTCCCCAGTCCTCTGGACAGCAACTGGTAGATATTCTTCTCCTTCCCCCCCCCCCCCAATGTGGTTGCTTTCTTTCCTCCATACCTTTTCCAATGTGGGGCCTTCCTGTACAGGCCTGCAATCAAGCGTGCTGCAAAGTCCCACCCTCTGCCTGACAGCAAATGCATCACTAGAGCTCCTGTGATGCATTTTCTATGGACAAGAGGGCAGGACGTGGCAACATTCACGAACATGGGCCTGTACGGGAAGGCACAGAAAGGAGTGGAAAAAAGAACAACTCCAAGAGATCAAACAGAATTCCAGGATAAGATGCTCCAAAACACAAACTTTATTCTGACCCTACACGGTCCGTGTTTCGGCTTTTAAAAAAGCCTTCCTCAGGGGTCAATCAGTGAGTGCACAGCTGTATATTGGTAGAAAGAGGAACACATAAATTAATGTCTCGGGTCATGATCTTTTGTTAATAGGGTTAGGTAGTGGTGCACATGGTCAGTTCTGGTCATTTTTACTGACCTGAAATGCCGTTCTCCCTCCAGCACCGGTGATTCCCATAAGCCAGCCTTCTGCCAGCGTGCGTCATCGGAGCCTCTTCTCAGGCGCGTCCCGCCTACTCTGCAACTTCCTGTTTTCCGCAAAGGTGGGACGCAGGAAGTTGCAGATTAGGCGGGACGTGCCTGAGAAGAGGCCCCGACGACGCGCGCTGGCAGAAGGCTGGCTATGTGAATCGCTGGTGCTGGAGGGAGAACGGCGCTTAAGGGCAGTAAAAGTAAGCAGACCACGCGGACGGGGAGAGTGGACAGAAGAGGCTGGGCGGGCCTGGCGCAAAAGTGGCAGGCCCACCCAAGGCTACGCCCCTGCTGCAACTAAGTGGGAAAATGTGGGATATAAATGTGTTAAATACATAAATAAAAGGTGTGGTAGGCTCACTGCAGACGTGTGCAGGATAAAGGGGGACTTTGTAGGGAAGGGTGGAAGGCATTGTTTGGAGTGAAAGATCACCCGAAAGTGGTAAGTTAAGTCAGGCACAAGAAATTTTACATTGGTTTCCTCTTAAAGAATGTATAACTTTCAAAATATGCACTCTGGTGCATAAAATAATTCACAGTGATGCCCCGACCTACCTGTTAGACCTTATTGACCCACCACCCAGGAATGCTAAAAGATCAGCACACACATTGCTAAATCTTCACTTCCCCAGCTGTAAAGGTCTAAAATATAGACTAATACATGCATCCAACTTTTCATACTTGAGTTCGCAATTGTGGAATTCTCTACCACTTGACCTGAAAATAATTCACAACCTAATCAACTTCTGCAAAGCACTGAAGATACATCTCTTTAACGTGACGTACCATAATGACTCATAATTAGAACCGTAATTCTCCATCATTTACTTAACAATCGGATTGTTTTCGCCCTATATCTTATCGTCTAATTTTATTAAATAATCCATCTTCTATATGTGATACCAATTGTTTGTTTTCCCCTTTTTTTACCTGATTGTTCATTATATCATCCATGTTCTATATATATTACCAATTGTATCTGTACTCTGAAATGGCATAAGTCATGACGGGAAAGTGTAAGCCACATTGAGCCTGCAAATAGGTGGGAAAATGTGGGATACAAATGCAATAAATAAATAAAATGTCTCATTTAGTAAAGTGCATCTTAAGCTCTCCTGAGTAGAGAGATGTGGTAGCCGTGTTTGTCCACTTCCAAAGGTAATCAATAGAAATAGAAGAAAAGAAAATAAGATGATACCGTTTTTATTGGACTAACTTAATACATTTTTTGATTAGGTTTTGAAGGTAGCCCCGATCAGATGAAGGGGCTACCTTCAAAAGATAATTTTAAAAAATGTATTAAGTTAGTCCCATAAAAATGGTATAGTTTTATTTCAACCTCTCCTGAAGGCATGGCTAGCCAGCCAGGTTTTCACGGTTACCACAATGAATACGCATAAGGGGTATTTGCATGCAGTGGGTCTTCCTTATACACCGATACCTTATATGCACCAGTTGTGGTAATCCTGAAAACCTGACTAGCTAAGTGTGCCTTTAGGAAAGGGTTGAGAAGCGCTACTTTTAGTATACCACAGAAGTTTGTACTTGTAACCTGATCAGGACTAAAAATTCTGAGCAGATCACATTGTGAGACGTACACTGTCAATGTAGCTGACCTTAAAGGTATATTTTGTGTGTTTGTTCTAATTTAGGCATCCAGCTCCGAAAAGTCCAGGAGCAGCGGGAACAGGAAGCCAAGAAGGAACCAGTTGGCAACGATGTGGCCACTATTCTGTCCCGCAGGATTGCGGTAGAGTACAGCGAATCAGATGATGACTCAGAACTCGATGAAAACGAGTGGTCTGATTAATAAACACCAGAAATAGTGTAACTCCCCACCCCCACCCCATGCCATATCTCTGCACCAGTTGTGCATGGCCGGATCTTCTCCCTCTGAGATCCAATTATCTATTCTTACCCTGCTGTTCTGACACGTGAAAATTTGCACAGTTATATATTGCATCCTTGGAACTAACTGTATGTAATATTGGAACATATTGGTGTTTAAAAAGTGATTTTATTTATCTTGCTCGCAATATTCCAGTCTATGAACGTGACATTTCACCTTTGGTATGGTGGTTGCTAGGTTCAAAAGGCTGAATGCAACTTGATATGAGCACTTTTCAGTGGTTGGACGTTGGCTTGGGTTTTAATTAACACAAGGTTACACCTTGACCATAATTGGAAGGCCTGTACTTGTGAGCAGCTTAGGGGGCAGGTCGGTACATTGGCTTCTTAGCTTTTGCATTGAGACAGTCCCTAGTACCATCATGCCAAGAACAGAATCCCCCCCCCCCCCCCCCCACCTTCACAAACCCTTTTTTCAAACAAATCTAACTTCGCAGAACTTTCCTAGCTACAATGGAAAGCAAGATGATCATACAATGAAGTCATACAGGACTGAAAGAAGATAAGTGATTTTATTTATAACTTTGCTGTGTTTTAACAGGTCATATGTATCAATTTGAGGTAATTCTGCAGAAAAATATTTTGAACATATATAAGATTTTATTGAAATGCTGTGGAATTTATAGTATTTGAGTAAGCTGGAGCATATCTGATCATGACGCGTGAACGCAATGCATGTTGCACAAAGAAATCCACATTTGGCAGAGCCATAGAATGTGCTAACTTCAACCTAGATATTGGCACCTAGTTTTAAAATTGCCACATGTTTAGAACTGATAAAATCTTATCAGCTGCTGCTCAAATTTAATGATGACAGGGCATGTTACCCTTGTGTTTTGCAGACAACATAAATGTGAGAAAAATGCTGACCGAAAGGTGGTTGGTAGATTCAATTACCACCTCTTTCTATTTATTATACATGTATATTAGAATGCTATAATTTATATGGTATCGGCCATAACAAAAAAATATTTATATATTTTCATATGTATGTATTAATTTATTTATTGGTTTCAAGAAGATTTGGATGGCTAAGCTCAGTTTATTATCTCTGAACAGTATTTCCACTTTTTAACAGTCTCCTTGCTTCTCTCATTTGCTGGGTATCCTGGCTCTGTGTGTTTTAGCACTGTTATATTAACTGGGTTCATCTTAGCAGCTCTGGTATTTCCCTCCCTAAAGCCTGGTCCTCAAGAAAATCCACCCCGACCCCATCCCCAGATAAGTGAGGTGTTCAGGAGAGCCACAGTATATAATCAAGTGAGAGAGATGGCATTCAGCTGTGCCAAAAACCTGGTTTTGTTTGCATACCAGACCTATTTGGAGTCTTGAGGAATGGCTCCGAGAACCGCTGGTTAGACCCTGCATTCTTTTGAACCCTGCGGCTGTCTCACGTTGCTGTATTCATGTGTCACCAGTATGACAAGACATTATCCCAGCAGCAGTGTACAAGGAGGTCACCACCAGAGAAGGCCAAAGCAGGCAAATATTATTTGTATCTTCTCTTGTTGTCATTTTGAAAGCCCAGAAAATGATCCCAGAGCTGTATCCTCAAGTTCTAGAAATGTTGGTAGAGAACTTGTACCTTTAGTGCTGCGGGTTTGGGGATTTTTGAATTTTTGCACTTTTCTCAAGATTCTTTTACTGTTTTGCCTCCACCTTTTACTCTTGAGGCCATTCCATGAAGAAATATTTTCTCATGTTTAATTCCTGACTCTACACCCTTTACGCCTCTTATGACCTCCTTGTTCTAGAACTTCCTTTCCATTGAAATAGAGTACGTCCTGTGCATTATTTACAGTATTTTAAAATCTCTTTTCTAGGATAGGTCCTTAAACCTTCTTTGTGGCTGCTGTACTTAGCATGCCTGTCGCCGAGTTCAATTTTTGTCTTTCACACTTTTTGAAGGATTAATTTATTTATTTGTTACTTTTGTATCCCACATTTCCCCACCTTTTTGCAGGCTCAATGTGGCTTGCATAGTACTGTTAACGGCGTTAGCCGATTCCGGTCTGAACAAATACAAGGTATGGACGAATACTGGTGAGATTGTAGTAGAATGAGGTACATGTATGTTAGGTACATTTGGGGGGAGAGGAAGAGTTAGGATATGTCATTACGATCTTTGGTTATGTTGTGTCGCAGGTAGCCAGGTATTTTTTACGTTGGGTTGGTGGGGTACGCTTTCCTGAACAGGTCTGTTTTTAGTACTTTCTGGAACTTTAGGTGGTAGAGCGTAGTTTTTACTGCTTTTGGCAGTGCGTTGCATAGTTGTGCACTTGAGTAGGAAAAGCTGGATGCATAGGTAGATTTGTATTTGAGTCCTTTACTGCTTGGGTAGTGGAGGTTTAGGTATGATCGCGCTGATTTTGTGGTGTTTCTGGTTGGCAGGTCGATGAGATCTGTCATGCGTCCCAGTGCCTCGCCGTAAATAATTCTATGAACTGTCGTGCAGATTTTGAAGGTGATACGTTCTTTGGTAGCCAATGCAGTTTTTTCTCGGAGATGGGTCAGTTCTATAAATGTTATTCTATGATATGCTATCTATGTCTTATACACTGCACGTATTATCCATAGTGGACTTCTAGGCAGTTTAAATGACACCTAAAACCTTATATATTAGGAGACTTATCCATGTAAATGTATTACTTTCTGGTGCCACAGTTCAATTTCTGGGAACAATAGATATCCTTAATTTCTCATGTGCCAAAATCCTCAACTCTTGAAATGTGTCCTGCATGTGATTTTAGTTTTTTCACTCAACAGATATCAGTTAGCTACTTATAATCTGATCTTCATTTGATTATTTGTGAATTAAAGTGTGGAGGATGGTTGTCGTCTTGTCGGTCATTAGAGTGTGGTATCCCTCAGTGTCCACATTCCTCAAGGTCTACTTGATATCCGCTGACGTTCTTTAGCTAAGATACTGAATTCCAAATTCTTGGACTATCACTGTTGAATAGATCACACTTGGCGGTTTGTTACTTTAAGATCATAGAATGCTGAGACAATAACCAGATAAAATTTGTGCTTTAGATGTGATCATTGACTTGTTTTGGGGGGGGGGGGGGTGGAAGGGGACTAATAGATTAACACTGAAAAGGTATAGAAGCCTAGAAGAGGCTGTCTCCAGTTTTGGCACCCTAAGGAACTGAGCTAGGTGTTTACTGTACAGTAACATTAAAGTGCGGTTAGGTATTTAATGCAGCAATTAGCATGCACTAACATGGACTTGCCAGGAGGGGGTGTAGGATGAGTGGGGACTGCACCTTGCAGTTAAATGTGGTAACGATCAGCGTGTTATGGGCTAATGTGGCAGATAACGCAGTGCAGATAACTGCTTTCTTCGTTATCTGCAATCATTTCTCTGCAATAACTACGTGGGTATGTTACCCAAAGTATTAGGAATGCCCTCAACAGTAAAGGTTTTACACCTGAACCAGGAGGTAACTGAACACAAAACATCCCACGGAGAATTCAACACCAAGTCAAGAAGTAGGAAGTGAGAGAAGGCTGGACAGACCACTGGTTCAACATGTAAAATTTATTCCTTAAACGCAAATATCAAGACCCGACACGGCACTGTGTTTCGGCATACAAGATTCCTGCCTCAGGGGTCTGGTGGTTCAGAAATGAAAATGAGAAAAGGCGGCTGAGGGGTGATATGATAGAAGTCTACAAGATAATGAGCGGAGTAGAACGGACAGATGTGAAGCGTTTGTTTACACTTTCAAACAATAATAGAACCAGGGGGACACAAGATGAAGCTAGAATATGGTAGATTTAAAACAAACAGGAGAAAGATTTTCTTAGCGTGTAGTTAGACTCTGGAACTCATTGCCGGAGAATGTAGTGACAGCAGCTGGCCTTACGGTGTTTAAGGGGGGTTTGGACAGATTTCCTGAGGGAAAAGTCCATTGAACATTATTAAAAAAATTTTTTTTTTTTTTTTGGGGGGGGGGGGAGGGGGGATGTTGCCAGGTTCTTGAAGCCAGGATTGGGCGCTGTCGGAGACAGGATGCTGGGCTTGATGGACCCTTGGTCTTTTCCCAGTATGGCGGTGCTTATGTACTTATGATATGATGCTAATCAAACTGGAAATAATGGGTTGGTCAAGACAGTGCATGTGTAGACGATGCACTTTCCAAAAAGTTGGCAAGTTCGCAGTAAATGCGTCAGTAGTGTTGAAGGGCAAGTGCTAGCATCATCTCATTTTCATTTCTGCACCGCCAGACTCCTGAGGCAGCAATCTTGTATGCCGAAACACAGTGCCGTGTCGGGTCTTGATATTTGTGTTTAAGGAATAAATTTATCAGGGAAGGCTTTCCACAGAGTGGATGAACGCAAAATCCCACGGGGTGCAAATACAGCAAAACAAAGTGGGAAATGGACCAATGACTTCAAGACGTCGAGACTACGGTGGTATAAAAAGAATAAACTTTTATTGTAGACTCGACACAGTGCTGTGTTTCGGCCACAGGCCTGACTCAGGAGTCTTGAGTGATGTAGATAAATTTTTGAATTACTGGTTCGTCTTCAGCAGTACCCAAAAATATATATATCAAATACTGGATGGTCTAATCAAAGACTTACACGATCGTCAAAAAGGTGTGTAGCAGGACGAAACTGCCTGTAACTTCAAAAGGAATAAATTTTACTTGTTGAACCAGTGGTCTCTCCAGCCTTCTCTCATTTCCTACCCAATTAGTAGCACCATTCCATGCTACAAATCCCTGGCCAAGCAGTGACTTCCCCCATGTTCATCTCAATAGCAGACTGTGCACTTTTAAACCAGGAACTTGTCCAAACCTTTTTTTTAAACCCAGATACTGCTGTTACCACATCCTCCAGCAACGAGTTCCAAAGCTTAACTATTCTTTGAGTGAAAAAAATTTTTCCATGCAATTTCATTGAGTGTCCCCTGGTCTTTTTACTTTTTGAATGAGTGAAAAATCGATTCACCTCCACCCACTCCACACCACTCAGGATTTTGAAGACTTCAATCATATCCGTCTCTTTTCAAATCGCAACACTAGCACCTGTCACCCTGAGCAGTTCACTTCTCCCTGCATCAGCACAGCGAGATAATTAGCATGCACACATTGGTTTCCAGTGCGAGGGGACTGATTGCTCAGCCTTTTAACCTGCTTCCATGTTGCACTTACCTCCCTAGGGAAGGAGGCTTCCCCATTCTAAGATGCATTGCTATTTATTTAAAATATTTATAGATCACACGATCCAAAAGTGTTGAGCAGTTCACAGTGACGCCAGTGTGTTATGACACACCTTGATTCTGTGTGAACGAGAGAACTCAGCCTGTCTCGGTTTGCTGATTTATATGGTTTTTTGTGTATTTTAGATAGACAAACTCTATCGACCCCCCTGATGCAAGAGTTTGACGCCAAAATATGGTTCCTGTTGGGTTCGGTAAAAGAGCGCTCGACTATCCCACACTTGGAACGGCCCTCTGTGCTTTTTTTTTTTTTTTTTTTGTATTTCTACTGTTTTGTTTACTTCGACACACTCTTCTGCTGCCCTGCACACATGATGTCATGTCATTACACGCTGATGTGAAATCGGCACTGAAAGATCCACATCAATATTCTAGTGATTCTATAAACAGCGTGAAAGTTGTTTTTGTGGATTCTATAAATGGGATGGAAACTGGGCTAGGCGGATTCTGTAAACGGCACAGAAGTTTAGTTGGATTCTATGAACGGTACGGAAATTTACCCAGGTTCTATAAATGGCGTGGAAAGTTCTGCTACATGTAATTCTATAATCGGTGTGCAGCCTTTATAGAATTACGCTTAGTGGCTATTTTTTTTTTTCCATTCTGATTTTTTGGGCAACTTTTATGGAATCTAGTTCAAAGTGTGGCAGATAAATGAGCTGTTTGAAAATGGTCTACCCTTCCCGAAGGTAAAAATAGGCATCGAGTTTGGCTGTCAGGATCTATTGGCTCGCTTTAATTGCAGCTGCTCTTTACGGTCAACCCCCACCCCCACCCCCACCCCCCAACAAAGCTGTTGCCCAGATGACTGTCTAGTCCTGATAATGCAGCCCACCTTATGAATGGCTCTTGTATTAGAGATATATACATTACTCCTATTATAAAGGTGTTAAAGTGGCTTCCAGTTGTATAATGTGTGCCGTTTTAAGCTAATCTTGGTGTTTTTGAAAGGCTTTTCCTGGGCTAGATTTGAGGCATCTCAAAGTTAGGCTGACCACAAAATCATTGAGATCAATGTACCTTTTAAAGAAGTGAGAAATGAAGACTCGGGATCAAGCCTTTTTGTCTGTCGTACTTTTATGGATTCTTTTTCTCAAAATAAACTTTTATCTCCAGATTCTAAGGTTGTGTCTTATCAGGTTGCGCTTTTTAGAAGAGGCTTTTGTAGATTAGTGCCTTATTTGTTCTGTGGCTGCTGCATAATGGCTTTATCTATATAAATAAAATCCCCCCTCAAACGTTCTGAAGCTCACTCCGTGGCAGTGAAGCACTGAATGCCTGTACTCTTTGTAGGCTAGGCTATCAGGACCACTCACCCTCACTCATAGACCCGCCCTCAGCCACGCCCCATCTGCACATAAAAAGCAACCTCAACGTTCTATGCTTTGTGGCTTCAGGGTTCGTAAGTTCGAAGCTCTGTAACCACTTTTACAAACCATCTAACTCTGCCCCGCCCTCACGTCAAAACGTTATGACGTCGAAGGCGGGTCATAATGACCACAACTACACTAAGCTAGGAAGCCCATTGCTTGATCTCTCTTTTCACTCCCCAACGCAGCCGTCATTCCCATACACTGTAAACCAAGCACGCATCGCCCCCCCCCAAATCCAACCCCCCCTCTCTCACAGATGCCCGTGCATGTCACCCCCCTCCAAAAACGCCAAACCACTCCCATCTCTCTCTCACACATGCCTCCACCCGCGCAACGCCCCTCCGCTCCCTGACATATGCCCCGCCCATCCCCAGTGCGTGCACGTCGGCCCTCCCTCCAAAATCGTCAATCCTCCTCTACTACCCTCCCCTCCTCTTACTGGAGTCCCAGCCGCAGAAGTGAAGGGCAAGGTAGGTCAGAGATTTTGCTGCCTTCCATTCTGTTCGCTATGAGCTCTGTGCCCTGATTGTCTGGTCCCGCCCTCATTTCCTGTTTCTGCAAGGGTGGGACCAGACAATCAGGGCACAGAGTTCATAGCGAACAGAACGGATTAAGGCACCAGAATCTCCGAACTACCTTGCCCTTCACTTCTACGGCTGGGACTCCGGTAAGAGGAGGGGAGGGTAGTAAAGGGGGGGTTGCCGATTTTGGAGGGGGGCTGACGTGCACGTACCGGGGATGGGCGGGGCCTATGTCGGGGAGCGGAGGACCTTGCTAGCACCCGTTTCATTTGTGCCAAAAACGGGCCTTCATTACTAGTATATCAATATAATTGTGTATTCTTTTATGCTATTTCTTTGTTTTTATGATTTTTTTCAGAATGTGTTGCTATTGTAATTTTATTTCTTGTATTTTGCCTTGAGCTATATTGGAAATATGAAAAATAAATTTAAGTAAATATTTTTTTAGATAGTAAAATGAGTATAAATTACTTTTTTTTCAGATGGGAATTGATACAGTCTGTTCTTGCTGTTCGCTGGGGTTAGGTTCCTAGAAAATCCCATGAATACTGAAAACGCGAATATGGAACCATTGATCCTATGGGAAGATGGGGGTTGGGTTCCTGTGTGACCTGTTAGTAGCAAAAGTGTACAGTGAACACCATAAACTCATCATCTCGTATATCCTTCTTGAAAAGAGCAATTTATTTATTGTGCATTTTATAAATGTTTTTATACACTTTTTTTTTTAGAAGTACAGTATATGTAGATTTTTGGTGTAACACTCATGCACAGTTCTACAACTATCTTCTTCCTCATGGGAGCACACTTTCATTTGCACTTGCACTATACCGTGCAGGCCGCAAATAAACGAAAATGCCTGTGAATAGCGAAAATGGGTCACGCTTTATCTTCCGTGAATAAGGGAATCTGTGAATATGGAACACATGAATAGCAAGAACAGACTGTATTTGTGGGAGAGAGGATGAATTTATCTTTTCAGAGTAAAATATATCTAGCGTGCAGAAAAGTGAACTCCACATGAATTTTGGGTGGCTAGAGGTTCACAGTGAGCATTGTATGGATGAGAGGGGGAGGAGAGGTTGGAAGTAGCTCACGCTTTTTTTCGTCATAGTTCACAGCAAGTTTGTATCCAGGTCCAATCAATATTTCGCTGTCTCCAGAGGGCTTACAAATCTGTACCTGGTGCAATGGAGAATAAAGTGACTTACTCAAGGTCACAAGGAAAAGCAGCAGGATTTGAACCCTGATTTACCTGGTTCTCAGCCTATAGCTGTAACCACCAGACTGCTCTTCTGCATAGTTGGAAGCAGGGGCGTAGCCAGACTTTGGCGGGAGGGGGTTCCAGAGCCCGAAGTGAGGGGGCACATTTTAGCTCCCCGCCAGTGCCACCGACCCTCCCCCCCCCCCACCACTGCCAGCACCACCACCACCAACTTTGACCCCCCCCCCCCCCCGCCGACAAGCCTCTCAACCCCAACCCCCGCCAGCCGAGGTCCTCTTCTTCCTTTGTTCTGTTTCACGTAAAGGAGCATGCACAGAATGTCAGCAAGAAGAAAGATCAGGGCAGCGAACGCGGCAGCGCCAGAGACCGGCACTGAAGAAGGCTTCAGCTGGCAGTGGTTGGGGACTCCCGCCAGCAAAGGTATTTGCTTTTTCAGGGGGAGCAACGAAGCGGGGGGGCTAGGGGGCGAGGTGCTAAAATGTGCTCCCTCCATCTCAGGCTCTGGCCCTCTCCCACCACGAGGTCTGGCTACTCCCCTGGTCTCACTATAGAGTTAGGGGTCGTCCATAAATGTCAGTGTCTGAGAGGGGTTGAAAAGGGTTAAGATTTCTGTGGTGATGTATGATGGGGGGTGGGGTCTGAACTATCATGATGTCACAAGAATCTTAACATAACCACCACTATATGATTTTGTACTATTCCACCTAGATAGACGTCAAACACTAAACTCATTGTAAGCCCGGACCGAGCATAACCTGTAGCATTACTGGGCTGTTATTGATGACATGACACTGTGATCTAGTGTTGGCTGCTTCTGCTCAGGCCAGGCTTGTAATAAGGTGACACACAGTCTGACCTCTGTCCAGGTGGGTTTTAGCTGTGCCATGTGTATGCTAGTTTCAGTCTTGTGCTGATGTATTTGTACTCTGGGCTGACCTGTTCTGACAAAGTTTAGGGACGCTGTGGCTGACTGCTGATATGGGTGAGCTTGATTTACCACCTTTCTGTAGATAGTCAAAGCAGTTTAAATATACTACTTTTGCAGGTACTTTTCTGTCCTTTAATGAGCTCACAGTCGTGTCCTTCATCCCTGGTACCTTCTGGCCTGTGATTTCATTTCTTTGGCCAGTGCTCTTTCCTTGCTAGGTATAGTGGAAACCTTTGACTACTGGAGCCTGAGTTCTGTATAAAAAGAAGTTGTGGGAATGATGCTCAAAAAAAGCTTTGTTTTCACTTAAAATCAAGCAAGGGGCAGGGCCGCTGAGGGGGGGGGGGGGGGACAGGGGGGACAAAAGTCTCGGGGCCCGGGCCTCCAGGGGGGCCCGGCGCTGCCTGGCCCACCCTCCGTCACTCCCAGAACTAACCTTAAGCCTCCTTTCACTTCGCAGCAAGCAGCAGCAGGTCAGGCCACTCCTTCCTTCCATGTCCCGCCCTCGCCTGACGTAATGTCCGTGAGGGCGGGGCACAGAAGGAAGGAGGAGAGGTCTGCCCTGCCGCTGCTTGCTGCGAAGTGAAAGGAGGCTTAAGGTTAGTTCCGAGGACCCGGCCCGATAGCGGGTGGAGGGGGGCCCGGCAACCTCAGGTGGGCGGGTCCCGGCGATCTCGGGTGGGCGGTGACCTCGGGTGGGGTGGGAGGGGGGGCCCGGGGGCGGCCTTGTCCCGGGCTCGGCTCCGGCTCTCGGCGGCCCTGGCAAGGGGGGGAAATGGCTGCTAACCGTGGCTGGGTTTTATCGTATTTTTTCTTATGGTTTTGATGTCTCAGGTTCAAAAAGCTAAGGGAGCCTTTTACTAAAGGATGTCAAGCCATTAATACATCATTTTGTGTTTAGGTCGAGGAAACCTGTTACCTAATGCCATTGCTGTGATACAATATAGGAGTGTTGTTTGGAAGTCTGTCGTAATAATGAAATTATGATTTTACCAGAAATCCTTCAGTTATTAGAAAATGTATAAATTTGATATTTTCCAAAGATTGCTACACTGTGGATGTCTTTGCTTCAGGCTCCTAGATCATGGATTCAAACGGTCATATAGCCAGTAAAAAGCTGTTCGCTGTCCGTTGGGGTTTCTTAACCGCGTGCACTTTGTCAATATATTATACATTGCTACCTGTATTTATATCCCTCTGTGCCTAGTTGCTAAATGTAAGCAGGTGTGTTTTTCCAGTATTGTGGGTTATTCCCATATAAAAAATGCTAAACAAAGAAATAAGAATTATATGGACTCGGACTTTTTCTGTTACAGCTGTAAAGACATGAGATGAACTTGTAATTAACACGTATCGGGAAAAAAATGTATATGTACTGTCACACTGAACACTATTGAATCTCAATGCATGTGATAGCAAAAGACAATAAAGATTTTAAGAGTAAAATGGCAGTTGTGTTTTCTCACCAGATATATCCTGGAGAGCCAAGGGCAGGAGCCTTGCAGCATTATTGAATAAAATGGTGTGGTAGCCATGTTAATCCACTTCCAAGGTAATAAATAGAAATAAAACAGAAAAAAAATACCTTTTTTATTAGACTAACAAACTTAATATATTTTTGACTACCACACTATGCAAATCTTTTCATGGTATAACTGGAAGAGACGTGTTTGAAAACATAGACTGAGGGCCCTGTTTACTAAGGAACGTTAGCATTTTTAATGCGGCGCCTATAGGGATATTGTAGACGTGTACACAGTTAACACGGTTTAGTAAACTGAGGGAAAAGAGACTCAGTTTTGCAGTTCTTTCTGTGTATATAATCCTTCAAGCAATTCAAAATTCACTACACCACAGAAAAAGTCAATGTTCTAGACACTACAGTTTCCATTGACATATACATAAACATCTCGATATAGGAATGAACAGTGGCGATACATAAACTCCTACGTATAGGAAACCAACTGATAAATGCAGCTACCTCCACAACACCAGCTTCCACCCTTCAAATACAAAAAAAAACCTCATTATATACAGCCAAGCCAAACGTTACCATCATTCTCCGTTCTCTGCTCTGACCTGAGACCAGTGGGGGCGGACCGCCCCGGGTGCAACCCAATGGGGGGGGTGTTCTAACCTCTGCTCCGTCGTCAGTTCAGCCTGCCTTCACACTGGCGCGTGCCTAACATCTCTGCCGCCTGCCGCTCGGCTCGCTGTGTGCGTCTCCTCCTCTCTTCCACGGAGTCCCGGCCATCTCAGCCGACGACTGCTCAGCCTTCCTTCCTCTGCGGCACCGGCACCCCTTGCGCCAGTGCGCCTTGCGGACTGACATCTCTTCCGATGGCTGGCTCCTCTCTTAGCTTGTGGTTGCCCGCTGACTTCAGTGCAGCCGGAATCCTGCGCCTTTCCCTTTCTGCTGTGCTTGCACTCCATCCCCGCATTCAGCAGAAGAATCTTGGAGGCCACTTCCATCCCAGGTTCGGAGCAGAGCCAGGTAATTAGGCCCTGCAGTACGAGCTTAATATTTATGTATTTAAATTGTGCTGCCTTGACTTTTTTAAAAACATTTTATTGCGTTTTCTGCAGCAGGGGGGCATAAAATGTGAAAAGGAAGGACGGGGGGGGGGGGGGCAAGAACACTAGTCTGGATGGGAGAGAAAGAGGGCATGCTGGCTGGATGGATAGAGGGGACAGACAGAGGGGCGGATGGTGCTGGAAATGAAAGAAGAAAGGGCAGACCAGCGCTGAGTGGAAAGGGGCAGAGAAAGGAGGCAGATGCTGGTTGGAAAGGGGCAAGATAGGGCATAGGCTGGATGGAAGGCAAAGAGGGAGAGAAAGGGCAGCAGGTGCACGTGCGGCTAGATGGAAAGGGACAGAGGGGGCAGACTCTAGATGGAAAGGGACAGAGGCAGGGAGAGTGTCAGACACTGGATGGAAAGGGGCAGAGAAAGGAGGCAGATGCTGGTTGGAAAGGGGCAAGATAGGGCATAGGCTGGATGGAAGGCAAAGAGGGAGAGAAAGGGCAGCAGGTGCACGTGCGGCTAGATGGAAAGGGACAGAGGGGGCAGACTCTAGATGGAAAGGGACAGAGGCAGGGAGAGTGTCAGACACTGGATGGAAAGGGGCAGAGAAAGGAGGCAGATGCTGGTTGGAAAGGGGCAAGATAGAGAGGGCATAGGCTGGATGGAAGGCAAAGAGGGAGAGAAAGGGCAGCAGGTGCACGTGCGGCTAGATGGAAAGGGACAGAGGGGGCAGACTCTAGATGGAAAGGGACAGAGGCAGGGAGAGTGTCAGACACTGGATGGAAAGGGGCAGAGAAAGGAGGCAGATGCTGGTTGGAAAGGGGCAAGATAGAGAGGGCATAGGCTGGATGGAAGGCAAAGAGGGAGAGAAAGGGCAGCAGGTGCACGTGCGGCTAGATGGAAAGGGACAGAGGGGGCAGACTCTAGATGGAAAGGGACAGAGGCAGGGAGAGTGTCAGACACTGGATGGAAAGGGGCAGAGAAAGGAGGCAGATGCTGGTTGGAAAGGGGCAAGATAGAGAGGGCATAGGCTGGATGGAAGGCAAAGAGGGAGAGAAAGGGCAGCAGGTGCACGTGCGGCTAGATGGAAAGGGACAGAGGGGGCAGACTCTAGATGGAAAGGGGCAGATGCTAGATGAAAAGGGACAGAGGCAGGGAGAGTGTCAGACACTGGATGGAAAGGGGCAGATAAAGGAGGCAGATGCTGGTTGGAAAGGGGCAAGATAGAGAGGGCATAGGCTGGATGGAAGGCAAAGAGGGAGAGAAAGGGCAGCAGGTGCACGTGCGGCTAGATGGAAAGGGACAGAGGGGGCAGACTCTAGATGGAAAGGGACAGAGGCAGGGAGAGTGTCAGACACTGGATGGAAAGGGGCAGATAAAGGAGGCAGATGCTGGTTGGAAAGGGGCAAGATAGAGAGGGCATAGGCTGGATGGAAGGCAAAGAGGGAGAGAAAGGGCAGCAGGTGCACGTGCGGCTAGATGGAAAGGGACAGAGGGGGCAGACTCTAGATGGAAAGGGACAGAGGCAGGGAGAGTGTCAGACACTGGATGGAAAGGGGCAGAGAAAGGAGGCAGATGCTGGTTGGAAAGGGGCAAAATAGAGAGGGCATAGGCTGGATGGAAGGCAAAGAGGGAGAGAAAGGGCAGCAGGTGCACGTGCGGCTAGATGGAAAGGGACAGAGGGGGCAGACTCTAGATGGAAAGGGGCAGATGCTAGATGAAAAGGGACAGAGGCAGGGAGAGTGTCAGACACTGGATGGAAAGGGGCAGAAAGGGGGCATGCGCTTGATGGAAGGGAGAGAAAGGGCAGACGCACATGCGGGTGTATGGAAAGGGCCAGAGAGGGGGCAGACAAGGATAAAATGGTACAGGGGCATGCGCTGGATGGAACGGGGCAGAGAGAGGGGCTATATGCTGGATGGAAGGGAGAGAAAGGGCAGGTGCACACGCGCAGCTGAATAGAAAGGCATAGAGAGAGGGGGGGGGGGGGGGTGTTAAAAAGAGGTTGGCCCCGGGTGTCAAGTATGCTAGGTATGCCACTGCCTGAGACACAAACGCCTCAAAATTCTTCAAACAGAAAGGCTACAACCCCAAAATAATCTCCAGGAAGATTGCCTCTTCCCTTAAAACACATAGGGAGAATGTATCGCAGAGCAAAGAAAAGAAAACCACAGAGGGAGGCCTATTGTAGTGACTAACAATCCAGAGCTGGAAAAACTGAGAAGAATTAAAAAAAGATCTACAGCCACTATTCCAGAAGGGTGAATTACTGAAAGGGGGGATCCATTTACTCTCTAGATAACATCAACCGCATAAATTTGTTCCCCAGAAGCCATAGAACACACTAGTATTACACTCATTTATAGAAGTCATTGAATTGTATTTGGTTTTTAACTCTACCTTGTTTTGGAATACTTGTGGGAGAAATGGATAAGAAAAAGAATTAAGTAAACTGCCCACCTTTGCCAGCTGCCCAAACCAACCTCATTTGGGCATGTAGGTGTTGTCCATACACACCGTGACTGGCCTACCAAAGCTGAACTGCCTGTGACGTAGCTCAGTGTTTGAGCCTCTGTCCTTCCCACCGGCAGCAGTGTACGTGGAAATGAAGCTTCTGGATTTAGTGACCGTATAAAATCAAGACTTGCGTCCGTAAAGCAGAGTCAAGAGGACAGCTGCACAATAGACTGCCAGCTTTGTCACAAGCAAGCTTCTTTTTTGTTTTAATCTCGCAGGCGTTGCTTTTCGTCCAACTCCAAAACCATCCTTGTTGTCCAGTCTGTCACTAATGTCAATATAGATGATAACGGAACTAGGCAAGAAGTTGCTGAGGTAACAATTTGTCAATAGCTGTAAACCCGGCGTCCTCTAGGCTGCGCTTCTGACACAGTGGAGGAACAGGTTGGAAAGGAATGACGCATGAACTCAGTTCTAAGGCTCAAAGCCAATCTGTAATGTAGAGAGGATGACATAAAATAAATAACTGCTGAGCTTACACAGTGAGTGAGTCACTAGCACATGCTCGTCTGCCAGAAAGATAATGAATTTTGGGATTTTTGTCTGTACCTTTGTTTTGGCTTGCAGCTGCCAAAGTCAAACGTTGTATCATCGGTACAATAGCATTTGATTCTGGAGCTCTGCTCCCTTTTGCCCCAATTCCCCCACACCCCTTCACTATCCATACCACCCTCTAACCCCCCTCTCCCTACCCCCACCTCATCCACACAATTCTTAACTTAATGACCGTAATAAATCAGTCATAACACAGATTGGAGTAACTAGGTTGCAGCTTTGTTTATCAAAGATAACAATACTGTAACAAATCCACCTCCCGATCAACCTACATAGTGCAGGATTCATTCACTGCCCCACTATGACAGCTAAGGCATAAGGATGTGGCATGAACTTCCATGCCCCTTTTATCTGGGTCACCTGACCCTCCTGCCATCCAGCTCTTTGAGCCGTAATCCATCACCCATCTTCTGATGAGCTAAGTCCCTTAGGCCCAGTGTTTGCCCACAGCGATACAAGCCAGTGAGTCCTAGAATCCCATTCCTTCTGTCCCCACTCCCACCCAGGCCTTATTAAGGGGAGGGAGGGTGTGTACGCTGCCTCTGAGGAGTAGGACAAAAATCCTGCTTCTTGGAAATGTCTGACTTTACCTCTAACCCTATCCACCAATTTCTTTTTCCCTACCTGGCATGAAACTTAAGTTAAATTATGCTGCCAATTGGTGCCTCAAATCTACTCCCCTTCAACTCCCCCCCCCCCCCTCTACTACATCCCTCAAGCTTGCTGTTCTGTCCTCCCCATATTACCCACGATACCCTGAGACCAGGGTCACATAAGCCTCATCCAGCCTAAAGATTAACTCATCCATCGAGACAAGCTTCTTGGACTTGAACATTCCTATCCAAGTTTTTTTTTTAAGTTGCAATTTTTGAAGGCAATCAACAATACTATTGAAAAAAAAATAGTTACCAAGCAGGAGTGGACCCAGGGCACAATCTTGTGGACCTTATCCATCCAGTGGACTTGGTCTACAGCAAATGCTCAGGACATCATATCTGTCACCAGTCCTCTGCGGGACTCTGGTGGACAAATCAATCCAGTGAGGCAGACGGAATCCCCTTCCAAATTCCTCTGATAGAGGATACACTAATGACAGCTGCATCCTGACTGGGTTGGGAAGCTCACCTGGATGGGCTTTACACCCAGAGTGTATGATCTGCTCAAGGAAAGCTTCATCAGATAAACTTTGTGGAGCTAAAAGCTATTTGGAATGTTCTAAAGCAGAGATGTCCAACCTCGGCCCTCGCCTGGTCAGGTTTTCCCCAATGAATATGCATGAGATCTATTTGTATACAATGGAGGCATTGTATGCAAACTGCATATTCATTGGGGAAATCTTGGAGACAAGGAGGTCTCTAATCTCATACCTGTACTTAACACACAAGCCCACATGTCTTCATCCTCACAAAAGGGATGAAGTAACCTGTACTACAGTGGGACCTGTTCAATGTTTTTATTTATTTATTTGTTACATTTGTATCCCCCATTTCCCCACCTGTTTGCAGGCTCAATGTGTCATACATAGTACCTACCGTAGAGGAGATCGCCAATACTGGTATGAACAAATACAGAGTGAGGTTGTGGTAAAGTAAAGGTCACGTGTGACAGACACATTGGGGAATCATAAGGAGGGAGAGTTAAGCTATGTCCAATACGAGTTTTGGTTTTGTTGTGTTGCAGGGTTAAGGCATTTAAGTTGGGTACGCCTTTTTGAACAGGTTGGTTTTTAGTAGGTTTTACTAACTGCCAGAAAGGATTCCACCAAGAGGGCATATGGTTTTAAAGGGAAGAGGTTCGGTGTGAGGGTGAGGATATAGAACCCTTCAGTTGCCCAACACAAAAAACTGCTTAAATACCTTCTCCAATTCTGAAGTGGGTCTCAATACCGGCTCAGTAAGGGCTCACCTTAGAGTAATTGCAGCTTATCATTGGGTGGAAGGTAAACCCATCTCTGTATCATCTTTAGTTGTTTGCTTCATGTAGGGCTTGTTGCTTTGAAATCGATGAAGCCCTCCCCCCCCCCCCCCCCCTCCACAGCATCAAGGGTCCTCAGTGTTGTTCTCACCCAGCTGATGAAAGCTCCTTTTGAGCCACTAGCTACCTGCTACTTGAAGTACCTGACCTGGAAAATCTTACTTTGGTGGTTACGTCAGTATGCAGAGTTTGATCCACCTTATGCTAAGTTTTTAAATAATACAGCGGTTCTGCACTCGGCTGAAGTTCCTCCCTATGTTTGCGTCTGAGTTGCAGCTTAACCAGTCACTAGTCCTTCCCACCTTTTTTTTTTTTCTTAAACTGCATACACAAAGGTGAAAGTTGAACTGCAAGAGAGCCTTGGCCTGTTACCTGGAGCAGACAAAAGCCCATAGAAAGTCTATCCAGCTTTTTAAAATCATTTCACCCAAATGAAGGGAGGCAAACACACACTTTCCAATTGGCTAGCTGACTGCATTGGCTTCCTTTATGCCCAGGCTGGGCTGGCTCTAGTGGGCCATGTCACGTCTCATAATGTCTGAGCAATGGCTGTGTCAGTAGCCCCACTCAAGATCATTCTCTATTGAAGAGATTTGCAGAGTTGCATCATGGATTTCTGTCCATGTCTTCACATCCCACTATTGCCTAGATCAGTTTGGCCAGATGTCTCCAGAATCGGAGTTTAGACTCCAAATCCATCCCCTCAGGCTCTTCTTTTTCATGTCCGGATTGCCTTCCAAAAAATGAAATGAAAGGGGGGTTTGCCTATTGCAACACCTCTTGTTCTTTAATTTCTCCTTTTTTGTTGATGGCAGCCTAGAGCTAGGGTGTCCCATTCATAAGGACGCTCAGTTCTCATGTCCTCAAAGAAAACAAAGTTACTTACCTGTAGCAGGTATTCCACAAGGATAGCAGGACTTGAATTCTCGGAATCCTCCCACCTTCCCAAGGAGTTGTATTCCTCTAGTTAGTGACAGACTGGGGAGATCCCGCATGACAGCAACAGGCGGGAGCGGGTGCTCATGTGCGATGAGCAGCCCAAACACCTCTAGAAAAAGTTGTTGAGGTACAGTTCCCATGCCAGGCTCCATTAGTGACATCATCCCTTATATCCATTGCATTTCTGAGGTTCAAATCTTTACCCCACTCTGTAGCTTGATTTATTATGAGATGAAGGTTCATGATAAAGAAATACACCTTTCATGGTAGCCATAAATAGCACATTTTTCTTAGTTAAAATCATTTTAAAAATTCATAAGCTGCTAGATAACAGGTTCAGGAGTAGAATTTCATTCATTTTCAGCTGAGAGTGCTCTTGAGCAGGACGGAATAGATAATTAAGAGACTATTAGTTTAACCTTTCAAACAGTACTAAAACAAGAAGACACTCCATGAAACTAACAACCAGCCAATTGAAAACAAATCATAGAAAGCACAATAAGCACGTTTCATCCACTGGAAACCTTTGTAGACATTACAGGGTTCCTGTACCAAAAAAAGCATTAGGATCATGATTTTAAGAAAATTACGTAGAGGAGTGTGGTAGCCGTGTTAGTCCACTCTTAAGGTTATCAATAGAAATCAAACAAAATAAAACATGGAAAAGAAAATAAGATGATACCTTTTTTATTGGACATAACTTAATACATTTCTTGATTAGCTTTTGAAGGTTGCCCTTCTTCGTCAGATCGGAAATTACGGAAACCGAAGAGGCTGTGATTACCTGGGACATTCCAAATCCAATGATAAAACGTTTGATGCAAGAAAACTGGACAATAGAGGTTTCAGTGCCAAGTGATTATTCTGTGCATTGAAAGTGGAGAAAAAGCAGATCTTCAAAAACCAAGCAATGCCGTCAGAGCCCAAGAACATGTGAGGAAAGATACAGAAATATTCCCCATTGTATTGAGTACCACAGGTTTCATTAAAAGGAGTTTTCAAGCACATCTTGATTGATAAGTTGCCTTTACATGTTATATATTATGACTTTCAGGAGGAGTGGCCTAGTGGTTAGGGTGGTGGACTTTGGTCCTGAGGAACTGAGTTCAGTTCCGGGCACAGGCAGCTCCTTGTGACTCTGGGCAAGTCACTTAACCCTCCATTGCCTGCCGCATTGAGCCTGCCATGAGTGGGAAAGCGCGGGGTACAAATGTAACAAAAATAAAATAAAGCTCTCTTTCTCCCAATGCAGCTACTATGGTGAGCATTGCTAGTAAATGTGAGAGACTACAATCATTTCCCACATACCCTGGCTTAGGAATGATGTTTATTATTGTCTTGACTTACATAAAACTAATGTATTGGAGACATTGCCCCAGAAAACCTGGAGATCATAGTCTACCATTCAAATCGTACATTGAGATCAGAGGGCATGAAATGTTTTTCTATTCCAGCTTTGAGGAAAATACATTTTGAAGTAACTAGACAGGGAGTGTTTTCAATTGCAACCAGCTTCCCTTACAGATTAGATTGATGGTGGATACTGTTACATTCAAGAGGATGTTGAGAGAACAACTAATAGTTAAGGCATATGAATGATTGATGTGATAGCAGATATATGTATCCAGGTAGAGTAGATATTGGGATGTTTTATGTGAATTTAAGATGTATTGTTTTTATTTTTTTATTTTAGTATTGGATTTTTTAGTTGATATGTAATTTTATGATGATTATGTGATCCATTTAGATATAAGCAGAATATAAATGAACTAGTAAAAAAGGCCCGTTTCTGACACAAATGAAACTGGCGCTAGCAAGGTTTTCCTCGGATTGTGTATGTTTGAGAGAGTGTATGTGACAGTGACTGTGTGTGAGAGAGAGTGAATATGTGAGTGTGTCTGTGAGAGAGACAGTGTGTGTGTGAGAATGAGAGTGTGTGCGTGAGAATGAGAGTGTGTGCAAGTGCGTATGTGAGACACAGTGTGAGAAAGAGTGTGTTTCACACAGATACAGTGTGTGCGAGAGAGAGAGAGTGTGTGTGAGACACAGACTCTGTGAGACTGAGTGTATATGAGACCAAGAGAGTGTGTGAGTGACTGTGTGACACATAGAGAGTGAATGTGATACATTGTGAGACATAGAGTGTGTGAGAGTGAGAGAGAGAAAGACATTGACTGTGAGAGAGAGAGAGTGTGTGTGTGTGACAGAGATAACTCGCCCCCCTCCCTCCCTCCCTCTCTCTTGTTTCAGGCCCCCCTTCTCTCTCTCTGGTGTCTGAGTGTTACTGTGCAGGACACTGAGCTCTGGCTGTGCTTCAATGAACTGACCAATCCTATGTAACAGAATGCACCTCCAACATTCTGAAGCCGAGAAACCTCGTGTGGTTGGTCACGTCTGCTTGTGACAAACCCGGAAGTACGTGATGTCAATTCAGGAGACGTGGGTTTCACCACCATGCATTTAGAACGTTGGGAGTTGTGGAGGCTTCATAGAATGTTGGAGGTGCGTTTTATATAGAGAGATAATGTTAGTGCAGTGGCCTGAGAACTAAGAGAACCAAGTTCGATTCCCACTGCAGCTCCTTGTGACCTTGGGCAAGTCACTTAACCCTCCATTGCCCCAGGTACAAAACTTAGATTGTGAACCCTCTAGGGACAGAGAAAGTACCTGCATATAATGTGTACAGTAGTGCTATAGAAATGATTAGTAATAGTAGTAGTATCTCTGCTTACAAAATGGTGAACACTGTTAGATCTTTGTACAGGTTATCCTGTAACTGAAAAAGAAGTGCAAATTTAAATAAAAAAAAAACAATTTATTTCAGATATTTAATTTTCCTTGCATACAGATTTAAACTGTTAAAGCTGCATTTTTCTGAAAGATACAAAATGAGCTGCCCAGAGAGACAGTTCTCTGCCCCTCCCCCATCCCTGTATAAAAACATAAACTCTCTATTGATTTTTCACATCTGTGGCCTGGAAGGTTTATGCAGAAATTCAGTGGAGCACTAGACAAATAAATTAATCTTAAATAAAATTATAAAAAAATAGACTCAAATTTGTACATGTCGTAAACTGTTTGCAGCAACAACCAGACGTGAAACAATGAACATCTTGGACATTATAAATGTAAGCAATAGGTCAACATGCACATTTCCGATTCGTTTTTCCATCCTATGAGCTCATCTGTTGCTTGTCCGTCATCACAATCCTGTACCTGTAGTCAGAGGTGACCTTCAGACAAGAAAGGCATCTCATAAGCCATATGCATGCTCTGTCCTTCCTCTTTCTTAATCCGGTATGGAATTTAGGAGGTCTTTTTCATCATATGCGATACCCGAGACACTTTGGCAAAGTGAAGTTTAGGAATATTGGCGATCACAGTTTCTTTCCGATAGAAAAATCAATACAGCTGGCGTATTTGTGCTATAAATGTAAGGGAAGCGTTAAGGAATTTTAGTTCCAAACAAGTATTGGGTTGCTGGTTACATCTCCCAGGTGAAAGTGGCAGTGAGATTTCTCATCTTTTGATACTCAGTTTGAAGACCAAATAACATATCAGTTTTAAGACAGTTTCCATTTTGAAAATTGTGATCCCACTAACAGTACAAAACATTTTAATGCCTCTCCAGCATCAATGAAAAGTCTTTCCCGACTGGAGATTTTAAGTATGCTTTGTACAGTATTTGACAAAAATTGCTCAGCACCTTTCTCCTGAAATGGGTGGTGATATTGTATTTAATATAATGGCTGAGGTAAGCAGCGACTGATCTTGGTTTGCCATAGGGTTTTCTCCTGTCTATTGGCTCTCAGAAAAACCTTTAATAAACTAAATATCACCTCAAGAGATAGATGCTTATTTTATTTATAAATTAATAAAGGGGGCTTATGGTGTCTAACAAGTAATAAGTACATAAGTATTGCCACACTGGGACAGACCAAGCATCCTGTTTCCAGCAGTGGCCAATCCAGGTCACAAATACCTGGCAAGATCCCAAAAAAGTTCAATGCATTTTATGCTGCTTATCCCAGAAATAAGCAGTGGATTTCCCCCAAGTTAGTTTTAATAACGGTCTATGGATTTTCCTTTAGGAAGCTGTCCAAACCTTTTTTAAACCCCGCTAAGTTAACCGCCTTTACCACATTCTCTGGCAATGAATTCCAGAGTTTAATTACATGTTGAGTGAAGAAAACTTTTCTCCAATTTCTTTTAAATTTACTACATTGTAGCTTCATCGCATGCCCCCTAGTCCTAGTATTTTTGGAAAGAGTAAACAAACGATTCACATCTACCCATTCCATGCCACTCATTATTTATAGACTTCTATAATATCTCCCCTCAGCTGTCTTTTCTCCAAGCTGAACAGCCATAGCCACTTCAGCCTTTCCTCATAGGGAAGTCGTCCCAGTGTTAGAATAAGATACTGCCATGTGTACTATAGACCAGTAGTTCTGAATATGGGGTCTGTGGACACCTGGGGGCCCATGAGACCATCAAAAGTGTGTGTGGGGGGGACTTCTAGATAGCCAAAATGCAGCTGCTGAGAAAAACAGCAGGTGGAGATCACATCTGAGAAGTTCTGCTCTGCCCAATCTCATGCTGTCCATACCAAGTGGGAAGATTGTACCTTTAAGAAGCCCAAACCTGTGCAGATAGGATAAAGGGAAGAGAGCAGCTACTTGCTGCTACAGGGACCAGAGACCTCCTGAGAGGAAGCAAGGAAGGGTGCTGTCATGGAGTAGAGGCAGGAGTGGTAACCACCATCATGAGCTTGGAAAGGATGGAGAGCAGGTAGGGAAGAACACAACTCATCACCATCACCAGGAGACCGAAGCCACACTAAGAAGAGGAAAACTATATTGATACCATAACTCCATTAGCTGCTGTTCTATAAGACTGGAGGCAAGCAGGGTAGTAATAGTGAGAAGCATTTCTGGGCACTGCTGGCTTGATAGGACGGGAAGGCAGTAGAACTAGAGGACATGAATTGAGGTTGAAGGGGGGCAGACTCAGGAGTAACGTCAGGAAGTATTTTTTCACGGAGAGGGTGGTGGATACTTGGAATGCCCTCCCTCGGGAGGTGATGAAGATGAAAACAGTAATGGAA
The DNA here is from genome assembly GCF_901765095.1 of Microcaecilia unicolor. NCBI lineage: Eukaryota > Metazoa > Chordata > Amphibia > Gymnophiona > Siphonopidae > Microcaecilia > Microcaecilia unicolor. Next base: position 13,526,993 of record NC_044037.1, on the reverse strand, counting down.
TTCAAACATAGGTGGGATAAACACAAAGGAATCCTGTTTAGAAGGAATGGATCCCAGTAACTGGGAAGCAAAACCAGTGCTGGGCAGTGTTCTACGGTCTACGCCCTGATCGTGACTGAATAGATATGGATGGGCTGGAGTGTAAATTGTAAGGGGCTTCGACGTTAGCTTCAGAACTTTTAGTACAAGAACGGTACTGGGTAGACTTCTACGGTCTGTGCCCTGAGAATGAAAGAGGAACTGATAGGAAGGGCTGGGGAAGAGAGAGACTTGTAGGATGTGGCTTGACAATGGAAGGGTGAAAGACTATGGAGGAAGGGCTAGATGGGGGAATAGAGAATAGAGAGGCAAGGCTGGAGAAGGGGAGAAAGAGGGTTTGGGATCCTTAAAACTTATGGATGTTGAAAGGGGTTCACTACAGCCCTTAAGGTTGGAAATCTCTGCTACAGAATGTGCATCCATGCTAAATCAATGGCAGATACCCATAGATCACCATGCAAAGTTAACAGATGTATTCTTTAAACAAGGGTTCTTTATAGGGAAAGTGTATCTATGTTGCTTTGGTGCTCAGATTCTGGAGTAGATGGGTTTGTCCTGGCAAATTCTTTTGTCTAGATTTCCAAATTGGCTGAAACATGATTCAAAGAACAATGCATTTGGCATGAGACTTTTGAAAGGTAGTGCATCAGTCTGAATGAATGAATGAATACATAAACAGCTTGGTTACAACTGTTTAAGTAAACCAGGTGCCCCTGTTGATGGTCACTGTCTTGTATTAGCCAAATGTTATTAGATAGGGAAGAGATGGGTAAGAAGAACACGCTTAACTAGACTCCGACAATGGATTATCCAGAGTCAGCTTTGTAATATTTCAACAAGCCAGGTCAAATGGAACAACCAGCCCATAACCTCTAGGCCCTTGGGGACATGCATTTGACAATTAAAAATTGCAGTGATACCCCCTCCCTCCCTCCCCCAGCTGTACCTCATTTAAAGCAGAATAACAAAGTCATCTCTTAACATTCTTGCCTGAGCCTAAGAGACATTCGTAAAATTAGTTACATAGGTTGGTTATAATTCTTTGTTCTGCTTCCAGGCTTTGTGAGCTGAAGGGGGTCACATGACTGGATGGTCTTTTGTCCTGTAGTAAGAACCTCTGGAAATCCCACTTTTGAAACATGTAGATGCTATGAACATGGTCAAATCACACTTGAACCTAAATGTAGACATGTTTACTGTTTGCAAGCGTTAATGTTCACTTCAATAGTTCTTGAAGAAAAGGATGTGCAAATATTACGTCACAAAGATTTGACAAATCTGCATTGTTCTACCTTTCAAACTTAGGCAAATGACTTTCCAAAATCTATATAGATTCACAGCTGTAGGCAAATTCAATTCAAGTTATGAAAATGTATTCTAAAAAAATATGTCTATAAAAGTATCATTGATATGATTTTAAACATCTGTGCAGACCTTCTTTTAACTAATCATTAATGGCTGATAGGATGATATAAAAAAAAGAAAGGAACATAGTCACACATTCAGCTGGAAACATCCAATGGAGAAAAGGTGAATCCTTGTTAGTTATTTTGGATTCTTACAATCCTCTGCTAACCCGTCTCTGTCTGATGCAAAGACCACCAAACCATGTGCCCGATCATGTATCGAGACTAAACAGGCTGCACAAAAGCTCACTCTTCACCTCCCTCACAGGACTGTGATACACAGTTATTAAGAATACCCGCATGGTGCTGCTTTTGAGAAGAAAAAATAAATAAATTATTTATTTACAGTACGGAAGTGCTTTGGACAACCTGATTAACTCAGATCTAGATTCGGAACATGTCGCTTCCACTTTGCAATAAAAAGCATCGCGTTGATTTTAAATAACAGAAAGCAAAGACCACTTCTGGAGCACTTTGACATCTTTAGAGGGATTTTTTTTTTTTTTTTGTAAGATTGCTCAGCAGACTCTTTCTGTCCATGCGGATGCTACACGTCACTGGATGTCCTTGGTCCAGAGGAGAAGGATGGGGAGATGCAACCGCAGCAAGCTACCCAAAGAGACTTTTGGATATCTGGGTTTCTGAAAGCATATATAATGGGATTAATGACCGAGTTGCAGGTGACGGGTAGCACAAGGGAGTAGGTGTAAACCATGGGGTAGCTGGAATCTGCCACCAAGGAATAAACCGCAAATGGCAACCAACAGACTGCAAAAGTTCCCAGGATCAATGACAAGGTGGAAACCCCTTTCCTGGTGCTGGAGGCCTGGGATGTGGCCATGAACTGGTGCTGGACGGCAATCTGCTGAGCGTGCCTGAAGGCTATCTTGCAGATTTGCAAGTAGAGCTGCATCATGATGGCGAAGAGCAGAAGGAAGGAGACAGCCAACACAGTTGCATAGTTCTGAGTGACTGGTTTCAGGATGCTACAGGTGGACTGGTCCCAGACACAGTTCCAGCCCATCACGGGCAGCAAGCCGATGCAGAGACACAGTACCCAAATGATGATCAGCATCAGGTAGGTGAAAGTCAAGGTCCTTTCTGTGTGGTAAGTCAAGGCGTTATAGAGAGATAGGTACCTATCGGCGGTAATAGCCAGCAAACTGCAGACGGAAGCAGAGAAGGAGGTCAGCAGCAGCCCGGCGGAGCTAAGGATGGCCAGCTCCGTGTTGAAGACATAGAGGACAATGAAATTGCTGACCAAGCCCAGGCCGGCAAGCAGGTCAGCCAGGGCCAGGCTGCCGATGAGCAGGAACATAGGGGCTCTCAGAGAGGGCGTGTAGAAAAGAATGGCCAACACAATGGCATTCTCACAAGCCATAACTGTGCCGGTGACACATAGGACGATGTCCCAAGCATTGACAGGCTCTGGCAAGGACAGATCAGAGGCTGTGATGGTTGAAGATGAGTTGGTGTCCCAGTAGTCTGCAGAAGGCCATCCTGGAGCTTGTCTGTTGGAGGAGGAAGAATTGAAGAGCTGCAATAGTGGATCCATCCTTGCAGCCACCGGCCTGTGAAGCATAGCTACGATACAAACAACAAACATCACAGTGTGAGGTGTATCAGAAGAAGGAAGCTCTAGCATGCCTGAAAGAATCTTCCATCATTCACACACAGAAAACCTCCCCTCCATCCCTACGCACCCCCCCCCCCCCCCGAATATTCACATCTCTCAAATGAAACCTCAAACATCCTTCTGATCTTGGCTTCCACTGCCTTTACACCACCTACTCTGTTATCGAACAGAGAACCCTCCGTCTGTGGTGGCTTATTAACCTACACTTAGTAAAATGTCTTCAGCATTTACCCCCTAATTCTATAATCATGTGCACCCCTTTTCATGCACAGGTTACAGAATACTGTCAGTTAGGGGCCCTTTTACAAAGCGATGGTAAGCCAACCGTGGGCTAACCATGTGCCAATCTGGAGTTACCACCGGCCCAACGTGGGCACCGGTGGTAGCTCCATCCCCCATGTGCGGCATTTCTGATGCTAGCAGAAATATTCAGGAAATAGTTCTGTAGGTGCTGACCTAACAGTAATCGGGCAGCACTGGGTTAGCACATGAGCCCTTACCGCCACAATGGATGGCACTAAGTGCTCCCCCCCAGCATGGCCACAAGGTCAGTGAAATCTTACCACTTGGCCATTTCATTTTTCACCCTTGTTACCCGCTGCTTACTCCCTCTTTCTGCAAGCACCGCCTGGGATGCACTGGGCAGGGCTTCAGTACCATTTTGAGGCGGTGCTTATTCCCTCTTTCCTGCTTCCAGGTACAAGGGGGGTTGGAGGCCTGGGGGAGCACAAGACCATCAGGAATGTGTGGCTAGGGGGGACTTTTCCGTGTCTGGGAGGTAGGGGGGACTTGTGTTGGGGGGGGGAGGTGTCAGGAGGACTGGAGGTCCATCGGACCACCAGCTCCTTTGTGTCAGGGTGGTGGTGGTGGGGATTGTAAGTTTACAAATGTATGCTGGACAGTCTCCCCATTCCTCCCCAATGTTCTGGCAAACTAACACGAACTCTGAGCTCACGTAGGGTTTGCTGCGGGAGCAGCACCCTTGCTTGGTGTGCTGCCTGCTGAGCATTGGGAGGAATATGCTTAAATTTCAGTGTGGTTTATAGAAGATGCCAAGTGGCCATCCACATACCTAAATCTACACTCCTGAGACCAAGGTGGGCCTCTTCCTTATTGAGCCGCATTGTGCAGGGCCGCCGAGAGGGGGGCGGGGGGGGCAAAATTCCCCGGGCCTCCAAGGGGGGCCCGGTGCCAGGGTCAGGCCACCGGCACTGCAGTCCCCAGTCTCACCTGCCTGCCTCTTCAGCTCCGGCCCCCTTCATTCAAAATGGCAGTTGCAGATCGCCTCTCTTCTGGCCTTCCCTCCCTGTGTCCCGCCCTTGTGGAAACCGGAAGTTACATCAGACGAGGGCGGGACACAGGGAGGGAAGGCCAGAAGAGACACGATCTGCGACTGCCGCTTTGAATGAAGGGGGTCTGGAGCCGTGGAGGCAGGCAGGTGAGACCGCAGACTGCAGCGTCAGGGGAGGAGGCGGGGCAGCCCTGCCCCAGACCCAGCTTAGTCTCTCGGTGGCCCTGGCATTGTGCAGTGACCTCTTCCATGCAGCCCATTCCCTAGAGCCTGCTTCTGCTCCTGTTTTTTCTCTCTACTTGGTACCACGAAGCAAGGTAATCCTCTTCCATGGGGCAGGGAGAGAGGATTGTCTTCAGTGTGCAAGCCAGGGACTGGGGAAGGGAAGGAAGGAGGAGACCCTCAGTGTGGTTGAGGACCCATGCTAGCAGCTTTCACTTTTGCTCCATGTGGTCTGGGGCTGTGCTCCGCATCCCCAGGCTCCAGCGTTTGGCTTTCTTTCCTGGCTCAGGGCATCCCTCTGAGCTTTACACAGCACAATCCTACCCGCTAGGACAGTGCCTCTTCTTATCTAGCAGTGCAACCAGGCAGCCATGCCTTGTCCTTCCAGGAAACAGCCTAAAGCTAGTACTAATCTCTCTGCCCTCCAGGCAGCTGAGAATCCCACACTGAGCTCTGAGTCTTCATCTGTACAGGAAGGCGCACAAGCCAGTGATCCTGAAAGGGGCTTTCTGCCTATAGTGCATGCATCCAGGAGAGACAGCAGGCCTCCAGAGCATTATATCAATTCTGCAGACCGCCCTCTGCCTCACAAGGCTATGCTCCCTAGACTGGCTGCTCGACCAAGCTCGATAGAGTCCTTGGCAGTAGCAAATCCGGTCCCAGCCCCTGGGGCCAATGAGCAAGAGTTGGAAGGTGTTCTCTCAGAGGAGTTTGGCGCAGTGGAACCACCCAACGCACTGGTTATGCAACCAGACCTAGCTCCGGAAGCCGCACTTCCTGGTGGCACGATGAATCAGGTCCAAGCAACTGCTGAGAATCTGCCAGCATTTGCACAGGGACCCAGAAGCCACCCTTGAGTGACATTGTTCCAGCCCAAGAAGCTCTCGCCACACATTATCAAGGTTCCATAGGAGCTGCCAGTCCCATTAGAGCCAAAGATCCTCACAGCGGGACTGACTGAAATATATTGTATGTACTCCTCTTCTGCTTTCAGTAATCTCCTCTGTGTTGCTCTTTCTTCAGTCTGGTCTTTCTCACCTGGCTCCAGGGCCGCTGAGAGGGGGGGCAGGGGGGATAAAATTCCCTGGGCCCGGGTCTCCAAGGGCCCTGCACCCACCCCCCTCTGTCCACCACTGGGCCAGGTCCCCCTGAATTCAAATCATAGCGCCTCCCCTCAACCTTACTCCATATGAAAGAAGAATGGCAGTGGCAGTCTGCAGATCGCCTCCCTTCGGGCCTTCCCTCCCTGTGTCCTGCCCTCATGCAAGTTAAATCGGATGAGGGCGGGACAAAGGGAGGGAAGGCCCAAAGGGAGGTAATCTGCAGACTGCCACTGCCATTCTTCTTTCACATGGAGTGAGGTCGAGGTGAGGCGCGCTATGATTTGAATTCAGTGGGGCCCGGCCCAGTGGTGGACAAAGGGTGGCGGAGATGACGATGATGACCTCGGGGGAGGGGGCGGGGCCCCTTGGGTGGCCTTGCCCCAAGCCCAGCCCAGCCTAGCTCTGCCCTCTGTCTGCTCCAGTCCTTCACTTTCGGACGAATATGTCTGGAACACGGGAACTGCACCTACTATCCTGACTTTACAGAAATCAATAAAAGAACCTTATCTACCTTATTCTGAAAATCTTCTGTATCCAAATATAGCCTAGGGGTCCTTTTACTAAAGTTTAATGTGTGCTAAATACTAAGACTCCCACAGGTATAAAAATGGCCATCTTAGCATTAAGGGGCCCATTTACTCGCATCCAACATGTGTCAAATTGGAACTACCACCTGGCCTACCGCATGCCCTGGGCAGTAATTTCATTTTTGATGCACGTCCAAAACACTCAGTAGAAAATATTCGCTATATTCTACTGCGTGGCGCTTACCCAGCGGTAATCGGTGGTTTAACACATACTGAAGCTTACTGCCTGGTTTGCGCATGGAACCTTACCGCTAAGTCAACGGGTGGCGGTAAGGTCTCAGGCCAAAAATGGACGCGCGCTGGTTTTCATTTTGCCACACGTCCATTTCTGGCCGACAAAAAAAAAAAGGCCTTTTTTTCCAGGCGCACTTGAAAATGGACCTGCACGCGTCCAAAACACACGCCTACACAAGCATGGGACACTTTTTGGCACGCCTTAGTAAAAGGCCCCCCCCCCCCCCCCAGTTTTCAGGATACTTACACTTCTTTCATCATTTGCTTTCCCTAACTGAGGAAAATAAAGGATAATTTGTGCAGATCTTAATATCTCACAGTTCATAACACATTTTCCATATACTCTCAAGCAAATTAAAAAGGTTTTACAACCTCTTTCCAGCTTTTTAGCTCTTGCAACCAGTAATTACTCCCAGTCTCTCACACTCCTCTGGTTTCTTTGTTTGACAGTTTCAGCCCCTCACAGGCTGAACTTTATTTCGTTCTGCTTTTAGTAGAGAGAAATTTATTTTAAGGCATAACCCATCTGATTTACTCTGCAGATACCGAGAGCAAGATGCACTAAAGATGTCAGTAATTCCCGTTCCCTACGGATTCCATAGCGAATCGGTAGGGAATGGGAATGCATCAATGATAGGGAATGCAAATGAGCTACTCGTTGTAGCTCACTTGCATTCTCTATTCCTTCGGTACCTGAGTCGGAGAATTGGGACGTCCCTTTAGATTAGGCTCCTCTTTCTGGTCTCTTCAGCCAATCAAAGCGGGCTTAGCTGGCTGTTGTCAGCGAAACACACTCTGATTGGTTGAAGAGACCAGGAAGAGGAGCCTAATCTAAAGGGACGTCCCGATTCTCCGGCAACCAGGAAAATAGAAAACTTTTGCTGTGGAGGGGTAAGTGGCACGGCGAAGACTCTCAAATAGAAGGGGGGAAAAAAACACGAGCGCCGGAAGAGCAAAAAACTGCGAAAAAAAACGTCTCTCACAAGCGCAGGGAGAGTACGTCCTTAAAGGACGCCCCTCACATGCGCTCCCTGCTTTTTTTTTCTTTTTTACCTTTTTTGGGGGGCCCTTTTCCTTTCCGATTCCCTCACAGGAGCCCTAATGAGAGGTGCAGACCTCCCGTTAGGGTTCCTACGGTAAGGGAATCGGAAAAACGGTAGTGCATCTCATTATAATAGCTTTTCAATCATTTGCATTCCGTTTTCGTTGCCTGCTACCGTGGCAGGGAAAATGCCCTTAGTGCATGCCCGGAGTGAACTACTTGCGTTTTAAAATGGCTGGAACCAGTTTAAAATGCAAGTTGTGGGCTCGTTAGGTTTTGTGCATCTGGTCCCGAGTGAGACTAAAGGACTCTCTCCTTTGATCAGGTTACAATTTATAAATAGAGTTCTAACATTTTTTTTTTTTAAATCCTTCATTGTTGTCCTGGAAAGGTTGGCAACAATGTTTTAATGGATAAGGTTTATATTTAGGGACGACAATTGATTTTTGTTTTTTTTAGTTCACTTTCTCTCTGCTTTTGTGTTTCTGCTGTTTAGTCCCTTACTCATAACAATTTCAGGCATACACTGAGCAGAAATACCTGCAGCCTGCTCCGATTTTATCTTTGTATCACTCGATTCTTCTGTTTTCTGTGATTCCTTTTATTTATTTAACGCGCATTTCTATGCCACTTCTCCGATCAAAGAACAATCAAGGTAACGCACATCATATAAAATCGTTGCAAGCTAATGACAGCACAGTCAAGCTGCTGTTCTCTGAGGGTAAAAAAACCTGTTCCTCCTCCCCTCCGCCCTCACAGTAGGGTTACCAGGGCAACACCAATCAGCTCTTTTGTCTTTAGCCTAGATTACCAGTCTTACATGGTTGGAATGTAGTCTCGCCTTTGTCTATGAATTTCAAGTGTCGGTACAACTTCTGACTGTAATCCTTTAGCCCGTTCATACATTCCACCACACTCACACATGCCTACCCACTTACACAAAATTACACAGTGGCTATAAATGTCTCCAGGGTTTCCCTTTAAAGCACTTTTGGACACCCTCATCTCTGCCCCAACCCCAGCAATAATGCACATAGCACAAGTCCTCTGTAGTCCCAGGTCTACCCGTATTGCCCTGGAACCCTGCGTGCGCACAACCTGGGCGACTGGCTTCTCTGTTCCCGAGCCTCCCTGAGCCGCAGTCTGCGAGCCCCTCACCCTAAGCCTGGGCTCAGCACCACCCTCATCAGGCCCAACTTCAGCCTTATCTGCCGAACTGTCTCCGTGCAGGGCCTTCAGCACCCCCTTCCTCGCCAGCACCTGACAGCTTGCTCTACCGATCCATGCTCAAAACTTCCAACGAGCAGCCTGGCAATCTGGTAACCGCTTAGCTCTGGCCCCTGCAGTCCCAAAACTCCCTCCGACACCCGATGTGCTTCTCTAATTATTTACCTTCCCTCCATGGAAAGCAGCGTGTTCAGACTCTTTAGGGCTGCCTCTGCACTTAACATTATTCCTCACGTTGAGATGATTACACGGTCCATTACAGTGCATCAGCTGCACGTACACACTTTGCAAATTACAGGATGCAGCAGCCTAGTAACAATGGATCCAACAATCAGCCTCGGGGAAAAACCTTTTGGCTAAATGCAATATCGGTGGCTACGTCTGAACGAGAGGCAGCAGGAGAGTTCTAGTGGAAAGAGAGCGCTATTGACGAGGAATTACCCAGGTAAATCCCGAGACCCCCCCCCCCCCCCCCCACCGGATGCATAAAAGCCCTAGGATGAAAAGGATGGACAGCGTGGAAATGAACTTCCAGAGACCGCTTTCCATTTTAAGGTGCTATTTTGGAATCAGCGCGGAATGCAAGTAGCAATGACATCGTTCCAAAGCCAGGAGCCTCTCGTATATTTCAGCCAAAGTCAGATTTCCATTTACAGGTGCCAAAAGTTACAAAGGTCAGAAAATATGGTGTCGCATTTTTACTGCAGGGAGGAAGGAAAGGTCTACGTTTGCAGGAACTACCGAGGGTGACCAAAAACGCAGAGGTGAAATCCGCCGCTAGCGATCAGAATTAACGTGTAGCATTTCAGCTTTTTATCTGCCACAAACCATCATCCCCTCTGCTTAAAAGCCAGCCTCTACGCACCAAGGACGTCTTTCTTTATTTACCTTTGCAATTCTTGAAGCTGGGTTCTGGGGTTTTCTCCTCGCCTTACTCCTTCCAGTGCTGGGGATTAAGCCTCATTCCTTGCGTCTAATGCTGGTAGGTTGCTGGCATTGACTCGTACTTAATATTCTGCCCCATTGGGTCTGCTGATAAATCTCAGCTCTGACGTCAAAGTGTTCACTTATATTCATGATCAGCTCCCAAGCCTGTGAATCAGAGGAGCTGTGAGCAGAATAACAACGAGGACTAGCTCTCTCTCTCTCTCTCTCTCTCTCTCTGTCTGCACACAGACCCGGGCACGGCGCACGCGACAGATACGCGCATATAGAACATTTCATTCATAAGATTTGCTCCCAGGGACACACCTCCCCAAGGTCAAAGCTTTCACGCGAGACGTACAGAGAGGGAAGGGGACCAGAATGCATCGACTGGTGCTCCGGGTGACACACCTCCATGATCGGAAGGCCATGATCCGGGGGGGGGGGGGGGTCGGAGCCCCAGATTATTAGGGAGTCCCACCTGAGTCAATGCAACCTGGCAGTTTACACTTCTTCAGCAAAGGTCGATTGGAGAATGGCTTTGCTTTCTGCAACTAGCTCTAGTGTGACTCAGCATGCACTGATGGATATATATGATCTATATAATATAATATAAATAGAAAAAATATATATACACAGACACAAGGCATTTCACCATTTTGAACATTCAGATACAGCAAAATTGGCCCACCATAGTATTTCACTGTTCTAATACAAGCAATAGGGAATAGTACTGAGGGGGAGGGGTGGAGATCCTCGAACTAGGTCATTGTACTAATAGTAACATAGTAGATGACGGCAGAAAAAGACCTGCACGGTCCATCCAGTCTGCCCAACAAGATAAACTCATATGTGCTACTTTTTGTGTATACCTTACCTTGATGTATCTGTCATTTTCAGGGCACAGACCGTAGAAGTCTTTCCAGCACTAGTCCCGCCTCCCAACCACCAGCCCCGCCTCCCACCACCGGCTCTGGCACAGACCGTATATATTCTGATATGTCATTATTTTCTCATATCCGATCTAAAAGCAATCTGTCCGAAATCTTAAATAAATACACAGAGAGGCAGCCCTGTTGCACGCCTAGGCAATAATATGACCTTCCAGCTCATTTCCAGAAACCTGCCACCTCGAATTCAAACATGCGTGGGATAAGCATAAAGGAATCCTGTGCAGAAGGAATGGATCCTCAGGAGCTTAGTCGAGATCGGGTGGCAGAGCCGGTGGTGGGAGGCGGGGCTGGTGGTTGGGAGGCGGGGATAGTGCTGGGCAGACTTCTACGGTCTGTGCCCTGAAAAGGACAGGTACAAATCAAGGTGAGGTATACACAAAAAGTAGCACATATGAGTTTATCTTGTTGGGCAGACTGGATGGACCATGCAGATCTTTTTCTGCCGTCATCTACTATGTTACTATGCTTCCACGGGGTGCTATATATACATTTTTCTTCACGGTTTCAGTCTGGACAAATATCAGCTCGATTGTTTTTTTATTTATTTTTACAATCTGCTACTCTAGAGCAGGGGCGTAGCTACGGGGGGGCCATGGGGTCCTGGGCCCCCGCAAATTTCATCTGGGCCTCTGGTTTGGCTGGCAGGGGTCCCCAACCCCCACCAGCCGAAGCCTTCTTGAGCGCGGTCTCCGGTGCAGCCGCGTTCGCTGCCTGCTCCCTGCTCTTCTTTCTTCTTGCTCCTCCTGTGCACGCTGACGCTCAGCGGTCTCCGGCGCAGCTGCATTCGCTGCCTGCTTCCTGCTCTGTCAAGCAAAAGAGTCTGGGAGGTGCAGCAACATGCTGAATAGTAATGCTGTTTATACTTTTACACTGGTAAAATCACAGTAGCTTGAAAGGGGTCATACAGCAAAATACAGCATAGGCAGTCTCAGTACACAGAGGCGATATGCTGCAGACTAACTCTTACGGACCCGATGGGGAGAGGAAGTTTGAAGTTCATTAACATTTTCTATCCTGCCCACAGGAAATTCCATCTGTGCGGTGCACAATCTAAAATTAAAAGGGGTAGACGATTTCCAGACAAGACCACATTGTGCACATTAGGAAGGTAGGGAGAATACTGTTTTATGATAGGTGGGGGATGGGTAAAAACAAAAGGTATTCTGCACTGCCTTCCAGCCCAGCAGCGAACTTACCGGGTTTCAGAATTGAGAGTAGAGAGGTGTGGTAGCCGTGTTAGTCCACTCTTGAAGGTTATCAATAGAAATCAAACAAAATAAAACATGGAAAAGAAAATAAGATGATACCTTTTTTATTGGACATAACTTAATACATTTCTTGATTAGCTTTCGAGGGTTGCCCTTCTTCCTCAGATGTAGGGTTCTACATGGAATGTTGCTACTCTCTGAGATTCTGCATGGAATCTTGCTATTCTTTAGGATTCCGGAATCTTGCTGCTCTTTGGGGTTCTATATGGAATCTTGCTACTCTTTAGGATTCCGGAATCTTGCTATTCTTTGGGGTTCTACATGTAGAGGAGTGTGGTAGCCGTGTTAGTCCACTCTTAAGGTTATCAATAGAAATCAAACAAAATAAAACATGGAAAAGAAAATAAGATGATACCTTTTTTATTGGACATAACTTAATACATTTCTTGATTAGCTTTCGAAGGTTGCCCTTCTTCCTCAGATCGGAAATAAGCAAATGTGTTAGCAGATAGTATATATAAGAGAAACATCAAAGCATCACTTTGACAGTCTGACAGAGTGGGAGGGTGGGGAATTGAGAATTGAGAGTATAAGGATGAGAAATTCATGGAATAGGCATCTTGAAAAAGAAATGTTTCAAGATCAATTTTGAACGTATCAAAGGATTGGGAATGTCTCAAGTAGTTTGGCAAGGAATGCCAAAGTTCTGGGGCCCGTATCGAAAAAGTAGCATGCCTGACGTGTTCATGGTGAATCTCTCTGTAAGATGGAACGTTGAGTTGAAGAAGAAGTTGGACCTGAGGGTTCTAGACGGGGTGTCGTGCTAAATATGATGGTTCATCAGAAATACGGATTTTGAATACCAGTAACAATAATTTATATGTAACACGATGAGTAATGGGCAACCAGTGAGCGCTTTTTTAGATGGCGTGTGATATGATCAAACATTTTGAGTCCATTGATGAGTTTTATAGCCATATTTTGAATAATTTGTAGCCCAGCATGCACAGAGAACTAGGCAAGCCAATAGAAAGAGTCCCATGAGACACAGGGAGCTGGACACGTGCTCTGATGTCCTGATGCTCAAAAGTAAATGCAGGTGCTTGAGGCCATTAGCGTTGGACTACACCCACTTTTACCAAAGCAGGATGTTCAGAGGCCCGGAACAGCACCACTGTAACAGCCATCTTTACAAATAAAAGTATTCAATAACCGCTTAAAAATTGCAAAATTTCAGAGCACAATCTCAGTTGGCCTTTTAAAGCATTCTAGAACAGAAAAAGTGGCAGATCTAGAGGGGCATAATCAAACGAAAACGTCTATCTCCATGGGCGTTTATCTCCAAGAACGGGTCCGTGAAGGGGCGGACCGAACCGTATTTTGGGAAAAAATAGACGTCCATGTTTTATTCGACAATTTGTGAGCTGGGCGTTTTTGTTTTTCAGCGATAATGGAAAATGAAAGCGCCCAGCTCAAAAACGAATAAATCCAAGGCATTTGTTCGTGGCAGGGGCCAGGAGTCGTAGTGCACTGGTCCCCCTCACATGCCAGGACACCAACCGGGCACCCTAGGGGGCACTTTTACAAAAACAAAAAAAAAGGTAAAAGAGCTCCCAGGTGCATAGCACCCTTCCCTTGGGTGTTGAGCCCCCCAAATGCCCCTCAAAACCCACTGCCCACAAGTCTACACCATTACTACAGCCCTAAGGGGTGAAGGGGGGCACCTACTTGTGGGTACAGTGGGTTTGGGGGGCGGTGTGGAGGGCTCCCATTTACCAGCACAAGTGTAACAGGTGGGGGGGGGGGGATGGGCCTGGGTCTACCTGCCTGACGTCCACTGCACCTCCTAATAACTGCTCCAGTGACCTGCATACTGCTGCCAGGGAGGTGGGTATGACATTTGAGGGTGAACATAAAAAGTTGTGAAACGGCATATTTTGTGGTGGGAGGGGGTTTGTGACCACTGGGGGAGTCAGGGGAGGTCATCCCCGACTCTCTCCAGTGGTCATCTGGTCATTTAGGGCACTTTTTGGGGCCCTATTTGTGGAAAAACAGGGTCCAGGAAAAGTGCCCTAAATTCTCGCTAAAAGCGCATATTTTTTCCATTATCGGCGAAAGGCACCTATCTCTGATTGGCCGATAACCACGCCCCAGTTCCGCCTTTGACACGCCCCCATCAACTTTGTCCGCATCCGCGACGGAGTGCAGTTGAAAACGTCCAAATTCGGCTTTCGATTATACCGATTTATTCGTTTTTGTGAGATAAACGTCTATCTCCCGATTTGGGTCGCAATATAGGCATTTTTCTTTTTCTATTATAAGCTGGCTAGTCTCACAACTTGTGGGACACCACATCAGATGACAAATGCATTGTTGTCTCAGACCAATACACAACAAAACTATCTTTCGAGAACTTACGTGCAGAAAATGCTTTATAAAATTGTCACCAAAATGTCTAATTTGTGAACTCAGATCTTTCCTAGAGAAGCCCAGCTTTGGTAATCCTTTCAGTATGCATGTTCCAAATTTTTAATGTCTGCCTCATATGCTATGTGCAGTTCTGGTCACCGCATCTAAAAAAAGATACAGCGGAATTAGAAAAGGTACAGAGAAGGACAATGAAAATGAAAAGGGGGATGTGACGACTTCCCTGTGGCTCATCAGCTTGGAGAAGAGAAGGTTGAGGGGAGATATGATAGAGGTCTATAAAATACTGAGTGGAGTGGAACGGGTAGATGTGAATTGCTTGTTTACTCTTTCAAAAAGTACTAGGATTAGGGGGCACGTAATGAAGCTACTAAGTAGTAAATTTAAAGCAAACTGGAGAACATATTTCTTTACTCAACGTGTAATTAAACCCTGGAATTCATCGCCAGAATATGTGGTAAAAGTGGTTAGCTTAGCAGGGTTTAAGAAAGGTTTGGATAATTTCCTAAAAGAAAATTCCAGAAGCCATTATTAAGATGGACTTGGGAAAATCAGCTAGGATAAGCAGCATAAAATCTGTTTTACTGTTCTGGGATCTTGCCAGGTACTTGTGACCTGGATTGACTACTTTTGGAAACTGGATACTGGGCTTGATGGACCTTTGGTCTGTCCCAGTATGGCAACACTTACGTTCTTATGCCTTGAGAGAAAAAAAACACAGTTTGAAGGAGAGAGGCTGTGTCAGTTTCTAGGAGCCCTGAACGCCCATGATGCCGTGGTGCCAAGGAGACAAGTGTGAATGCCAGGCGCAAGAGCAGATCTCACAAGAGACCCAAATTCTTTTTGTACAGTGTTGACATATAAACCCATAAACTCATAGGACTGAATGACTGCAGGGGCCAGCTCACACAACAAAGAATTTGCAAGGCTGAGAACTACTGTGATACTCTCAAAGATTCCTCTCTGTGTTTTTGTCAGTGATAGAAATGGATGGTTCTGTCTGATATGAAACAGTGCCTCTCTGTCATTAAGACACAAGCCCAGGGATTACATTCCTATCAGTGCATTCAGGCATGGCAGGCGTTCTAACTGAATTGGAACAAAGGTGAGTTAGGATACGATCAGAGCAGACTGAAGCACAGCACAGGAAATGCACGCTTAAAAGAAAACAAATCTGCAAAAATTCATTTCAGGCACTACATCTTATCACTGATGTGTGTTATCTGTTAACTGCTATTGACTATTGCAGCTAAATAATTATTTATTGTACCATTTCTGATGCCTTTTACTTTTTTTTTTGTTATATTTGTACCCCCGCTCTTTCCCACTCAATGCGGCTTACATGGGGCAATGAAGGGTTAAGTGACTTGCCCAGAGTCACAAGGAGCTGCCTGTGCCTGAAGCAGGGGCGTATCTGGAATCCGGCGGTAGGGGGGGCCACAGCCAGAGAGGGGGGGCACATTTTTGCCTCCCTCCCCCCCCCCCCGCCGCCGCCGCCTCTCTCCACCCCCTCCCCGCCGTCAACCCTCCCCCGCTGCTTACTTTTGCTGGCGCCGAGGTCCGACCCGCAATCTCCGTTTTTCGTCTTCCTCCGTGGCCATGCTTCCAGGAAGTAATGCTGCAGTGCTGATTCGTTGAATCCAGTTCGGCGTCTGACGGGTCGGACCTCGGCGCCAGCAAAAGTAAGCAGCGGGGGAGGGTTGACGGCGGGGAGGGGGGCCAGGGCGAAATCTGCGGGGGCCCAGGCCCCTGTGGCCCCACGCAGATACGCCCCTGGCCTGAAGTGGGAATCAAACTCAGTTCCCCAGGACCGGAGTCCACAACCCTAACCACTAGGCCACTCCTCCACTTTTGCTACTATTTGAGATTCTACATGGAATGTTGTTATTCCACTAGCAACATTCCATGTAGAAGTCGGCCCTTGCAGATCAGATCACCAATGTGGCCACGCAGGCTTCTGCTTCTGTGAGTCTGACTCACAGAAACAGAAGCCTGCACAGCCTTCTACATGGAATGTTGCTAGTGGAATAGCAACATTCCATATAGAATCTCCAATAGTATCTATTTTATTTTTGTTACATTTGTACCCTGCGCTTTCCCTCCCACTCATGGCAGGCTCAATGCGGCTTACATGGGGCAATGGAGGGTTAAGTGACTTGCCCAGAGTCACAAGGAGCTGCCTGTGCCTGAAGTGGGAATCAAACTCACTTCCTCAGTTCCCCAGGACCAAAGTTCACCACCTTAACCACTAGGTCACTCCTCCACTCCTCCACATTTATGTTATGGAGTGTGTATCTGCTGTAGATTTTAATAAATTGTATTGTAATCCATACTGAACAATTGTTTTGGCATTTGCAGCACATAATTAAATAAACCAAATGAAATCAAGATCAATGAAATTGGTGGAAAATATTTAAAGACATTTCATTGTCAAGGCTTTATAAATACTTAATAATCTTCTTTCCAGTGTATCATTCCTCTCAGGAAGCTCTTTGGGAAGGGAACCTTTCTTATCTACAGTGCTATAGGTGTTAAAAACATTCTTCGGTTTCGAAGGAAATTGTTCATTCATTTACGTTTTCTGTACACCACCAGGCCACTGTGACATGAAGTGGAGAATTAGGCCTAGTGGTTTGAGCACTGGGTTTGACATCCAGGGGTTCCCGGTTCAAATTCAGCCACTGTTCCCTTTGATTTTGGACAACTCACGTAGGGTCCTTTTCAGCAAGCTGTGATAGCAGCAGTGTCAGTTTTTGCCATGAGGCAGGTTAAAAAAAAGTCAAAAACTGACGTGGCCACGTGGTAAAATTGCATTTACTCTGTGGCTATGTGGAGGGGAGCACTTACCGCCACGTAAAGGCTCCCACGGTAACCCAGCGGTAACCAGGCAGTGTGAGGCGCTGCCCAATTACCTCCAGGTTAGCGCCACACTAAGAATTATGGAAATAATTTCGATAGCACTAGAAATGCCGCGCGTTGGAGGCGGAACTACCACTGACGACCGTGTTGGGCTGGCAGGTAGTTCCAGGTTGCCGCAGGGGAACCCTTTCGTAAAAGGGCCCCTTAACCTTTTGTTGCCTTAGGGCCCTGTTTAATAAGCCGCACTGTAGGTGCGCTAACTTTTTAGCTTGTGTACTAATTTTTAGCGCGCCTTCAGTGTGGCTTAGTAAACATGTTCAAGTGTACAGCGCTGTGTACATCTAGTAGCACTATAGAAATGATAAGTAGTAGTCTTTGAGATTCCGGAATCTTGCTACTCTTTAGGATTCCACACAGAATCTTGCTACTATGGGATTCTGGAATCTTGCTACTATGGGATTCTGGAATCTTGCTACTCTTCTTTGTTAAACTGTACAGCGTTGCGTAACCTTGTAGCGCTTTAGAAGTGTTAAGTAGTAGTAGTAGTAAGTAGTAGTACTTTAGGATTCTGCATGGAATCTTGCTACTCTTTGTCCTTATCACTTATTTGTCCTGTTTGTCTGTCCTGATTAGATTGTAAGCTCTGTGGAGCAGGGACTGTCTCTTCATGTTCAAGTGTACAACGCTACGTATGCCTAGTAGCGCTATAGAAATGATAAGTAGTAGTAGTAAACAGGGCCCTTCGATTGTAAAGTCCTCTATGGACAGGCAAATGCCTAATGTACCTAAATGTGATTCACCTTGAGCTACTATTGAAAAAGGTGTGAGCCAAAATCCAAATCATTAAAACATAGACAAAGGGAATATTGAACCCATCAGCCATCAGGCCCCATGGGGTTCAAATAATTATTTCCGTAGCAGTAACCCAGCAAAGCTGGTCACACAGAAACACAGAGCTTAATGGCAGATTAAAAAATCACTATGCTCCCCTTTTACCAAGCGGCGGTAAAAGGGACCCAGCGGTGACGTTGGCGTGTGGGTGTGCCACACGCCGAGGCCCCCCTTTTCCCACCACCCGGAAAAAAAAAATTCCAGGCCATGTGGCCATTTCCTGGGGGAGCCTTTACTGCCACCTTTTGAGGAGGTGTTAAGGTCCCCTATGCTCAGGGGCGTAGCTAGGTGGGGCCACGGGGGTGTGGGCCACCACAGATTTAGTCCTGGCCCCCTCCAATTTAGAACCCCCCACCAACCCTCCCCCGCCACTTTTGACCCCCCTCCCGGACCCGCCGCCACAAGGTACCTTTGCTGGCGGGGGTCCCCAACCCCCGCCAGCCTTAGTCTTCTTCAGCGCCAGTCTCCGGCGCATTCGCTGATCTGTGCTGTGAGTCCTGACGTCCTGCCCTTTCTTTTAGTTTCACTTAAAGGAATGTGCAGGACGTGCTCGACGTCAGGACTCACAGCACAGATCAGTGAATGCGCCGGAGACCGGCGCTGAAGAAGACTAAGGCTGGTGGGAGTTGGGGACCCCCGCCAGTAAAGGTACCTTGTGGTGGCGGCAGGGGAGGGTCGGTGGCGGGGGGGGGGGTCGGCACCTGGGGGAGGTGGGTTAAAATGTGCCCCTGCTCTGGAGCCCCCTCCCGCCGAGGTCTGGCTACGCCCCTGCCTGCTCGTCCCTGCTGGTATCGTGTAAATAGGGAAAAATGGATATTCATAGCCAGCTTGTATTTTTCAACATGCTTTCTTTTCTTGAATAGGTAAATCAAAGATAAACCAACAATAGAAGTGAAAACCTGCTTTGACACTGAGTTTGCCTCTGAATAGGCCTGCGTGCTTTAGGAACACAGGGGCTGCGCTGAAGTTGACAGCCTCGGCTTGACATAAACTGCTCCGTTCAAGTCAATATTAGCTTAGCTTTTGAATGTTTACAGACCAGGAGAGCAGTTCGATATCCACGTGAGCAATAAATGGGAATTTCCCTCCACATCCCTCTTTTTTTCACTTAACGTTGCAGCGCAGGCAGCTCTTAAGAAGAAACGTATCAGATGGCCAGCATTGGTAAGTTCATAGTTCGTTTGATTTCATTTCCTGCCTATAGGCCAATGGCATCAAAGCAGTTTATAATAAGCTGTAAAAACACAGGAAAAACACTCAGACAGGGGTAAACGAGGACAAAGGATGAACGAAGGGACAATATAAATATTGTTCAGAAAGCTGAGTGATACAGAGGGGCATAATCGAATGGCGGCGGCCATCTACATGGGCGGCCATCTATATGGCCGGCGCTGCAAAAGGTGGTCCTGAATCGTATTATCGAAAAAGATGGCTGGCCATCTTTCGTTTCGATAATACGGTTGGGGCCGGCCAAATGTCAGAGATGGCCGGGTTTGAGATGGCCGACATTGGTTTTCGCCGATAATGGAAACTAATGTCGGCGATCTCAAACCCGGCCAAATCCAAGGCATTTGTTCGCGGGAGGAGCCAGCATTTGTACTGCACTGATCCCCCTGACATGCCAGGACACCAACCGGGCACCCTAGGGGGAACTTCTAAAAATTAAAAAAAAAAAAATAGCTCCCAGGTGCATAGCTCCCTTACCTTGGGTGCTGAGCCCCCCAAATCCGCCCCCCAAAACTCACTCCCCACAACTATACACCATTACTATAACCCTTATGGGTGAAGGGGGGCACCTACATGTGGGTACAGTGGGTTTGGGGGGGGTTGGAGGGCTCCCATTTACCACCACAAGTGTAACAGGTGGGGGGGGGGGATGGGCCTGGGTCCACCTGCCTGAAGTGCACTGCACCCACTAAAAACTGCTCCAGGGACCTGCATACTGCTGTCATGGAGCTGTGTATGACATTTCAGGCTGGCATAGAGGCTGGCAAAAAAATGATTTTTAATTTTTTTTGGGTGGGAGGGGGTTGGTGACCACTGGGGGAGTAAGGGGAGGTGATCCCCGCTTCCCTCCGATGGTCATCTGGTCAATTGGGGCACTTTTTTGAGACTTGGTCCTAAAATACAATGGACCAAGTGAAGCCGGCAAAATGCTCCTCAGAGCTGGCCTTCTTTTTTCCATTATCAGCTGAAGCTGGCCATGTCTTAACAATGCCCCTGTCCCGCCTCCCATACCCTTCCGAAACGCCCCCTTTAACTTTGGCTGACTCTGTGATGAAAAGCAGTTGGACCCGGCCAAAATTGACTTTCCATTATACCGATTTCGCCGGCTTCAGGAGACGGCCGGCCATCTCCCGATTTGTGCACCCCCTCCTGCCGCCAACCCTCCCCCACCGCCGCCGTCAGCTACCTTTGCTGGCGGGGGACCCCAACCCCCGCCAGCCGAGGGCCTCTTCTTCCTGTGAAGGCTTCGTTCTGTTTCTGTGAGTCTGACGTCCTGCAGGACAACGTGCAGGACGTCAGACTCACAGAAACAGAATGAAGCCTTGCACTGGAAGAAGAGGCCCTCGGCTGGCGGGGGTTGGGGTCCCCCGCCAGCAAAGGTAGCTGACGGCGGCGGTGCGGGAGGGTTGGCGGCAGGAGGGGGGACTGAGAGGGTCATCAGCAGGGGGGTCCAGGGCCAAATCTATGGGGGCCCAGGCCCCCATGGCCCCACGTAGCTACGCCACTGTTTCTCAGTCTACAAAGCTGAAACAAGGACTTATATAGTCATAAGTGGAGGAGTGGCCTAGTGGTTAGGGTGGTGGACTTTGGTCCTGGGGAACTGGGTTCGATTCCCACTGCAGGCAGAAGCAGCTCCTCGTGACTCTAGGCAAGTCACTTAACCCTCCATTGCCCCATGTAAGCCACATTGAGCCTGCCATGAGTGGGAAAGTATGTGGGGTACAAATGTAACAAAATAAATAGGAAGTGGAAACAGATTGCAAGATTATCTCCAGCTCAGTGGGAACTGTTCTGGTCTAAGGTGAGCAGACCTTTATCGTCTGCAAATATCACACAGTCCCTATTTTTCCTACATCATCATGCTATTTGGACCTGTCAAAAAATGGCAGTTGTGGGTTTTCTTTCCAAGATCTCTTGTTGGTCTTGTAAAAATCATCCAGGAACATCCATAAGTACATAAGTATTGCCATACTGGGAAAGACCAAAGGTCCATTGAGCCCAGCATCCTGTTT
This sequence comes from Microcaecilia unicolor, assembly GCF_901765095.1. Classification (NCBI taxonomy): domain Eukaryota; kingdom Metazoa; phylum Chordata; class Amphibia; order Gymnophiona; family Siphonopidae; genus Microcaecilia; species Microcaecilia unicolor. The sequence goes on along the minus strand of NC_044037.1, from coordinate 13,505,705 downwards.
CCAACAGTGGCCAATCCAGGTCACAAATACCCGGCAAGATCCCCAAAAATGTACAAAACATTTTATACTGTTTATCCCAGAAATAGTGGATTTTCCCCAAGCCCATTTAATAACGATCTATGGACTTTTCCTTTAGGAAGCCGTCCAAATCTTTTTTAAACTCCGCTAAGCTAACCGCCTTTACCACATTCTCTGGCAACTAATTCCAGAGTTTAATTACACATTGAGTGAAGAAAAATTTTCTCCGATTCGTTTTAAATTTACTACATTGTAGCTTCATCGCATGCCCCCTAGTCCTAACATTTTTGGAAAGCATGAACAGATGCTTCACATCTACCCGTTTGACTCCACTCATTATTTTATAGACCTCTATCATATCTCCCCTCAACCACCTTTTCTCAAACATCCTTTATATGATTGTGCTGGAATACAAGACTTTTGGACATGAGTTTGGAAAACCATCTTTTCTATACCTTCAGATACAACAATCACTCTCCATGAAACTTATTATCTATGGTTCAATATCATTAGAATTATCTTTGAATAAATATGACTCGAAACTATTCAGGGAGTCTTTTACTAAGGCACGCCCTAAACGCTAGAGACAGCAATGTATTCCTATGACTGTCTCTAATGTTTACAGTGTGCCTATTTTTAGTTTGCGCTAAAAATGTAAGCACGCCTTAGTAAAAGACCCCTTCAATACTTTAATGGCTTTAATTAAACTCTGGAATTCATTGCCAGAGAACGTGGTGAAGGTGGTTAGCTTAGCAGAGTTTAAAAAGGGGTTAGACGGTTTCCTAAAGGACAAATCCATAAACCACTACTAAATGGACTTGGGAAAAATCCACAATTCCAGGAATAACATGTATAGAATGTTTGTACGTTTGGGAAGCTTGCCAGGTGCCCTTGGCCTGGATTGGCCGCTGTCGTGGACAGGATGCTGGGCTCGATGGGCCCTTGGTCTTTTCCCAGTGTGGCATTACTTATGTACTTATGTACTCTCTCGACCTGCTGCCTGCCTATTGACTTTACCTGTGCCTGGATTACTCTCTTGTCTGCTGCCTGCCTACTGACTTTGCCTGTACCTGGAAACTCGCCAGGTGCCCTTGGCCTGGATTGGCCGCTGTCGTGGACAGGATGCTGGGCTCGATGGGCCCTTGGTCTTTTCCCAGTGTGGCATTACTTATGTACTTATGTACTCTCTCGACCTGCTGCCTGCCTATTGACTTTACCTGTGCCTGGATTACTCTCTTGTCTGCTGCCTGCCTACTGACTTTGCCTGTACCTGGAAACTCGCCAGGTGCCCTTGGCCTGGATTGGCCGCTGTCATGGACAGGATGCTGGGCTCGATGGGCCCTTGGTCTTTTCCCAGTGTGGCATTACTTATGTACTTATATGTACAATATTGTGTAATTGGAAGGACAATTCTTTTGTTAACACTCATTTTGATGGCAATCAGTTTTACGAGTCCATAAGTTTGGACTCTTCTTTTTTTTTATTAACATTAATTAAAAAGCCATTTGTCATAGTAATGGTGCTGAAGGCAATATGCTGAATCATGACAATTTGTTTTGTGTAACTGAAAGTCTGTATATTATATTAAATTAAATTAAACCCTCAGATGAGGTTTTGAAACAATTTGCAGGATATGGATGTGTGTTGAGATACTTGTATTTATAGCAGACTTGTATCTGGTCAAGTTTAAATTAAGTTATGGGATATTGCCTCTTGAGACATCTTTAAATATAATGTAATTGTTCCCATCTATGTGAAGTACTTGCAATAACTGAGCTTAAAATATTCAAAGTGTCGGCCATGATGGATGACAACTGTTGTAGGCTACTTGGAAATCTGTTTACAGGTGCGATCCAAGGCAGGTGTGTTGCCAGACCTTGAATTTTTTTTGGGGGGGGTGCCAGAGCACAAGGTGGGGATAAAATTTGACCTCGCCCTGCTACCGCTCTTTGGGGCCCTTTTACTAAGACCCGTAAGCGTGCGTACGTACAACGCACATCAAATTGAAACTACTGCCCAGCTACCGCGTGCTCCAGGTGGTAATCCCATTTTTGATGCGCGTCCAAAACACAGGGTAGAAATTTTCTACCATGTGGCGCTTACCCAGTGGTAGTCGGCAGTGTACGAACACTGACGATTACCGCCCGGTTCAACATGTGAGACCTTATCGCTAAGTCAATGGGTGGCGGTAAGGTCTCGTGCCGAAAATGGGCATGTGCTGGTTTTAATTTTGCCGCATGTCCATTTTTGTCCCCCCCCCCCCCAAAAAAAGGCCTTTTTTGCAGTCGTGCTGAAAAACGGACCTGCATGCGTCCAAAACACACGCCTACACCAGCGCAGGACATTTTTCAGTGCACCTTAGTAAAAGGGCCCCCTTTGTGCCCCCGCAACCCCCACATACGTGAGTTGGTGAGAGTCCCCAATCCCGAGAGCAGGAGTTGCTCCTCCTACCTGTGGCCATTGCTACCTCCGTGCCAGGCCTTCCCTCCGGTGCATGTTCGGTTTCCACGAAACCAAGCATGGGTGGGAGAGCCCTGCCACCCTGTGAATGCTTAGTTTAGCAGAAACTGAGCATGTGTGGTAGTGGGGGGAGGCCCGATGTGGTGGCCACAAGTGGAGAAGCACCTGCGCTGGTGAGGCATGGGGACCTCTGCCAGCCAAGGGCCCCACACACAAATGGGAAGGGGGCCCAGGCCCCCAAGTTTCTCCTTTGGCTACGCCCCTGTTAACTGAGAGATCTATATGCCTGGTGCCCTCCCAAGTTAACCTTCCCTCCCGGGCTACTGCTACCCACAACCTTTTTCCAGCTGTGTAGACAGTACGAGAATCACCTTATCTTTTAGTGGCTACCATAACGGTAACACAAGTCTCAAGTAGAAATGTTTGGGTAGCTTTGCACTTGGTTATGTCTGCAATCAATTTTTAGCAATACAACAAAAAACTGGATTGGACAGGGCTGGCAATAAATGGGCTTCACTATAGAGTACCAACCCCAGGGTTTGAAATGATTTGCTATTTCATTTCTACTTTATCTTCAGATTATCTTTGCAGTATGGATTACTGGATTGATGCTTATGATGGACTTACTTACATAAGTACATAAGTATTGCCACACTGGGACAGACCAAAGGTCCATCGAGCCCAGCATCCTGTTTCCTACAGTGGCCAATCCAGGTCGCAAATACCCAGCAAGATCCACAAAAAAGTACAAAACATTTTATACTGCTTATCCCAGAAATAGTGGATTTTCCCTAAGTCCATTTAATAACGGTCTATGGACTTTTCCTTTAGGAAGTCGTCCAAAACCTTTTTTAAAACTCCACTAAGCTTAGTATCTAGGGCAAAACTCTATTGCACTAGATACCAAGCTGCACTGAAAAATGGCCTGCGCAGGTGTAGACGCCTGTATTGGATGCACGCAGGTCCATTTTTCAGTGCATCTGCAAAAAAAGGCCTTTTTTGGGGCCAAAAATGGACATGCGGCAAAATAAAAATTGGCGCACGTCCATTTTGGGCCTGAGACCTTACCGCCGCCCGTTGACCTAGTGGTAAGGTCTCACACATTAACTGAATGGTAATGGTTTATGCGCATACAATGCTGATTGCCGCCCGGTTACCACTGCACACCAGGAAATGTCCGGTGTGCTTAGTGGACGCGCGTAAAAAAAATGAAATTACCACCCGGGCCAGGCGGTAGCTCAAAATTGACGCATGTAGGACACGTGTAGGGCACCTACACGGCTTAGTAAAAGGGCCCCTCAGTGGGTCAATCTTTGCTGACCTGAGCCCTTACTGTCCAAAACAAAGGGGGGAAAAAAGCAGAAACCAAAGCAAAACAGAACTGAGTTAGCATCAAAGTGAAATGCAGTTGTATGAATCCATTGCATAGCTATATTTTATTGTGAAATAAATCTAAAGAAATAAAATAAGCCTTCCAATTTAAAGGCTCTCTGTGCCTGATACAACACCCCTCCCAAAGAAGCAAACCTCACATCTCATTTGTTGGCGGGTTAAGAGTTAAAGCCCTGATCTTTCTGAAAAGATGAATATTGTGCAGCAAACTCAAACACAAAATCCCTTGTGCACATAATTCTCAATGGAGAAGTCCCTGACTACATGATTAAATTAATCAACCTACCACCAAGGAAGGCATTGAGACTATCCCGTTCATATCTAAATCTTCATTACCCAAACTGCAACGGGCTTAAGTATAAATCCACATATGCTTCATCCTTCTCCTTCATCAGCTCACATTTATGGAATTCTTTACCAAAAACTATAAAAAATCATCCACAACCATCTGAGTTTCAGGAAATCTCTTAAGACTACATTGTTCTGAAAAGCCTATTCCAAGGACTCAACATATGAGGCGGGGCTGGTGGTTGGGAGGCGGGGATAGTGCTGGGCAGACTTATACGGTCTGTGCCAGAGCCAGTGGTGGGAGGCGGGGCTGGTGGTTGGGAGGCGGGGATAGTGCTGGGCAGACTTATACGGTCTGTGCCAGAGCCGGTGGTGGGCAGCGGGACTGGTGGCTGGGAGGCAGGGATAGTGCTGGACATAGGAGCCAACTTTTCAAAATTATTGGGGGTGCTGAGCCCAGTGGAAATAAACCCTCCCTGGACACTTACAAGGAATTGTCTCAGTAATTGAGGGTGTTCAAGCACCCACAGCACCCACAGAGTCGGCTCCTATGGTGCTGGACAGACTTGTACGGTCTGTGCCAGAGCCGGTGGTTGGGAGGAGGGGCTGGTGGTTGGGAGGCGGGGATAGTGCTGGGCAGACTTATACGATCTGTGCCAGAGCCGGTGGTGGGAGGCGGGGCTGGTGGTTGGGAGGCAAGGATAGAGCTGGGCAGACATACGATCTGTGCCAGAGCCAGTGATTGGGAGGCGGGGCTGGTGGTTGGGAGGCGGGGATAGTGCTGGGCAGACTTATACGGTCTGTGCCCTGAAGAGAACAGGTACAAATCAAAGTAGGGTATACACAAAAAGCAGCAAATATGAGTTATCTTGTTGGGCAGACTGGATGGACCGTGCAGGTCTTTTTCTGCTTTCATCTACTATGTTACTATGTTACTATGTCACTGCCTGATACACTTTAATCTACTGACAACTTTGGACGTACCATCCCTCCCCCCTTCTCCCCTGGTTCCCCTGTTCTTTTCATTCCTTCCCCTTCCTCCCTATTATTTCAATTGTAAGCCACATTGAGCCTGATACAGTTGGGGAAATGTGGGGTATAAATGAGGTAATAAATAAATAAACAAACAAACAAACAAACAAACACCTTTGCTATAAGCTATTGTTCTGTAATCCTATCAGTATCCATTGTTCTTCCACTATTCCATTGTTCTGTTCCATTGTCCTATTCCCCTTGCGATACAAAGACTTTGTTTTCACTTTACTCCTCACAATGTAACCATAATCGAGTTGTAACAAACTGTACTTCCATCAATACAATGTATTGTAAGCCACACTGAACCCGCAAATAGGTGGGAAAATGTGGGATACAAATGCAATAAATAAATAAATAAATAAATAAATAAATATTTCACTCCGCAGTCAGCAGACAGAAGGGATTTCCTGGGAGAGTTATTGAGGAACCCAGGGGAAAATAATAACTGAATGGAAAGCCAAGCTGGGCAATATTGTTTCAGGTGATGTCTCTGCAGCAGCAAGAGGTGGATTTAAAAAAAAAACAAAATTGTAGGCATTCTTATAGAAGCCAAAGCAGGGGCATGGACCATATGTCAGATAAAAGGAAGCCATTTGAAGAGAAGGTATGGTGCGCACGCCTGTCTTTCGTTCCGGCAGTGACTGTGTTCTCGGTAGTCACTTTGGCTCTATTCTCTCCCTGAAAGGTCAGTTCGATGGGCGCCTTGGGTAATCTTCTGCTGATATCAGTGCAATTGTGTCTGACGCTGATTCACTTGTCTGACAAGAGCAGGCTTGCCAGTTGCCATAGAAATATGTCAGTAAGTTTTCACGTTCTACAGAGTGAGAGGAGAGAAGAAAAAAAAAAAGCAAAAACGATACCTTAATTACTCTGAATGAGTCTTCAGCAAAATAATATCGGTGACCTGGGTTAACCGCCTTTTTTGACATAGAAATACCTCATAAGTATTAATATTTGCAGGTGCAAGTTGCAGGATAAGCGGTTTGCTGGATGGGGGCAGACTGAGGAGAAACACCAGAAATCACTGCTTCGTAAAAAGGGAGGGGGGGGGGGGGGGGTTAGGTGAATGGAGCAGCCTTCCAAGGGGAGCTGGTGGAAGCCAAAACGGTAACATAGAGGGGCATTTTGGTAGTAGTAGAGCCGGTGGGAGGAGGCGGGGCTGGTGGTTGGGAGGCGGGGATAGTGCTTTTGACTCGTAACCACTTGTAACCACTCGCCTCCACCTACCCTCCTCTCTTCCTTCCCGTTCACATTAATTGATTTGATTTGCTTACTTTATTTATTTTTTGTCTATTAGATTGTAAGCTCTTTGAGCAGGGACTGTCTTTCTTCTATGTTTGTGCAGCGCTGCGTATGCCTTGTAGCGCTATAGAAATGCTAAATAGTAGTAGTAGTAGTAGTAGTAGTAGTAGTGCTGGGCAGACTTATACAGTCTGTGCCAGAGCCGGTGGTGGGAGGCGGGGCTGGTGGGTGGGAGGCGGGGCTAGTGCTGGGCAGACTTCTACGGTCTGTGCCAGAGCCGGTGGTGGGAGGCGGGGCTGGTGGTTGGGAGGCGGGGCTAGTGCTGGGCAGACTTCTACGGTCTGTGCCCTTACAATGGCAGATACAAATCAAGGTAAGGTATACACAAAAAGTAGCACATATGAGTTTATCTTGTTGGGCAGACTGGATGGACCGTGCAGGTCTTTTTCTGCCGTCATCTACTATGTTACTAATGTAAATCTGAATTTGGACATTTTATACAAAACATCCAAGTTCTGAACAGGAAAGAAGGTCATTTTTGAAAAAGAAAAATGTCTATCTTTTCTTTTTGAAAATACTATGAAAGTTTTGTATTTTGGACATTTTGTGATTTGGACTATTTTTTAAATCTATTTTGGGAAAAAAAAATTGTCCATGTGCAAAAAATACAAAATCAAGCCATTGGGATGTAGGAGGAGCCAGCATTTTTAGTAGACTGGTCCCCCCCCCCCCCCCCCGACATCCCAGGACAGCAATAGGGCACCCTAGGGGGCACTGCAGTGGGCTTCATAAAATGCTCTCAGGTACATATCTGACCATTGCTCCCTTACTTTGTCTGCTGAGCCCCCCCCCAAAACCCACTACACCCAACTGTACACCAGTGGCGTTCCTAGCGTGGATGGCACCCGGGGCGGATCGCCGATGTGCCCCTCCCCACCTGCAAAATGACACCTTCCCCTCTCCAGGACGAAATGACACCCCCCAGGTGCACGCCGCTGGGGGGGGGGGTGCCGCGGCGCGCACCTGTGGGCTCTGACTTTGTGAACTTCGCTCATTCACTGCAGCTCCCTTTTCCCCGGAACAGGAAGTAACATGTTCCGGGGCAGAGGGAGCTGCAGCGAACGAGCAAAGTTCGCAAAGTCGGAGCCCACAGGCGTGTGCCGCAGCATCCCCCAGCGGCATGCACCCGGGGCGGACCACCCCCCTTGGTACACCACTGCTGTACACCACTACCATAGCCCTTACGGGTGAAGGGGCACCTATATGTGGGTACAGTGGGTTTCTGGTGAGTTTTGGAGGGCTCACAGTTTCCTCCACAATTGTAACAGGTAGGGAGAGGTAGGAGCTGCACGTCACCCAACACTAGACTACTCCAGGGACCTGCATGCTATTTTGATGGACCGAGTACAACATCTGAGGGTGTCACAGAGGCTGGCAAGTAAGGTTTTCATCATGTTTTGGGGGTGGGTGGGAGGGGGTTAGTGACCACTGGGGGAATAAGGGGAGGTCATTCCTGATCCCCTCTAGTGGTCATCTGGTGACTCCTAACCATTGCTCAGTTGCCCTATCCTTTATCCTCACCTCTTTATTCCCTTACCCTTAATTGTTCTGTCTGTCTCCTGTCTTATCTAGATTGTAAGCTCTTTGAGCAGGGACTGTCTTCTGTGTATGGTGTACAGCGCTGCGTATGCCTTGTAGCGCTATAGAAATGAGAAATAGTAGTAGTAGAAGCCTGCCCTTGCAGATCAGCAACGCGGCCGCGCAGGCTTCTGTTTCTGTGAGTCTGACGTCCTGCACGTACGTGCAGGACGTCAGACTCACAGAAACAGAAGCCTGCGCGGCCACGTTGCTGATCTGCAAGGGCAGGCTTCTACATGGAATGTTGCTAGTGGAATAGCAACATTCCATGTAGAATCTCAAATAGCAGCAACATTCCATGTAGAATCTCAAATAGGCAATAGTCGTCTGGAATAGACTTCCCGAGCCTGTACATCTAGCCCCCTTTGGCCGTTTTCAAGTCCAAACTTAAAGCCCACCTCTTTATCACTGCTTTTGACTCCTAACCACTACTCACTTGCCCTGTCCTTTTATCCTCACCTCTTTATTCCCTTACCCTTAATTGTTCTGTCTGTCTGCCTGTCTTATCTAGATTGTGAGCTCTTTGAGCAGGGACTGTCTTTTTTGTGTATGGTGTGCAGCGCTGCGTATGCCTTGCAGCGCTATAGAAACTATAAGTAGTAGTAGTCATTTAGGGCACCTTTTTGTGCATTATTTGTAATAAAAAAAAGAGGTCTAGCTCAAAACATCTAAGTTTTAGTCCTGGATGTTTTTCTTTTGTTCCATTATGGCTGAAAAATGTCTAAGTGTTAGTAACACCCAAGTCCCACCCTGAACATGTCACTGAAACGCCCCCTTGAGATTTGGAAGAACTTCTGACAGACTTCATAGAAAAACGTCTACAAATATGTTTTGAAAATACTGATTTTAGTCTTCTCCGGCGTGGCCGCATTGCTGATCTGCAAGGACAGGCTTCTGTTTCTGTGACTCACAGAAACAGAAGCCTGCCCTTGCAGATCAGCAACGCGGCCACGCTGGAGAAGACTAAAATGGGGCGATTCAATTGTGCAACCATGGGGGATGGGGCATTAGTTGTAAACTGTTGTTCTGTTTGTTGCTTTGTTTTAAAAAAATACAATAAAAAATTAAAGTTAAAAAGTTTCTATGCTCACAATATAGCTGTATCCAGCGCATGCTACATGGTCTCCAGGTCTTTTGACATTGTGGTTCCCACCAGCCAGGAAGGTTCTAGTACGATCTGTCAGCAACTTGACTCCTTTTGGGGCCACCTTTCTGAGAGTAATTGCTTGAGGATGCTTGTTGACTGAAACACGGTTCTAACTCCTTGGGCTGGTGTACTGCTATGGTTTTACAGCCTGCCTTACTGACACAGACTACTCAGTAATTACTGTGGATTCTTTTGGATTCGTATTAGGTAAATGAGACTTTTATTAGAGGTTCTAAATACACAATGATTAAGATATATACAATGATTAGCTATATAACTGAAAAGAAACAATACCTACTACCACTAATACTTATCATTTCTATAGCGCTACAAGACGTATGCAGTGCTGTACACTTGAACATGAAGAGACAGTCCTTGCTCGACAGAGCTTGCAATCTAATTAGGACAGACAAAAGTGGTAAAAAGAATTATGCAATATAGTAGAGAAATAAAAATTAAAGGGTTCTGGTGAAAAACACTTATTTCCTATCACACACTTCTATTATTTTGTTTACACATATAACTAAGTTATTGGGGTTTACTAACTACTTTTATGAAGAGAATACCTATAAACAATCATTACATCATTGGTCCCTACATCCAAGCAATGCTAGGAGTTTCTAGACCAGAAAAAGAAGCAATGATACACTATAATACATACGTCCATCACTGATCATTACATCATCTAGGTTCTTATCATCAGCTGGGGGCACCCTGTTCACAGCAAAAGCCAGATGTTTCTTTGACCAGGAAATATGGCTGTCTGCGCAGTTCGTATGTTACTCACAGATGAGCTCCCAATTTCACTGATAGAAACTCCCTTTTTTTATTAGGCTTAGAACTCATGTTCAGAGCTAAGAAAAATTACAGAATGCTTGAGAATTTCTCTGTTTAGGTGGGAATGTGATCACATGTTTCTCAGTCCAGGTGGCCAGTCTGAACTCGAAACAGGTTCCACCTCTCCCTTCACATACCAAATTAATTAGAGCTGTGTCTTTATCTTCTACATTCCAACTTATTTTCACACAATCAAAGTTAAACAATCATTTTTAAACAGAATGACTTCTAATCAAAAATACAGACCTCGAGTGCATTGGTCGGTCAAGGCAGAGTTGAAAAACAATTTTTAAAATTCACTTTTATTACAGCTGGGTACCCTAGTTTTTGGTTTTGCTTAGCCAGGATTTCTATAGCATGTTGAAGAGTTACAGCTTCCAACCTGCACTCATATCTGTTCAGTTCAGCAACTGCTATATTAAGTCAACAAAGCCCTGCTTCATGTGACATTCACAGCAGTGAGGTGCCATATCTGTAGTTAGTTTCCGCTGGATACATTCCACATTACCATCATTTATCTGCAAGACAAACTCCAACACAGAGCGAACTTACTGCAAAACAACAGAAAAGCTGAGCTGTATCTATATTACAGAGTTTCTAGTCTTTAAATGGAAAAAAAAAACAAGTCAGTTGAATTGGGTTAGCCAAGAGACTGGCTCGCAAAGGTAGTGTGAATCATAATCCCTAGTGATTCTTACATTATTTACCTACATGTTTCAATAAACTGGCTGAAAACTTGCTTATGGAAAACTTCCAAGTTCTTATCTTTGCTTTCTTATCGCTTTACTTTCTTTATCTCTTATTTCAAGGAGGAAAAGGCTTCAGATGCTCCGCTGTTTTTTTGTCTTTGCATCTTGCCGGGCGGGCTTCCTCATCAGCCTAAAAACCTCCTATGTATCCATCTTATTATTTTTATTTACTCGTTTTTTAAAACTTTATGTTATTCTTCCAGAATCTTCATTTATGACTCGTAATGTTTCATAAAAAGTTTTCATAAAGACACCACAGTTACCTATCTTTGTAGGTGTGTTCTTAACATCGGTTAATCTTTCTAGATGTGCTGTTAACTTTGGTTTGCTCAACAGAGCTCCTCCGTTTCACTGCTTCTTCAGGAGACAAACAGTACTGCACAATTTCCTCTGTGTCCCTGTTTAGTATCGCCAAGTATATCTTGGATTATATTTGGATTATGTACCTACTGAAATATGTACTGCATCTGAATGTAACTTGCCTTGAGCTGAAGTGTGAGTTAAATCTTAGTAATTAATTAATGGCTGGCCATTTCAAGACATGACCTAGCCAGGGCTGCCAAGAGGGGGGGACAGGGGGGACAAAATTCCCCAGGCCTGGGCCTCCGGGGGGGGGGGGGGGGGCCACTGCCACTGTCACCGCAGTCTGGCTCACCCGCCCACCCTCCGTCGCTCCCTGGCATTGAACTTAAGCACCTCACCTTCATAAGCGCAGCAAGCAGCAGCAGACCACTCCTTCCTTCTGTGTCCCACCCTCGTCTGACGTAACTTCCGCGAGGCAGGACACGGAAGGAAGGAGTGGTCTGCCGCTGCTTGCTGCGCCTTCGAAGGTGAGGCGCTTAAGGTCAGTGCAGAGGGCCTGGGGGTGGAGAGAGGGCCCGGTGGCGGGTGGAGGGGAGCCAGCGACCTCGGGTAGGGGGGCGGCCTTATCCTGGGCCTGGCCCAGTCTCTTGGCGGCCCTGGACCTAGCCCAAGCTGCAGACTCTTAAAGAGCTGCGATATCCGCATGCATTTTATAAACGTCATATATACATGTTTAGAGTACATGTACACATTTACACCATCTTCAGATCATGTGTAAACTTGTGTGAGGAGCATTTGTGTACTAGATTAATATATTTTATCAAGGTACATAGGCACCTGTGTTCCCTTTATAAAATATTCACCCAAAAAATGTACTCCTATGAAATGCAAAACCAAAGAACCCTTTAGAAAATAGCCATAAAATAAGTGCCTTTTCACGTGGTCACTCTGATAAAAGTCCAGCTATACCTGCTATCATGAGGTGATGTAAAGAATAGTTAAACTCTGGAACTCGGTGCTGCAGAATGCGATATCAGCAGTTAGCGTATCTGGGTTTAAAAAAGGTTTGGACAAGTTCCTGGAGGAAAAGTCTGTTATTGAGATGGACATGGGGGAAGCCACTGCTTGCCCTGGGATTGGTAGCATGGAACCTTGCTACCATTTGGGTTTCTGTGACTTCTGTCAAGTATTTGTGAGCTGGATTGGCCACTGTTGGAAGCAGGATACTGGGCTAGATGGACCATTGGTCTGAGCCAGTATGGCTATTCTTATCTTCTTAATGTACTATCCCTTGCAGCCCTGCCCCTTTTGAGCCCCACCATCCATGGCGCATGGTGCCACCTCTACCATGCTTCAATGATTCAATGGCAGTGCCCATGTGGCCAGGGATAGAGTCGTCAAGGGCAATTTCTTGGCTCTTCTATTCACTTGCTAGACCCTGGAAAGTGAGGAGCCTAACATTGCTAGGTATCCTGCTGTGTATGGGGTAGGTGTGACTGCAGCATCGCCATCAACTGCAGCCCAGCCATGTGGAAGTGAGGTCAGCAGGGGGCAGGCACTGTGTGAGCCAGCTGAGAGAAGGCTTGTGCCCGAGCATGGGATGCTCATTGAGGAGTAGCACTTGGGAAAGCAGCGGTCGGAATCAGCTGCTCCATGTAGGGGTTTTCATTTAAGATTGATGTATTTTTAAAAATTAATGTATCTCAAAAGAATATTGGAAAAAATTACACCTCTCCATTTTGGGGGAACAAAAGAACTCACTGAAAATGGAATAGAGTCAAATTTAGTGTGAGGAAAAAGCAGTGGAAAAGACACATTGGGGCTGATAGTCACAGCGATTTAAGCAGGAAGGAGACTCTCTGCCCACTTAAATCGATTCCCACTGCTTAAGTGAGGATATTCAGAGGCATTTAACTGGAGAGTGGTACTAAATATTCCTACAGACCGTCCAAACAAAAAGTAGGCAGGTCAGGGATAGTGCAGCAGACTTTGATCCTGGGGAACTGGCTTTGATTCCCACTGCAGTTCCTTCTGACTCTGGGCAAGTCGCTTAATCCTCCATTGCCCCAGGTACAAATAAGTACCTGTATATACTATGGAAACCTACAGAAAGGTGGTACATCATGTCCCATTTCCCTTTCCCTATTTAAGATTCTACATGGAATGTTGCTACTATTGGAGATTCTACATGGAATGTTGCTACTATCTGAGATTCTACATGGAATGCTGCTAGTGGAGAAGTAGCCTAGTTGCTAGTGCAGCAGACTTTGATCCTGGGGAACTGGCTTTGATTCCCACCACAGCTCTTTCTGACTCTGAGCAAGTCACTTGCCCTAGGTACAAAATAAATACCTGTGTATAGTATGTAAACCACTTTGATTGTAACCACAGAAAGGTGGTATATAAAGTCCCATCCCCTCTCCCTTTGCTGGGGCAGCACTGGGGAGGAGCCTAAGGTTATTCAGGTGCCGGCAATATTCAGTGCCAACACTCACATAGCTAAGCAGCTTAAGATAGGGCAGAGGTTGAGGGGTAATTTTGGATAGCTGCCACAAGGGGCAGGAGTGAGGGGGCTGCACTCCTACCTCAACAATCACCGCTGGACCACCAGTGATACAGGTAGGCCTGAGGGGGGCCTACCTTTACATCAGGGAGTGGGGAGCATTCGGGTGGGGTTTCTTATTGTCAAGAGCTGGGGGAAGGGGAGGGAAGGGGGTTCAGATGTACTTTAATTATAATTTTTTAAAAATTATGCAGGTCCTGACATGATATTCAGCCAGGCCGCAGAACACTTATACAGGCCGCAGCTGAATATTGGCCGGAACTGCATAAGTTCCAGCGCTGCACCCAGCCCACCCAAAATTATCCCCTGATATTTAGTGTCGGTGCCTAGACATGGCCTGGCACTGAATATCGGGGGATATTTTAATCAGCAGTGATCAGCATTTTTAAAAACCCTGGCTGAATATTGTGGGGATTGAATTAAAAAATGGGTCTAGTCTAAGGGTTCCAGAGGAATAAAGTCCCTCCAAAATGGCTCAAAGCATTTTTCTGGGAGTGAAAGTTCCAGCACCTGCAGCATGGAAACATTGATACACTGAAACATGGATGTTAAGGCCATGCTCCTTTCACACGTCCCCTCTTCTGTTCTACCTTCTCCCAGTCATAGACATGCACAGAGCCAACCCAGATAAATACACACTCGCACCCTCACAGATACACCAACAAATACACCCACATACACAGAAACATGTATCCACAAACATACACAGATAAAGGCATACCTGCACACACACATGCAGAAGGATTGGAACTTATTCTATGATAGACATGCTGTACATGCTTCCTTCCCTTCCCACTTCCCCTCCCTGGCTGAACTCTATACATTTCTTAATTATTGCTAACTAGGGCGATACCTAGTGATTGAACTCTGTGCTTTGCTAGTGGTTGTTGTATGAATGGCTTCTTTGTGGTGAAGAATCATGGCAATGCCTGTTACCTTGATAAAGTGGCACCCTGTGATTTAAATGTAAAATAAATTCTTTGAAATCTATTGATACTGACATTTAGTGATTAGATTAATATATCTACCTTGCACTTGTTTATTTTTATATCTTCTTTAACCCAAAGCGGGTAACAATAAAATATATAAAATATCAATAAAAACAAAAGCAGATCAGCCAGGAACAGTCTTAACAACACAGTCAACATAAAATCAGGATAACAAATCTATACACAGTTAATATAATAACTCAAGTCACAAGCGTTTCAATACACTTCATTCCTCTAGAAAAGCCTTTAAAACACAATAAGTCTTCAAAAGCCATTTGAAGTGTAAAATTTTATTGCACAATCTTAAATGGCCAGGAAGATCATTCCAAAGTGAAGGTCCAGCAAATGAAAAGGCAGAATTGCACTGATCTCTCAGACCTCAATGTTCATTTTATTATTTGGTCCAAACCAATGGAATATTTGGGAACTGCTTTATTCCAACCACCCTGACCCCTCCCCCCCAGGTTAAACACACAAAGGGGTCCTTTTACAAAGGCACGCTGAAAAATGGCTTGCGGTAGCGTAGATGCAGATTTTGGGCGCGGGCCGATCCATTTTTTAGCGCGCCTGTAAAAAAGGCCTTTTTTTGTTTTGCCGAACATGGACATGTGGCAAAGTCAAAATTGCCAGGCGTCCATTTTGGGTCTGAGACCTGTATAATTATACTACAGCAAGAGGCCCTCACTGGATGCCCACCGGAAGGGTGGAAGGCCAGATTTTAGGACTCAGGCTGTAAAAATACCAGCTAGGTTTAAAAATCTATGACTGGCTGAGCAAGGACTTGCTTTTCCTGCAAGTTAATATGCGTTCTAGTTTAAGATCTATCCACTGGAATAGTGGTGGGCCAAGCTACATAGCTTTGTACAGCTGAAAAGCACTGACTAGGCCTGATAACCTACTAATGGCCTTATAGATGAGTCTTAACAAAATCAGGTACAAATTGAATGTAGCACTTATTAAAATGGAGTTTGTCTTCCTATAAGATGAAACTTAGATCATAAGATGATAAAAAAAAAGAGGAAGTGAAACTGATATGCTAAAAATAAGATGTTCTGGCAGAAGAGAAAACATGTTGACAAAAGAGGATATTGCACAATAACTTGCAATAGCTAGAACGGAAGCACCTGGCCGGATAGGAAAGTATGATCTCAGAAATTGAGAAATATTAGAAAAAAAGGTACCTCACAATTGACTTGAATTGGGACCAGGGGCTATAAAAGAGATAAGATTTTGAGAGAGAGTTGGAGTCCTCCCCAACGCTTTCTCAGACGGCGGAGCCCTATGCGATTGAAACCAGATCTGTTTGATGTCTGTACTTAATTGAAAACTTGGTAAGAATAAAGTCTTCTTTCTGAAATCTATCTCTGTCTTTATTTCCAATAATTCTTTACCTGTCATTCTAACTAAAAACTAAGCCACATACGATTAACACACACTTTTTACACTAATTTTTATAGATTTCTAATACCATATATATGGGAACATAAATGGGCAAAGATATACTTAGATCCTGATGGACAGAAGGCCATGGTCATGGACATTATCCTAGACTTACGTCTTCTGGTATCTACACAACAGAGATACCACTGGGATGGAATATCAAAAGGATTTAGGCAGGCGGCCCAATATATAGTGGAGGCGCAGACCCTTTGTCTCTGGAGAAGGGTATTCCTGGGGCGCAAAGAGGGCCTTTAAAATTTACAGACCTTACCGCCAGCCATTGACCTAGTGGTAAAGAATCTGAGCGGTAATGACGTACGCATGTCAAATGCCACTTGGCGTGCGTCCGTTTTGCGCCCAGAAATAAAGTTACCGCAAGAGCCACGCAGTAGTCGGGCGGTAACTCCATTTTGGTGCTCGTTGGGCACACGTACAACGCTTATGCATCTTAGTAAAAGAGCCCCACAGAGTAAACAGAGATACAATGCATAAACACAGAGAGGCAACACATACAGAAATATATGCATGCACACAAATATACATACAGACACAGATATATACACAAACATAAGTGCAGAAAGGTTGGAAAAAATTCCATGAGCAAAGCTTCTCATGCTTTCTCCACTTGTGTTTTTGTTTAAAGTTTTGAGAATCAACCTGCCAGAGGCTCCATGTATGGCTATGGTAAAATACATGTGAGCTGTCCATAGTACTGAAATGGATGCGGAAGTGTATTTGAAAAGGAGAAATGGATGTGTAAGCATGTGTGGTAGGTGATTAGAAAAACAAAATGTGTGTGTCAGAATAAGTGAGTGGGTGCTTTTATATTATTTTTGAACAAAGTTTTACTGCTGAAGAGAGTGAAATATTGAGAGAATGGGAAACAGAGAAAGTAGGAAGCTCATGTACAATTATTCAATTCCAAAGAAAGTGTAAACCTCTGAGGAAATTTGGCTGTTTAACAAAAGCTCCAAAACAGGAAACCTGACGGAGGGCAATGTGACAGGCAGCTGCTGCTAAAGCTGGCACACTGACCGTACTGGAGAGTTCTGGAAGCAGAAAAATCTCTCTGCCAGTGTGTTTTTTTTTTTAAAGCAGGTCCACTCTTACCTCAGAGCTCCGATGTTTCAAGTACGAGACTGTATTATAGTGAACATTATCAGCACATAAAAAGAGGTTTAAAAAAAACCTCAGAGGCTGGTTGATGGGTAACTGTGGCACATATGGTGGCAAGAATTAGAAGGCTTTTATGTGTGGAAGTCTGACAAGCAGTACACAAGTAGGTCAGCCATTGAAAATTTAGGGACATCAAAGGGCCCTGTTTACTAAGGTGCATTAGCGTTTTTAATGCACCTAAAATTAGCATGCGCACTAACTGTGTAGGTCACCTTTAGGGATATTGTAGGCACATACACAGTTAATGCGTGTACATAGTTAATGTGCGTTAAAAACACTAACACGCCTATAACACGGCTCCCCCCAATGCGGGATGATGGTGCAATTGTTGGCTGGCTCCTTCCCGGTGTCTGTCTGACCTGGCTCTCCTTTGGCCTCTTTGTCGAACTGCTCCACTTCACGATGGTCTGCGGCGCTGCTTGTGTCTGGCTCCACTCCGCGATGGGAAGATCTTTTGTGCATGCTGCATTTTGTGGCCTTCTTGGCTCTGCTGCTGGCCTGGGGTGGTCATCCTCAGCGACGTTGGCTGCTGGTCTTCTCTTCTGCGGCTGCTTCGTGCTCGGAGAGTGCTGCACATCGAAGGGGCCCTGTTTCCTCCTGGTTCGCCGATTCCAGCCGTTGGCTACTGCCCGCATTCCTGTCCTGTTCGCAGGATCTGATTTCCTGCCTTGAGTGTCTCAGCGAGTCAAGATCTGATTTTGGACTCCTACTTTCTCTTCTTTTTGTTTTCTATTCCTTGCCTACTTATTAGATTAAATATTGTATTAATATTCTCTTACCTTCCCTTCTTCCTCCAGTCCCTCTCTAATGTCATTGTAACTGCTCCATTAGTTCATTGTAAGCCGCTTAGGGGCTGCTTTATGTGGTAATAGGCGGGGAATAAATGATCTAAATAAATAATAAAGAAATAGCACGGCTTAGTAAACAGGGCCCAAAGTGAGGGCCATAGAAATACAGAAGCAATGTTATCACTGTCCAACCCACACCTCCATTTCTCATGCAGAGGAATTTTCTTGGGAAATTTAGAGTACCTTTTACTAAGGCATGCTCATGTTTTTGGTGTGTGCTAAAATTAGAGATGCCAATGCATTCCTAAGGGCGCCTCTAACATTTAGCGTTCCCCCAATTTTACCGCACGACAAAAACGTGAGCGTGCCTTAGTAAAAGATCCTCTTACTTAGGTATACACTTACATTATTATTTATTTGTTTGATAGCTCCATGGTGCAAAACAGGAATCCAGCAATTGAGGTCACACTCCTACTAAGAAATGTATATATTTATTATACATACATGTATTTAGTCCATTCTACCGATAATGCCCAGAATGGGTTACATCCGGGAGTGGGGAGCATAATCATAATCATTGCTGAAGAGGAACATGTGAGTGCAGGCAGCCTCTCTTTTTTGGTTATATTTGAAGAAGATTGTTAGAAGCGTTCACTGGAGACCCGAGATCCTGAGGTTTTTGCACTGAAGAGGTACCCAGAAGACCCCAGCTTTGGTGAAGGGTAAGACCTGAAGAAATTGTGATCACCTTCCAAATGATAACAAGTTTGCTAGAGTTGAGAATTCTTGAGTCAGTAGGATTTAATTCCATTCCAAAGGGAAAAGTAAATGATGTTAATATACCAAAAAAAAAACAACCAACAATGATATGTTGTTAAATGAAAAAGATAATAAAAATAAAATGGAAAATAATTTAATGCAAGGAAGTTAGGCATGAGAACAACATTGTCAACAGCGAAGTCAGTGCCAAGTGATTAGTCTCTCAAATAAATAAAATAAAAGTTCTAACCAATGTAATTTGTCTCTTTGGCGGTAATGTCTCCAAAAGGGTTAGTTTTGTGCAAACCATGACAGTATTGAACCTCATTCTGATCCTGACTGTCCAGAGGGGAGATGTAATATTTTTATTTGAGACTTATTTTTTTATTTATTTCAAAATATTTGGATGCTTTAGGGAAAATGTTGAAAATAATATAATAATAAAAATAAGCTTGGGGATAGGAGCGTCTTTCCAACTGAGATTCCCCTGTAAATGTTTGATCTTCTTTAAAGAGCAAAGATACATTTTTTATGATCCAGATCAGTTGGTTAACTTTATAGAAGCGAGACAGCAAGAAAGCATGACAAATGGATAAGGCTGGACTGATTAGAAATAGGATAACCGCCTACTCAATTTGATTTGATTTATAGTTTCTTTAATTGTTCCAACTTCCTTTGGTAGAGCCTTGGACTCATCCGCTTTTGTGGACTATAATACCGACATATTATTTCAATTTATATTGATATTGTTAACTGATCTATGTAATAGATTTATTTGAAGTTGGTGTATCATAGTAACATAGTAGATGACGGCAGAAAAAGACTTGCATGGTCCATCCAGTCTGCCCAACAAAATAAACTCATGTGTATACCTTACCTTGATTTGTACTTGCCTTTTTTAGGGCATAGACCGTACAAGTCTGCCGAGCAGTATTTCCCACCTCCCATCACCGGCTCTGGCACGGACCGTATAAGTCTGCCCTCCACTATCCTCGCCTCCCAACCACCAACCTCTCTTCCCCCACCTGCTCCGCCACCCAATTTCGGCTAAGAAGTTTTTGTCTTTGTATATCTGAAAATTAATAAAGAAATTAAATATAAAATAATAATAATTAAGGCCAGCCCATATTTGGTTAGGTCAAATCCTGCACTTTGTTCTTTGAACGAGGCAGTTACAAAGAGTGTTGTGGAGGTGCTGTATCCCTCTGCCCCCTTTTAAAACTCAGTAGTCAAAAATGAGATCCCTTAGAGGGAAAAGAAGAAACTAAAAATAGATGAAACCTTCCTCGCGCTGGCAGAAACGTGGGAGCTGAAGTTCTGGTGACTCAGGATCTTCGTGTGAAACTGAAGGCTGCCTTGTCTTCTGCTGGGGTTGGTGGCTTGTAGAGGAGAGGATGGCTCATCCCTTTGTATAATTCTCATTGTGCTCCAATGATTTTTTTTGAAAGCTTATCTCTGAGCTGCTGTTCCTGAGGGAAATCTACAGTCAGTCTCTTTTCATTTCTCCTCATGATGCTGAGGCGGAAGCTGGCAGTGGTCTGAATGTAGTGAAAGCCAGAAGTAATTTACATTACAGAACTGAGATTAGCTTCTAGTGAGCCATATATAGAATATACATTTCTAAAACAGTCTTGATTTACTCGAAGTTCATATTACCAGAATGAACCTGGTCCCTTTTTTTTCTCTGTAACACTATTGTAAAGTCCCTCAACCCAATTTTACTACGAACACCATCCAGTTAGTGTCAGGCATACATTTGGCCACTGTTACCCGCTTGATGAGTCTGGTCTCAGTTTTAATATTTCCTTTTGATAGAGCCATGAAAATAGGTCTCACCCACTATCCAACTGAATCAAACATTCAAGACTTGAAATCTTTCCAGTAGCCAAGTCCACAGTTCTGGATCGCTCACTGCAGCTAAATTAGAAGCCAATTGAGAGAAAAAAAAATTCAGCAGTTTTGATGCCAGGCGACCACCATAATCAATCATAGTAACATAGTAACATAGTAGATGACGGCAGAAAAAGACCTACACGGTCCATCCAGTCTGCCCAAGATAAACTCACATGTGTATACCTTACCTTGATTTGTACCTGTCTTTTTCAGGGCACAGACCGTATAAGTCTGCCCAGCAGTATTCCCCGCCTCCCAACCACCAGTCCTGTCTCCCATCACCGGCTCTGGCACAGACCGTATAAGTCTGCCCAGCAGTATTCCCCGCCTCCCAACCACCAGTCCTGTCTCCCATCACCGGCTCTGGCACAGACCGTATAAGTCTGCCCAGCAGTATTCCCCACCTCCCAACCACCAGTCCCGTCTCCCATCACCGGCTCTGGCACAGACCGTATAAGTCTGCCCTCCACTATCCACACCTCCCAACCACCAACCCCTCTTCCCCCCACCTGCTCTGCCACCCAATTTTAGCTAAGGTTCTGAGGATCCATTCCTTCGGCACAGGATTCCTTTATGCAGATCCCACGCATGTTTGAATTCCGTTACCGTTTTCATCTCCACCACCAATCCTACTGCATTCACTCTACAACCTTCCAAAATACTAGATAGAGGGAACATTCAGGGGTCCTCTTACCAAGCTGTGGTAAAAAGGGACCCTTCAGTAGTGGCAGGGGCAAATTTTCCCACATGCCAGGGCCCTTTTTACCACAACAGGTACAAATTCCCTTTAAAAAAATGGCCATGCAGTAAGATTACTCTTACCGTGTGGCCATGCAGCACAGGGCACTTACCACCACCCATTCAAGTGGCAATAAGGGATCCTCCGGTAACCTGCCAGTAACCAGGCAGTGCTGATTACTGCCAGGTTGATTCCTATTTTCTGAAAAAAGTAGCAAACCATTTCAACAGACTGCCCTGGACTCCCAGCTCAGAGAGGGGTCAGAATGGAGGCATATGCAGACCTCATAAAAGTGCACACCTGCACTGGTATAAGCACCGCCACGCCGGGAAAAGACCAAAGGTCCATCAAGCCCAGCACTCTGTCTCTGACAGCGGCCAATCCAGGCCCCAAGAACCTGGCAAAAAAACCCCAAAATTTAATAACGATCAATGGACTTTTCCTTCAGGAATCTGTCCAGACCCCCTTTAAACTCAGCAAGGCCAGCTGCCGTCACTACCTTCTCCGGCAATGAGTTCCAGAGTCTAACCACGCGCTGAGTAAAGAAAAACCTACCACATTCTAATTTCATCTTGTGTCCCCTGGTTCTATTATTGTTAGAAAGCGTAAACAAATGCTTCACATCTGTCCGCTCTACCCCACTCATTATTTTGTAGACCTCTATCATATCACCCCTCAGCCACCTTTTCTCCAGGCTAAAGAGTCCTAGCCGCCTCAACCTCTCCTCATGGGGTAGTCGTCCCATCCCTTTTTATCATTTTTGTCGCCCTTCTCTGCACCTTCTCCGATTCCTTTATATCTTTTTTGAGATGAGGCGACCAGAACTGAACACAATACTCCAGGTGCGGTCGCACCATGGAGCGATATGATGTATATACTCATACATTTTTATAACAACCAGTTCTCATATGTAAATATTCTTAAAATACACAAAATACTCCGAAAGAACTCCTTTATGGCATTTAACTTTCACTGGGAAACACTTGCAAACTGTAGTTGAATCTCAGAGTGGCATAAGGCCAGCAAGTTCCGTTTCTATTGTGCTGATGCTCAGGTTATACAACTCCAGTTCAAATATAGATTTCTCTGGCTCAAACGTAAAATACTTGTGTTGCATTAGTCATATTTCGACTAAAAAATACCTGTTCTATAATAAGTCTCTTTGTCTACTGGTACGGATAGATGAACATAAAGTACCTGGGTATATTAACTTCCTGCACTGACAAATACCTATCTGAATAAACACTATTTATAGAAGGCTTTTTGATTCTCCTTCCCTCTTGGGTGCTACCTGCTGTCACACTGGCCGGGGTAGAAAGGCAGTGCAAAAGGCGAGGTGAGCGATACAATGGCTGCATTGAAAACTGTGACTGGCAGGGAAATGAATGCAGGCAGAAAAAGCAGCATGGGTTTCTGGGATCTACAACCTGCTAAAAATAAGGTTTGGATTGAAAAGCAAAGCTGTGGGAAAGCAATATGGGCTATTCTGTTCATCTGCTGTCCCAGGTCATCTCAGCTCAAGGAAAAACAAGATGAAACTGTGTAGGATAAAACACTATCAACCTTTCGCAGGTGAAATTTTAATGCATAGAAAAGGCATGCTCAAAAGCCGTTGTCTACCTCCATGTAGAAGGCTGCACAGGCTTCTGTTTCTGTGAGTCTACCTCCATGTAGAAGGCTGCGCAGGCTTCTGTTTCTGTGAGTCTGACGTCCTGCACGTACGTGCAGGACGTCAGACTCACAGAAGCAGAAGCCTGCGCGGCCACATTGGTGATCTGCAAGGGCCGACGTCTACATGGAATGTTGCTAGTGGAATAGCAACATTCCATGTAGAATCTCAAATAGTAGCAACAGTGGAGGAGTGGCCTAGTGGTTAGGGTGGTGGACTTTGGTCCTGAGGAACTGAGTTCAATTCCCACTTCAGGCACAGGCAGCTCCTTGTGACTCTTGGCAAGTCACTTAACCCTCCATTGCCCCATGTAAGCTGCATTGAGCCTGCCATGAGTGGGAAAGCGCAGGGTACAAATGTAACAAAAATAAGTTGTTGTATGAGAAAGATTATGATTTGCCAGAAAAAAATTTTTTTCCTAAATCATGGAGAAGAGCAAACCAAGTGTATCGGTGAACTTTTAACTGGCTATTAAAGAGACTGAAATGGTCAGTGGCCTTCATCATAAAGCACATACAGACAGACTCATAGACCTCAATATGTAGACTTTGGAAGTAAGACAAGCGAGAGGGGATATGATCGAGACATTTCAATTTCTCCACAGCATTAACGCACAGGAGGCAGGTCTCACTCAACTAAAAGGAAGCTCTGGAACAAGAGGGCATAAGATGAAGTTGAAGGTGGGTACGCTCCGAAGTAATCTAAGGAAATACTTCTTTACGGAAAGAGTGGTGGATGCGTGGAACGATTTCCTGGTGGAAGTGGTGGAGGTGAAGACTGTATCTCAATTCAAGAAAGCAATGGACAGGCATGTGGGATCTCTTGGGGTGAGGAAGAAATAGCGGATGATGTGGACGGGCAGACTGGGTGGGTCGTATGGTCTTTATCTACCGTCTATGATAAAATAACTTCGGAAGTGAAACATGGAAGTGCTCAGTATGTGAAAAAATGGGTCCCAGTTTTGAAGCACTCTGTTGCATGATTTTAATTTAGCAGTACTACAGCGAGCCCATGGTTACTATGTTATTAAGTTTTTCATCTTTAGCTTTTCCTTTAGTCGTAATTGAAGATTGTTCCTGCCATGGGGAGGGGTAGGGAGAAAGGTTGTGGTGGTAAATGTGGGAGTGTAATGGAAGCAATTGGGATGGAAGAAGGAGCACTTGGCCGACTTTACTTGGTCCATTTTTTCTTGCTCCCAATCCTCAAAAAGGTGCCCACACTGACCAGATGACCACCGAAGGGAATCAGGGATCACCTCCCCTTTCTCCCCCAGTGGTCACTAACCCCCCCTTTTTAAATATTTTTTGCCAGCCTCAAATGTCATACCCAGCTCCCTGACAGCAGTATGCAGGTCCCTGGAGCAGTTTTAGTAGGTGCAGTGCACTTTAGGCAGGCAGACCCAGGCCCATCCCCCCCTACCTGTTACACTTGTGGTAGAAAATGTGAGCCCTTCAAAACCCACCACAAACCCACTGTACCCACATGTAGGTCCCCCTTCACTCCTTAGAGCTATGGTAGTGTTGTACAGTTATGGGGAGTGGGTTTTGGGGGGCTCAGCACACATGGTAGTGCCCCCTAGGGTGCCAGTTGGTGTCCTGGCATGTGAGAGGGGACCAGTGCACTACGAATGCTGGCTCCCCCCATGACCAAATGGCTTGGATTTGGTCATTTCTGAGATGGGCGTCTTTGGTTTCCATTATCGCTGAAAACTGGAGACGGCCATCTCTAAGGACGACCATCTCTAAGGTTGACCTAAATGTGGAGATTCGGGCGTCCCTGACCGTATTATCGAAATGAAAGATGGATGCCCATCTTGTTTCGATAATACAGGTTTCCTCACCCCGTCCCGAGGACGTCCTGCGAGGATGCCCTCAGGAAAACTTGGGCACCCTGTTCGATTATGCCCCTTTCTGTATCTATCTATTGAGACAGACATGGGGCACAACTGCTTGCCCTGGTATTGGTAGTATAGAGTGTTGCCACGATTTGGGTTTCTGCAAGATCTGGCAACCCATATGATTCTAGAAAGTTCACTATACTTTCTTTCAGCAGTGTCTCCATTACTTTTCCCATCACTGAAGAATAGTTTATATCTAAACCAGAACCACCAGGCTTGGCTCAGCTTGTTTGATTGACTTGAGATGAGGTGGTTAACCCAAGTGAGATTACGCTTTCAACTGACTGGCATTCTCCGCCACTAGCTCTGCATTTTATTAGTTGCAAAGACTACAGAGCACACTCCCACCAGAATATAGCCTGCAGGCTTCCATAATTTATAGAATTATAAATCCAGTGAAGAACATACTGAAAAGTGGCGATGGCATGAGACAGAGTGTACCCTAGAACGACTGTTGAGAGCAGTGACGCTGGGGTGAATACTCCGAGCCTTCTCTGCTGTTCTCCGCTGAGCCAGGAGGAAGTCACCTTTATTATCTGCGGCTAATGAAGCCTTGGAGCATATACACCTTCGTATTTCAAAAATAAATAACTACATAGACAAAGAAGAAAAAGAAAAAAGAAATAGGGAAACACAAAAAATGTAGCATAGGATTTCAGCCACCACTAACTAAAGCTGTACTGAATAGCATATTTTACTTTTCAGCCAAATACAAATAATGAAAAATATTATTCAGCCAAATATGAATAATGGATATTGAGCTTTACCATAACAAACAATAAAAAGAAACAATGTGAAATTAGCATGTGCATATGTCTCCCCTCTCTTCCCTTCATTTGCAGTATGTGTCCCCTCTTTTCCCCTTCATGTGCAGCATCTCCCTTCTTCCCTTCATGTGCAGCCTGTCTCCCCGCTCTTCCCTTCATGTGCATCTCCCTTCTTCCCTTCATGTGCAGCCTGTCTCCCCTCTCTTCCCTCCCCTTCATGTGCATGTCTTCCCTCCCCTCCCTTCATATGCAGCCTGTCTCCCCTTTCTTCCCTTCATGTGCAGCCTGTCTCCCCGCTCTTCCCTTCATGTGCATCTCCCTTCTTCCCTTCATGTGCAGCCTGTCTCCCCTCTCTTCCCTCCCCTTCATGTGCATGTCTTCCCTCCCCTCCCTTCATATGCAGCCTGTCTCCCCTTTCTTCCCTTCATGTGCAGCCTGTCTCCCCGCTCTTCCCTTCATGTGCATCTCCCTTCTTCCCTTCATGTGCAGCCTGTCTCCCCTCTCTTCCCTCCCCTTCATGTGCATGTCTTCCCTCCCCTCCCTTCATGTGCAGCCTGTCTCCCCGCTCTTCCCTCCCCTTCATGTGCATGTCTTCCCTCCCCTCCCTTCATGTGCAGCCTGTCTCCCCGCTCTTCTCTTCATGTGCAGCATCTCCCTTCTTCCCTTCATGTGCAGCCTGTCTCCCCTCTCTTCCCTCCCCTTCATGTGCATGTCTTCCCTCCCCTCCCTTCATGTGCAGCCTGTCTCCCCGCTCTTCTCTTCATGTGCAGCCTGTCTCCCCTCTCTTCCCTTCATGTGCAGCCTGTCTCCCCGCTCTTCTCTTCATGTGCAGCATCTCCCTTCTTCCCTTCATGTGCAGCATGTCTCCCCTCTCTTCCCTCCCCTCTCTTCATATGCAGCCTGTCTCCCCTTTCTTCCCTTCATATGCAGTATGTCTCTCATCTCTTCCCTCCCCTTCATGTGCAGCATGTCTCCCCCTCTTCCCTTCCCTTCCCTTCACATGCAGCCTGTCACCTCTCATGTACAGCATGTCTCCCCTCTTTTTCCCTCTTTGGTTCTCCTCCTTCCCACCCCCTTCCCTCCAGCAGGTCCAAACTCTATTGACTTACCTTCCTCCTCCCCCTTATGGTTTCTCTCTCCTCAGCCAGGAGTTTACAAACTTGCGGAAGTTTCCAGAAGCCATTAGATCAGGCCTTTCTCTGGTGGCCCCAAGTCATTCTCTCTGCTGTGCCCCGCCCATGCAGTAGAAGAAGTTGTGACTGAGGGAAGGATGCCGGGGTTGGCCGGAGGAAGGTCTGGTTGCTGGTAACTGCCGCACGCTTCTAAACTTGTGGCTGAGGGGAGAAAGACCCATCGCCCCAAGGGATGAGGAAGGTGGGGAGGTGATGCCAGGCTTGCCTAATTCTGGCTGTGGTGGCAAGACAATTTTGGGGGGTGGCATTTTCCACCCCATAGTGATACCTATGCCTCTGATCGTTATGGCTCTGTCCAGGTAGTGCTGCTGAAGCTAACAATATAGTAAATGACGGCAGATAAAGACTTGTATGGTCCATCCAATCTGCCCAACAAAGCTAAACTCGTAGCATAAGGTATAATGTGATAAATATTTATTTATTACATTTGTACCCCGCGCTTTCCCACTAAAGCAGGTTCAATGCGGCTTACATCAATCAGTGGATACAAATAAGCAGTGCAATTTTTCTAGCAAAAAAGGTGCAGGTACTCAAATGTCAGGCCACCCTTCAGGGGTGGGGTGATCACTGAGGGACCCACCCCACAATAGCCAGGCCCCCTGCAACCAGTCACAGAATCTATAAAAGGATAGAATTGGTGTGTAGGGCCTAAGCTCTTTCATTAAAACTTGTGGTCCATGGGTCAATTTTAGCAGACACTGGAAAAGGTGCTGGTACTCAGTACCCCTGAGTACCCCCTCAAAAAAAGCCCTGCAAATAAGTCAGTGAAAATATTAACAAAATAAGAAAATGCAGACTTGATCTTGATTTGTCCTTGTCATTTGCAGACACAAACCATAGTAGTCTGCTCTGCCCTGGCCTTGTTCTCCAAGTACTGAAGCCGTCATCGAAGTCCCACTCCAGCTCATCCAAATTTGTCCAGCCATGATCAAGGCACAGACCATAGAAGTCTGCCCGGCGCTGGCTTTGCTTCTCAATTACTGAAGTTGCCATCTAAAAATAGGCTGGAACAGAGCGGGACTTTACTGCCCCTATGATCAGAGATAATGCCATGTAAATTTAAGCACACTATGCACTCTGATCACAGGGTAAAAGTGCGGGAGGATTGTGCCTGAGCACGCACTCGGGCACAATCTTCCTGCAATTGTTTGACTGGTCTAGGCTGTCAAAAGCCCAGACCTGTCAAACACAGGGGCTGGAGGTCCATGGGACCACCAGACCCCCACATACCCCCCACCCCCAGCCATGCGACACATGGGGCTGGAGGTCTGGCGGACCTTCAGTCCCCCCAACCCAAGTTCAGGGGGGCTGGAGATCTGGTGGGTCTCCAGCCCCCCCCCCAACCACCACCCCGGCATCCCCTCCCATGAATGGAGCCCTGGTGGCCCAGTGGGCCGTGAGTTGATCCTTTTCCCACCCCACCCCTGGTGGTCTTAGCAGCCATTCCCCACCCCTATCTTTGGTGGAGGAGGGAGGTGGCCTCCATCCTCTTCCATCGGCACCACCTTAAAATTGTGTCACCTCAAAAATGGCGGCGCCCAGCCCTGCCCAGAAACTCCCATATATGGTGTGAAGCCCTACCCAGTGCATCCCAGGATGTGCTGGGCAGGGCCGGGTGCTGCCATTTTTGAGGCGGCGCTGATGGAAGAGGAGGGACGCCACCCCCCTCCTCCACCAAAGGTAGGAGGTGGGGAAGGGCCGCTAAGACCACCAGAGTTGGGGTGGAGATCGACTCACGGTCCAGTGGACCACCAGGGCTCCATTCATGGGAGGGGATTCCAGGGGGGGATTGGGGGCTGGAGACCCACCTGATCTCCAGCCCCTGTGTCACTGGGTGGGGGTGTCGAGTCAGGGTTCCTGCTCCTGTGGGGGGGGGGGGGGGGGAGGGCACAGGTTGCTGCATTGTGGAGAATGGGGGGCCTGCTAGCATTCAAATGCATGCTGGACAGGGCTCACCATTCCTCCCCAATGGTCTGAAAACCCTAATGCCAGCTCTGAGCTGGCATAAGGTTTGCTGCGGCCAGCAGGCCAATGTTTGGCACACTGGTTGCTGATCATTGTGGAGGAATAGGTTTAGCATGCATTTGCATGCTACTTGCGCTGAGCACTATTTTGCATGCTAGTTGCATTTGGAGCCCACGAGTGCATTGTTTCATGCGCTCAGGGGCTCTGATCAAGATGCAGTAGCAAATGCAGGCACTAGGTATGGCACTAACAGCCTCTAGCGTCTGCATTTGCTTCTGATCATCAGCCCATGAGCTAGAAGGACTGCTTATATAATGGTTATAAGTTTGCCTGGTTTAACTATGCAGGTCTGGAGTGGCTGTGTAGGCATAATTTCTGGGTATCATTGCTGACCCAGATATTCAAGGCCGGTACCCGGCCGTTGAAGACTGGACTCGAATTTAGCTGGCATCAGTGAGTGCTTTTAAAAATGCTCACTGCCATCGGCCAAATACCAACTAGCAAAATTATTAAAAGTAACTCACTCTTTGATGCTTACCGAGCAAGCAAGGGTTACGTTAACGGATGTTGCTTCTCCAGTAAACCTGAGGGATATAGTAAGGGAATCTGTGTGTAAGCTAAAAGCAAAGAGAACAGTCTCAATCTTTAACAGCAAACCAGCGAGATAATAAGGCTTCAAAGAGTCAGAAGATTCTCTCCCTTCACAGCTGCATCCTTGCCACCTCATGCCAGCCAGAATACTGCAGCTCTCTCAGCAGGCGGCACAGACCTGCTTGGAACATCAAACAGCGCCTGACCTTTGGAAGGATTCCCTTGTTTGAAGTAACTTATTTCACCAGATGGATCTTTTCAGCTACACCCCACCTGTTTTCACTCGAATATCATGGCTGACGTGCAGTGCCCACTTAGAGCTGACTTGTAAGGAGAACAGCATGTCCTGTACCCCTTGAGAGGTTAAACGCAATCAGCGTGCAGCAGTGTACAGTAATTACATGCCTTCTTATTCTGACACCTTTGCAATACTCATCTTACTTCATCATATGCAGGCTCTTTCTCAGGACAGATGACAAATACCCTGTTCAGGTGTTAATTAGAAGGTGATACTTAAAGTGGAAATTACCTCCAGTAGCAACAGTCAAACGTCATGTGTGTGTGTGTGTGTTTGGGGGGGGGGGGGGAATTGGAGATGCTTCCATCAGCCAGGCAGGCTTGGATTTAGACATAGACAACCGCCTAGGGCATCACATTTTAAGGTGCTAATTTTCCAGCCGATGAGGACTTTGCTGGCCCTGCCTATTGCCCCCTAAATGTAATATCTTCTTAAAAATAAGAAGGGAAAGCGGTGACTGCAGAGAGTTATTCCCTACACGAGAGGACATGAAATGAGGTTGAAGGGGGGGCAGACTCAAGAAAAATGTCAGGAAGTATTTTTTTCACGGAGAGAGTAGTGGACGCTTGGAATGCCCTCCCGCGGGAGGTGGTGGAAAGGAAAATGGTAACGGAATTCAAACATGCGTGGGATAAGCATAAAGGAATCCTGTGCTGAAGGAATGGATCCTCAGGAGCTTAGTCAAGATCAGGAGGCGGGGCTGGTGGTTGGGAGGCGGGGATAGGGCTGGGCAGACTTATACGGTCTGTGCCAGAGCCGGTGGTGGGAAGTGGGACTGGTGGTTGGGAGGCGGGGATAGGGCTGGGCAGACTTGTACGGTCTGTGGCAGAGCCGGTGGTTGGGAGGCAGGTCTGGTGGTTGGGAGGCAGGGATAGTGCTGGGCAGACTTATACGGTCTGTGCCAGAGCTGGTGGTGGGAGGCGGGGCTGGTGGTTGGGAGGCGGGGATAGTGCTGGGCAGACTTATACGGTCTGTGCCAGAGCCGGTGGTGGGAGGCGGGGCTGGTGGTTGGGAGGCAGGGATAGTGCTGGGCAGACTTATACGGTCTGTGCCAGAGCTGGTGGTGGGAGGCGGGGCTGGTGGTTGGGAGGCGGGGATAGTGCTGGGCAGACTTATACGGTCTGTGCCAGAGCCGGTGGTGGGAGGCGGGGCTGGTGGTTGGGAGGCAGGGATAGTGCTGGGCAGACTTATATGGTCTGTGTCAGAGCCGGTGGTGGGAGGCGGGGCTGGTGGTTGGGAGGCGGGGATAGTGCTGGGCAGACTTATACGGTCTGTGCCCTGAAAAGGACAGGTACAAATCAAGGTAGGGTATACACAAGAAGTAGCACATATGAGTTTATCTTGTTGGGCAGACTGGATGGACCGTGCAGGTCTTTTTCTGCC
Organism: Microcaecilia unicolor; assembly: GCF_901765095.1. Classification (NCBI taxonomy): domain Eukaryota; kingdom Metazoa; phylum Chordata; class Amphibia; order Gymnophiona; family Siphonopidae; genus Microcaecilia; species Microcaecilia unicolor. The sequence goes on along the minus strand of NC_044037.1, from coordinate 13,474,486 downwards.
GTCATCTACTATGTTACTATGTTATAATAAACAAATTCCTTCGGCTCAGTTTTGTCTCATACAGCACCCCACCCCTCACAAGCTGGCATTCACTCTCAAATACACCCACACCGATTATCACTCCAACATCTTCAATCCTCCCACCTGTTCATCTGAGATGTCCGCAGGAAGCCTACCCCATGAGATTTACTGCCCTAATGACTGAAGGCCAAAGAGTGAGATTTGTTTTGCACTGTGGGCATCCAGGGTATAAATCTCTGCAGAGGAACGTCTTTGGTCTCAATCAGTCTTTCATAGGCAAATGATTAATGTTTAACTTGATAGATTACCTTTCATTCATAAAGCAGTACACATGTTGGGAGTAATTGTTTCTATAATAGGACTCTTATTTTAAGCTGATTTTATACAGACCTGCCAAGTCTCCCAATTCAGGAGGCCATCACCCGCCCGTACACAGGAAACTCACCCCAAAAGCAGGAGACTTGCCAGGCAGAGGACTGTAGCTCTAGCGGTGCAGCATTAATTAATGAGCTGCCCAGTGGAATGCTGGGAGCCTCTTACCTGGAAGGCCACAGTTCAAGTTGATGTTCAGTGCATTTTGTCTAGCAAAAAAGGTGCCGGTACTCAAATGCCAGACCACCCTGCAGGGGTGGAGTGATCATTGAGGGACCCACCCTACAATAGCCAGGACCCCTGCAACCAGTCCTAGAATCTATGACAAGGCAGAATTTGTAGGTAGAACCTGAGCTCTTTCATTAAAATACGAGAACCATGGGTCAAGTTTAGCAAACAGCGGCCCCTCAAAAAAAGCCATGATGTTTCCACCCTACAGCGGCAGTACTGTGACCGCAAACAACTTTGAATCTCTTGGCCAACATTCCCTGCTGCTGATCTCATGACATTAACAAGCAGGAAATATGAGTTGTGAGATCTGAAGTTGTGGATTGTCATAGTGCAGCAGAGAAGAAAAGTGAAGCGGTGGATGTCATGCTGACACATTCCTTGCTGCACTGCGGAGATAAGACATATTACTTGGAGGGAGGTGGGGGGAGAGAATAGAAGAGGTCAAGGAGGAGAAGAAGTGAGAGAGAAAGACCAGAGGAGGCATGCTGAAAAAGTGCCCCTCTTCATTGTCTCTGCCTATTGAGCCACATTGAGCCTGCAAAAAGGTGGGAAAATGTGTGATACAAATGCAATAAATAAATAAATATACCCTTATAAAAACAGACTCCCAGACCTAGCGTACAAATTCCAACACACAAGTTTACACCTTCTCTGGTAAAGGTGTAAATGCAGTATATGCAAATATCCATGCAGTTTATAAAATAACTAGGAAAAAATGCCCGTTTCTGAGCGCAATGAAACGGGCGCTAGCAAGGGGCCCCTCCCTCTGTCCCTCTGAGCTACTTGCCTTGTTTGGGGTTGGCGTTCGCCTCGCGTTTCGGCCCTCCGAGTGTTATAGCTCTGCCCTCGACGTCATGACGTTTTGACGCGAGGGCGGTGCAGACCCTCCCTCCATCCCTCCGAGCTACTTGCATTGTTCGGGGTTCACGTTCGCCTGGCGTTTCAGCCCTCCGAGTGTTATAGCTCCGCCCTCGACATCATGATGTTTTGACGCGAGGGCGGTGCAGACCCTCCCTCCGAGCTACTTGCGTTGTTCGGGGTTCGCGTTCGCCTGGCGTTTTGGCCCTCTGAGTGTTATAGCTCCGCCCTTGACGTCATGACTTTTTGACGCGAGGGCGGTGCAGACACTCCAGGGCACACCGGATATCTCGGGCGCCTCAACTTCCATGGAGGCTTCAGAACGTTGGGGTTGCCTTTTATATAGAGAGATCATGTCCATAACAACTTCACCCACCTATGCATAAAATTTATAAAACCCTTTTTTTTTTCACATAACAGAAAAATCTGATTAATTTCTTGGACTGGATGACCAGAGAAAGAGTGCTAGATGTGGTGTGCTTCGATTTTAACAATGCCTTTGACATAGTTCTGTAGAGGCAATGATAAATAAACCAAGTACCCTTACTATGGACCCTAAAGTGTCTGACTGGGTTAGGAACTGATCGAGTGGAAGGAGACAGAAGGGTCTATGACCCTTCCTTGTTCCAGGTGATATAAAAATCTGTAATAGGATAGATACCCCTGCTAGTATGGCTAGCATGAAGAGAGATCTAGCAACCCTTGAAGAATGGTCTAGAACAGTGGTTCTCAAACCTTTCCTGAGGTTTTCAGGTTATCCCTAATGAATATGCATGAGAGAAATTTGCCTATAATGGAGGTTGTAGGCCTGCACGTCTTTTTCAGGCATATTCATTTATTAAGATGGTCTTTTTCTAAGGTGTGTGTTTTTCAGCTCGTGCTAAAAATGGCGTTAAACACTGAGAAGCCTTTTCTTAGATTGTGAGTCCTCCAGGGACAGAGAAATACCACATGTACCTGAATGTAACGCACCTTGCACTGCTACTGAAAAGGTGTGAGCAAAATCTAAATAAATAGATATTTCTATGAGTGTCTCAGCGTTTAGCGCCAGCCAGTGGCGTAGCCAAGGGTGGGCTTGGGTGGGCCCAGGCCCACCAGTAGCAGCACACCTATGATGTGGCCGGCAGAGATTCCCAAGCTGAAAACTCCCAACAACCGTCCCTCCTGCATACCTTATAAATAGCAGATCTTCGCCTGCAGGAAGCAGCGACTGATACATACTGCTTACACCGGCCCCACAGCCTTCCCTCTGACGTATTCCCGCCTATGCGGAAACAGGAAGCTGCATCAGTGGGAAGGATGTGGGGCCTACATGAGTAGTGTGTATTAGTTGCTCCTCACTGCCGGTGAAAATCTGAAATTTAAAAGGTGTGCAGGAGAGGAGGGATATTTGAGAGACCATATGGCATGCAGGCGAGAGGAGAGACCAAATTACCTATGGGATAGGGTGGGGTTCTTTTGCCCACCCATCTTGGACCAGGCCCACCCAAAATTGGGTGTCTGGCTACGCCCCCTGGTGCCAGCTGAGTTTTAGCACGAGCTAAAAAATGCTAGCGCACCTTAGTAAAAAAAAACAAAAAAACAAACCCTAAGTTTGGTAGAGTTGGGGCAAGGGGAGCAGAGAGAAAAAGGCCTCTGTACATTTCAGATCTCATCTTGATTTTTGTTGCTAAAAGGTGCTGAGAACAGAACAGGTGTCAGTCTGACCTGAACCATCAAGAAGTGGTAACTGTTTCTAGTGGCACACTGGTTGGGAGACAGTGTGTGCGTTATAGCATAGCATTCAGCTCTTGGCCCATCAGCTGAGCTGCTGGCCAGCTGCTATGTCCTGCCCTATTGCCAAGCTTGCTGTGCCTCTATTTGAAAGGTATTAATCCGCAAACAAACTTTTTCCGGAGATAGGAAGGCGGTAGAACGAGAGGGCATGAAATGAGATTGAAGGGGGGCAGACTCAAGAAGAATGTCAGGAAGTATTTTTTCACGGAGAGGGTGGTGGATGCTTGGAATGCCCTCCCGCGGGAGGTGGTGGAGATGAAAATGGTAACGGAATTCAAACATGCGTGGGATAAACATAAAGGAATCCTGTGCAGAAGGAAGAAATCCTCAGGAGCTTAGCCTAGAATGGGTGGCAGAGCTGGTGGTTGGGAGGCGGGGCTAGTGCTGGGCAGACATATATGGTCTGTGCCGGGGCTGGTGGTTGGGAGGCGGGACTAGTGCTGGGCAGACTTATACGGTCTGTGCCAGAGCTGGTGGTGGGAGGCGAGGATAGTGCTGGGCAGACTTATACGGTCTGTGCCAGAGCTGGTGGTGGGAGGCGGGACTGGTAGTTGGGAGGCGGGGCTAGTGCTGGGCAGACTTATATGGTCTGTGCCAGAGCTGGTGGTGGGAGGCGGGACTGGTAGTTGGGAGGCGAGGATAGTGCTGGGCAGACTTATACAGTCTGTGCCAGAGCTGGTGGTGGGAGGCGGGGTTGGTGGTTGGGAGGCGGGGATAGGGCTGGCCAGACTTATACGGTCTGTGCCCTGAAAAAGACAGGTACAAATCAAGGCAGGGTATACACAAAAAGTGGCACATATGAATTTATCTTGTTGGGCAGACTGGATGGACCGTGCAGGTCTTTTTCTGCCGTCATCTACTATGTTACTATGTTACTCTACTTCTAATATCTATGGAATTTTTAATTTGCCAGCAAAAGCCCCAGTACAGGGCTGGCGTTAAGAGAGTGCAAACAGGGCATTTGCCCTGGACTCCAAGCCTGCCTGCAGTTGAAGGAAACACAACCTGCTGGTGGGCTTTGAGACCCCTCCCAAATTTCAGCCCTGGGCTCTAGCAAGTTTAACACTGGCCCTGTGTAAAAGTTTCACTGAAATAAGAGCACAAACCATCTGTAATTTCATTACATCAATGGAAAATAAAAAAAGCAATTAAGCAATCTTAATACAGGTCATTGAAAAGAACTGTTACAGTAACAGACAAAAACTCTGTGCATCTGATCACCAAGTATGTGTCTGTCCCTACCTTCCAGGATGACATTTGAAAATGGCAGCATTACCCACATGACTTAATTAATTTGGCCTCTTTCCTGCTGTTATTCTCATCTCGTTCCTAAACCACCTGTCTGTTTTGGGCAAAACTATTTAGATATTTGAAATGCCTTAACCCCGCAACATAAGAAGATATAAGTTTGTACAGGACATAACCTAACCCTTCTTCCTTATAACCCCCAATGTGCCTCTCACAGTTGATCGCTACCCTGACATTAACCTAATTTTGTATTTGTTCATACCGGTATTGGCGATCGCCTCTCCGGTACTATGTAAGCCACATTGAGCCTGCAAATAGGTGGGAAAATGTGGGATAGAAATTAAACAAATAAATAAAATATTAACATGTGTCTTCCTTGCATTTGTTCAGACTGAAAATTTTCCATCTTTTGTTAGGGTCATACCTATTAAAATGGAGCAGAGCTTGTTTTTGGGTGAATCAGGGTAATTAGAGATCAGGGTGTTGAGGATTAGCACAGAATCCTCCCTCTTCTCCTTCCACCTCGAGCACATGCCCCTCCCATTCTCTCTCTCTCCCCCTTTGATCCACAACCCTCTTTAGGGAGTAGCCTAGTGGTTAGTGCAGTGGACTTTGATCCTGGGGAACTGAGTTCGATTCCCACTGCAGCTCCTTGTGACTCTGGGCAAGTCCCTTAACCCTCCATTGCCCCTGGTACAAAATAAGTACCTGAATATATGTAAACTGCTTTGAATGTAGATGCAAAAACCTCAGAAAGGTGGTATATCAAGTCCCAGTTCCCTTTCCCTTATGACATCACAATATCAGAAGTGAGCCAAGTATTGGGCAATCAAGCCATTGTGACATCACTGATGAGGTTGGCTCTTATTGGTGGAATGAGTGGAGGAGTAGCCTATTGGTTAGTGCAGTGCAGCTCCTTGTGACTCTGGGCAAGTCACTTAACCCTCCATTGCCTGGTACAAAATAAGTACCTGAATATATGTAAACCGCTTTGAATGTGGTTGCAAAAACCTCAGAAAGGCGGTATATCAAGTCCCATTTCCATTACGCCCCTCCTCCCCCCTTTGCACCCCCTCTGGTCTGTCAGCTCCTCTGCCTTCTACTCCCTTTTTCTAGCCTTTGCCCATCTTCCCTCTCCTCCCCCCTCCCCCCCCCCCCCCCGGATTGTGGATCTAGTTTTTCCTTTATCCAAAGCCTCTTTTCTCATTGTGATGGTGCTGCCAGTACAAGAAGTTCCAACCGTCAGTGGGAGACACAGCTTTCCTCTAGAACAGTTCCCCCACCTGCTCCTGTGGCAGCAATAGCTCCTTGTCGCCTACAGATGGCAGCAGCTACAATACAAACAACACCTACAACACATTAGTAGGTCGCACTGTACTGGGCTCACTGCCTGCGCCCGCCCTTCAGTGGCTTCAGGGCTGCTGGGGGAGGATTAGCACAATGCACAGAGAGGTTGGCAATTCCACAATGAGCAGCAATCTCTGAGCAGCAGTGTAGCAGCTTTAGTTAGAGACAAAGTACTGACAGCAGCAATGACAGTGCAAGAGGCCTTAGGCACAATCTTACTTTGGCACAGGGGCGTATCTGCGTGGGGCCATAGGGGCCTGGGCCCCCGCAGATTTCGCCCTGGACCCCCCTACCACAGACCCTCTCCACCTCGCCCGCCCGCCACCAACCCGTCGCCGATCTTTGCTGGCGGGGGACCCCAAGCCCCCGCCAGCCGAAGTCCTCTCTTCCGTGCAGGATGCAAGTTTCAACGCTTCCTGTTCTTCTGAGTCTGACGTCCTGCATGTACAACGTGCAGAACGTCAGACTCAGAATTTGGAATTCAGTCTGACGTCCTGCGCGTTGTACGTGCAGGACGTCAGACTCAGAAGAACAGGAAGCGTTGCAACTTGCAGCGGCGCAGCCTGCATGGAAGAGAGGACCTCGGCTGGCGGGGGGTTGGGGTCCCCCGCCAGCAAAGGTAAGTGACAGCAGCGGGGGAGGGTGTCATTGGTGGCAAGGGGGGGGTCCGGAAATGGCGGGGGGGGGATCGGTGGCGCCGGGGGGGGGGCTAAAATGTGCCCCCTCCCTCTGGCTCTGGCCCCCCCTACCGCCCGAGTCCAGATACGCCCCTGCTTTGGCAAATGGAAAATCCCAAATAATAGATACCAGTGGCGGCCTGAGTGGGCCGGGGCCCACCCACTTAGGGCTCAGGCCCACCCAACAGTAGCACACATTTGGTGGTAGCTGGTGGGGATCCCAAGCTTAGCCAGCTGAAGTCCCCTTGATGATAACGAAAACACTACTCTCCACGATACCAGCACCTGCGCATGCTCAGTATTCAGCGCATGCGTACTGCAGACTGCCATGGTGGAAAGAAGCATTTCACCGCAAGCTGAGATATTTTTGTTGGTGGTGGTTGGGGGGGGGGGGGGGAAGAGCACTTGGTGCCCACCCACTTCTTGCCTAGGCCCACCCAAAATCTGTAGTCTGGCTACGCCCCTGATAGATGCTGATAGAAAAAGTCACTAAAATAGGACAGGAGACAGGGGCAACCAAGATGGCTCCCCTATCTATAGGATTACTATTGGATTTGTGGGACTAAAAATGGAATAATAAGAATTTTTTCCAGAAGAGAGAGAGTGTGTGATTTTTTTTTTTTTTTAATTTTATTTTTGGTGCTTTTCAATGTTAGGTTGCCAAGGCCTGGAACTGTACTTAAGTAACAAATATTTTAAAAATACATTTTTGGACAGCCTGGAACTGAAAACAAAATGGGCCTAGGAGTGGAGTTGGATTCTAGACCTTGAATACATTCTGAAGGCCTGTCAGACCAAACCAGCTCTGTTGTGTCTTGTCTGGAGTCTTGTTGCAAATAGCGGTGAGAGATGAATGAACGGACCAAGGTCCAGGCTGCAGCCCTGAATGTAATTAATATATGAATATAAAACGGAAGAGAGTGCCTCTGCCTGCAAGTCCTGGTGCTGAGAGCTTAACTTTGATGCTCTCAGTGGGCAATGCAGAGGAATTAATATAACAAAGTGGCAAAGTAGACGGCAGCAGATAAAGACCGGTATGGTCTATCCAGTCTGCCCAACAAGATAAACTCACAGCAAACGGTATGATGTGATACTACATATGCATTCATGATCTTGATTTGTCTTTGCTGTTTTCAGGGCATAGACCGCAGAAGTCTGCCCCGCACTGGCCTTGTTCTCCCACTACTGAAGCTGTCATCGAAGCTCCACTCCAGCCCATCCAAATCTGTCTAGCCACAATCGGGGCACAGCCCATAGAAGTCTTCCCAATTGGAGCATGTAGACTGACTATTTTGAGAAGCCACCGGTCTGAAGTTGATGGAAAAAAATTCAGCCTCCCTCCTACTGGAAAATCATCTGGAAGAGTCACTGGAATTGCTGCTATGCTCTCCTAAAGCTAGTCAAAAGCTTAACCACTGCTTTGACTAGGGAACCAGTTCGGACTTCTGGACCCTAGGCTGCCATTGGTGGGGGTGAAATTCCTTGTTATTCTGGGGTGGTCAAAAGGGGGTAGGTAATCTACACTTTTAAGAGTAGTAGGTCCTCTGGTGCCCTCTGCTAAATTACCTCATAAGTATTGCCATACTGGGAAAGACCAAAGGTCCATCAAGCCCAGCATCCTGTCTCCAACAGTGGCCAATCCAGGTCACAAATATCCGGCAAGATCCTTGATGTGGAGGCCAGGCTGGGATAGCAGCCCCATCTGCTCTTGCAGCATATCCAAGTCGCTCCTTAAGGGCTGCCATTGACAAAAACTGGGGCTCACCTGGACTTGTCATCCTTCAAAGTCATTGGGATAGTCTCGGTACCCTGGAATCCCCTTGGTGTCACCAAGGATTAGGACAAATTCTTCCCCACACTGGAGAGGGCATCGGCGGATGCCTGATCCCCGCGGCCACTACTGATGCACGTCAAGGAAGGTGGAGGCCCTCAATGCCGATGCATCCCAGTGTCCAATGCAGCTTCCGGAACCAAATGGACCGACTCCAATGCCGAAATTGATGGACCAAACTCCTCGGTGCCAAAATTTCGTTTGTGCCTCTTTTCTCCAGCTCTAATGCCTCTTCTTGACATCTGTGAACAGAGTTTACAAGAGGAGGGATTATGATTGGCCCCAAGTTCTAATGGTCCCAATTATGGGTGTAAGGGATGTGGCCCTGCTACACCAGATGCATTTTTTAAAAACCATTGGGAATTTCAGGGAAAAGGCAGGAAAAATAGCCAAGGCAAACTCAAATGGCTCAATGGCGAAAAAAAAGCCCCTAAGTGCCTGAGGTCTAAAGGGGTCCTAGCGGGCTACGGAAAATTAAAGAAACCTTAGAAATGCCGAAAAACCTGACTAGTGAAATAACAGAGAGAGATAGAGAGAGAGAGAACACACTGGCTCTGCATGAGAACTTACATGCAAGATACAGAAAAATCACAAGCATGATAAGAGAAACGTTGAAGATGCGAGCTATGTGGAAGGAAGCAAGAAATGTGTCTACACTGCTCTGTGGAAACGTTTAGACTGATCTGGTCTTGCACAGTGGTGGCAGGTGGGAAGGCGTGTGCATGTGAAGTGAGCCACTCTCAAATATTTCTCAGATGGTCACTGGGAAGAGATTCCTGCACTAGGCTCCATCGAAGCGAATGCTACATACCTGTAGAAGGTATTCTCCGAGGACAGCAGGCTGATTGTTCTCACTGATGGGTGACGTCCTCGGCAGCCCCTCCAATCGGAATCTTCCTAGCAAAGACCTTTGCTAGCTCTCGCGCGCCCGCGCGCACCGCGCATGCGCGGCCGTCTTCCCGCCCGAAACCGGCTCGAGCCGGCCAGTCCAGTATGTAGCAAGACAATACAAGGGAAGACACAACTCCAAAGGGGAGGCGGGCGGGTTTGTGAGAACAATCAGCCTGCTGTCCTCGGAGAATACCTTCTACAGGTATGTAGCATTCGCTTTCTCCGAGGACAAGCAGGCTGCTTGTTCTCACTGATGGGGTATCCCTAGCCCCCAGGCTCACTCAAAACAACAACCATGGTCAATTGGGCCTCGCAACGGCGAGGACATAACTGAGATTGACCTAAAAAATTTACCAACTAACTGAGAGTGTAGCCTGGAACAGAACAAACAGGGCCCTCGGGGGGTGGAGTTGGATCCTAAAGCCCAAACAGGTTCTGAAGAACTGACTGCCCGAACCGACTGTCGCGTCGGGTATCCTGCTGCAGGCAGTAATGAGATGTGAATGTGTGGACAGATGACCACGTCGCAGCTTTGCAAATTTCTTCAATGGAGGCTGACTTCAAGTGGGCTACCGACGCAGCCATGGCTCTAACATTATGAGCCGTGACATGACCCTCAAGAGCCAGCCCCGCCTGGGCGTAAGTGAAGGAAATGCAATCTGCTAGCCAATTGGATATGGTGCGTTTCCCTACAGCCACTCCCCTCCTATTGGGATCAAAAGAAACAAACAATTGGGCGGACTGTCTGTGGGGCTGTGTCCGCTCCAGGTAGAAGGCCAATGCTCTCTTGCAGTCCAATGTGTGCAGCTGACGTTCAGCAGGGCAGGAATGAGGACGGGGAAAGAATGTTGGCAAGACAATTGACTGGTTCAGATGGAACTCCGACACAACCTTTGGAAAGAACTTAGGGTGAGTGCGGAGGACTACTCTGTTATGATGAAATTTGGTGTAAGGGGCCTGGGCTACCAGGGCCTGAAGCTCACTGACTCTACGAGCTGAAGTAACTGCCACCAAGAAAATGACCTTCCAGGTCAAGTACTTCAGATGGCAGGAATTCAGTGGCTCAAAAGGAGGTTTCATCAGCTGGGTGAGAACGACATTGAGATCCCATGACACTGTAGGAGGCTTGACAGGGGGCTTTGACAAAAGCAAACCTCTCATGAAGCGAACAACTAAAGGCTGTCCTGAGATCGGCTTACCTTCCACATGGTAATGGTATGCACTGATTGCGCTAAGGTGAACTCTTACAGAGTTGGTCTTGAGACCAGACTCAGACAAGTGCAGAAGGTATTCAAGCAGGGTCTGTGTAGGACAAGAGCGAGGAGCTAGGGCCTTGCTGTCACACCAGACGGCAAACCTCCTCCACAGAAAGAAGTAACTCCTCTTAGTGGAATCTTTCCTGGAAGCAAGCAAGATGCGGGAGACACCCTCTGGCAGACCCAAAGAGGCAAAGTCTACGCCCTCAACATCCAGGCCGTGAGAGCCAGAGACTGGAGGTTGGGATGCAGAAGCGCCCCTTCGTCCTGTGTGATGAGGGTCGGGAAACACTCCAATCTCCACGGTTCTTCGGAGGACAACTCCAGAAGAAGAGGGAACCAGATCTGACGCGGCCAAAAAGGAGCAATCAGAATCATGGTGCCTCGGTCTTGCTTGAGTTTCAACAAAGTCTTCCCCACCAGAGGTATGGGAGGATAAGCATACAGCAGACCCTCCCCCCAGTCCAGGAGGAAGGCATCCGATGCCAGCCTGCCGTGGGCCTGAAGCCTGGAACAGAACTGAGGGACTTTGTGGTTCACTCGAGATGCGAAGAGATCCACCAGGGGGGTGCCCCACGCCTGGAAGATCTGTCATACCACACGGGAATTGAGCGACCACTCGTGAGGTTGCATAATCCTGTTCAACCTGTCGGCCAGACTGTTGTTTACGCCTGCCAGGTATGTGGCTTGGAGCACCATGCCATGCCGGCGAGCCCAGAGCCACATGCTGACGGCTTCCTGACACAGGGGGCGAGATCCGGTGCCCCCCTGCTTGTTGACATAGTACATGGCAACCTGGTTGTCTGTCTGAATTTGGATAATTTGGTGGGACAGCCGATCTCTGAAAGCCTTCAGAGCGTTCCAGATCGCTCGTAACTCCAGAAGATTGATCTGCAGATCGCGTTCCTGGAGGGACCAGCTTCCTTGGGTGTGAAGCCCATCGACATGAGCTCCCCATCCCAGGAGAGACGCATCCGTGGTCAGCACTTTTTGTGGCTGAGGAATTTGGAAAGGACGTCCCAGAGTCAAATTGGACCAGATTGTCCACCAATACAGGGATTCGAGAAAACTCGTGGACAGGTGGATCACGTCCTCTAGACCCCCAGCAGCCTGATACCACTGGGAGGCTAGGGTCCATTGAGCAGATCTCATGTGAAGACGGGCCATGGGAGTCACATGAACTGTGGAGGCCATGTGGCCCAGCAATCTCAACATCTGCCGAGCTGTGATCTGCTGGGACGCTCGCACCCGCGAGACGAGGGACAACAAGTTGTTGGCTCTCGCCTCTGGGAGATAGGCGCGAGCCGTCCGAGAATCCAGCAGAGCTCCTATGAATTTGAGTTTCTGCACTGGGAGAAGATGGGACTTTGGGTAATTTATCACAAACCCCAGTAGCTCCAGGAGGCGAATAGTCATCTGCATGGACTGCAGGGCTCCTGCCTCGGATGTGTTCTTCACCAGCCAATCGTCGAGATATGGGAACACATGCACCCCCAGCCTGCGAAGTGCCGCTGCTACCACAGCCAGGCACTTTGTGAACACCCTGGGCGCAGAGGCGAGCCCAAAGGGTAGCACACAGTACTGGAAGTGGCGTGTGCCCAACTGAAATCGCAGATACTGTCTGTGAGCTGGCAGTATCGGGATATGAGTGTAGGCATCCTTCAAGTCCAGAGAGCATAGCCAATCGTTTTGCTGAATCATGGGGAGAAGGGTGCCCAGGGAAAGCATCCTGAACTTTTCTTTTACGAGATATTTGTTCAGGGCCCTTAGGTCTAGGATGGGACGCATCCCCCCTGTTTTCTTTTCCACAAGGAAGTACCTGGAATAGAATCCCAGCCCTTCTTGCCCGGATGGCACGGGCTCGACCGCATTGGCGCTGAGAAGGGCGGAGAGTTCCTCTGCAAGTACCTGCTTGTGCTGGAAGCTGTAAGACTGAGCTCCCGGTGGACAATTTGGAGGTTTTGCAGTCAAATTGAGGGTGTATCCTTGCCGGACTATTTGCAGAACCCACTGGTCGGAGGTTATGAGAGGCCACCTTTGGTGAAAAGCTTTCAACCTCCCCCCGACCGGTAGGTCGCCCGGCACTGATACTTGTACTGCGGCTATGCTCTGCTGGAGCCAGTCAAAAGCTCGCCCCTTGCTTTTGCTGGGGAGCCGCGGGGCCTTGCTGAGGCGCACGCTGCTGACGAGAGCGAGCGCGCTGGGGCTTAGCCTGGGCCGCAGGCTGTCGGGAAGGAGGATTGTACCTACGCTTACCAGAAGTATAGGGAACAGTCTTCCTTCCCCCGAAAAATCGTCTACCTGTAGAGGTAGAAGCTGAAGGCTGCCGGCGGGAGAACTTGTCGAATGCGGTGTCCCGCTGGTGGAGAGACTCTACCACCTGTTCGACTTTCTCTCCAAAAATATTGTCCGCACGGCAAGGCGAGTCCGCAATCCGCTGCTGGAGTCTATTCTCCAGGTCGGCGGCACGCAGCCATGAGAGCCTGCGCATCACCACACCTTGAGCAGCGGCCCTGAACGCAACATCAAAAGTGTCATACACTCCTCTGGCCAGGAATTTTCTGCACGCCTTCAACTGCCTGACCACCTCCTGAAAAGGCTTGGCTTGCTCAGGGGGAAGAGCATCAACCAAGCCCGCCAACTGCCGCACATTGTTCCGCATGTGTATGCTCGTGTAGAGCTGGTAAGACTGGATCTTGGCCACGAGCATAGAGGAATGGTAGGCCTTCCTCCCAAAGGAGTCTAAGGTTCTAGAGTCTTTGCCCGGGGGCGCCGAAGCATGCTCCCTAGAACTCTTAGCCTTCTTTAGGGCCAGATCCACAACTCCAGAGTCGTGAGGCAACTGGGTGCGCATCAGCTCTGGGTCCCCATGGATCCGGTACTGGGACTCGATCTTCTTGGGGATGTGGGGATTACTTAGTGGCTTGGTCCAGTTCGCAAGCAATGTCTTTTTCAGGACATGGTGCAAGGGAACAGTGGACGCTTCCTTAGGTGGAGAAGGATAGTCCAGGAGCTCAAACATTTCAGCCCTGGGCTCGTCCTCCACAACCACCGGGAAGGGGATGGCCGTAGACATCTCCCGGACAAAGGAAGCAAAAGACAGACTCTCGGGAGGAGAAAGCTGCCTTTCAGGAGAGGGAGTGGGATCAGAAGGAAGACCCTCAGACTCCTCGTCAGAGAAATATCTGGGATCTTCTTCTTCTTCCCACGAGGCCTCACCCTCGGTGTCAGACACAAGTTCACGGACCTGCGTCTGCAACCGCGCCCGGCTTGACTCCGTGGAGCCACGTCCACGATGGGGGCGTCGAGAGGTAGACTCCCTCACCCGCATCGGCGAAGCTCCCTCCGCCGACGTAGTCGGGGAGCCCTCCTGGGAGGTGGCCGCAGTCGGTACCGCACGCGGTACCGACGTCGGGGACCTCACCCCGGGCGATGGGCCAGCCGGCGCCACGCTCGACGGTACCGGAGGCGCAAGCACCGCCGGTACCGGAGGGGTAGGGCGCAACAGCTCTCCCAGAATCTCTGGGAGAACGGCCCGGAGGCTCTCGTTCAGAGCGGCTGCAGAGAAAGGCATAGAGGTCGATGCAGGCGTCGACGTCAGAACCTGTTCCGGGCGTGGAGGCTGTTCCGGGCTGTCCAGAGTGGAGCGCATCGACACCTCCTGAACAGAGGGTGAGCGGTCCTCTCGGTGCCGATGCCTGCTGGGTGCCGACGCCCTCGGCGACCCAGAGCTCTCGGTGCCGACGCGGGGAGGGGACCGGTGTCGATGCTTCTTAGACTTCTTCCGAAGCATGTCACCGGAGCTCCCCGGCACCGACGAGGAGGACGTAGAATCCATCCGTCGCTTCCTCGGGGCCGAAACCGAAGAGGGTCGATCTCGGGGGGGCTGTACCGCAGGAGCCCTCAGGGTAGGAGGAGACCCACCCGAGGGCTCACCGCCACCAGCAGGGGAATGGACAGCCCTCACCTGCACTCCACCCGATGCACCACCGTCCGACGACATCAGGAGACGAGGTCCCGGTACCACCGACGTCGATGCAGCTATCCGATGTCTCGGCGCCGATGCAGAGGGCCGATGCCTCGATGCACTCGATGCACTGGCAGCCAAGGATGAAGGTCTGGACGCTGATGACGTCGATGCACACGATGGCCCCGGTGCCGATGCCGACGAAGAGCCCGAGAACAAAACGTTCCACTGGGCCAATCTCGCTACTTGAGTCCGCCTTTGTAAGAGGGAACACAGACTACAGTTCTGGGGACGGTGCTCGGCCCCCAGACACTGAAGACACGAAGAGTGCCTATCAGTGAGCGAGATTACCCGGGCGCACTGGGTGCACTTCTTGAAGCCGCTGGAAGGCTTCGATGTCATGGGCGGAAAAATCACGCCGGCGAAGTCAAAATCCGAAATGACGAATTTGGAGCACCAAAACTTTAAGGGAGAAAAAATCTCGACCGAGGCCGAAAAGAGGCCTACCCCGACGACGAAAGAAAACTTACCGGGGCAAAACTGGAAATACGGGAAGGGGCAAACGAAACCCAAGGGGGTTTCCGGAGCACTTTCCGAACGAAAAGGAAAACTTTTTCGAAGAAAAACACGTCGATTTAAAAACGGACGCGCGAGGTCGACTCTCCGGGGCTCGACACGACAAAAACACAGCCGTACCGAGTGCGGACGAAAGAAGACTGGCCGGCTCGAGCCAGTTTCGGGCGGGAAGACGGCCGCGCATGCGCGGTGCGCGCGGGCGCGCGAGAGCTAGCAAAGGTCTTTGCTAGGAAGATTCCGATTGGAGGGGCTGCCGAGGACGTCACCCATCAGTGAGAACAAGCAGCCTGCTTGTCCTCGGAGAAATAATGTCACCCGATCCATGAGAATAACTGTATCCTGCTTGTCCTGAGAAGGACCTATCATTTCTTTTAACCAGTTACTAATTGACAATGGGAAACTGCCTCCTATCCAAGGACTTGTTAAGTTCAATAGTTTGTTTGTTTGTTTTTAAGAGGGGCCTTTGTCATATAGTTTATCTGGATGCTTAGAAAGCATAACAAGCAGCTCATCCTTACCTGCATGTTTATTAACAACTTCAAAATGCTAAATCTCTGTTGACGCTGCCCCATTAATGTTTACCCACATAGCCAGTAATTTTGAAATTCAGAACAGCTTCTGGAACCAGATTCAGGTTCACAAATCACTGCTGGAGATCTGCTAATTACTGCCATTACACAAGTACTGGGGCTGATTTTAATGACAGACTGTAAGCTTACTACTAATAGATCTTCAATTTCAGTTTATTTGGAATGAAAATCATCTCAACCTACAAATTTGCTACTTTTTAATTTGTCAATTTGTTACAGCAGGGAGGTGAAATACTACTGCCAAGGAAATCCCTAGTAAAAGTCCTCCAGGCTTTCAAGAGCTTTGAAAACATAGTAACATAGTAGATGACGGCAGAAAAAGACCTGCACGGTCCATCCAGTCTGCCCAACAAGACAACTCATGTGTGCTACTTTTGTGTATACCCTACTTTGATTTGTACCTGTGCTCTTCAGGGCACAGACCGTATAAGTCTGCCCAGCACTAGCCCCGCTTCCCAACCACCAGCCCAGCCTCCCAACCACCGGCTCTGGCACAGACCGTATAAGTCTGCCCAGCACTATCCCTGCCTCCCAACCTCCAGTCCCACCTCCCACCACTGGCTCTGGCACAGACCGTATAAGTCTGCCCCGCACTAGCCCCGCTTCCCAACCACCAGCCCCGCCTCCCACCACCGGCTCTGGCACAGACCGTATAAGTCTGCCCAGCGCTATCCCTGCCTCCCAACCTCCAGTCCCGCCTCCCACCACTGGCTCTGGCACAGACCGTATAAGTCTGCCCAGCACTAGCCCCGCTTCCCAACCACCAGCCCCGCCTCCCACCACCGGCTCTGGCACAGACCGTATTAAGTCTGCCCAGCGCTATCCCTGCCTCCCAACCTCCAGTCCCGCCTCCCACCACTGGCTCTGGCACAGACCGTATAAGTCTGCCCCGCACTGTCCCCGCCTCCCAACCTCCAGCCCTGCCTCCCACTACCGGCTCTGCTATCCAATCTCGGTTAAGCTCCTGAGGATCCTTTCCTT
The DNA here is from genome assembly GCF_901765095.1 of Microcaecilia unicolor. Lineage (NCBI taxonomy): Eukaryota > Metazoa > Chordata > Amphibia > Gymnophiona > Siphonopidae > Microcaecilia > Microcaecilia unicolor. The sequence goes on along the minus strand of NC_044037.1, from coordinate 13,457,864 downwards.
CTGAACAGGATTCCTTTATGTTTATCCCACGCATGTTTGAATTCCGTGGTTTGGATGACTTGCTTTACAGGTTTACGGAATGATAACCAATCTATGCCACTTAAGTGTACTTTTTATAATGTAATTTGCTTTCTAGATGCAACTACATTAAACCAACAAAAAAAGGGGGGGGGGGTAGTCTTCAAGATCACATATTCCCAAATCAACTAGAATTTCATGTAAAACATGAATTGTAGAACAAAACAGCAAAGTCAACTAAAAAATGGACGATGCTCCACCTAAAAAAACCCCCACTTTATTGATCGATGAACAAGACTCTTACAGCTTAATTTGTTTACTAATATGTACTTTGAGGTTTCATCAGGCTGAACTCCTAAACTTTAAAATTGTTTGGAGATAGCAAGTATTTATAACATGTGAACAAACTGGCCATGAGCAAATCAGAGTGGCATCTGCAGGAAGCATCACCCCTAATACTTAATGTTAAGTGAGTAGATGAGGCCAGTATGGTTGCATGCAAATTAGCTCAGTACAGTCAGGATTTAAAGAGAACCCCAAAATTATGCAAATAAGCTTTATACCGAAATGTCATGTGATTTGGTTTGACTTGGCTTTCAGAGCAATGAAAACACGTCATGGACTCATGCCCCCCACTCAGTGATATGTCTCCAGGAATGGCACAGTCTCCCTGGACTTGTACTTACCAAACTGTAGTTGGCCATGACGCCACAAACATGGTTTCTCTTGCTAACACTTTAAGAAGACACCATACAGATCAGGCAACCCAACCTCCCACCCTAGAGTTACTGACCTTGTGCCAGAGCAGTCATGCTCACACACAACTAGTGAGCAGCCCTTGTGCAAATAAGCAGTTCTACTGCATTTTTAACATCTGTATTCATTACTTTCTTTGATAATTGAATCCTAGAGTGTAAATAATTAAAATGCAGTCACCTTTATATAGAAGCACTTCATGAGATACACATTGTTGATTTAATGTGCACAATTATTTTCTTTTAATGCACACTTCTCTTAAGCACAAATTCTGATTTACTGTGGTTGGTCCTTAATAACCACTGAATACAAATTCATACCTAATAGCATAAATATTTCTATCTTGTAACTTCAATGTCTTGATTTATGTCATTTAGTTATTCAAATCTGAATTACACTGCACAGTAAATAAAAAAAAAAGTCTGAAGAGCACTGAACATTAATATTCTGAAGGTGGCAATTTCAGATACCTGTTAAGTACATTAAGAGATTATGGTTCTAGTTCACCAAGGGACCCCATTACAAAGCAGTGGTAAGCCCACCGCGGGCCCAGGGCGCCAGTGGTAGTTCCATCCCCAGCATGCAGCATTTCTAAATCACTAGCGGAAATATTTGAGAAATATTTCCACAGGGGATTACCTGGCGATAATCAGGCAGCACCTGGTGCTGGCCAGTTACCCAGAAGGACCAGACTGAAGTCACAGATGTTAACAGTCAAAAACGATGATTTATTAAGACCCTACACGGTCCGTGTTTCGGCCAAGAGGCCTTCTTCAGGGGTCTAAAACAAAGATATAAATGCAAATATAAAATAAAAATGAAATGCTTGTTCCATATATGGTGCGATGTGTAAAGTTAAAAAGTGACATAAATGTAAATGACAAAAGTTACATATGATAGCAAGCAGATTATGCAAATGAATAATAAACACATATGTATAACATCAATAGTTGCAAGATACATACTAAAAATTTGGTAAATGCAAGTATCACCATTTATCGCTTATGCTTGCATTTACCAAATTTTATGTCCGTTTTTATTATCATTACATCTTGCCTTTAATTATTAGTATATATATGTTTACATATATGTTTTATTTTCATTTTAATTAATGTTTATGCTGAGTTTATAATAAATTGTTGTTGTTTTTAAGTTGCCTTCAATATGTATCTTGCAACTATTGATGTTATACATATGTGTTTATTATTCATTTGGATAATCTGCTTGCTATCATATGTAACTTTTGTCATTTACATTTGTCACTTTTTAACTTTACACATCGCACCATATATGGAAAAAGCGTTTCATTTTTAGTTTTATTTATATTTGCATTTATATCTTTGTTTTAGATCCCTGAAGAAGGCCTCTTGGCCGAAACACGGACCGTGTAGGGTCTTAATAAATCATTTTTGACTGTTAACATCTGTGACTTCAGTCTGGTCCTTCTGAATATCTTCCGCTTGACTTGTTGTTTCCTTGTGTGTTTTTGCGGGAGTATTGGACTCTCTTTGTTGTTCGCTGGCCAGTTACCCCCATCCTGCAGAAGAATGCTCATGGTTGTCCACTCCTTCAGGCATGGGGTGATATCTCACATATTCCGCATATACTGGCGTACACACGAACTTCTGTGCTGGCAGGCTGCTGTTGGTACATCTCACGGATCCTGGATACATGCTGTTTTCTCTACCCAAAGGATAGTTCCTAGACCCAATTTTCATAGCTGGACTATATTTTGTCGGGGCATTCTGCTGCTTGGTTTATTGTATGTCTTTCACACTGATTCTCTCTAGTTCTGACTACATGGCCATGCGGTAAGTGCAATCTTACCGCATGGCCATTTCTTTTTTTTTGGCCTTTTTACCCGCTGCGGTAAAAAAAAGGCCTTAAAAATGGCCGCCACTGCTGGCGCAGGGCCCTTTTACTGCAGCTCAGTAAAAGCACCCCAAAAGTGTTTTCACCCATTCACCTACAGATTTGGGAGCGCTAAATTGGCTAATGAGCTGTTAACCATCAATAATTTAGATGCCAACCAATTCCTGATGTTAATTAGCATCAATTAGGATTTGCACTTACATCTAGCTGCACACTATTCTATAAAGCTGGGTGCCTAAATATCATAGCGTGCAACCCAAAAGGAACATGGGCGTCCCAAGAGTTATGTTTGGTGCTATAGAATATTGGATTCCCATGCCTAACCTGGGTGCCAGGATATACACCAGATTTCAGGAGGGTGTAAGTCTGGTGCCCAAAGTTGGATATAGGAACTGGTGTTATGCGTTATTTTAAAAAGGACGCATGAAGATGGGCACCCTTTTGGGACACTTTGACCCCCAACAGCCCGGAGCCAGATACTGAACCTATAATCCTAGATGCTGCTGCTCACGCTGCCTCTGCTTGTTATTGGACATAGAAGGGGAGGGAGGGGGATAAGGAATGGGGAGGAGGAGGGGAGTAGTCTTGGGGGGGGGAATAAAAAGATAAAATACAAATATGATGGTATGTCAACAGTAATTGTGGAAACAATTATGCAATGTGAAATGTAACAGCTGATTGGCTGAACTTTAATAAAAATGATTGAAACAAAAAAGGACGCATACTTAACACCGTTCTTTTTCAGTGCCCATTTTTGAATGCCATTTATAGAATTTACCCCTGTGTCTCCAGAGGAAATACACGCTCCAAAGCAGTGCACATAAGAGAGAAATCAACTTCAGAAAGATGTATTTACCAGGCGTGCACATGTCTGTAGGCAGTAACCTCTTGCACTTTTCCCTCCCTGGGTTTGGACACAAAACTGTGTTGTCCAGCTCTGTTCATCTTTGTTTCCATGTTCTCAGGTGGCGTAATACAGAGAAGCAATGAAACATGACAGGCAGCCACCCAAGGAGCAGCTACGCAGCCGATAGGCCACTGCTCTTGGGGCAATCTTCATGTCACTGACAGAATGGCTGATTCTAGATGTGCAGGTTTATAACAGAAAACAAAATACCACTCTCCTTTCAAACTTCACTCGGCATTTAGTACACTTCTAACACTCCAGCCATATACAATATTTTTTCCCTGTATTCTCTGTCCTGCACCAGGTACTTTCATCTAGAAAATAGAAAAATATATTGCTTGATATACAGACACTTATTTCCTGTACTTGGCCTCACCTGTTATTAATTTATTTTTATTTTATCATATTTTTTCTATTTTTTCAATTTTGCAGTTTTTGTTTTATTTTTTCATTTTTACTTTTATTTTTAATTTTAATTTTTATTTTTTACATCACATTATTTTTAATTTAATTTGTTAGTTTTCCTCATTTTTATTCAGATATTTTTCAGTCATTTTTTCTTTTTCTTGTTCTCATTGTTACTTTTTATTTTCATGCAGTTTATGCTTTTCACTCCTTGTGCATTCAGGAGGCGCTTTGTATACGTCATTTTGAAGGTAGGTTATAATTGTGTAGTGTCTATATACGTCTGTTTTTAAGGTGGTTTAGTTATTTTGATCTATTTATCCTTTATTAGTAAGGAATTCTCATTGATTTATTGATTATAATTCAAAGATGTAACTTGAACATGGGTAAATCCTGAATTATATCACATTATTATATCTGGATATGCTCTCAGTGTTTACGGGTATCTGGATGTCTGATTTAGCACTATTTAATTTTAGAAAATTTTTCTACATTGTCAGGTTGTGAGAACACTTCTAGATTTAATGATGTAATTGGGGCATGGGTACATTTTGAATTATATTATATCATCATATTTATGTGTGTCCTCATATTTTTATATTGGCCTTTATGAGTATCTGGTTGTTTGATATAGCACTCTTTATTCTCAATCTAATTTCCTTTTCCTACAGTGTCATGTTTCTAATATACTTCAGATATTATTTTTTAAATGAGTATTTTTAGATGTTTTTAACCTTGTTTTGTAATTAAATTGTATATTTTTATTATTTTTATTTGTATTTTTATATGCGCATTTACATATAGTTTAAGAGTTTATGTATGCTGACCTGTAATGTCTTGTTTGATTTTAGACCCCTGAAGAAGGCCAGTTGGCTGAAACACGGACCGTGTAGGGTCCTAATAAACTTCTTTGGTGCTCTTATTCTGAATGGTTTTTTCTGGTCTGTTTTGATTTTTCTTCCACTCTTTTTGTTGTTCTATTAATTTATTTTCTCCTGTGGATTTCTGCTCTGATCACAGCTTATCCAGTGCATGCAGATAAAGGACTGTCATAAGAAACATTGTGTAATCATCTCAAGGAACGAAAGGAGTGTGTGTGTTCCTCCTTAGGCAGCACTGCAAAGACTCCATTCACATGCAAATATTTTGCAGTTCACAATAGAAAACACAATTTTTCTTCCAGGAAGGGGAACAGAAGTTTGTGTTCTAAGGTTGCACACAACATACGCCGACTTTCTTTCGAAAGACGAATAGATCAATAATATCTAGTCAGAGGAGGACATGATACATCACAGTTACAGCGAGACCATCCAGCAGGCTAACAGGAGGATCCTACCCTTATGTGAATGGCAAAGGGATACTGCTGAAGTGAGGCTAATGATTATCAGATTCTACTGCACTGTGGAGCTTAGCCATCAGACAGACATGGTCCAGATACATGAACTCTGGTTCTGAACTGAAAAGAACCCAAAGAGCCTCTCATATTTTCAAAGCTGGATAGCCCAAACAGTTCTTATGGTACGAACTGGCTGTACGACATCCTGTTTTGTTGATTAATGCAATAATTTATTGTTTTTAATTGATGTTTATTTTTGTGTGTCTTTGTGTCAGACCCCTGATGCAGGCGGTTGTACGCCGAAACACGGCCCGTGTCGGGTCTTTGTCATATTAAAGGACTGCATTTTTCTCAATCCTGAAGGCCCAGTATTTGCTTTTTTTTGTTTGCCTGGTTGTATTTGTATGCTGTTTTCCCTCGCTTCTGTGACTGTATATGCCAACAGTGAATGAAGGCAGCTTTTGTACGTACTATTCACACTTTTAAAATAAGATGGACATTTTCCACAGCTATGAGAAATGTAGAAAATGTAATTGTATTTGTTGAAAGGCAGAAGGTTCACATTTTCATTCACGGCCTCTCCTTATTCCTTCACCTTCTCAGATTTAAGGAAGAATGCAATGCTCAAATCAACAGGACACCCTTAAAGCAGAGTTTCCCAAACTCCAAAAAAACACCTGGGTGGGTTCTCCATAGGTGCTTTGCTATTCTGCACCACAAAAAGATTAATAAGTACTGCCTCACAGAGCAGAATACCATTGAAATCCTGTATTACGTTACACTCCTGAAATGTTATCACCACTTCTTTAAAACAAACTTTGGGAATGTCTGTTTATAATTGGAAACTACTTCTCTCTGTACACAGAATGGGCAAACCAGGCGCAGCAGTGCATTATTCCTTGGGAGGGGGTTAAAATCTTACTGGAGATTGGGTGGCGACGCTAGTAATTGGCAAGCAAAACCGGTGCTTGGCAGACTTCTACGGTTTATGCCCTGATCGTGATTGAATAGATACGGACGGGATTGAGTGTAAATTTTACGGGGCTTCGACGTTAGCTTCAGAACTTTTTAGTATAAGAAAAGTGCTGGGCAGACTTATACGGTCTGTGCTCTGAGAATGGCAAGGACAAATCAAACTCTGGTATACATATAAAGTATCGCATACCACGTAAAATGAGTTTATCTTGTTGGGCAGACTGGATGGACCGTACAGGTCTTTATCTGCCGACACTTACTATGACTAGGAGCCCTCTTCAGCAAAGGGGTTTGCATATGCAATGAATGGGATGAAGTCCCTAATATTCATGTCACCTTAAAGTCACGGTCCACCGTGTCCCAGGTTTGGTTAGCTCAGTTAAATACTGCTCCTCTGTAGCTTAATGCTACTATTAGTTGATGCTCGAACATTTACAGACAGTTTTTCGTTCAAACAAGAAGCCAAATGCTTTACAAATTAATTTTAAACGTACAAACAGCCACGTATGAAGTAGAAAGCACAGACTTACTGACGTTTTGGTATAAGATCCGTATGACAATTTCTTAAAGAGAGAGAAGGGCAAGAAGTGGGGAAAGGGACAGTGCACCTTACTCAAGTTCTCACAGAGCAGCAGCAGCCAAAGGGAACCAAAGTCTTATCACAGTCAGTGGGAGAAGCTGAAAGCAAACTGATCAACTCCCAAGAGCACCCCGACTCCTGGATCTTAAACCGTGCTTCGATCTGCTGAGCCCAGAAGGCAGGTGCACCGTTTCAGAGACATCTTTACTGCATCACAGTTGGCCAAAGAGAAACAAACATTCTTCCTGGTCATAAGCTACTTACAGTGGTTCCCAAACCTGATCCTGGAGGCACCCCAAGCCAGTCAGGTTTTCAGGATATTCACAATGAATATTCATGAGAGAGATTTGTATGAGGTGGAGGCAGTGCATGCAAATCTGTGTCATGAATACTGATTGTGGATATCCTGAAAACCTGCCTGGCTGGGATGCCTCCAGGACCAGGTTTGGGACCCACTGAGCTACTTACATATTCAGGAACAGCTGTAAATACAGACGAATGAGAAGGAAATAATACACATACAAATAAAAAAAAGAAAATACATTCCTTTTCATAATGTCTCTTTAATTCACCTCAATATATATTCAATATATACACGTGTAACAAGTAGTTACTTGTAGGCAGTCTTTAGAAGACTAATATTCTCTCCCCTAAGAAGCAAGCCCAATCCTGACGAAGAGCATGCCACCGAGCATTTTTTTTTATACAACTAATAGTACAAACCGATAAATAAACAAAGAACTTTCTAAAAACCTAACTTTATGTCTTTAACCTGATTGTTTTTCTTACAACGTTTCCATTGTCTAGACTTTTGCCTAAAAGTGAGTAAACTTGGGCTGTTTTTTTCCAAGTGACATTGTTCTAGGGTCTCCCTCTAAGATCAGTGCTCTGCGCGCCTGCGGTCACAGGTCGCTCAAGTTTTGTCTGTAGTTCTTTTATGTACACTTAGAGGCAAAGAGAGAGGGCACTTTTGGTATACCTGCAGCTAAGAAACAGAAAAGCTTCAAACAAGAACGTCAAAGCATCCCTCCATTGACAAAAAATCCATGTGGAAAAATGGTACTTTGGGATTCTAGGTCAGTACCTGCTCCATTGGTTCCAGCTCACATTAGCACACATTTCTAGTTTTGAAATTAAAATCAGAACAACCAAAATAAAAAAAAAACCACTTTGTCCACTCTTACTTTACTACGTGTATTAATTATTTTTTGAAACAGGAGAAGAAAAATGACGCTCACCGTATTCACAACAATAAGCTGGTCTTTTACCTACTGGAATATCAAACAAAATAAAACATGGAAAAGAAAATAAGATGATACGTTTTTTATTGGACATAACTTAATACATTTCTTGATTAGCTTTCGAAGGTCGCCCTTCTTCCTCAGATCGGAAATAAGCAAATGTGCTAGCTGACAGTGTATATAAGTGAAAACATTCAAGCATTACTATGACAGTCTGACAGGGTGGGAGGAGGGGGGTGGGTAGGAAGTATGCATGGGGACATCAAAGCATATCATTGATATTCTAACAGGGTGGGTGTGGATAGGATCTGGGGTTCCTAACCCATTATAAACCATAAAGCTGTATGTCTCTGTTGATCACCCTCCCCTCACCTATCCACACCCATCCTGTTAGAATATCAATGATATGCTTTGATGTCCCCATGCATACTTCCTACCCACCCCCCTCCTCCCACCCTGTCAGACTGTCATAGTAATGCTTGAATGTTTTCACTTATATACACTGTCAGCTAGCACATTTGTTTATTTCCGATCTGACGAAGAAGGGCAACCTTCGAAAGCTAATCAAGAAATGTATTAAGTTATGTCCAATAAAAAAGGTATCATCTTATTTTCTTTTCCATGTTTTATTTTGTTTGATTTCTATTGATAACCTTAAGAGTGGACTAACACGGCTACCACACCTCTCTACTACTGGAATGAAAGATTTTTTTTTTCCATTTATAAAATTTAAACATAAAATAAGTTGAATTAGCAAGGTTGGCTACTGATTAGACAACTACCTTAACTGTTATCTAGATTAGGACTGTTTACTTATGGCCACTGATTTCAAAACTGTGGACCTGTTTATTAAATTGCTCAAGTGGGAAGAGCTCAGGAAGCCCAACCAGACCGGAAAAACTAAACTGTTCTTCCTTTTTATTTTGGCCCCGTCTCAAGATATCCGAAGACAGCTCAGTCTAACTCCTACTGCAATCTACGCTTTGTTGAAGAGAAACAACGCAATAGCGTAGGATGTCGGCTCTTTCAAATAAGACAAGAGTTTCAACATCTAGAAGCGATATCAGATGGGCTGCTCTGTGCGAGGTTGACCCAGTGCTGGATTTTACCCCACTGCATGCATGGAGATGTAGTTCTGATCCTTCCCATTGACTGCTCTTACAATACAGGACTACAACTCCCAGGGCCGTGCCTAGGGTCTCCGGCGCCCCCCTGCAGTTGGCCCCGCCGGCGCCCCCCCCCCCCCGAAAACAATCGCTACACTACCCGCCCTCTTCTCCCCAGATCCTTTTTTTTTTGTTTAAATTTACCTCTCCGGCACGTGGCAGCGTAGCGTTAGTGAGGAGGCGGCGCTCCCCCGCCCTGACGTGTCTTCTTCCCTTCGCTCAGTGTCCCGCCTTCTTCTGGCGTCATTTCTGACGTCAGAAGAAGGCGGAACCGAGCGAAGGGAAGAGACTGACACGTCGGGGCGGGGGAGCGCCGCCTTCTCACTAACGCTACGCTGCCACGCGCCGGAGAGGTAAATTTAAACAAAAAAAAAAAAGGACAAGGATCTGGGGAGAAGAGGGCGAGGTAAGCATGGTGCGGCGGGGCGCCATCCTGCCATGCTTACCTCGCTTACCGTGTCGGCACGGCCCTGACAACTCCCTAAAAAAGTGGATGCCGTGTTAGCGCACTCTGAGGTAAATAAATAGAAACATTAAAAAAAAAAAAAAGATAAATAAAAATAAAAGAAAGCAAAAAGTTATCATCTTATTTTCTTTTTTCTTTTCATCTCCCTACATGTAATGGGATAAGACCAGATCTAGCTCCGTTGTCCTTGCTGAGAGCAACAGGGTTCACCCTCCACATACAGCAAACAAGATATCGGAAAGCCCTAAGCAGGTCATATACAAACCCATGAATCCCCCCAAAAATCATGAATTTGGGAGACTTTTACCATCAAAAATGAACTAACTTTCTGCAGCAAATGAGTGCATGACCTATTAAAAAATAAAAAAAAATGTAAAAACAATTCAAAAACAATGACTTGTAACATGGATCTGAATGGTGAGCCCAGACTCGGGCAGACACAAACTACAAAATCTGTGCTATAAAAAATACTCAGCACAATACTCTTAGGTCACAGCGATAAGAAAAATTTGGCTCAAATTTACTGTCTCTTTATATAAGCGATTGTCCAAGGAGGGTCTACAGCTGAGGCAACTGAAGAACGACCCAAGGGCCATAACAAAAAGAGAAAACACATCACTTAAGAACAGGACCAAGAGCAAAAGAGCACACAATTAGAATTTCTTGAAGCTCCTAAGGAGTAGTAATGCTTTGCCTGAATACAGTAGAGTCCCGATTATCTGGCATAAACAGGACCAATATGTAGTTGGATAACCAAAAACATTGGATAAGGGACTTTTTGCACCACCACAGAGCCGTGCTTTGGGACACTAATGCCACACTCAGCACATCCCTTCCTGAACTGTACCTCCTGCACCCCCCCCTCCCCCAAGTCCCTCCTCGTGATCTCTAGTGGCAGTTTCACAACAGCCATTTTGAAAGTGGAGCCAGAATGGACAGGAGTGACTGGGGGATTACTCCTGCCTTGACTTCACCACTAGGATCACTAGGGACTGTAAAACAGAACTAGGGAGGAGGGGGTAGAGGGCAGAGCCCAGACTGTTGGCTGTCAGATAATCTGGAATGTCAGATAATGGAAGACTAGATCATTGAATAATTAAGACTCTACTGTATCCAATGGAAGAGACAGCACATTGGAGCCAAATGTGTCCATCATTAGATAGCATAATATTATTCTGTATCACCCAACGGATAATGGATCCATGGAATGGCCTCCCTAGGGGAGGAAGCACAGGTTAAAATAAAGAGCGGGATAAGCAGAGCAAGAGCTGAACCGAAAACCAGAGAGATCAGATGGGGGTCTACGGCTTTGCATCAGGAACGACACTGGGCAGACTAGATGGGCCTTACAGTTCTCAATCTACACTGCTGTTATATTCTACGTTTCTTTTTTAAATAAGCTCATACATGGCATATTAGTGTTTTTTTTTTTTTTTTAAATCAACTAAGAAATTCATGACCGTTCCTAATGCTGCATTCATAGTGCGAGTCACCTAAAAATGTTAATGCATCTTTAGTGTTATGTCTGCATGTCATACGTGGCAGCGAACACTGAAACCAGAAGAAAACATTCAGAACAGGACAAAGCGAGATGCTGAGAAGGCCTTGGGGCCAACAACAAAGGTTAGATGATTGGGTAACATCACTTACAAACCCCTTCGTGTTGCGCAAGCTAAAAAGTAAAAACATAAAGCAGCTGAATGAACTTTCAAGTAGAAGTACACAGATTTTGGAAGATAATACTTAAAAAAAAAATATTCCAAGGAAGCTGAAGATGATGACAAAGTCTTCAGATGGTTAATTGTCGTCATCCAAGACCTGGTGGAAGGGTTCCGGCACACTGCCAGGTGCTGCTTGTCCACCCCAAACAGAACTTTGATATCCTGGACTTTTACCCTCATTTGTTTTACCTGATCAGGAAGTTTTGAATTTAGTCTCTTGACTGATAAAAGAGGATGTAACCTGACTCAGAGTTTTTTGAGATGTCCGATGTTAAACCATAAAACTCTTCAATGGCTTGAGCATCGATTTTCTGCAATGCAAGGGTGGTAGCATTAGAATGAATCCTTTCCATAGTCAGCCCTACAGAAAACTAATACACGCATTATGGTCTAGATACTATATATCGCGTCTAACAAAATCAGCGCTGAAAGAAAGTACGCCTAAAGTTAGGCATACTTTAATAGAATACACCTAAATTTTCACATGGTTGACAGAATACACCGAACGTCCATCTGCATGACTAAATTTAGTTGCAAGCAGTTGCACCAAGTAAAACTAGGTGTAAATGCTGACGCCTAAATCAGGCATGGACCTGGTATATTCTCTAACAACGCATATAGATTTTAGAAGCGCCCATGGCCACACCTCCTTTTCAACTATTCGACTTAGAATTTACACGCACCACATTATAGAATACACGTAAACAAGTTATGCGCATAAATTCTAATTAATGCCAATTAGTGTCAATTGCTTGTTAACTGGCAATTATCAGCACTGATTGGATTGTTAACTAATTAAGTTTCGTGCGCGAATCCAGAATATGACTGGATTTGCGTGTGCAACTTAAGTCACGCTCTGTAGAATCTAGGGGTACATCACTTCAGATATACTACACGATCACTTAATCCAGGAAACTCAGCGAGTGAGCTCGCTCACAGGTAGATGGGGCTGATAACACAGAACAGTAGACATCCTTTAAGCAAGGATCTTTAAGCAAGCCTATCCTAATATCCCAACCTAATCTTACCAACCTCCACTCCCAATTCTGTTCTGAATTAGATAACGACCCCATCATTGGTTTTACTTACCCCACCTCCCCATTCCCCCTCTACTCATCCCATCCTTCTCTTCTCCACCTCCCCTTTATTTTATCCCTCCTTACCCCATTTCTCCCAAATGTATACTATCCTATCCTGTCTTATACTAATCATACATTATCAAGATCAACTTATCATACACTACCAAGCCCAACTTACTACTACTACTTAACATTTCTAAAGTGCTACTAGGGTTACGCAGCGCTGTACAGTTTAACATAGGACAGTCCCTGCTCAAGGAGCTTACAATCTAAAGGACAAATGTACAGTCAGTCAAATAGGGGCAGTCAGATTGGGGCAGTCTAGATTTCCTGAATAGGTATAAAGGTTAGGTGCCGAAGGCAACATTGAAGAGGTGGGTTTTGAGCAAGGATTTGAAGATGGGTAGGGAGAGGGCTTGGCGTAAGGGCACAGGAAGTTTATTCCAAGCATAGGGTGAGGCGAGGCAGAATGAGCGGAGCCTGAAGTAGGCAGTGGTGGAGAAGGGTACTGAGAGGAGGGATTTTGTCCTGTGAGCGGAGGTTTTGGGTGGGAACGTAAGGGGAGATGAGGGTAGAGAGGTAATGAGGGGCTGCAGACTGAGTGCATTTGTAGGTAAGAAGGAGAAGCTTGAACTGTATGCGGTATATGATCGGAAGCCAGTGAAGTGACCTGAGGAGAGGGGTGATACGAGTATATCGGTTCAGGCGGAATATAAGACATGCAGCAAAGTTCTGAACAGATTGAAGGGGGGATAGATGGTTAAGTGGGAGGCCGGTGAGGAGTAAGTTGCAGTAGTCCAGGTGAGAGGTAATGAGAGCGTGGACGAGAGTACGGGTGGTGTGCTCAGAGAGGAAAGGGCGAATTTTGCTGATGTTAAAGAGAAAGAAGCGACAGGTCTTGGCTATCTGCTGGATATGCGCAGAGAAGGAGAGGGAGGAGTCGATGATGACTCCGAGGTTGTGGGCAGATGAGACGGGGAGGATGAGGGTGTTATCGACTGAGATAGAGAGTGGAGGAAGAGGAGAAGTGGGTTTTGGTGGAAAGACGATATAAGCTTATAATGTTTTGAAATTTCTATTATATGACTTTGTATTTTAAATTACTATGTAAGCCGCATTGAACCTGCATTGTGTGGGAAAGCGCGGGGTACAAATATAATAAATAAATAAATAACTCCTCAAAAGGTGAAAATAATTTGCAATTAAAAATGATTTTTCTCTAAAAACACTGTATTTTCCCTTTAGATATGGAATTGTTATCTTCCCCTCCGTCCCTATGCAGAGCACTGTAGGACTTTATACTGGATGTTGAATAACCAAAATGCCTCAAACTAGTTTTTCTTTGGCAATGCAGAAAATACCCTTAGGTGTGTGTACAAAGTACCATACACAGGTGGGGTTTGGTTTCACTCTAGCTGACATCCTCATATATGACATCTTTCACTTAGCAAGAAAACTTAACACAGTTCTCAACACAATTCCCTGAATGCCCCCACTTCTCATTAAATACAACAGCAGACAGGGAATAGCAGATTCAGGGAATTACTTCCAAATGCTAAAATGTGAAGCTTTTAAAAAAAAAGGGAAATTAAAGCCACGATTCTTTAGCTTGAGTTGTCAGCGTGTGTAGCCTGGGGCCTTGGCAAGAGAACGATGCAGTAGTAATTTTCAGTATTTAATGTGTTTGATCTTATTAGCCAATCCAATCAGCACAGAGATACCCAATTAGCTAAGAGCATGAATGGCGTCTTCAAATCAGCCTATACGCTTTGACAGAGCAACCTTTCACTTCCTCTGCTTGCCCAGGCTGCTTCCTCTGAACTATTACTGCACAGAAAAAAAAACAACAAAAAGAAGAAAAAAAAACAAACACTTCCACAAGAAATTGCACAGCACAAGCCGAAAAAGGGGTGGAAGCCACAAAACCTGAGGTCCAAAGACAACAAATTCCAAGGACGTACAGGTTTAATGTTCCAAATAGTTTATTCATCAATAGTCCGTACAGGGAAAACCCAACAAGGGCTATGTTTCATCACAGTCGCCTTCGACAGGGGTCCTCATAAAAACACAAACATGAAAGAGCGTAAATTAAAAAAACTATATATTTCAGCAACGTTCAACAACTATGCCACTAAGCCAAGAGCGATAATGGTCAAATTTTCTTACATCATCATTGAAGACACACCAGCTGGGAACCCTCCCCCCCCCCCCCCCCCCCACACACACACCCTTCAGCTTGTATCCGTCGGGCAAGAATTCAGATTCAATAATGTTGAAGTCTCTCAACGCTGTTTGTTAAAATTTTCCACTACATACTCAGGGAAATCGTGTATTTTCACAACACAAAGTAACTACCTCGTGTCATGTTCGACTCCTCCCTCTCCTTCTCTGCGCATATCCAGCAGATAGCCAAGACCTGTCGCTTCTTCCTCTTTAACATTAGCAAAATTCGCCCTTTCCTCTCGGAGCACACCACCCGAACTCTCATCCACTCTCTCATTACCTCTCGCCTTGACTACTGCAACCTACTCCTCACTGGTCTCCCACTTAGCCATCTATCCCCCCTTCAGTCCGTTCAGAACTCTGGTGCACACCTTATCTTCCGCCTGGACCGATACACTCATATCACCCCTCTCCTCAAGTCACTTCATTGGCTTCCGATCAGGTACCGCATTCAGTTCAAGCTTCTGCTTCTAACCTACAAATGCACTCGATCTGCAGCCCCTCCTTACCTCTCAACCCTCATCTCCCCTTACGTTCCTACCCGTAACCTCGCTCTCAGGACAAATCCCTCCTTTCAGTACCCTTCTCCACCACTGCCAACTCCAGGCTCCGCCCTTTCTGCCTCGCCTCAGCCCATGCTTGGAACGGACTCCCTGAGCCCATACGCCAGGCCCCCTTCCCTGCCCATCTTCAAATCATTGCTCAAAGCCCACCTCTTCAATGTCGCCTTCGGCACCTAACCACTACACCTCTACTCAGGAAATCTAGACTGCCCCAACCTGACATTTCGTTCTTTAAGATTGTAAGCTCCTTTGAGCAGGGACCATCCTTCTTTGTTAACTTGTACCGCGCTGCGTAACCCTAGTAGCGCTCTAGAAATGTTAAGTAGTAGTAGTACTAACTAAGAAAAGGACCTACCTCTACAATGTCATCATCGAAGAGCAACCAGAACCCATGGCTCTTCACAATAGTGATGTAGTGCCCTCGATTTGGACCACTGTCAGAAGAAAATAGAGTTTATTAAATTAACCTCAGCCCCAAACACCAAGGTAGATAACTGAACAAACAGGAAACTGTGTACCAACTTAGAGCTGTATTAAGACATTATAATGAGCGTCTGACGCAGCCAAAATGGCCTAATGCAGGCCATGCTAAAGCGCCCTGTGCTGTTTGTGTTTAGAGGGTGGGGGGGGGGGGGGGGGAGGAGATGGGGAATGGGCAGAGAATAGCTGTGGAAGTGATAACCAGTTAGAGCATTCACATTAGCACATGCTAACTGGTTAACGCAGGAGTTCTTAGTGCCTTCTAAATACTGTGTTAATTTTTTTTTTTTTTAAATGGCCGAGCACTAATGGTAACAGAGATGGTATGATGAATATGTTTTAAACTTATTTTTCTTAAGGCAGTGATTGGAGAAAGATTCTATCCTATCATAAATTGGATTTCTTTTCTATATTTTTTTTATATGTAAACCACTGACTTCTTTTGTAAGAAGGATAGTATATAAAGAGTTTTAAACTATTAAACATTAGAACACACCCATAAATGAACCAAATACAAAAAAAGGCTTTTTAACGGCCACGCTAGAAATGGGTAGAAAAGCTCATTTACTAGCACCACTTAGTAAAAGGGCCCCTTAAGTTCTTTATTTTAAAAAAAAAAAATTTCTAATCCACCAATCTCGAAAAAGCTTTTCTTAGTGAAGAAATTGTACAGCACGATACCTCACCACACATGTTCATTTCATGCATTCCGATTTAACGACTGCAGTTAAATCTGAATATTTTTAAATATGCAGCCTTAAGAGGGGAATTTCATAACAGGGCATCCACGTGAAAAATAATTTTTTTAAAAGCACCCGTTTTATAAAGGCAAATATAAGACACAAGGCGACAGTGTTCAAATTCCAAAAAAGTGGAAAAACTACACCAAAACACTGATCATACAAAAAAAAATATTTGTTTAATAGGAAACATCAAATTTGAACCACTCATTTCACTAACGTAGTGGTACAGAAATGCCAGCAATTGGCAGAGTATAAATATTTTAAAATGAAATGGATTTCAGGCATTTACAAATGACCACAAGAGAACGTGGTGAGGGCGGTTAGCTTGGCAGAGTTTAAAAAGGGGTTAGACGATTTCCTAAAGAACAAGTCCATAAACCACTACTAAATGGACGGGAAAAATCCACAATTCCAGGAACAACATGTATAGAATGTTTGTACGTTTGGGAAGCTTGCCAGGTGCCCTTGGCCTGGATTGGCCGCTGTCGTGGACAGGATGCTGGGCTCGATGGACCCTTGGTCTTTTCCCAGTGTGGCATTACTTATGTACTTAACTGCCATATTTAAACTCAATTGCTCTGCCCTAATGATGCCATATCTATGTATACAAATTTATACCACCATGCATTCCCTTGAAAAAACTGAAAAACTAACTATACTCAATAAAAAGTTGACTATTCAGTGCCCACAATGGTATTCAAACCAAATATCAAATATTGTTATTTCTGGAAGAGTCTCAAATCAAAATCTGATTCCATCAACAATTGTAAAACCAGTGCTTACATACGGATAATGTCAGAAGAAAGGTCATGAGGCAGATGAGCATCACCCTAACGAGAGCAACTTTAAAAATCTTCAGGTAATAAATCAAAGGGTAAGGTCCTTCTCCCCAATGGGGTATTCAAAAATGTGCATCCATGACTTAAGCATTTCAACATGGCCAACTCTCTGTTAGATGATGCAAAAAGAGTGCTTTAAAACACATAATCAAGCATGTATAACATTAGCCAGGAAAAAGAAAAAAAAAACTAATTTCTTGAGAACAGGCCCAAGGCTATTCGGGTGAGGACATACCTGCCACAGTGAACCACCACAGCCACAAGGTCATACATTCTGTCAGGATTGGTAGCGTCTCCTGAAGTGTTGAAGAGTCGGAGCTCCAGGGGGAAGACCACGCGATAAGAGAGTTTGGTATACCGATGCAGCTGGTCCATGTACTTAAACCTTTTTAAGTGCAAAGCGAGAATCATGGGCAGCTTCTTTACTCGCATTCTGAATGCAGAGGTGGAAAGGGGAGAGGAGACGGCAACATTAAAAACCTTCTTGAAGTGCATCCCAACCGCCCCAACAATGCTTTATTTTTTTGTGATCTATTCTTGCTATGTGGTTATAAAGATAGATCTTAAAAAAAAAAAACCTTAATAAGTTATACTTTTTCTACTTCATAGCATTCTTCCCCAGGCTCTGTGTTTCACCCTGCATCACTTTAGAGGCATATCTTCAGAGCACTTAGCCTTCCAAAGTTCCACAGAAACCTATGGAACTTTGGAAGGCTAAGTGCTTTGACAATATGCCTCTTTATCACCATCCTGTGATTCCTGGAGGTGGAGGAGTGGCCTAGTGGTTAGGGTGGTGGACTTTGGTCCTGGGGAACTGAGGAACTGAGTTTGATTCCCACTTCAGGCACAGGCAGCTCCTTGTGACTCTGGGCAAGTCACTTAACCCTCCATTGCCCCATGTAACCGCATTGAGCCTGCCATGAGTGGGAAAGCGCGGGGTACAAATGTAACAAAAATAAAATAGATACTATTGGAGATTCTACATGGAATGTTGCTACTATTGGAGATTCTACATGGAATGTTGCCACTATTGGAGATTCTACATGGAATGTTGCTATTCCACTAGCAACATTCCATGTACAAAGCTGCGCAGGCTTCTGTTTCTGTGAGTCTGACGTCCTGCACGTATGTGCAGGACGTCAGACTCACAGAAGCAGAAGCCTGCGCAGCCACATTGGTGATCTGCAAGGGCCGACTTCTACGTGGAATGTTGCTAGTGGAATCTCAAATAGTAGCAACAGTGGAGGAGTGGCCTAGTGGTTAGGGTGGTGGACTTTGGTCCTGGGGAACTGAGGAACTGAGTTCGATTCCCACTTCAGGCACAGGCAGCTCCTTGTGACTCTGGGCAAGTCGCTTAACCCTCCATTGCCCCATGTAAGCCGCATTGAGCCTGCCATGAGTGGGAAAGCGCGGGGTACAAATATAAGAAAAAAAAAAATTTAAAAAGGTACAGGATATACCCAGAGTAAAACATAAATGAGTCAAACAACAAAGAAAAAGGAGAGAGGGCATGGGGATTAACCTGCACAGAGCCACCTTCCTGGGCAGACTGGATGGACTATCTGCCATTATTTACTACATTATATAATTTTGCTCTTATATAACCGAGTACTTCCAAACATCTTACAACAATCTGGTCTCACCTTTTTTGAGCTTCCTGTTTGCTACGGCACTGCTCACAGTAATACTTATATTCACTGCATAGAGTCTCTGTACTACTAAATCCCCTGTGGAAATAAAATGAAATTGTATAAAACATTTTCACAAAGGGAAATTTATACACAATACTCTGGATACAGAGATTGGACGTATCATACACAGTCAAAGGACATTTTCTTCCAATAGAAATGAGGTTTCCAGGTGGGTTTTCTAGCACCACAAGCAAAATTTGGCTGTAAATAAATGTTGCTCCTTAAGTATGTAAATGATAATTTGATACAGGCGATGAAAGATTAATTCTTAGCTAGATTTATGGCTTTCTAATTTCTGTAACAACTGCCTTAAAGTAACTCCTTAAACATATTGTTGCAAACCATTCCAACAAATCAGATGGAGAAAAAAAAAAACCCCATCAAACTTAAGTAGCAGCAATTCATCAGCAATGATAACTAGCTGCCTTCAATCATATCGTCGGCAAACTCCATCCAGTACTCAAAATTCGAAAGGATTACCAGCAAAATATGCAAGGAACTTCATAAGTGGAGGAGTGGCCTAGTGGTTAGGGTGGTGGACTTTGGTCCTGGGGAACTGAGGAACTGAGTTCCATTCCCACTTCAGGCACAGGCAGCTCCTTGTGACTCTGGGCAAGTCACTTAACCCTCCATTGCCCCATGTAAGCCGCATTGAGCCTGCCATGAGTGGGAAAGCGCAGGGTACAAATGTAACAAAAATAAAATAGATACTATTGGAGATTCTACATGGAATGTTGCTACTATTGGAGATTCTGTTGCTACTATTGGAGATTCTACATGGAATGTTGCTACTATTAGAGATTATACATGGAATGTTGCTATTATTGGAGATTCTGTTGCTACTATTGGAGATTCTACATGGAATGTTGCCATTCCACTAGCAACATTCCATGTAGAAGGCTGCGCAGGCTTCTGTTTCTGTGAGTCTGACATCCTGCACGTACGTGCAGGACGTCAGACTCACAGAAGCCTGCGCGGCCACATTGGTGATCTGCAAGGGCCGACTTCTACATGGAATGTTGCTAGTGGAATAGCAACATTCCATGTAGAATCTCAAATAGTAGCAACAGTGGAGGAGTGGCCTAGTGGTTAGGGTAGTGGACTCTGGTCCTGGGGAACTGAGTTCGATTCCCACTTCAGGCACAGGCAGCTCCTTGTGACTCTGGGCAAGTCACTTAACCCTCCATTGCCCCATGTAAGCCGCATTGAGCCTGCCATGAGTGAGAAAGCGCAGGGTACAAATGTAACAAAAATAAAACAGATACTATTGGAGATTCTACATGGAATGTTGCTACTATTGGAGATTCTACATGGAATGTTGCTATTCCACTAGCAACATTCCATGTAGAAGGCTACACAGGCTTCTGTTTCTGTGAGTCTGACGTCCTGCACGTACGTGCAGGACATCAGACTCACAGAAGCAGAAGCCTGCGCAGCCACATTGAGCCTGCCATGAGTGGGAAAGCGCAGGGTACAAATGTAACAAAAATAAAATAGATAGTATTGGAGATTCTACATAGAATGTTGCTACTATTGGAGATTCTACATGGAATGTTGCTACTATTGGAGATTCTACATGGAATGTTGCTACTATTGGAGATTCTAAATGGAATGTTGCTATTCCACTAGCAACATTCCATGTAGAAGGCTGCGCAGGCTTCTGTTTCTGAGAGTCTGACGTCCTGCACATCATGTGCAGGACATCAGACTCACAGAAGCAGAAGCCTGCGCGGCCAAATTGGTGATCTGCAAGGGCCGACTTCTACATGGAATGTTGCTAGTGGAATAGCAACATTCCATGTAGAATCTCAAATAGTAGCAACAGTGGAGGAGTGGCCTAGTGGTTAGGGTGGTGGACGTTGGTCCTGGGGAACTGGGTTCGATTCCTACTTCAGGCACAGGCAGCTCCTCGTGACTCTGGGCAAGTCACTTAACCCTCCAGTGCCCCAGGTACAAATAAGTACCTGTATATAATATGTAAGCCGCATTGAACCTGCTATGAGTGGGAAAGCGCAGGGTACAAATGTAAGAAAAAAATAATAATAATAAGTTAATTGTGCACCAAACATCACTTATCTACAAACATCTTCACGACTGCTATACAGTTTCCACTGGCATCCAATCTAGCAGTATAGCAATCCCCGCTTCAAAAGTAATCCATGAAATTGTAAGAAATTGTAATTATATATTGTACGAAACACTGCTTTGTAAAGGTTATGAGATTACTGTTCTTTATTAATAAACAAGATTTATTAAAAAAAAAAAAGTAATCCATGAAAAGTTCTCCAATCTGCAGAGTATACAAATCCTGGCAAAGATACTTGTTTCGCCAAGTACACTGGCTGCTTCAGGGAAAATCAACGGAGTTACTTTATGGCAATTGTTTTGGATAGCTGTGCTTATGTTCTAAGTTATTGCCTTCCACAATACTACTTTTTCTAATTTCTGTCCCAGGTGGCTCTACAAGCTGGACTCAAAGCATCACCAGAGATCAGCTTAAGTACATAAGTATTGCCACACTGGGGCAGACCAAAGGCCCATCAAGCCCAGCATCCTGTTTCCAACAGTGGCCAATCCAAGTCACAAATACCTGGCAAGATCCCAAAAAAGTTCAACACATTTTATGCTGCTTATCCCAGAAATAAGCAGTGGATTTTCCCCAAATCATTTTAATAATGGTCTATGGAAGCCGTCCAGACCTTTTTTAAACCCCGCTAAGCTAACCGCCTTTACCACATTCTCTGGCAACGAATTCCAGAGTTGAATTACACGTTGAGTGAAGAAACATTTTCTCCAATTCGTTTTAAATTTACTACTTTGTAGCTTCATTGCATGCCCCCTAAAAAGAGGGTCTTACAGGAATGAACAGAAGTACAAAGATGATTGTGGTGATACATGCTACTCTGAAAATCAAAGACGTGAAGATGTAAATAACATCGCTATAAATTATTGTAATCACACACAAGATGGAGACCATTCGTGGCTGAATATTTAAAAAAAGCTGATATGCTGGCAGCTGTGTTGAAATACAGCACCGACTTCGTGAAACAAATACATTCTCAAAACAAGAACATTTGGATTTCTAAAGAGAAAGAGCTGGCCGTGTGCTACTTTTGAAATACCTCAGGCAATGTGTGATTGAAGTATTTTGTTCCACATCAACCGAAAGGTCCAGGAAGTCCTCATCTTTGCTACTGACCTGAGGAGGAGAGAGAGAGACAGTCACATATGAAAGGCATCCACTGGCAAATTCAATTAGCAGGTTGCAGGTTCATGAGTGGGGGTCATTCTTTACGATATTTATTAGGATTTATTTAACACCTTTTTGAAGGAATTCACTCAAGGCAGTGTACAGCAAGAACAACTCAAACATAAGCTATAGACAATTACAGCAGTACAAATATTCAAACAACGTTCCAAAGTATGGCATAGTAATACTTACTCACAATGTCAACACAATAAAACATTTTAAATAGAAAGCATAGTTTATAAGCAAAGATGGCACATGTAGACCCAGAGAAATGCTGTGGATGGTCTATGATTCCAAGCTGTGAGGCAGTGCTCAGAACGATTACAAGGTTCAGATGTTAAATGGCATATGATTTGATCTTTAATTTATTATTTATTTGGATTTTGCTCACACCTTTTTCAGTAGTAGCTCAAGGTGAGTTACATTCAGGTACTCTGGATATTTCTCTGTCCCAAGAGGACTCACAATCTAAGTTTGTACCTGAGGCAATGGAGGGTTGAGTGACTTGGCCAAGATCACAAGGAGCAACAGTGGGATTTGAACCAGCCACCTCTGGATTGTAAGACTGGTGCTCTAACCACTAGGCCACTCCTATTCTTTGGGGTTCTACATGGAATGTTGCTACTCTGAGATTCTGCACGGAATCTTGTTACTCTTTAGGATTCTAGAATCTTGCTATTTATTTAGATTCTGCTCACACCTTTTTCAGTAGTAGCTCAAGGTGAGTTACATTCAGGTACTCTGGATATTTCTCACAATCTAAGTTTGTACCTGAGGCAATGGAGGGTTAAGTGACTTGCCCAAGATCACAAGGAGCAGCAGTGGGATTTGAACTGGCGAACTCTGGATTGCAAGACCGGTGCTCTAACCACTAGGCCACTCCTATTCTTTGGGGTTCTACATGGAATGTTGCTACTCTGAGATTCTGCACGGAATCTTGTTACTCTTTAGGATTCTAGAATCTTGCTATTTATTTAGATTCTGCTCACACCTTTTTCAGCAGTAGCTCAAGGTGAGTTACATTCAGGTACTGTTCTTGCAGGGGCCTCTGATGGGCAACTTTCAATTAATCTCATGCCCACTGTTTCAAATACTTTTAAACTATATTTTTCCAAACAGTTGGCTAAAACAATTTTTAAAAAGCTCTCTCTTTTACAAGTGTATAATTTGTTCAGATGTGCCCTTTGGGGAAACACAGACACAGAAGATGAGATTTATTTAAACTGATGAAAGTGGCTCCAGATTGAATTCATGGTAATGGACCAATTTCGCTTAGGAAACCATCATCTTTGAATAATTCTTATGTCACAACAGTAAATGGTACCACAGTCACCAGTGATGAGATTTCTCAAAATCTTCAGAGGCGGAGTAACAACTGACTAAGGCGCTCCCCCCCCCCCCCCCACACACACACACACACCACAGGGGAGCCCAACATCCCTTCATGGGAGGTAAAAACAAACACACATCCCGGTCCTGGGTCAGCTTGATGGGAAATGCAAGGGCAGCAACAAGCTTGTAAACTGCATTAGCGTGTATTTGAAATGAAGTATATCAAGTCTGTGAATAAACAATATTGAATAACCAATAAAGTCATCGCATCTTGCATTACCATCATATTGGCTAAGGAAACTGATGCAAGGGGGTGATGATCTGCATGGTTGTTATTACAGCGTGAAGTGCTGCTGCCGGATCTCTGCCAGGTCCAGGCAAATAAAGTTAGGTACGGGGACCAGGGCTGCCGAGAGGGGGGGGGGGGGGGGGACAGGGGGGACAAAAGTCCCCGGGCCCGGGCCTCTGGAGGGGGCCCGGTGCCACCGCAGTCAGGCCCGCCCGCCGTCACTCCTGAACTAACTAACCTTAAACGCCTCCTTCCTTTCCTTTCACCACCTTCGCGGCAAGCAGCAGCAGGGCAGGCCACTCCTTCCTTCCTTGTCCTGCCCTCGCCTGACGTAACGTCCACAAGGGCAGAGCACGGAAGGAACTAGAGGTCTGCCCTGCTGCTGCTTTGCCGCGAAGGTGGTGAAAGGAAAGGAAGGAGGCGTTTAAGGTTAGTTCAGGGCCTGGTAGCGGGGGGGGGGGGGGGGGGCCCGGCGGCGACGATGACCTCGGGTGGGGTGGGGGGGCCTGGGGGCGGCCTTGTCCTGGGCCCAGCTCTGGCTCTCGGCGGCCTTGTCCTGGGCCCGGCTCTGGCTCTCGGCGGCCCTGACGGGGACAGGCTGGAAAGGACCCAGAAAGAGGTCACGGGTGTGGGGCGAGAACTGAGTCATGGGGATAGAAGGGAGAGTGTGCAGGGAAGAGTTATGTAGGGGACAGGAGAGAGAGGATTCAGGAATAGGCCATGAGGGGAGATGAGAGAAGGGGGCAGGGGTCATGAGGAGTGCAAGTTTGGGAGACGAAGGGAACTGTGGAGGTCTGGTTTAAGACATATTGGGTTCTCTCCTAAGTTTGAGGTCTGGGACCCACTCAGTCCGGAAATGGCGATCGCCATTACGGCATAATGTAAGCCACACTGAGCCTGCAAAAAGGTGGGATTAAAATGCAACAAATAAATAAATAAATAAATAAATATTGGATGCTGAATTTGTTTCCACTGCTCAGCTGTCACTCAAAAGCAATACAATATGATGTTAGGCAACTGAAAATTCAAATAAACAGTATTACAATTTCTTCATAGACACCTTGGCTCCTGCAGATTTACCACAGCCCCCATCACAGAATCTTAGATACTAACTGGCAATGTAATGTATGTTCATTTTTCCCTCTCATTCCTGCATCCAGCATCACCTAAAATAATGCATGGCATCTGTTAGTCCATACACACGAGGGAGATTATGTAAAGTGTCACCAGCACAAAGACATCACATGTTTACCATCGTTAGCTAGATGAATCACAAAGGCTTCATCTGCAGATGGGACCCATGATGAGCTAATCCTAGCAGAAAAATTTCCAAGCTAGCTTATATACCCAGTGCACATGTCAAAGGCCCAGCTTTTGCGTACACACGAAGTCAGAATAGAAGAGGCCATTCTGAAACAGCTCCTGCACTTGAAAAGGATGTGGCAATTTTTACTGTGCATACTAGCAGCTAGTTTTGAAAGAGAAACTAGCTAGGTGGTTTCCATTTGAAAATAAGCTTGTGTAACAGACGGTCAAATGTTTTCTTATTTCTGTGGGAAGGGAATAGCACATGCTAGTTTGGAAAACTCCACAAAGAAGCACACTTTTCCCCATCAATTCCTACCACATATTGCAGCAACCTCTCCAGTTCCAAAGAAACAGCCAGAAGGCTGGGAAAGACGATGGCTGTTTGTCTCACTCTCAGGGGTCAGCAACTGAAGTCCCATACCACCCAGTATCCTGTGCTCAACCGTTGTCAACACAGGCCACTAGTATGTGGCCAAATTCCAAAAAAACAAACAGATGCCATGTTGCTTATCCCCAAAATACAAAGCTTCTGGAGTGAGCTTGGGGCTAACAAGAAAACAAGGCCAGGAACTAGAGGATTCTCCACAAGATAGGTGGAATACATAAGGGAGTTATCACATTGCTGTGAGACCCAGCACTGGACTGAGTCCTTTTATGGAGGAATGGCCTAGTGGTTAGAGCACCGGTCTTGCAATCCAGAGGTGGCCGGTTCAAATCCCGCTGCTGCTCCTTGTGACCTTGGGCAAGTCACCATTGCCTCAGGTACAAACTTAGATTGTGAGCCCTCCTGGGACAGAGAAATATCCAGAGTACCTGAATGTAACTCACCTTGAGCTACTACTGAAAAAAAGTGTGAGCAAAATCTAAATAAATAAATATGAGAGCCAAGTCTTGGGGAATAGTCCCCACCCCCCCCCAATTATTTACTATCCTGAAACCAAGGAAGCACCTACAGAGAACAGTTGCGAGGAAGTTATGAACTCATAATATGCGAGTTGGAAAGAGGCTATGCATGTTCAAATCTGCTCATTAAATACTAGGCAGTGGTAGCAAGGTTAGTAGATCCAGACCAATCAGACATCATTCCTGGAAGCCTAACATCAGAAAATATCTCAGTGCCTACCATAGGAGCCAACTTTTCAAAATGATTGGGGGGGGGGGTGCTGAATTTTTTTTTTTTTTTTTTTTTACAGGTAGTGCATTTCCCCCCTCCCCTTCCTCTTCCCCCCTCTCTGAGTTCCAGGCCCCCCTCTCCTTCGAGTTCCAGGCCCCCCTTCCCTCCGAGTGCCAGTCCCAACCCCAACCCGATCTCTTCTCCCACAACAGTCCTCCACCAGTCCACCCTCGCCTTCCTGCGTGCCGCCCACAAAATTTTAAGTCATCTTACCTCGGGGTCCCGGCGGCAGCAGTGAAAGGCGAGCAGGCTCGGCGCTGCAGCCTTCCCTTCTCGCTCAGCTCTGGTCCCGCCCTTGCGGAAACAGGAAATGCCCCTGGGACCAGAGCTGAAAAAGAAGGGAAGGCTGCAGCGCCGAGCCTGCTCGCCTTTCACTGCTACCGCCGGGACCCCGAGGTAAGATGACTTTTAAAATTCTGGGCGGCACGCAGGAATGTGAGGGCGGACCGGCGGAGGACTGTTGAGGCAGAAGAGGGCGGGCACCGGGCAGGTTGGGCTGGCTGGGAAGGGAACTTCCGGTTCAGACTTCTACGGGTGAAAATATTGGGGGTGCTCGAGAACCCACAGCACCCACGGAGTCGGCACCTATGGCGCCTACTAAACCTAATATGGCATTCTTAAAGGAAGGCTGAACCAATTATCTTACCTGTAAAACACCTCTGGTGTCAAACTAAGTGAACTGGCCCTTTCTTTTAAAATACTAGAGGTGGGAGGGCTAGAGGAGAAATCTTTTGAAGTGGGTAATGGCATTGTATAGCTCACTTCAGGTGTGTGTTAGACTGAATGGGACCTGTTCTAGCATTTAACATCCCTGCTATTGGCCATGTCACTACATGGCACAATAGCACAACAGTTACTCTCAAATCAGGATGGTTGTTGGGGGGGGGGGGGGGGGGGGGAGCATATAAAATTGTTGTTGTTCGCAAATAATATTGTTCTGTTCTTCCAGAAGGTGCAAGTTTCATTACCAATGGTAATTAACTATAATCCTAAGTGGAGAGACCTTGTAGATAAACTGGAGAAATGGTCCATGCTTAATTATCTTGGCTAGGAAGAATGGCAACAGTAAAGATGATGGAGCAACCCAAGCTGCTGTATTTGTTCCAAACACTACCCGTAAGGGTGCCTGCTGCATTTTGAATATGGCACAGAAGTTAATGCATTTCATCTGGAATAAACAAACACACCCTAAGATCTCATGGCAGGTGTTGAATCAACCAAAGAATATTGGGGGGGGGGGGGGGGGGGGGGAAGAAATAATGGTGCCACGTATAGGAATTTTATGGTGGCTCAGTTGAGGGCTGTAGTGACTTAGATAACCTCAATCCCGAAACAGTGGGTCTTAATAGAGCAACAAGAAATCTTGGGTACCCCCAAACAGTTTCTTCCATGGTTAGCAAACAGGGGGCTGAAGTGATGAATCCCATCGCCCAGTTAACATTAACAGGCAATCACTCAAGTAGGGAGATACTGATAGAGGGCAAGAAATACACAGGAAGAATGCTGATTAGATAAAATTTAGAATTTCATCCAGGTTTGGTAAACGGGACCTTCAGAGTGTGGGAGAACAACCTGAACTGTGTAGTACAGTTGATGTGACAAGGGAGGGAGTTGAGCTTTGAGGACTGAGGGAAGACTATGAGAGTCCCTCGTTTATGTGCAGGTTAGACATTTTGTTGGAATAGGGAGGGTGCAAGATGGTCAATGCTAAGAAAGGATGGATTTTGAGAAGCTTTGTGCTGGGCCCAACCACTTAAAAGTTCATATATTCTCCAAAATATATGGACTACTATGGCCTCATGTAGTCTCCAACTCAAGGCGTATGGTGATATGGGAGGAGGGATTGTGAGATAAACATAGGAGAAAAGGAGTGGGGGAAACAGGATCCATGATAATCAGGCTATTTGTGTCTACAAAGTGGAGAATGGGTACAAGATGCTATATAGATGGTATATGATCCTCAATAGGAAATGTAATCTAATCTCAATTCTTCTAGACTGCTTATTCTTAATATGGTCCAACGCAGTTTACTTTTGAGTCAAAGAACCAACAAGTATATTAAATTTAAACCCAAATAAAAGTAAACATCATCAGAACATCGTATACATAGAATATTTTCTGGAGTGAGCAGGGAGTGTTGGCAGAACTGGGGACAGGAAGATACTTTCAATTACATTTGGTAGAACAGCAAGAAAAATGATGGGGAGGTGGTATGGACGGAGGTTCTTCTGAATCCTAGGTTCTATTTGCTGCACACTTCGGGCCTCAACATGTGATAGGAAAGAGAAAGATTGGTCACAAACGTATTCTTACATGACCAAAATGAAATAGCAGGAGTACGGTGAAAAAAAAGATTCCCTTTCACCAGTAGGCAATTTGGTACAGCAGTTGGATAAGGTTTGTTACTTTAGTAAACTGACTGCCATGAAGAGGGATGCATTGACGGTGTTTGAGAAGGTTTGAAAGACCTTTGTACCATGGGTCTCTACACAGAGGGATGAACAAGAATAAGAATTGTCAAGAGGGCTACCATATGAAAGGCATATAACCATTTATTTATTTAGTTATTTTCTGCATTTATATCCCACATTTTCCCACCTCTTTGCAGGCTCAACGTGACTTACATTATACCGTAGTGGCGATCGCCATTTCCGGAATGAGAAGTACAGAATATTATTTCAATTATAGAAAATATAAAGTAACATAGAAGAAAATAGATATACAATTCATTTGAGTGGCCTAGTGGTTAGGGTGGTGGACTTTGGTCCTGAGGAACTGAGTTCAATTCCCACTTCAGGCACAGGCAGCTCCTTGTGACTCTGGGCAAGTCACTTAACCCTCCATTGCCCCATGTAAGCCGCATTGAGCCTGCCATGAGTGGGAAAGCACAGGGTACAAATGTAACAAAAATAAAATAGATACTATTGGAGATTCTACATGGAATGTTGCTACTATTGGACATTCTACATGGAATGTTGCTACTATTGGAGACTCTACATGGAATGTTGCTATTCCACTAGCAACATTCCAGGTAGAAGGCTGCGCAGGCTTCTGTTTCTGTGAGTCTGACATCCTGCACGTACGTGCAGGACGTCAGACTCACAGAAGCAGAAGCCTGCGCGGCCACATTGGTGATCTGCAAGGGCCGACTTCTACATGGAATGTTGCTAGTGGAATAGCAACATTCCATGTAGAATCTCAAATAGTAGCAACAGTGGAGGAGTGGCCTAGTGGTTAGGGTGGTGGACTTTGGTCCTGGGGAACTGAGTTCGATTCCCACTTCAGGCACAGGGAGCTCCTTGTGAACTCTGGGCAAGTTACTTAATCCTCCATTGCCCCATGTAAGCCGCATTGAGCCTGCCATGAGTGGGAAAGCACGGGGTACAAATGTAACAAAAATAAAATAGATACTATTGGAGATTCTACATGGAATGTTGCTACTATGGGAGATTCTACATGGAATGTTGCTACTATGGGAGATTCTGTTGCTACTATGGGAGATTCTACATGGAATGTTGCTACTATTGGAGACTCTACATGGAATGTTGCTACTATTGGAGACTCTACATGGAATGTTGCTATTCCACTAGCAACATTCCAGGTAGAAGGCTGCGCAGGCTTCTGTTTCTGTGAGTCTGACATCCTGGTCAGACTCACAGAAGCAGAAGCCTGCGCGGCCACTTTGGTGATCTGCAAGGGCCGACTTCTAAATGGAATGTTGCTAGTGGAATAGCAACATTCCATGTAGAATCTCAAATAGTAGCAACAGTGGAGGAGTGGCCTAGTGGTTAGGGTGGTGGACTTTGGTCCTCGGGAACTGAGGAACTGATTCCCACTTCAGGCACAGGCAGCTCCTTGTGACTCTGGGCAAGTCACTTAACCCTCCATTGCCCCATGTAAGCCGCATTGAGCCTGCCATGAGTGGGAAAGCGCGGGGTACAAATGAAACAAAAAAATTTTTTCAGGTATTTGAGATCAAGGGTAATGTATAACGTTCAATAATGACGATGTGATTAAAGTAACCAAATAAAAGGTGTCAAGTAATGGGCATGGCTATAAGGGAGTGCACTATATGAGCATCTCAATGGGCAAGAGTCTTTTGTGGCCAAGATGGAGGTTGAGAAGCTAGAAATGTTATACACCTACTTGTGGTGTTTATTATTTTATTTGTACCATCTTGATATACCATCATTAAAGTAAAAGGCAAGAGAGCCGTAAGGAGAGAAAGGAAAAAACAGATTGCAGATTCAGTAACAGAATCAACAAGACCTGCTCAAAGAGTTAGGTTTCTACTGCTTTTTTAAATTTCGAATGAGTGTTTTCAGATTGACTTGGCGAAAGGAGGGGGTATTCTAAAGGGAATGTCCCAAATAGACAGATCCATAATCTCTACATGGATGTGTGAGGGAAGGAGTGAGGATTAGCAAGGAGGCTTGAGAGGAGCGAAGGGTCCAAGAGGGAAAATAAAGAGTAATAATGGTAGCCAAGTTCTGTGGCGTACTGAAATCAAATGCACAGTGAACAAAAACAGAATCTTAAATGTAGTACAGGTTGGGATGTCAAGAAATATATATGAAAAAGTTTTTGTTTTTTTTTTTACTTTTCTTTTCTTGGGGGGGGGGGGGGGGTGGCGGATTTTGGGGGGGAGGGAGGGGAGGAAAAAGAGGAACTGTTTTGTATAAAACTTTGCTGAAATGATAAGGTGCATTGTTATATCGAAAATTGTTCCAAGTTCTACCTGGTTGTTTTGAACCAAAATGTTGTACCTGTTTAATTAATAAAAGAAGATTTAAATTAAATGTAGTACAGGTTGAAAGAGGAGTAACGTGATCAAAATGGTTGGCACTATATTGATGTTTGACAGCAGATGATTGAATAAGCTGAAGATATTTAATGGAACTAAGGGGAGGCCATTGTAGAGGGCATTTCAATAGACCAAATTTGAGATTACAAAAGTTGAGCGACAAGTAAGGTTTTGTGGAATGTCTTCTGAAGATGATGATTACACAATAGATGCAATTTGAGTTAAGGGTAAGTTTTAAGTCCAAGACGACCCCCCAGAATTCGAATCTCTTCTTAGAAGGGGAGAGCTGCGTTGCCTATAGGGTGGAAATGGAATAAGAGAACATAGCTCAGTAAGAATAACCGCTTCACTTTTTTTTTTGTATTGGGAAGTCGACAGCGAGTGTGTAATCACTTATCAACTGAATGAAAGCAGATTTGGAGAGGACTAATATCTATTGAAGAGGAGGGAAGAGTGAAAAGAATCAGGATATCATCTGCAGAGAGATACAAACTACAGCCCAGCGACTGTATGAGAAGCAGAAGGGGAACATGAAGACATTAAATAAATGTAGAGGCCAACAGCGTATCCTGAGGAACCCCGCTGTTACAAGGAAATGACTGTGAAAATCTGGGAGGCAGAAGAAACTTGAAAAGAATGCCTGGATAGATAGGAACCCCCCCCCCCCAGTTATGAGCAGTACAATGAATACCTAAGTTGGAAAGACAATGCAGAAGGAGAGGGTGACCTACAAGATCATAAGAAGCAGAGAGATCTAAAAGAATGAGACCACAGAACAAGATTGATCCAAGGCCATTCTGAACTCATTAGTTGGAGGGACTCTGTGCTATAGCTTTGTCTAGGATAAAGTGCAAGTATTTTATTTTATTTTTTAAATGAATAAGCTGGTCCAATACCAGTTTTTCACTTGTTAAGGGGAAGAAGAGCTGTGGGTGGAAGGGGAAGTGATTTTCTACTGAAACTGTGGGCCTGTATTTGTAAATGATGGTTGTATGTGTTTAAATTGATTCAATAAAAATTTAAATGGGTGGAAGGGAGGGAAGAAAGGGAGATGGATGCTTGGCATACCCTCTCAGAGGTGGTGAAGGGGAAAAAAAAACCTAACACAACTCGAAAAAGTATGGGATGAATACAGAAGATCCTTAGTGGCAACAAGATTAAAACTATGGAGTAACTCGAATGGAGCAGAAGTTCAGCCCAAAACAGCACTGATACGACAACGCTGCACATCCAAGGAGGTACTACAGTAATCTGCATCTGAAGGTGGTCACAACCCTAAACATCAGTAGTATGACTAAACTGGAACTCAAGAAAAGCAATGAAGCAGCTCTTATGCTTGCTAAGCAAGCATACTATGTCCATACGACAAAACTCTTTTAGCTGTAACACTGACCAACAATTCATCACACTTTCTCTCCTCAAACCGCCACCTCTGTCTGCCATGAAAGTAAACCACCACCCACTGGCCAAAGAACAAGTGCAAAAGTTCAAGAGACACATCTTGAGTTCTTCACTGAACCCCACTTCTAAATCCTCTCCCATCTTTTTACTCCTCTGATATCCTTACTCCTTTACTAAAATCCAAACTTGTGAAAGGCATTATAGTAAATGAATAAATCAATCTAACTACTTCTTCTTCTAACTCCATTTCCACACAGCTCCTCAGATCGTTCTCTCCTTAAGTCCTCCCCATCATGTCATCACTTCCTACTGCAACTGTTCCTACTGCTTTCAAACACGCTGTGATCACACCATGTCTCATAAACCTTTTATTTGACCCTAAATACCCTGCTTAATTATCCTCTCTCCCTTCTACTAAACTGTTTATCTCTGTTGCCTTACACTGTAACAGTGAACAATCGCAGATAATCAAAAGGGCCCAATTATTCTATCCAGTAATGCAATTAGGGCTGCAACTGCTGTGAGTTTCTTGAATCCACTCCAATCTAGTTTCCATCTTCTCCAGCCCACTGAGGCGGCCTTTACCAAACTTTATAGCAACCACGCCACGGTTAAGACCAGATGCCAGTAACTCAATCCTCATCATCCTTGACCTATCTACTGCTTTTGACCCCATCAATCATGGTCTACGCCTTCAAGCTCTTTGCTCACTTGGAGTCCAGGACTCCATCCTATCTAGAGTCTCCTCTTATTTCTCCCATTGAACCTTTAGTGTATCTCTTGGTAGTTTTCCTATAATAAAATTCGTTGACATGCCTCAAGACTCTGTTCTGAGCCCTCTTCTCTACCTTCTCTATGCTTATTCCCTTGGTACTCTGATCTCCTCCCATGGTTTTTAATACCAACTGTAAGCCTATATTTAGCTGACGCTGGAGCAGCTGTCCGTAATACACCATTATTTGCACAATGATGATCTACATGGGAGAGTTATCAGACTACATCCTACTTTATGATCTCTTCGCAAAAGTCATTGCCTTAAGTAGGCAAAAGAAATCCTTGATAAGCCTGAAACATTTTGAAACAAAGTGATTTGGATTAATTAAAAAAAACAAAACAAAAAAAAAAACCTGAACTGTTCAGCCACATCCACATAAGATATGTTTGGAGAAAAAACATTTAAAGAAACGAACACCTTGCCAAGTGTTAAATGTGTGAACGGATCTATTATATTTTGGGGTTGTGTGGCAGCTACTGACAGGAAATAAGTGCAAGTAAAATGAAGAATGAATGCAACTAGTTAGCAACAGATCCTAGCAACTGATATCCCAAAGTCTGAAAAAAATTGAAGATTAAAGCAATCAAGTAAAATAATCGGGTGGTTTTTAATGCGCTATCTTTGATTTATCAATGATCTATGCTATGGTTCAGGTATATTTTTTGAATGCATTACCTATGTATGAACCGAGACAAGTTTTAAGCTCCGAATTAGCAAAGCAATTATGTGTCCCTACAAGTACAACATATTTTGGTGATACTCGTAACTGAGTTTTTTGGGACCGCTGGTGCGAGTATGTGGAATAGACTTCCTGGACATTTGAGACTCTGTGCAAGTAGACAACAACAATTTAAGAAGTATCTGAAAACTATTGCTTTATGAAGGCCTTCCTTGAGAGATGACTTTGGACTTGTTTTAAACAGTTATCCTAAAGACTGAAATGTTTTTGTAAGAATATTGATAGGGCGAATGTTACGATGTAGTGTATTTGATGACTATATGTATGTTTCGGTATCAAGCATTTGGAAAAAATAGGAATGATAAATGGCTTAAGTATGATCAAAGATGAAAATAATTCCTCATCCTTTTGCAGATCTCATGCTTATTTTTATGAGTTTTAAATAGTTTGATTTAATTTTAACATTTCTTAATAGGAGTTGTCGTATCCTCTCCTGAGGTTTGTGTTTCTTGAACCTCTCTCTATCCAGAGATGTTGTGATGTCCAAAAAAGCATGGCTCGGGGGGGTCTTCATATTACCATAATAGGGAACTATTTTTGTGATGGCACATCAGTGTTGTATTTACCCAAATATCATACCATATATAAGAAATGTACCCTTGTCAACCACACTACTGCTTCCATCGAACAGTACTCTGTAATATGCAACATTAGTTCAGTACTATCATAAAATCTAACAAGAAATCGTTAGGATTCTGTCATTGACACAGCTCCTGAAATGAAGCAAAAGGTTTTCCTTTGACATACAGCTTCACAGTTAAGACATCTGGTTTCATTGGTTAGTGTTCCCTGGAAGATTTCATGGACCCAGGTCTGGTCTGGCCTCTTGACCTCTTCACTCTCCAAACTTCCGTTCTGCAGCTTGCCATTCTGCTTCTCTTGCTTTCTCTCTTCCTGCAACAGGTCAGCCACCGTGTTCAGCAAGTAGTTTAGGAACTCGTGGGCATCCTGTTGCATATAATTATCAAACAGCTCTGGAGATGAAAATTTCAAAAAAGGGAGAAACACAAACGTCAGCAAAGCAAGATCCTCATGAAATATGACAACACATCATCAATACCAAAGAGCAGATGAAAACACAAGTGCCACACAAGACAATGCAAACAATTCTGCAATCAACAGAGCATTTTGGAAAATACTGGGGAAACGTGAACACTGCAGCAAGACTCATATTCGGTAAAACAAAATAGGAAAGTGCTAAACCCCTACGAGAAAAGCTACACTGGCTCCCACTGAAAGAATGCATCACGTTCAAAATATGCACGGAGATGCACCAGCCTACATGTCAGACTTGATAGACCTACCACCCAGGAATGCTAAAAAATCATCCCGCACGTTCCTTAATCTGCACTTCCCCAACTGCAAAGGCCTAAAATACAAACTAATGCATGCGTCTAGCTTTACCTACCTGAGCACACAGCTATGGAACGCATTACCGCGCAACCTAAAAATGATCTACGAACTAACTAACTTCCGCAAACTACCGAAGACCCATCTCTTTAACAAGGCGTATTTCCACTTATCACGATGTATTGTAAGCCACATTGAGCCTGCAAAGAGGTGGGTGGGAAAATGTGGGATACAAATGCAATAAATAAATAAATAATTAAGAAGCGTAAAAAGACCTCAGTGTTTGAAGCCACCTCTAACATAAAACAGTGGGACTTAAACTAGAATACAATCATCGGTCCAACATGCTCAAATGTGGAGAAAAAGACCCTTCCCAAAAATGTATGGGGCCAAAAAACTCCACTTGTACTCTTAAAATTCATCAAAAATTTCACAACCCCCCCCCCCCCCCCAAAAAAAAAAAAAAAAAAACAACTTCGGAATGGCATTAGCTGAAAGCCAAAATTTCAAAGTCACAGCTTGTCAACAATGAAAACACACAGAAAAATCACTTGTCAAAATAAGAAACTTAAAAAAAACAGTATTTGAATGCAAGATTATTACAACATAATCTTGATATGAGGTATTTAGCTTAATTCAAACTGTCCATTGTCTCCAAAACATCCCAACAAGGGCGCCTTGTTTCGCTGCAAGCTGTGTCAGGGGAAATGATCTTTCACATTTCAAAACAGGTGACTGTATTGTTCTAGCTTAGGTCCCACAATTTTACGACAGAGGCGGCTGTGAAAGCTGAAATCTTTTGTTCTTCTTTCTTGACCTATTGGTTACTCGATTGTCAAGAAGATTCAGCAGAATGAATTTTCTACGTTAGGCGTTTTGTTCTGCTACCTTGAAATTTTTGGAATGTGAACATCCTCACCTGGATGCCAAAATTCCCACATTCAACCCCTTTGCAAAATGGGGCTTTGTGTGTGTCACAGTAGTGAGCAGCTTATAACATTTTAAGCGTTACTATCTGCTCTAATCTCACTTCCTCATAAAGAACAATTACTTGTAATATAGGTGTCCTTTTACTAAGATGCGTTAGGTGCTGTGTGCCTAATGAAACATAAATGGCATAATGCTGAATTTGGCTGATCCCTCCCCCCTCAACTTCTGTCTTGAGTTCATGGCTTTCTAATCAGACTCTCTCTTAGGGTCCTGTTTACTAAGCAGCATTATAGGCGTGTTAATGTTTTTAACGCACGTTAACTATTGTGATAAGGCAGGTAAGCAAGGATATAACCAAAAGCAGGGCATCGCAGAACTACAATGTCCAGAATTCCCTAAGGGAGGGGGGAGAAAGGGGTGGGCCCAAAAACCTGGGAGGGATTCTCAGCAAAAGCGGAAGGGAAGGCAGCAGGAAGCAGTTTTCCCCCAGTTACCAGCAGGGGGAGGAATAGCCATGAGGACGCCCAGTTCCCATGGCTGCGTAATCAATACCGGATTCCTGCCAGCTGTGAAGGGAGGACGGGAGATTTTCTGAATGCTCTGAAGCAGGGGGAAGGGAGAGAAGAAAAA
Organism: Microcaecilia unicolor; assembly: GCF_901765095.1. NCBI lineage: Eukaryota > Metazoa > Chordata > Amphibia > Gymnophiona > Siphonopidae > Microcaecilia > Microcaecilia unicolor. Next base: position 13,420,821 of record NC_044037.1, on the reverse strand, counting down.
GAGGAGGAAGCTGAGTTGCCGGAACAGTTGGATGGATTACAAGGAGGAGGAGCGAGACATGACTGCTGATTTGCCAGTCCAAGGGGAGACAGCCAGCATGGACTGGGAATATACTCAAGGTTAACCTCTCCGGCACAAGAGCACGTGGGAGGCCACAGATGTTTGTACTGTGAAGAGGGAGGTGTGCGGCCAGCCCTGCTTGGGACAAAGCTGGTGGAAGTGCTGGAGGAGGAAAGGTATGATGTTCCTATTTCATATAATTTCTTCCTCTTTCTTTGGAGAGTTTTTGTTGTGGAACTGAATTTTGCTAAAAGTAGAATGCGGAGTGGAACTGAATAAATAAGGGAAAACTGAACTTTGCTATCGAGCGAAGGGGACAGTGTGGATAATTAAAACTGTGCCCCAATAGTGAGAGGATCTGGTTTGTTTTGTTCGCGGATGGAGTTGGCATTAAATCTTTTTCTGTTCTGAACTGAGACCTGCTTCAAGAGTACTGCACAAGCATGGAGGCAGAGGTCTAGATTGCTGCATACATTCCCCAGGAAAGGGAGGCGGTATTACACTATGTACATGCCTACAATATCCCTATAGGTGCCTACATGGTTAGCGCATGCGCTAAAAACACTAACGCACTTTCGTAAACAGGGCCCATAATGTCTCCCAATCTGAAACTATGCACTTCCCTAATCCCTACTGCATCGTTCCCCTTTCCCCTACTCTTCAAGGTCACGCCATGACTTATGAATGACAAATTCCGCATTTTGGAAGTCACTTTCGACCCCAAACTCTTGTTTAAACTACACATTAATAAAGTCATTCAATCTTCAGTTAAGTCCTATTTACCTGCTTCATGTGTTCGTACCCTTATTCTCTCTCTGGTCAACACACACTTGGACTACTGTAATGCAGTGTTTTCTGGATTACCCCTATCTTTATTAAAGCGCTTACAACTCGTTCAATCCACTGCCATCAAACATTTACACAATGAACACAAATTCGATCACATAACTCCATTACTCAAAAAAGAACACTGGCTGTTTCCTTTCGCATTCATTACAAATTACTCTTATTGGTTCACAAGAGCCTTCTACCACCTGCTCCTGAATGCGTTTCTAATTTTCTCATTTCCTATATCTCCTCCCAACAAGCTCTCCTCTACCTTCCCTCTCCCTCAGCTATAAGGCTCGACATCACTCGTGCTAAGGCATTTTCTTATGCTGGATCTAAATTCTGGAGTGGAGGAGTGGCCTAGTGGTTAGAGCACCAGTCTTGACATCCAGAGGTGGCCGGTTCAAATCCCACTGCTGCTCCTTGTGATCTTGGGCAAGTCAATTAACCCTCCATTGCCTCAGGTCACCTTGAGCTACTACTGAAAAACATGTGAGCAAAATCCAAATAAATTACTGCTTCACCTTAAATCGAAATCTTCACACCTCATTTTTAAAAATCTTCTTAAATTCTGGCTTTTTAATCAAGCTTTTCCTTTGTAATACATGGGGATATACATTACCAGCCTCTCTGTCCTTCTCTTTCTCTACCTTATTTCAAGCTTTTATTAATAGAAATCAAACAAAATAAAACATGGAAAAGAAAATAAGATGATACCTTTTTTATTGGACATAACTTAATACATTTCTTGATTAGCTTTCGCCCTTCTTCGTCAGATCGGAAATAAGCAAATGTGCTAGCTGACAGTGTATATAAGTGAAAACATTCAAGCATTACTATGACAGTCTGACAGGGTGGGAGGATGGGGGTGGGTCCCAACAGAAAGGACTTAACAAGGATCTGGGGTTCCTAGCCCATTATAAACCATAAAGCTGTATGTCTCTGTTGATCACCCCACCCCTCACCTATCCACACCCATCCTGTTAGAATATCAATGATATGCTTTGATGTCCCCATGCATACCTCCGACCCACCCCCATCCTCCCACCCTGTCAGACTGTCATAGTAATGCTTGAATGTTTTCACTTATATACACTGTCAGCTAGCACATTTGCTTATTTCCGATCTGACGAAGAAGGGCAACCTTCGAAAGCTAATCAAGAAATGTATTAAGTTATGTCCAATAAAAAAGGTATCATCTTATTTTCTTTTCCATGTTTTATTTTGTTTGATTTCTATAGATTCTACATGGAATGTTGCTATTCCACTAGCAACATTCCATGTAGAAGTCGGCCCTTGTAGATCAGCAATGTGGCCGCGCAGGCTTCTGCTTCTGTGAGTCTGACGTCCTGCACGTACGTGCAGGACGTCAGACTCACAGAAACAGAAGCCTGCGCAGCCTTCTACATGGAATGTTGCTAGTGGAATAGCAACATTCCATGTAGAATCTCCAATAGTAGCAACATTCCATGTAGAATCTCCAATAGTATCTATTTTACTGTCATAGTAATGCTTGAATGTTTTCACTTACAGTGGGGGAAATAAGTATTTGATCCCTTGCTGATTTTGTAAGTTTGCCCACTGACAAAGACATGAGCAGCCCATAATTGAAGGGTAGGTTATTGGTAACAGTGAGAGATAGCACATCACAAATTAAATCCGGAAAATCACATTGTGGAAAGTATATGAATTTATTTGCATTCTGCAGAGGGAAATAAGTATTTGATCCCCCACCAACCAGTAAGAGATCTGGCCCCTACAGACCAGGTAGATGCTCCAAATCAACTCGTTACCTGCATGACAGACAGCTGTCGGCAATGGTCACCTGTATGAAAGACACCTGTCCACAGACTCAGTGAATCAGTCAGACTCTAACCTCTACAAAATGGCCAAGAGCAAGGAGCTGTCTAAGGATGTCAGGGACAAGATCATACACCTGCACAAGGCTGGAATGGGCTACAAAACCATCAGTAAGACGCTGGGCGAGAAGGAGACAACTGTTGGTGCCATAGTAAGAAAATGGAAGAAGTACAAAATGACTGTCAATCGACAAAGATCTGGGGCTCCACGCAAAATCTCACCTCGTGGGGTATCCTTGATCATGAGGAAGGTTAGAAATCAGCCTACAACTACAAGGGGGGAACTTGTCAATGATCTCAAGGCAGCTGGGACCACTGTCACCACGAAAACCATTGGTAACACATTACGACATAACGGATTGCAATCCTGCAGTGCCCGCAAGGTCCCCCTGCTCCGGAAGGCACATGTGACGGCCCGTCTGAAGTTTGCCAGTGAACACCTGGATGATGCCGAGAGTGATTGGGAGAAGGTGCTGTGGTCAGATGAGACAAAAATTGAGCTCTTTGGCATGAACTCAACTCGCCGTGTTTGGAGGAAGAGAAATGCTGCCTATGACCCAAAGAACACCGTCCCCACTGTCAAGCATGGAGGTGGAAATGTTATGTTTTGGGGGTGTTTCTCTGCTAAGGGCACAGGACTACTTCACCGCATCAATGGGAGAATGGATGGGGCCATGTACCGTACAATTCTGAGTGACAACCTCCTTCCCTCCGCCAGGGCCTTAAAAATGGGTCGTGGCTGGGTCTTCCAGCACGACAATGACCCAAAACATACAGCCAAGGCAACAAAGGAGTGGCTCAGGAAGAAGCACATTAGGGTCATGGAGTGGCCTAGCCAGTCACCAGACCTTAATCCCATTGAAAACTTATGGAGGGAGCTGAAGCTGCGAGTTGCCAAGCGACAGCCCAGAACTCTTAATGATTTAGAGATGATCTGCAAAGAGGAGTGGACCAAAATTCCTCCTGACATGTGTGCAAACCTCATCATCAACTACAGAAGACGTCTGACCGCTGTGCTTGCCAACAAGGGTTTTGCCACCAAGTATTAGGTCTTGTTTGCCAGAGGGATTAAATACTTATTTCCCTCTGCAGAATGCAAATAAATTCATATACTTTCCACAATGTGATTTTCCGGATTTAATTTGTGATGTGCTATCTCTCACTGTTACCAATAACCTACCCTTCAATTATGGGCTGCTCATGTCTTTGTCAGTGGGCAAACTTACAAAATCAGCAAGGGATCAAATACTTATTTCCCCCACTGTATATACACTGTCAGCTAGCACATTTGCTTATTTCCGATCTGAGGAAGAAGGGCAACCTTCGAAAGCTAATCAAGAAATGTATTAAGTTATGTCCAATAAAAAAGGTATCATCTTATTTTCTTTTCCATGTTTTATTTTGTTTGATTTCTATTGATAACCTTTAAGAGTGGACTAACACGGCTACCACACCTCTCTACCTAAGCTTTTATTATAAACCGCCTTGCTGCCATTTTGGCAAAAGGAAACAAATAAATGTGCTACTGCGTTGCACGTTAGTTTTGGGAAGTGTGCACAATAACCTATATGGTAATTTGGGGGGGATATTTTTTTAGGGGGCATGTCAGGGGCAGAGCACGGGCGTTCCCGCGCTAACCAGTTAGCACATCTCCATTACCGCTGGTGGCAGTAAGTGCTCCTGCGGTCATTTTTTTAAATGGCTGTGTATTAATGGCATCACTTCCTTAATATTCGGAATATTTTCTCCCTATACCGGATTGTCTAATTTTATTATGTCATCCATGTTCTCTATATAATACCAATTGTATCTGTACTCTGGAGTGGCGTAAGCCATGACGGAAAATTGTAAGCCACATTGAGCCTGCAAATAGGTGGGAAAATGTGGGATACAAATGCAACAAATAAATAAACAAACATTAATGAAAGTAAATAGAAAAATGGGGGGTTTACAGCCACGGTAAAAATTGCTTTAGCGTATGAGAATGACCTACAGAAGGGCACGCTAAGGCCATTTTTTTTTTTACTGCAGGTTAGGGAAGGGAAAGGGAAATGGGACTTGATACACCGCCTTTCTGTGGTATTTTGCAACTACATTCAAAGCGGTTTACATATATACAGGTACTTATTTTGTACCTGGGGCAATGGAGGCTTAAGTGACTTGCCCAGAGTCATAAGGAGCTGCAGTGGGAATCAAACCCAGTTCCCCAGGATCAAAGTCTGCTGCACTAACCACTAGGTTACTCCTCTACTAGCGAAGCCTGCCCTTGCAGATCAGCAATGCGGCCGTGCAGGCTTCTGTTTCTGTGAGTCTGACGTCCTGCAAACAGAAGCCTGCGCGGCCGCGTTGCTGATCTGCAAAGGCAGGCTTCTACATGGAATGTTGCTAGTGGAATAGCAACATTCCATCTAGAATCTCAAATAGGGAAAGGGAACTGGGACTTGATATACTGCCTTTCTGTGGTATTTTGCAACTACATTCAAAGCAGTTTACATATATACAGGTACTTATTTTGTACCAGGGGCAATGGAGGATTAAATGACTTGCCCAGAGTCACAGGGAGCTGCAGTGGGAATTGAACCCAGTTCCCCAGGATCAAAGTCTGCTGCACTAACCACTAGGTTACTCCTCTACTAGCGAAGCCTGCCCTTGCAGATCAGCAATGCGGCCGTGCAGGCTTCTGTTTCTGTGAGTCTGACGTCCTGCAAACAGAAGCCTGCGCGGCCGCGTTGCTGATCTGCAAAGGCAGGCTTCTACATGGAATGTTGCTAGTGGAATAGCAACATTCCATCTAGAATCTCAAATAGGGAAAGGGAACTGGGACTTGATATACTGCCTTTCTGTGGTATTTTGCAACTACATTCAAAGCAGTTTACATATATACAGGTACTTATTTTGTACCAGGGGCAATGGAGGATTAAATGACTTGCCCAGAGTCATAAGGAGCTGCAGTGGGAATCAAACCCAGTTCCCCAGGATCAAAGTCTGCTGCACTAACCACTAGGTTACTCCTCTACTAGCGAAGCCTGCCCTTGCAGATCAGCAACGCGGCCGTGCAGGCTTCTGTTTCTGTGAGTCTGACGTCCTGCAAACAGAAGCCTGCGCGGCCGCGTTGCTGATCTGCAAAGGCAGGCTTCTACATGGAATGTTGCTAGTGGAATAGCAACATTCCATCTAGAATCTCAAATAGGGAAAGGGAACTGGGACTTGATATACTGCCTTTCTGTGGTATTTTGCAACTACATTCAAAGCAGTTTACATATATACAGGTACTTATTTTGTACCAGGGGCAATGGAGGATTAAATGACTTGCCCAGAGTCACAGGGAGCTGCAGTGGGAATTGAACCCAGTTCCCCAGGATCAAAGTCTGCTGCACTAACCACTAGGTTACTCCTCTACTAGCGAAGCCTGCCCTTGCAGATCAGCAATGCGGCCGTGCAGGCTTCTGTTTCTGTGAGTCTGACGTCCTGCAAACAGAAGCCTGCGCGGCCGCGTTGCTGATCTGCAAAGGCAGGCTTCTACATGGAATGTTGCTAGTGGAATAGCAACATTCCATCTAGAATCTCAAATAGGGAAAGGGAACTGGGACTTGATATACTGCCTTTCTGTGGTATTTTGCAACTACATTCAAAGCGGTTTACATATATACAGGTACTTATTTTGTACCTGGGGCAATGGAGGCTTAAGTGACTTGCCCAGAGTCATAAGGAGCTGCAGTGGGAATCAAACCCAGTTCCCCAGGATCAAAGTCTGCTGCACTAACCACTAGGTTACTCCTCTACTAGCGAAGCCTGCCCTTGCAGATCAGCAATGCGGCCGTGCAGGCTTCTGTTTCTGTGAGTCTGACGTCCTGCAAACAGAAGCCTGCGCGGCCGCGTTGCTGATCTGCAAAGGCAGGCTTCTACATGGAATGTTGCTAGTGGAATAGCAACATTCCATCTAGAATCTCAAATAGGGAAAGGGAACTGGGACTTGATATACTGCCTTTCTGTGGTATTTTGCAACTACATTCAAAGCAGTTTACATATATACAGGTACTTATTTTGTACCAGGGGCAATGGAGGATTAAATGACTTGCCCAGAGTCACAGGGAGCTGCAGTGGGAATTGAACCCAGTTCCCCAGGATCAAAGTCTGCTGCACTAACCACTAGGTTACTCCTCTACTAGCGAAGCCTGCCCTTGCAGATCAGCAATGCGGCCGTGCAGGCTTCTGTTTCTGTGAGTCTGACGTCCTGCAAACAGAAGCCTGCGCGGCCGCGTTGCTGATCTGCAAAGGCAGGCTTCTACATGGAATGTTGCTAGTGGAATAGCAACATTCCATCTAGAATCTCAAATAGGGAAAGGGAACTGGGACTTGATATACTGCCTTTCTGTGGTATTTGCAACTACATTCAAAGCAGTTTACATATATACAGGTACTTATTTTGTACCAGGGGCAATGGAGGATTAAATGACTTGCCCAGAGTCACAGGGAGCTGCAGTGGGAATTGAACCCAGTTCCCCAGGATCAAAGTCTGCTGCACTAACCACTAGGTTACTCCTCTACTAGCGAAGCCTGCCCTTGCAGATCAGCAATGCGGCCGTGCAAGCTTCTGTTTCTGTGAGTCTGACGTCCTGCAAACAGAAGCCTGCGCGGCCGCGTTGCTGATCTGCAAAGGCAGGCTTCTACATGGAATGTTGCTAGTGGAATAGCAACATTCCATCTAGAATCTCAAATAGGGAAAGGGAACTGGGACTTGATATACTGCCTTTCTGTGGTATTTTGCAACTACATTCAAAGCGGTTTACATATATACAGGTACTTATTTTGTACCTGGGGCAATGGAGGCTTAAGTGACTTGCCCAGAGTCATAAGGAGCTGCAGTGGGAATCAAACCCAGTTCCCCAGGATCAAAGTCTGCTGCACTAACCACTAGGTTACTCCTCTACTAGCGAAGCCTGCCCTTGCAGATCAGCAATGCGGCCGTGCAGGCTTCTGTTTCTGTGAGTCTGACGTCCTGCAAACAGAAGCCTGCGCGGCCGCGTTGCTGATCTGCAAAGGCAGGCTTCTACATGGAATGTTGCTAGTGGAATAGCAACATTCCATCTAGAATCTCAAATAGGGAAAGGGAACTGGGACTTGATATACTGCCTTTCTGTGGTATTTTGCAACTACATTCAAAGCAGTTTACATATATACAGGTACTTATTTTGTACCAGGGGCAATGGAGGATTAAATGACTTGCCCAGAGTCACAGGGAGCTGCAGTGGGAATTGAACCCAGTTCCCCAGGATCAAAGTCTGCTGCACTAACCACTAGGTTACTCCTCTACTAGCGAAGCCTGCCCTTGCAGATCAGCAATGCGGCCGTGCAGGCTTCTGTTTCTGTGAGTCTGACGTCCTGCAAACAGAAGCCTGCGCGGCCGCGTTGCTGATCTGCAAAGGCAGGCTTCTACATGGAATGTTGCTAGTGGAATAGCAACATTCCATCTAGAATCTCAAATAGTAGCAACATTCCATTTAGAATCTCAAATAGTAGCAACATTCCATCTAGAATCTCAAATAGGGAAAGGGAAATGGGACTTGATACACCGCCTTTCTGTGGTATTTTGCAACTACATTCAAAGCGGTTTACATATATTCAGGTACTTATTTTGTACCAGGGGCAATGGAGGGTTAAGTGACTTGCCCAGAGTCACAGGGAGCTGCAGTGGGAATCAAACCCAGTTCCCCAGGATCAAAGTCTGCTGCACTAACCACTAGGTTACTCCTCCGAGGGCCCTGTAATGTCCTACTTCAGCACACACAGAGCTAATGCGTCTCCAGAATGACCTGAATTTGTATTTCATTTATTCTTTAGCCTCAGGAAAACCTGAGAAAATGAACAAGAACCTCTGCACACTGGCATGGACTCTTGATGATTAAGTTAGTTACCTACTGAAGCGACACTCTGCTTCCATTCCTCCTAATCAGAAAGACGAGGAATGTGGCACCCTAGGAAAGAGCTGCTCACTGAACCTTCCCCTCTAAAAGGAATGTGTGCTTTCTGCAGGCATTAATGGACTTTTAATGACACAAAGTACTTCCTTACAGGTGCCAAACAACGTTAACCTTATATTAAAGATATGATGAGGGAGGAAAGATTTCCTGGCTTAAGTGAAAAAATAACTTATTAAATCCAACAACAAAGCAAACTGGATTGGCAGAAGGTAGAAAGGCAACGAGGGAAACAGTTTTTTTTTTTCTTTGACTGAAAAAATACTAGATAAATTATTTGACTTAACGTGACACTGATTTCAGCAAGTAAAGATGGCAGTGCCTGTACATGCCAGAAACCTTGTTACTTGCATGAAAGCTACTTATGTAGGCAGATAATGAACAGCATAACCAGCTAACCTTCAGGGAATGTCACCCACACTCCTAAGGAAATAACTTACAACTATGTCATAATGCAGGGGGCAGAAGGTGTAAGTGTGAAAACCAGTGGCGTAGCAAGACAGCCAATTTTGGGTGGGCCTGAGCCCAAATTGGATGGGCACAACATTTTTTTTCTGCCCCTGTCCTACTCCCACATGTCACCCTCTCTCCTACTTCTATGTCCAACATTTTCTCTCTCTCTCTCTCTCTCTCTCTCCTTCTGCATCTCTCCCTCCCATCCCATGTCCAACTTTCTCCCTCACTCCTTACCCCCCTGTGCAGCAACTCTCGAAGAACTTCTGCCTGAAATTCTTCTCCCCGCTGCTGCCTCGGTCCCTGCAGCATTCGTTTTTTTCGCCCGTCGCCAGCAGCGCTACGATTCACAGAGGCCGCTCCGCTCCCCCCTGAAGCGTCCATCCGGCCCTCTCTGACGCACTTCCTGTTTTCGTAGGGCCGAATGGACGCTGCAGTGGGGAGCGGAGCGGCCTCTGTGAATCGTAGCGCTGCTGGTCACAGGCAAAAAAAAAAAGAATACCGCAGGGACCGAGGCAGCAGCGGGGAGAAGAATTTCAGGCAGGCAACACTCCCGGCAGCGATGTTGTTGGGTTGGGGCGGGCCTAGAGCAAACGTGGGTGGGCCTGGGCCCGTCCAGGCCCACCCGTAGCTACGCCCCTGGTGAAAACCGAGCACACTAGTTTCCAGCTGATTTTTAAACTTTACTCTGCTTCCGGTACTCAAACTATGAGGCTTAACAAAGCTGCATGACCAAGCTCTCTAAACTGATGCCTTACCATTCAAGACCTGGACAGAAATTACAAATTGTAAGCTGATGAATACTCTCAAAATGAGCTCATGCAGGACATCACCGTCCTATGTCCCCCCCCCCCCCCCTTATCCTTACTGAATTAGACAGTGACAGGTTCTTGCAGAATTAAATAATGAGAAATAACAGGAGGAGACCACATTGAGCCCGCAAATAGATGGGAAAATGTGGGATACAAATGCAACAAATCTCTCTATATAAAACGCACCTCCAACGTTCTAATGAAGCCTCTGTTAGCCAACATTCTAAAGTGAAGGGGGTGAGATCGCATTGTGTCTGCCCCGCCCACGCGTCAAACGTGATGATGTCGAGGGCGGAGCAATGACACTCAACCAATCGCAACGCTCAGCAGCGAAGCGTCAGGGAAGGAGGCGGCGCTCTCGACGTCTAGCCTTCCCTTCGCTGTGTTCCGCCTTCTTCTGACGTCAAGGATGACGTCAAAAGAAGGCGGAACACAGCGAAGGGAAACCTAGACGTCGGGAGCGCCGCCTCCTTCCCTGACGCTTCGCTGCCGGAACCGGCACGGAGGTAAATTTAAAAACAAGAAAAAAAAAAAAAAAAACAACCATGTTGGGGGGAGAGAAGAGGGTGGCCACTAAAGAACAACAATGGGAGCGGCAGGGCAGGGGAGAAACGACAGCATGGATGCGAAGGGGGGGGGGGGGGGGAAGAAGAGGGCGGCCCAGGCTGGGACATGGGAGAGAGAGGAGCATGGATGCAAGGGGGGTCATGAAAGGGAGACAGGGGACTTGCTGCAAAAGGATGAATGGAGGCGGCAGGGGACAGAGGAGCATGGATGGGCATGGATTGGGATGGCAGGGCTCAGGAAGAGAGGGCAATTGCTGGAAAGGGATGAATGGAGGGGGCAGGGGACAGAGGAGCATGGATGGGCATGGATTGGGAGGGCAGGACTCAGGGAGAGAGGGAAATTGCTGGATAGGGATGAATAGAGGGGACAGATGGGCATGGATGGAAATGGATTGCAGGGCAGGCCTCAGGGAGAGAGGGGAAATGCTGGATAGGGAAAAATGGAGGGGCCAGGTGACAGATGAGCATGGATTGGAAGGGCAGGACTCAGGGAGAGGGGAATTGCTGGATAGGGATGAATGGAGGGCACAGATGGCCATGGATGCATATGGATTGCAGGGCAGGCCTCAGGCAGAGAGGGGAATTGCTGGATAGGGATGAATGGAGGGGCCAGGTGACAGAGGAGCATGGATTGGAAGGGCAGGACTCAGGGAGAGGGGAATTGCTGGATAGGGATGAATGGAGGAGACAGATGGCCATGGATGGATATGGATTGCAGGGCAGGCCTCAGGCAGAGAGGGGAAATGCTGGATACGGAAAAATGTAGGGGCCAGGTGACAGATGAGCATGGATGGGCATGTATTGGAAGGGCAGGACTCAGGGAGAGGGGAATTGCTGGATAGGGATGAATGGAGGGCACAGATGGCCATGGATGCATATGGATTGCAGGGCAGGCCTCAGGCAGAGAGGGGAAATGCTGGATAGGGAAAAATGGAGGGGCCAGGTGACAGATGAGCATGGATGGGCATGGATTGGAAGGGCAGGACTCGGAGAGGGGAATTGCTGGATAGGGATGAATGGAGGGCACAGATGGCCATGGATGCATATGGATTGCAGGGCAGGCCTCAGGCAGAGAGGGGAATTGCTGGATAGGGATGAATGGAGGGGCCAGGTGACAGAGGAGCATGGATTGGAAGGGCAGGACTCAGGGAGAGGGGAATTGCTGGATAGGGATGAATGGAGGAGACAGATGGCCATGGATGGATATGGATTGCAGGACAGGCCTCAGGCAGAGAGGGGAAATGCTGGATAGGGAAAAATGGAGGGGCCAGGTGACAGAGGGGCATGGATTGGAAGGGCAGGACTCAGGGAGAGGGGAATTGCTGGATAGGGATGAATGGAGGGGACAGATGGGCATGGATGGATATGGATTGCAGAGCAGGCCTCAGGCAGAGAGGGGAAATGCTGGATAGGGAAAAATGGAGGGGCCAGGTGACAGATGAGCATGGATGGGCATGGATTGGAAGGGCAGGACTCAGGGAGAGGGGAATTGCTGGATAGGGATGAATGGAGGGGACAGATGGGCATGGATGGATATGGATTGCAGGGCAGGCCTCAGGCAGAGAGGGAAAATGCTGGATAGGGATGAATAGAGGGAGCAGGGGACAGAGGAGCATGGATGGGCACACACACACACTCTATCACACTGTGTCTCACATACACACTTGCACACACTCTCATTCTCACACACACTCTCTCTCACACACACTCACACTTTCACTCTGACTCTCAAACAGTCACTCTCACATACACTCTCCCAAACATACACACTCCGAGGAAAACCTTGCTAGCGCCCGTTTCATTTGTGTCAGAAACGGGCCTTTTTTACTAGTAATAATAATAATCACTTATTTCTGTGATTTACTGCAAAGTACTGAACATCATCAACTTCCCAAACCATTTTTTTTAAAATCTCAGATAACTGTATACAAGGACTAGCCACACAGGACTACAAAACACACCCGATATACACTTTAACACACACAGCCGTGAAATGAAATTAATAGCTACAAAAGTATAGTAAAAATCTGACAACAGAAGTATAGCTAGTAAACAATGAAAGGGTTAATCATAAGGCAAATGATAAATCAGCTACACACACTGACACCAAGTTTTGGTTTAGAATATGGCAGGCCACATGTTGCGACTCATATTGGGGGCCAAGGATTACAAACACCTGTGCATATCAGATGAAACCCTGATGCCCCTCCCCTCCCCCGTTTGCTTCAATCCCCATCTTACCGTTTTCCTTCCTCAGTCGAGAGATGAATTTCTTGGGTGGGATGACTCCCACTTTCTTCTTTTGCGTGGCAATGCTGTTGAAGAGATCCGAAAGGCACGTCAAGAGACTTTCCTTCTTCCGGGGCTGGACCTTGTATGCCAGAACTTTTTCCCGAAACGGACGACAAAAATAAAGCGCCTGAAGAACCGAGTTGCAGTAGCAGGTGTTGCCGAACTGGTTGAACAGAAAGATGGCAAACAGAACGGTTAAATGTTAGTACTGTCAAAGAGAACTAAGATTACCGCAGGACCTTCCACTCTTGGTTTTTCTGCCTCGTTTTAAACGGGCCATGATTGCCCAGTTTGTCCCTTCTCTGATGACTGAATTAAGTGATGACGTTTTACGGTTATCTACAAAAAGTCAGTGTACAGCACTACTGGTCATATTTGTCCTTTGTAGGTCGGGACACTTTTTAAAGGACACCAACAAAGATATCATATATGACCTACTGTGACTGCATAGCTACAAAGTTCAAACTATGAGGGGAAGGAATTAGCAATCAAATATATCATCATCTACTCTTTTATAACATCACTGAACGAACCTGATACACAGATACCTTCTTTTGCCCCCCGATATTCACGGGCTGTCCAACAGACACACTGGGGTTCTAAGAACACTTTTTCATCTGCATAACCTACGTAAGCTCTTAACGTTAGAGCTCTGGAGTCGGTACACCAAACCTTTGACTCCGACTCTTCCCTTTTTCTGGCCACAACTCCTACTAAGTACAGTAAATCTGAGAAAAATTTAATTACAGAGACAAAGGACATTTATGTACATTTTGTTCTGCTACCTTGCAATTTTTGGAATGTGAACATCCCCACCTGGATGCCAATTAGGATTAACACACCTCAAAATATATTTGAAGTTTGAACAAAGAACCTGAACAAAAAAAAATATATGTGTACAAAATGATACATTTACCATATTTAATATTGTTAAGTTTTTATTTTGAACCTGGAGTCAGAAATCGGCACATTTTTATCAACTCCGACTCCGTCCGAAATTGCTTCCAACTTGGACTCGGACTCCACAGTCCTGCTTAACTTTACTACAAACAACTAGATGCACAAGCCATCATCAGAAGAATTAGCACCAGAGTCTCAATTGTTCAATGGGCTTTATCTCTTCCCTTTCTACTACCCCATTCAAGTTAGACATTTAGAAGCCAGTTTTCAGCTTTTCATGGTGTCTGCAGGCTGGTCACTGCTTGGTACCCACAGGCCTGCAAGCGCATTTTAGGCAGAGTTTCCCTTTCAAAACCCAATGGGTGGCTGATGCTGAAGCAATTTTGCACTCTCCACACTCTACAAGAGCAAGTAGGAGACGTAAAGATGGGAAAAGAATCGATCTTGTAAACTGCTTTGAACGAGCAGCATTGTTTGTAAAGGGGCACCTAAATCTTTAAAAAAATAAAAAGTAAGAATATATAGGGATTCAAAAATAAAATCTCCCCAAGTACTTCTAGAAGTCTGTCCCAATCCCACCTGCATGGCTGCCCCATTTGTTTGTTTGTTTTGTTACATTTGTACCCCGCGCTTTCCCACTCATGGCAGGCTCAATGTGGCTTACATGGGGCAATGGAGGGTTAAATGACTTGCCCAGAGTCACAAGGAGCTGTCTGTGCTGGGAATCGAACTCAGTTCCCCAGGACCAAAGTCCACCACCCTAACCACTAGGCTACTCCTCCACTGTTGCTACTATTTGAGATTCTAAATGGAATGTTAATGTTGCTATTCCACCAGCAACATTCCATGTAGAAGTCGGCCCTTGCAGATCACCAATGTGGCCGCGCAGGCTTCTGCTTCTGTGAGTCTGACGTCCTGCACGTACGTGCAGGACGTCAGACTCACAGAAAAAGAAGCCTGCGCAGCCTTCTACATGGAATGTTGCTAGTGGAATAGCAATATTCCATGTAGAATCTCCAATGGTAGCAACATTCCATGTAGAATCTCCAAAGTATCTATTTTATTTTTGTTACATTTGTACCCTGCGCTTTCCCACTCATGGCAGGCTCAATGTGGCTTACATGGGGCAATGGAGGGTTAAATGACTTGCCCAGAGTCACAAGGAGCTGTCTGTGCTGGGAATCGAACTCAGTTCCCCAGGACCAAAGTCCACCACCCTAACCACTAGGCTACTCCTCCACTGTTGCTACTATTTGAGATTCTAAATGGAATGTTAATGTTGCTATTCCACTAGCAACATTCCATGTAGAAGTCGGCCCTTGCAGATCACCAATGTGGCCGCGCAGGCTTCTGCTTCTGTGAGTCTGACGTCCTGCACGTACGTGCAGGACGTCAGACTCACAGAAAAAGAAGCCTGCGCAGCCTTCTACATGGAATGTTGCTAGTGGAATAGCAATATTCCATGTAGAATCTCCAATGGTAGCAACATTCCATGTAGAATCTCCAAAGTATCTATTTTATTTTTGTTACATTTGTACCCTGCGCTTTCCCACTCATGGCAGGCTCAATGTGGCTTACATGGGGCAATGGAGGGTTAAGTGACTTGCCCAGAGTCACAAGGAGCTGCCTGTGCTGGGAATCGAACTCAGTTCCTCAGTTCCCCAGGACCAAAGTCCACCACTCCTAACCACTAGGCCACTCCTCCACTCCTTTTTAAAAGGTGATTTTCCACAGGTAACCTGTTTCCCCAGGGAACTCCTTTACAAACTGTCCATTTAAAGGGGCTGAAGAATTCAGATATCCATGTTCAACTACCTCCAGTGGCTGACCAAGAGTATGTCTCAGTGCTGCACCAGATGCTCAGTCTCAGCCCTCACCATACGGTCTCAGGGCAGGCAGGGCCGTGCCGATGCGGTAAGCGGGGTAAGCGCCGCAGGGGGGCGCCCACCTCTGGAGGGCGCCGCCGTGGTGCTTACTCTCGCCCCGCACCACCGAGGCCTTTAAATCTTTTACCTGGTCGCAGCAGCGTCAGTGAAAGCGCTGCCGACGTCTCCCTTCCCTTGCACTCATTGGTTCCCTCAGTGTCCCACCTTCTTCTGACGTTAGAAGAAGGCGGACACTGAGGGAACCAAGAGCGCGAAGGGAAGGGAGCTTTCACTGACGCTGCTGCGACCGGAAGTAAAAGATTTAAAGGCCCCAGGGCGCGGAGGAAAGAGCAGAGAGGCATAGGCGCCCCGTATAAGAGGCTTGGGGAGGCTAAGCCTCCCCAGCCCAACCATGACCTTTAAAACCGGCTCCGGCCCCCACCTGGCAGTGTCGACGGCGTCCCCTGTGCCTTTGGGCAGCTTACCGGCACACGCAGCACTTCTCTTGTTTCTCCTCTTCGTTGCCGTCGTCCCACCCCCCCCCCTTCACGCGATTCGCGAACCGCTTAGCACTGCTTAAAAAAAAAATTTACACGTCAGCAGGAACAGGCTGCTTCAGCCAATCCCAGGAGCCTTCCTTCAGCCCTCAGGGGCGGAACACGCTGAAGGAAGGCCCCTGGGATTGGCTGAAGCAGCCTGTTCCTGCTGACGTGTAATTTTTTTTTTTAAGCAGTGCTAAGCGGTTCGCGAATCGCGTGAAGGGGGGGGGGTGGGACGACGGCAACGAAGAGGAGAAACAAGAGAAGTGCTGCGTGTGCCAGTAAGCTGCCCAAAGGCACAGGGGACGCCGTCGACACTGCCAGGTGGGGACCGCCGTCGCTGAGCCAGGCAGTTCTAGAATTGTTTAAATCTACTAGTTTTAACTTCCAGCCAGCTAGCTTACACTTCAGCAGTGCTTTTACAGAAATGGGTCGGGTAACTTTGCAAGGACTATGGACTCCTGAAAAGGAGAAGAGTGTTTTGTACTTTGACATTTGTTTAAGGCGCTATATGTTTTAGTGGAGGTTGAGAGACAGGAAAAATAATGGCATAGAACAGCATAATGTTGTAATTTTTTTGTCTGATCGATCTGTGTCTTGCTGAACGTTTTTGTTAAAATATTTCAGCACTCAAAAGTACACTATTCTGAGTACGTGCATTCCACAGCAAGCATTATGCACTGAACAGTACTTTGGACAGCTATGCTGTGCTTCCAACCTGTATGGTTGTTGTTACCATTGTCCCTATTAAGGATATTTAAAGGAAAACAAGTGTACCAATGAATAGAAGTATTCATACTGTTATAGTTGTTAAAATACATTTTAAAAATGTAATCTGAAAGATAATTTTACATGGACTGGGCAAGATGATTTGAAAATTTTGTTTCCCTGTATTGCTAGCACTCTCGCACTGAATATCCTTACAGCTGGTTTGTAAGACCACTGAACTGACTGTATTGTGCTCTAGTACCCACATCCATAATGAGTCTTAATTAAAACAAATAAATCATAAATACTGAATTAAATCCAACCAGTAAATGTTCAATTTTGTTTTAATCCTGTTGATACATTTTGAGTTAGAAAACGAATGCAGTGTTAGAATAAGTGAATAAATTCCTTTATTTTTGACAGTTTACCTCATTTGCTTCAAATTATGTATTATCTTAGCTCTCGTTTAAATTAGTATATACAGATTGTACAGCACTAAACCATTGAGCCTTTGATAGTCTTATCGTAAAAGATGCACCCTTTCCTTTCTCATGGCCTGGTCATAGATTCTTGTCATGGTGTGGAGCAGAATTCATACAGGCCTTCCTTTTAAACTCCACTGCCTGGAACTTGATTTAAATTTGGTGTCCTAGCTGTAAAAGGCTCTGTGCAACATTGTGAAGATTCCTTTTGAGCAATCCAATCTCTTATGAGTGCTTCATGCTCCAAACTAGGTGTAGTGAACCCCAAGCCCCTGATTTGTCTCCTCACTGCTGTGACTTGGCTGCCTTTGATGAATGTATAGGTGGTGGATGCTTGGAATGCCCTCCCGCGGGAGGTGGTGGAGATGAAAACGGTAACGGAATTCAAACATGCGTGTGATATGCATAAAGGAATCCTGTGCAGAAGGAATGGATCCTCAGAAGCTTAGCCGAAATTGGGTGGCGGAGCAGGTGGGGGGAAGAGGGGTTGGTGGTTGGGAGGCGAGGATAGTGGAGGCCAGACTTCTACGGTCTGTGCCTGAGCCGGTGATGAGAGGCGGGACTGGTGGTTTGGAGGCAGGAAGTACTGCTGGGCAGACTTGTACGGTCTGTGCCCTGAATAAGGCAGGTACAAATCAAGGTAAGGAATACACATATGTTTGTCTTGTTGGGCAGACTGGATGGACCGTGTAGGTCTTTTTCTGCCATCATCTACTATGTTACTATGTATATTTTTTAATTCACAAAGAGAGAGTCTGTGAGACAATCCTGCTTATTTTCGAAGGAGAAGGGCGGCCATCTTCTGCCCTGCGTGTGCGCCTGTGAAGGGAGAAAATCGCCTCGCTGGTATCGGCCTTCCCTCGCTGTGTCCTACCCTCGAGGAAATAGGAAGTTACCTCAGAAGAGGGCGGGACACAGCGAGGGAAGGCCCGACGCCAGCGAGGTGATTTTCTCCCTTCA
The DNA here is from genome assembly GCF_901765095.1 of Microcaecilia unicolor. Classification (NCBI taxonomy): domain Eukaryota; kingdom Metazoa; phylum Chordata; class Amphibia; order Gymnophiona; family Siphonopidae; genus Microcaecilia; species Microcaecilia unicolor. Next base: position 13,402,519 of record NC_044037.1, on the reverse strand, counting down.
CAGCACACGCAGGGCAGACGGGAGGCGTTGCCTGCGTTGCTGCATAGATTTAAAAAAAAAAGGCAGGGTGGTGGCAGGAGAAGAGGGCTCTGTCGGCTCTCGATGGACAGGGGCTCAGATGGGAGAGGGGGAGCTCACAGGGGAGAAGGGGATTGGGGGAGGGGTGGGGGAGCTCAGGGGTTCTCAGAGGGGAGAAAGGGATTGTGGAGGGTGGGGGAGCTCAGAGGGGAGAAGGGGATTGGGGAGGGGTGGTGGGGGGCACCAACTGATAGTCTGCAGGGGGGCGCCAGAGACCCTAGGCACGGCCCTGAGGGCAGAGCAGTTTGGAAGATTACTTTCAACTTACTACTACTAATCATTTCTATAGCGATACTATGCACATGCAGAGCTGTACACTTAAACATGTAAGAGACAGTCCTTGATCAACAGAGCTTAAAATCTAAATCAGAACAGACAAACCGGACAAATAAGGGAATTACTTAAGGTGGGAATGATAACTTGCATAAGTTAAAAAAAAAAACAAAAAACTAAAATTAGACATGCATATGTGTGTGTACAACCAAAATTAGTCTTTTGCTGGGGTTTTCTAATGATTTTGGCTTCACAGACATGAGAATCTTTTTAAATTTGGATACTGAAATGATTCCATTTCCAAAAATAGAAGCTTTGCTTAACCTCTGCATAACATCTCTGCCCTTTCCTGCTGCTTTCAGAAAATCAGAGAACAAACTAAAAGAACCATCAGGAACTTTCAGCACTCCTGTCTGACCAACAGCTACAGGAATGGCTATGTTTGAGGGTAGAGAGAAATGAGTGCAAGTCAGGTGAAAAAAAAAGTTCTAAAAATATGTATCATCACTTAGTTATTTATAACAGAATAGGGAACACACTATGTTTTGCTTATTAAGAACACAAACCTCAGAAATTTGGCAATGGTTATTAATATATCATTTCCTGTTCTTTCCTCCTAAAAACTGCACGTAGGAAAGATGATTCATTGTGCATCACTAACTAGTCAATGCTGGAAAGATATCTCTGAAGAAGGCTAATGAATCAGCTAAGTAAACCTGCAGCACAGGCAGGCGACAGCAAAAGAAAAGGCTTCATTGGTTGTTATGTGACAGCAAAGAGGTTATATTGAGAACAGGAGATGGTAGGAGGCTATCTAGCCCATTATATGGGTTGAAGCCAGTGGGCGGAGATTGCCTCCATACTGGTTCACCCAAATTAATAGCAAACGCTACTGAAAACAACAGTAAAAGATTAGACAAAGGACTACATATGCGTGGTCCGTCTGTAAAAAGTCAAAGGCTGTTCCAGTTGGACAGGCAGTGCCTTAAAATATTGAGGACAAAAGTTTCTTGTTTTTTTTTTTAACTGATCTGACAGATTTTTAATTTATTTGAAAGCTTCCCATATGTAGATAAAAATATCATGAAATCAAAAATGAATATCACTACAACACCTTAAAAAAATTATTGGAAACAGCACTAATAAAGGCTGTATTTTGTGCTCATTTTTCTACTCTGTTCTATGTAATACAGTAATAAATACCTGGCCAAATTTCAGTGAGTATATCCTGTTTACTGATGGGTTCATCTTAACTGTTGTTGTAATCTGCCTTGGGAAGCTTGGTGTTATAAGTAAAATTAAACTCTCCTTTCACTGGGGCACATGGAATCACATCTTCACCTCAAATCTTTGGTACAAATGGATTATTCTGTTTTGACCATCTTTCAGGGACAAGTGGCTTTCATAAGTCAAAATAATACAAATAAATATTTTCTTTCATGCAAATTTCTCATTTGTTTAAACATAACTAAACGGGCCATAAGCCCCTAATGTAGTCCATTGGTTTTCTTATATTTTGTCCTTGTGATGACTTATAATGCGCCAAAACTGGAAATACAAGCAAGACATAATAATAGAATTCAGTAACATCCAAAATGTATTAACATTATAATTTTGTTCACATTTGCGTAATAACTGAGAAAATGCCGTTGAAAAATGATCTGAAGAATAAATAAATATATATCACAGAGCTGGAAAATGTTGGTACATTTAGACTGACTCCTTCTGCATGAAGGTAGCTCTGCCCTCATTATTGAATATCAAATAGTAGTAATAAACAATATTAAGTGCATTTTTATAAAATACCACTGCATTCCAGAAAACAAAAGGAGCAAGTTCCCACAAACCACCTTTCTCTTTTGATCTAGGCACAGGAAAAAAAAAAAAGATTTTAAATGCTCCCAGGTTTCAACCTATTTCACGTTTAATGTGGGATGTAAGTATCATAAATAAGTAAATAAATAGAAACTTTGAATGTTGAGCATCTGATTCTCATAACATGATGTCTGTTTTAGTATCCCTATAACTAGCCCCTCCAAATGACACACTGATTACAATTTGTAATAAATTACTACTCTACCTATAAAAAGGCATTGTTATTATATTTCCTCTGTGTACACCCCCATATGCTGCACAGCCTGGTATGTTTGAAAATATAAGTGAGATTAAATAAAAATACTAATAAAGAACGACAACGTGGATGCAGCATTTCATAGGTTTGTTTGCTTTGTTTTACGTGTACGTAGAACGACGGCTGCGAGGGGGAAGGGGAAACAGAGACTGCCTAAGTGGCTTTAACTTTTTGACGTCATGCCGTCTCCTGTTCTCAAGCAAACCTCCTTGGCTCTAGCATTGTATTTTGTGGCAAAGTTAGGCTTTTATCTGATAGAAAGGCTGAAACAACATTGCTGTCCTTAAAGATAAAGTCTCCTTGTCTGAAGAAGGACTAGCTAGTGAACTGGACATTTCTAATGGTCTAGGAAGCTCATCCCCTTTGGATAAAATTCTTCCATTGATCCAAGAGGCCTCCACTTGCAGCAAAAATCTATTTTGGATTCAGGACCAATATAGCTCCTAGAATTGCAAACTAATGCAATAAACAAACATGGCTTAAAGATTATTAATATGACAAATGCTGGTTAACTGTATTTCATATGGGAAGGCAGGAGATTAATTATAGCTATAGCAGAATATCAAAGACTCCATATTTATAGGTGCATGAAGAAGACCTCTTCTAGCACCAGGTGCCAGCCTCAAAACATTCAGAGGATGATCAGGACAGCCTCAAAGCCTCTAACGTGCTGAAGGACACAGTATTTGCAGTTATAACCCTCAAGGCTACAGGCAAAATAATACCTGAAAGAAATACAAATTGAACTTTCTTATTTCCTGCAAGAAAACATTACTCTTGAAGGTGGCGGAACACCTTTGTGGCTGAAAGGGCCAAATAAACCAAGCTCCCAAGTTGCCAACGCTATGTTAGGCAAAAAAGTGGTCGGGCCCCAGCCCCAGCTGCCCACCCTATTCTGCTGCAGGCTAGAAAAGTACCCTCTGGTGCATTTTAAGAACATACCAATACAAATGGCGAGACTCTCTCATCAGCTTGCTGCCTTTTGCTTGAACTGCTTAGTTCTCTTTACAAGTGTCACATAAAAAGGACAATATGTAAGACCACTCTTGCAAAATTTGAGATGTAAAGTTATCGCTTATTTCATATTTCAAACACTCCACCATAACCACCCCAAACTTTACCCTTCCCCTCTCTAACACTTTGAAAATTCTTGGAGTCACCATCGATCGAAATCTCACACTTGAAAACCATGTGAAAAATACCAGCAAGAAAATGTTCCATTCCATGTGGAAGGTCAAAAGAGTAAAAACTTTCGGGAAGGGTGGGAGATGGAGATTAGCACAATGATGTTAATGGCTGAAGAGACATGGAACTGTAAAAAGCAATCATTCCAAATGTTATCTAGTTTGTGAAAGGTAAATGTTTAATGTCGATTTTATATGGTTACGGAAAAAACATAAATAAAAAACTAAAAAAAAAAAAAAAAGAGTAAAAACTTTCTTCCCAAGAGCTATTTTTCGAAACCTGGTACAATCAATGGTACTTAGCCACCTGGACTATTGCAATGCACTTTACACCGGCTGTAAGAACAGATTATCAAGAAACTTCAAACTGCCCAAAATACCGCAGCCAGACTTATATTTGGAAAAACAAAATATGAAAGTGCAAAACCCTAAGAGAGAAACTACACTGGCTCCCAATCAAAGAATGCCATCAAGTTCAAGATTTGCACGATTGTCCACAAAATCATTTACGGAGGCGCCCCGTCATATATGCTTGACCTTGTGGACCTCCCACCTAGAAATGCCAAAAGATCTGCCCGTACTTTTCTTAACCTGCACTTCCCCAGCTGCAAAGGACTAAAATACAAACTAACACATGCGTCCAGCTTTTCCTACATGAGCACGCAATTGTGGAAGGCTATACCAAACCACCTGAAAACAATCAACAAAATCATTAACTTTCGCAAATCGCTGAAAACTTACCTTTTCACCAAAGCCGATCACGAAAATCCATAACCAATTCTAACATATCATTACTCATTCCTCGCGGTGATTGTCTTTTATAACTGCTTTATTAGACTAACTTACTATCCTGATATATCTGTCACATCAATTGTATTTTTTGTACCCTGATTTGGTGATGCCATAACAGGTCTTTGTAAGCCACATTGAGCCTGCAAATAGGTGGGAAAATGTGGGATACAAGTGCGATAAATAAATAAAATAAATAGCCATTGGAGCACTGAGTTATATACTAGCAACGTAGTCTTGCCTACCCAATCTTTTCCCAAACAGTAAACTTGATTGTAGCATTACGTAAAATTGTGTTTCGCAAAGAACTTCATAATGAACAAAATTGTACATTTCACTACGTATACATTTCTCATTCTGTTGGGTCAACCTCCTCAACTGATGAAATAAGAAGTGGTCTCATGGACCATTTTTCTTTAATTTCTTTTTAAAATAAAAACTTAAAAGTTATGTTTCCTGAGTGTAGGTGTTGATTCTGACGACAGTAAGTTTACCATTTGCCATGAAGGTCTTGGCACACAAAAGGTGAACCTCCACTGGGGATAAATTTCTACCAGAATCTGGGTAAAATTAAAATTGAATCACTTGATTTGCTGCCACACCACCCAATAAACTCCATTGTCAATCCTTCAGTCACCACTGCTGTCATCTGCAACCTGTACCAGGGTCTCCTTCCTTTGTCTCATTTCGCCACTAATCTTCCTGTGCGTAACATATGCACAGCCACCAGTTATTAGACAAGAAAGTAAACGTTTCAGTGTGACACCAGGCTAGTATTTTATATGTTCAACCAAGGACTTAAAGCTTCATGGTTTTTTTTTTTTCGTACTCTGAATCACAATTTTAAAAACAGAACGAGAACATAAGGTCAACCAAATGGCAGGGACGCCAGTCAAAAATAAACAAGATAAATACTTACATTGACCAAGCCAAAGTAGTGCTCATTTACAGGAAACTGCTCGGGACCAATCTCTTTCTCTAAAGCAGAGGCATTGGTGCCCTGTGGGAACAAAACAGATCAGGAATGAGTCAAATGCCTTTAAACAGAAATCACAACAAGACAAAGTCCATAGCCCAGAGATTCAGTGCGTCGTCCTTAGTCTGATTAACACCAGCCAGCACTCCCACAAGGCAACTTCGCACCTCCAGCAAGATTAACATGCCAAGGCATCATACATTCAACTACTTTGCATCCAGTATACGAAACAAGGTACAGTTATGCATTCGTGTTGCCTTTTCTTGAGTCTAGTGGATTATGCTCTCCCTCCACCAGATGGAGACAGAGTAAAACTGCTTGGTTTCCATTTCTGTACTGGTGCAGTGGGGAAGCTAATCAGCGTTGCTCTGCCTGCAGCAGGTCACATGGACTGGAACAGCAAGAAAGTCGTTGGATCTTCGCTCCAGCAGCACAGACCCTCTTGGGTCTACTAACACATGTAGACCAAGGAGCTAGAACCCTAGAGGTTCTTCCTGGCTTCAGTCAGTGAGCTGTTCCTACCCATCCCTTCCTCGGGACCTCAGGCTAGGCCTCAAAGCCAGACAGAGGCCCTGCTTGTAACCTCCTGGTCTGGGACAATAAATAAGGTAAAGGCATATTGTGTGTACTGAAGGCCCCAGAGACTCTAGAGGCAGGTGGCTCATTTCCAGAAGGTCAAGCAGACTACATCGTTTTTTTTTTTCCCCACTGCACATTCTGGTTCAAAGCAGCTACTTTGTTACTGTAGTTTAGAGCAGGAAGGCCACAGGTAAGCTTTTGCAGCTGTTATGGGAGTTGGGGGAGGGGGAAGGGAAGGAAGGACTAGTCCCTGCATCATGACCCGGTTTTCACCAGGAGTTTCTCCACAGGGATGGACAGTCCTTCCATATTAACTCCCCTGGCTTGAATAGGAGCAAAAAAAAAAAAAAAATTGTCAAGGTATCTTCAGTTTCTGGATCTTTCTCACTTTCTTTTTCCACTCTGAAACAAGAATAATTTAGACGCCAACTGAATTTCAGTTTTAGTGCTGAAACTGGACCAAAATCTGAATTCAGCCTGCTGTGTACTCCTAGTACTTCCACCCACTTCCCCTCCCGGAGTGGACGAGCCCCCTCTCTCCTGCCCCCCTAAACTGGAGCGCCCCCACCATCTTTCCCCCACCTTGAATCCACCGAAAGAACCTCTCGGGCCTACCTTAGAGTCCCTGCTGGTCTACCGTCTAGTCAGGGCAGGAGTGATCCTCAAGTCGCTCCTGCTCATGCCACCATCAAAACTGCTGCCACAAAACTGCCAGTGAAGTTGCAAGAACCATTGAGAGATTGGAGCCAGCATGGGCAGGGGTGATTCCAGTCATTAAGGTGGCCGTTTTACATAAAGATTTGATTTAGGCATGTATATAGTTGGATGGCTGGTAAGCACGCTGGTCACTTGCCTTCCTGATGCAAAGGTGGCAGACCTCGTACATCACCTAGATAAGATATTGGACAATGCTGGGAAGGAGCAGTCTATGTGGGTACCAATGATATGGGAAAGTGGAGGAGGGAGGTTCTGGAAGCCAAATTTTGGCTCTTAAATAGAAACCTGAAATCTAGGGTAGCATTCTCAGAAATGCTCCCCTTTCCATGTGCAGGACCCAAGAGGCAGGCAAAGCTCCAGAGTCTCCATACATGGATAAGATGATGGTGCAGGGAAGAGGGGTTTAGATTTGTTAGAAAATGGGTCACATTCTGGGGAAGGGGAAGACTATCCTGAAAAGAAAGGCTCCACCTTAAGCGGTGTGGAACTAGGTTGATGGCGATACTGTTAAAAAAGGCGATAGAGCAGCTTTTAAACTGGAACCTGGAGAGAAGCCAGGTCTTTATCTGCCGTCATTTACTATGTTAGGGTAAGCACTGCAAAGAAACAAGAAAACCTTATGTATATATGAGAGTGACTAAAGGGAAGTCCGCACTAGTCAACACCTTAACTCTTTATTCCCCAGTTTCTTAAGCATCTGCATTAGCCCTGCCCAGCTTTGCAAAACCATCAAGGGAAGACCATTACAAGCATTCCCACCTACAACCTTCCAGGAATTGTGTTTCAGACTCTTGATTCTCTCCCACATACACATCACTCATTCCTCCCACTTGGGTGAAATAACAGGCTGACTTCTGTTTCAATTATATGTGCTTTTTGTTACGACATTAATAAAGCATGAAACGTCAGGTAGAAAAATAAGTGTCACTGAAGGGCTCTGCAACTTCTGAATCTACTACTACTACTTAACATTTCTAAAGCGCTACTAGGGTTACGCAGCGCTGTACAATTTAACATGGAAGGACAGTCCTTGCTCGAAGAGCTTACAATCTAAAAAGACAAATGTACAGTTAATCAGATAGGTCAGACAGATTGGGGCAACCTATATGTTCGAAAGGTTAGGTTCCGAATGCAGCATTGAAGAGGTGAGCTTTAAGCAAGGATTTGAAGATGGGTAGGGAGGGGGCTTGGCGTAGGGATTCAGGAAGACTGTTCCAGGCATAGGGTGAGGCAAGGCAAAATGAGCGGAGCCTGGAGTTGGCAATGGTGGAGAAGGGTACTGAGAGGAGGGATTTGTCATGTGAGCTAAAAGCTTATTCCAGCAGTGAAGGAATCCCAACACTATCGTCTACACAAGTCTGTAGCACGTGGTTCCTGCTTTCATCCATTATCAACTCAACCCTAACCAGTTACTCTCAACTCCTAGCCTGGGCTTTCTGTACATCACAAAGAGGACAGGCTGTCTGATTTAGAAAGACATTTGCAGCCATTTGTTCCCCATTAATCCAAGTCTGTGGCACCTTTGGGACGGCAGAGACATATTTTTGGAAGTGCTGATGAATGTTAGCTAATCCTGAGAAAATGGAAAATTTGCAGCCTTCCTGGGGCAGAAACAAGTTACGGTTTATGAAAAAGAATCATCATAAAACTGTCGCTAATCTGAAGACCATGCATTACATATTCTGTTACTGAGAACTACACTTTGCATACTTAGCTTTCTCAGACTATGATATGAACCTGAAACCACAACAAACTGGACTCATTCTGCACGTTCAGAGATCAGAATTTATACTAACGTTTCAGTTTTGATGATTCACTGCTATAGCCGTGTTCAATGAAAAGAACTGCCAGAAAACAAATCAACCAAAATGTTTATTCTATGTAGAGCCAGCCTGATTCCAGGCTCTGCCCCCTGCTCCTCAAGGCCAGTCAAGTTTGAGGATGCTGTGAAAACAATGCTCGTAGTTTCTGAGGGGAGGGGGAGAGCCCTGGGTGTTACTCTGTAACTATACCTGCAAACCAACATGGAGAGTACATTTAGTGGGCTCTGAAAGGAGTTGTGATCCAGGTCATAGTAAGAAAAGTCCTAGGAACCACAAATAAAAGTTAGTGATCCCTGGAAGGACTACAAGAGCATACAGACACTGTGCAGCAATGAAAACTTACAGGCAATAAAAGAGCAATTAAAAGATCTAGTGCAATTTATTACTCTCTGTCCACATGAGATTTTTAATGTCTAGGGCTTTTTCTAAAGAAGAAAGTAAAGGATATTTATGTATAGGCCTGAAACTCAGTAAGAATACTAGTTCTCCTGGGGGGGGGGGGGGAGGGGGAGAGAGAGAGAGACTGTCTTCATCACTGCATAACTGGAATCTATGAGTTTGACCCAGGGACATAAAAGTACATAAGCACCGCCATACTGGGAAAAGACCAACGGTCCATCAAGCCCAGCATCCTGTCTCCGACAGCGGCCAATCCAGGCTTCAAGAACCCAGCAACCCCCCCCCCCCCCCCCCCAAAAAAAAAAAAAAAAAAAAAAATTAATAATGTTCAATGGACTTTTCCCTCGGGAATCTGTCCAAACCCCCTTTAAATTCCGTAAGGCCAGCTGCTGTCACTACATTCTCCGGCAACGAGTTCCAGAGTCCAACTACACGCTGAGTAAAGAAAAACTTTCTCCTATTTGTTTTAAATCTACCATGTTCTAGCTTCGTCTTATGGCCCCTGGTTTTGTTGTTGTTTGAAAGTGTAAACAAACGCTTCACATCTGTCCGCTCTACTCCGCTCATTATCTTGTAGACTTCTATCATATCACCCCTCAGCCGCCTTTTCTCCAAGCTGAAGAGCCCTAACCTCCACACATCCCAGATTCCAAAGGGCAATGTGAATGCATGTTTATGTGTTTTGACCCAGAAGTTCTCTTCTGCTTCTTTCAACCTCCTAGCCATGGTTCTAATTTAGCTGAATCTGCCACTATGAGCTTCCATTCACAACTATTCCAGGATTGTTTTCCCCTCAACATATCCAGCAGTCTAATGCATCTAGTTTGGTCATTGCCATTAGTCTTCTAACAGGTCTCCAAGTAACCATGGTCCCTGAATCATTAAACAATGACAATTGCCGCTCCTTCCTTCACCCCCATGGGTTGTGAACACTGCTTCCCACAGCAACCTCAGCCTCAGACAACCAAGGGAGCAGAAAACCCAATGTAGGATCAACTGGAAACTTTCCAGGGGACAGCAGAGGCCAGCTGGGATCTATGGTCTACATCATCTGAACAAGGTCTATCACCGCAACAGCTGAGTTTTGAAGGAAGGATATAAAATAGAAGACAATTTCTGAGTAATGACAACTGATGGTTCATTGCAGCATAGCCCAATAGAAGCCAGCTCCAACTGAGCTACAGGCTCAAAGAGCCTCACTTCTTCCCTCTCCATGGCACAAAACCACCACTACACTCAGAACTATTAATTCTTTCCTAAGCAGATGTTTAATATAAGCAAAAAGGATCTTATTTTCAGCATAGATTTCTGCTGAGAAACTGCAAACTTGGCATTCTTCACCAAGTCTTAGTAATTTTGAGGCTTTTCTTTTTGCATATTTTTACATTTGTCTCTATAATCTTTTTCTTCCCCCCCCCCAATTTTTTTGTTACATTTGTACCCCACGCTTTCCCACTCATGGCAGACTCAATGTGGCTTACATGGGGCAATGCCCAGAGTCACAAGGAGCTACCTGTGCCTGAAGTAGGAATCGAACTCAGTTCCTCAGTTCCCCAGGACCAAAGTCCACCATCCTAACCACTAGGCCACTCCTCCACTGCTGCTACTATTTGACATTCTACATGGAATGTTGCTATTCCAATATTCCATGTAGAAGTCGGCCCTTGCAGATCACCAATGTGGCCGCGCAGGCTTCTGCTTCTGTAGAATCTCCAATAGTATCTATTTTATTTTTGTTACATTTGTACCCTGCTTGTACCCCGCACTTTCCCACTCATGGCAGGCTCAATGCGGCTTACATGGGGCAATGGAGGGTTAAGTGACTTGCCCAGAGTCACAAGGAGCTGCCTGTGCCTGAAGTGGGAATCGAACTCAGTTCCTCAGTTCCCCAGGACCAAAGTCCACCACCCTAACCACTAGGCCACTCCTCCATTTCTGACAGATTTGTAGAATATGCATTGGATCAGTCTTTCGGCCATTTGTCTTCTTATTACCCGAGGAGTCAATTGTGTAGGCTATAATTCCTGAACTGTGATGAGACAAAGCATAGCAATTCAAGCTCTAAACCAAAAGCATCCCAAGGAAATTCAGTAAGAAGCATGCCTCAATACCACCACAAAATGTTCAAAGAATATTTTTTCACACTGCCTTTAGCTCTCTCTCCTCCTTGAAGAAACAGCTCAAAGGAAGACCTGAGGCCCAACCAAAAAGAAACTGTAAGAGTTTACAAACTGTGCGTATACAAAAAAAGTGAGTATTATATAACGACTCCAAGAAGAAATTGGGTCTTACCTGATAATTTTCTTTCCATTAGTCCTTCCCACTATTCCATAAACCTATTGGATAGTTGTGTCCATCAACCAGTAGGTGGAGATAGAGAACTGAGAAAAGACATCTCTCTTGGCATCCAGTCCAGCTCCTCAGTATTTATGTAGACAAGCAGTAAGGATAAACTCAGAATAAACACAACAACCTTAAACAACTCACTAACTTAACTCTAACCGAGTGAGCGAATATATGTGGACCTCTCTCATCTCTGGACAACTTGTGTACAACAAGAAATATGCAGAAAGGACTACTACTACTACTTAACATTTCTAGAGCGCTACTAGGGTTACGCAGCGCTGTACAATTTAACAAAGAGAGACAGTCCCTGCATGAAAGGTGACAGTTGTTACTTGACTCATCTCAGAAACCTCAGGAGGGCCTCTGGAATAGTGGGAAGGACTAATGGAAAGAAAATTATCAGGTAAGACCTAATTTTTCCTTCTATTACATAGCATACAATTCATGCATATTCATTGTGAGTTTCTTGAAAACCTGAATGGCTGGGAGTGTCCAAGGACTAGGTTGAGGAACCCCTATTCTACACAAATGCATCAATGATTCAATTGATTTATCCAATAATACAATCTAAAATGTCAAAAAAATCTACATTCATCCACTCCACCTTGATATAATGTATCAAAAATAGCATTTTTCTATGTAGATGTATAATATATTGTATTGTTGAGACCCTCATATCAAGCGTCATCAGCAAACTGCCTGCATAACCCATATTATATCATAATCATTGCTCCAAGATTAGTCATCACTTTTTTTTGTTCTACTGCATACAACATTTCTAATAAACACACATATATTATACATCACTCAACACAGCTTAAACTCTAAAAAGTAATGGTACTGTTTTAAGAGGCTGGCGAGGAACATGGCAATTTGTACATTCATCTACCCAACTAGACATATCGTGACTGGGCTGACTACATGGGACATTTTGGTCTTCATCTGTCATCACTTACTAAAAACAGAAATAAAGGCCAACATACAGAAAACAAAAGTCGACAACTTTTTATTGGCCTATCATGTATGTTTTTGTTTTCATTCTTTCCAACTCAATGGAAGCTAGAAAGAATTATAGAAAAATGATCAATGATTTCTGTCAGCAAAACAACATGCTGAAAATTTAATGGAATAGGATGAAGATTGGCATGATGGGAAAAAAAACCTTAAGATGACACACTGAGTCTGAAAATTGACCAGATTGAACTGGGAGACCTATAGAAATAAGCCCCCCCCCCAAAAAAAAAAAAAAAAAATAAAAAGAATTGCCCAATGATTTTCTGTAGGAGGAGTTCCAGCTTCTGTAGCATTTAAAAAAACAACTTACATACAGTGAAAAACATATCAGCTAGGGAATGCCTCCTTTCAAACTATCTCTCCCTGTTCTCTACTCTCCCAAAACCCCACACTACTCTCACCTCCAAAAATACCCCCTGCACAAACTGCTACACCCCCCCCCCCCAAAACTACCCTAACAGCTACATCCTTCAAACTGTCCCATTCCAAATGCCCATACACTCTGCAAAGCGCCCCACCCCAAAAAATAACCTGAAAACATTCTACCACCCTACTAACTGTCCCCACTCCCAATGTGGCTATCCCCAAAACTTGCCTAAAACCCAGCAAACTGCTCCCTGCAACTTTACTACCATCCCACAAACTACTCCTACCTAATACCACATCACCCTGTAAACTGCCTCATTCCCAAAATCTACACCCCCTCAACTGCCCCACTACTCCACAAACTGCCCACCTCAAACACACACCCCAACTGCTCTATCACCCCACACAATTGCTCTAGCCCTGCAAACTGCCCTCCCCCACAAATTGCCCCCACAGCTGCCCCACACCCACAAAATACTCCCAACTACCCCACCATCTCAATATGTCACTCCACTGACAAAAACCAGTCTCTAAGGAACTGATCCATCATTCCTCAGACTGCCCCATCCCCAAATATTACTCTCATTCAACTATGCTCCACGCCACTAACTGTCCCAATACCCTGCAAACTGCCCTACCTGTAAAAACTCTCTTACACAACTGCCTAACCACCCTAACTGCCACACATCTAAAAAAAAAATAAATACTTCCCCGATAACTGCCCCACCCCCAAAAACCAGCCCCACAACTGTACCTCCACAAACTGCCCTCCCCCAAATAGCCCCGTAACTGCTTCCATTCCCAACAAAATATCCCAACTGTCCCACCACCCCACAACTGCTCCAACTCCCCAAAAATACCCCCTCACACACACACACATGCAATGCACACACAGAACACACAACAGACATAGATACACACACATACGACAGGAGTCAGAAAGAATATCATGATCCATTCTTAATGCTTCGTCACTTGTTGTTTATTAACCTGCATTGGTATATTTTTTATTACTATGCTTCAATGCCTGTCTGCATTAGGGTGTAAAAATTTGCTCAGTCTTCACCAACAGCTTTTATATTTCCACATCGTCATATTGTTACAACAATGCTATGCTCGAAAAAGCTGCTGTAGCAGGGAGGTGAGCCAGGATTTTCTCTGTCTTTAGCCGGAGTTCTGGTTAGCGTACGTTCTGGCTAACCTAACTTGATGTAAGGCACCAGCAGCAGCCTGTACTGGGGTGTTCTCCATCGGGAAGCCTGGGCTGAGGCCAGGAAAAAAAATGAGCTGGTGGCCTCCAAGCAGCCCTCCTTCCTCAGCTGCAGCTGTCCGAATTTGGCAAAGCTGATTTTCTTCCTCACCTAATAAAGTTAGGTAATAAATGGTAAATAATACGGAGATAAAGGATAGTCCTCTAACAACAGCGGTGTGCTGGTCGGCTGATGGAGCTACTAGGCATAAAAGAGAGAAGTCCAATGCAATTGGCATTGCCATGGCCTCAGCTCTCACTGCCTTCCCACCCCACCACCACATTCCCATATGCCAGAAAAAAGTGAAAGTAGCACTGCAGAAGGGACCCACAGAACTACGCAGACAATGCAGAGCATAGATGGTGGCATGTCACTTGTGGAGTCCACCAAAAAAGCACAGTAGCAGGCTCTTTCTACCCTTGCTGTGTTGCCCCTCTTCTGCCTTTAGAAATGGGGGCTGAAAGAATCTTACTTTCAGCTCAACAGGTGCAGATATGAGATCAGACCTCAGGGGTGAGGTGGGTGAGTAGCAGGGGGATCATTGGAGATGAGAATGCTCCTAGGCCCTCAGGATTGCAAAAAGGGGGCATGCAAAGGAAAGCACAGTTGCCACAATGACCTTCTCCCCTGACTTTATCCTAATGTTACACAGGGCTTATATGGCAAGAGGCCAGGAAGAGCAAGAATCAGTCCCCAAAAGGCTGAGAAAGAACAGAACTGTACACCTCCAATCCTAGTTCTTGGACCTCTAGAAGGTACTGTCCAACAATGCTACAGCAGTAGTCTAAATAAACAAGTAAGGATGTACCACGAGCCCACAGTTAACCAAAGAGGTGATATCATCGTATCTTGGATGGAGATACGTTTGAAGAGTCTAACAGCAAGATATATAGCAGGAGTTCAGAATATCCCAGTGGATTTCTTAAGCAGACAAGGTTGAATGAATTGGAGCTACTAGAAGAAGCTTTTGCCATGATGAGTGGAACACAGGGCCAATCGGGCATGGACTTAATGACAACTCCAAGGTTCCAAGCAAAAAAACAGCACAAAGGGTCTTTAAAAACAAAGGGAACACAGTTCTTTCATCAAAAGAATCCTTTAATAATAGAATTTGATTGGAGGAAGACCTGACACGGGCCATGTTTCGGTGCTACCGCACCTGCGTCAGGGGTCACACCAATGACAAAAGAGGCTTCAACAGACTAATTTCAACCGTCTGATATTTCCCAAAGTGTTCCTCCGAATGTCATGCAATGCAAGGCTCACGCACACCTTTATCTTATTGAGACTCACACTAATGGTGTGCGTGAGCCTTGCATTGCATGACATTCGGAGGAACGCTTTGGGAAACATCAGACGGTTGAAATTAAAATTAGTCTGTTGAAGCCTCTTTTGTCATTGGTGTGACCCCTGACGCAGGTACGGTAGCACTGAAACACGGCCTGTGTCGGGTCTTCCTCCAATCAAATTCTACTATTAAAGGATTCTTTTGATGAAAGAACTGTGTTCCCTTTGTTTTTAAAGGCCCTTTGCACTGTTTTCTTTGCTTGGACCTTTTTTTGTACTTAGTTCCCGCTCTTTGTTACATTATAACTCCAAGGTTCCAACATCAACTCCAAGGTTCCAACATCAACTCCAAGGTTCCAACATTCTTCAGCCAGAGAACAACAGGGGGTGCAAGAGGATGCCTTGTCACAATTGTAGCCCAAGAACAAACCCCTGACAGAATCCAAAGGTAACTAAGGCCCAGATGAACCAAAGTTCCCATTAAGAGTCCTTCTGTATTTCCAAATCGGTAAAAATTACCGATTTGGAAATACAGAGGGATTCCCAAAGCAAATTCTATCCAAATGAGCTGGTCGCTGCTTTTGCGATCAGTTGCTCTGCATGTGATAGGGGGGAAGCCAGTCAGCCAGCTACTCATGTGCAAAACAGCCAAATTGCTAAGCGTGGCTGCTCTGCACATGCTACAGACAGCTTTCCTACACACAGACAAGCTGCATTTTTTTTTTTTTTTTGTTCCATTTCTCCTGGTGCCCCAAGGATCTGGCAGCGCTGTTGCGCTTCCTTATGTTAGGGCAGAAAAAGTGCTATCACCCCTGGCTTCTTTGTCTTCTCCTCGCCAGAGCCACATGCCTGCCCATAAAGCTATTAGCAATTTATTAGATCCTAAATGCCCATGGTCCCTCTTTGAAACCAGCTGAGAGATTGTTGTTATGGAGAGGACTTGTTAGGGCAGAAGGCTCTACAAGAATTGCTGCGCTTCTGTTTTGTGGTAGTCAAGTTTTTTTGTTTTTTTTTTAAAGAGGAAAAGAAACAGCAAGCCCCGCAAGACAAACATTAGGGCCCAACTTGAGGAGCGGAGAGAGAGCCGAGAAAGAGAGGCTGGGAGAACTTCCTCAACTTCCCATTGTTTGTCCCTCCACATCCTTTGCATGCAGGCCTTATTTTAAAGGAAACATGAAGTGCTCTTTAGACCTGCAAGCTGCTGGCCATCGGAAGGAGTGAGAACTGGCGGATCAGATTCCTTGCACCAGCACTAGCAACAGATGGTCTGCAGCTCACAACAGCCCCAGCCAGGCATTACCGAGAGCTCCAGACCTCAAGTTAGATTTTCCACGGTAAAGGTAGGGACTGCTTCTGTGCATCACCTTACATGTACATTTGTATAGTAATTACCTCATTACAACAGCTTTGCATTCCGTTTTTGTTAGTTGCTACCATGATAGGAAAAGAGTTCAGAGAACCCTTTTGTGCATGTCTTGTTTTACTCTTAGCTCACTTAACCGCCTAGAACTGGTATAAAAACCACGTTGCTGGCTCGTTAGTTTTAGTGCATCTGGGCCTAAGTCCTGAAGAATGCATCCTTCATTCACCTCCAGCCAGAAAGACTTCACCAGCAGTTCCAGGTGAGTGAAAGATGGAGTGAGCAGTGATGGAAATAACCAGTGTAGGAGTGGGTGATGGAATTTCAGAAATGTTGCCTTGTGTTGATGCTTGATCAAATGAAACGGCAATAGTACACGAGACAGTAGCACCGATTAGGGTTTCCTTGGAATCACCATTGCTTATCCCTGGGGATATACAATACAACATCTTAAAACTATTTTGGGATCCTACCAGGTACTTGTGACCTGGATTGGCCCTACTGGAAACATAAGGCTATAAGAAAAGAATGCCACGTCATAACAAGGTCAATTGAACCCAGTATTTTATCTCCAACAGTGGGCAGTCCAGGTCTCAAATACCATAGGCAACAGAAGTGGAGGCGGGGGGGGGGGGGGGAGGTTCACACTGACCCCCACCAAAAGTTTCCTTGCAGCTGCTGCCTTCATTTAGCTTGCAACAAGGTAGAAGCTCATGGATGGTCCATCCACCTAAGGCGACACAATTTAGGAGGTAGCATAACCACAGTCTCTAGCACCCCCCACCCCCAACCATGGTTTCCAGCATCACTTCCCCATCAGCATCTTACCTCCCTTCCCCCGGACTGGTGACGTGACAGCCATCTACAGAAGAATGGCAGCCTCCATTGTATACAAATATCTCATGCATATTTATTGTAGATATCCTGAAGGTGCATGGCAAGGGGGTACTCCATGACCAACTTGGGAAACACTGGTCTACAGCATCCGCACATGGCTCAAGGTCTGCCTGCTTCCACCCCCTCTGAAACAGGGTGTAGGAGTCAAAAGGCCATGAGCATGCGTGGATACTCATGGTGCTACGCTTCTTCTACAGATGCTGTCATGTTGCTGCCCTGAAGAAAGGGAGGCAAGACACTGAACACCTTGCGGAAGAGAGAAGGAAGAGAAGATGCTGTTGACCAAGTGGAGAGGAAAGTAGGAAAAGAGAGAGATGCTGGAGATCAAGGTGGGGTGAGATGGGAATGGAGGTAGGGAAGGAGAGGAATGCTAGATACCACTTGGGGGGGGGGGGGGGGGGGAACACAGACAGCCGAGCTGGATTATGTAATGGTAGGGAAGGGAAGGTAGATGCTAGAAAATGGATTAGGAAGGTCTTAAGCCACCCCTTGATCAGAGGGCACATATCTGGATGCTTTCCCAGGATGTCAAATACTCTCAGGCCCTGCAGGAGCTAGTCTTTCCAATGCTACCGCTCTGTTTATCCTTGGCCAGCTCTGGCCACCAGCATCATGTGCTTGTTAAAATCAGAGAGCAATTACTTCCTGTTTACTGCAAGTCGTTACATTCTGATTTTAACAAACACATAGTGCTAGTGGCCAGCACCGGCCAAGTAGAGCAGAACAGCAGCAGAGGATTTAAAGATGCTGGTGCAGAAGTGGGAATATGAAGAGAAGGTTAGATACTGGGGGGATGGGAAAAGTAAGGGCATATTATTATTATTATTTATTAGGATTTATTTACCGCCTTTTTGAAGGAATTCACTCAAGGCAGTGTACAGTAAGAATAGATCAAACATAAGCAATAGACAATTACAGCCCCTATTTGACTGACTGTACTTTTGTCCTTTAGATTGTAAGCTCCTTTGAGCAGGGACTGTCCTTCTATGTTAAATTGTACAGCGCTGCGTAACCCTAGTAGCGCTTTAGAAATGTCAAGTAGTAGTAGTAGCAGTAAAAATATTCAAACAATACAAAGTATGGCATAGTATAATACTTACAACGTCAACACAATACACAATAAAACATTTTAAAAAGAAAGCATAGGGGACCACCACGGAATTCCTGCAGGAACCGCGTAATTCCCACTAGCACCATTCCCGTGTAGCTCTCTATTGGAAACTCAGTTAAATGTTCTTATAGAACAGCTACAGCAATGCAGATACAAAAGACCATGAAGGAAACCGGTAAAGCCTTCATTCCAGAATCAGGCTGGGGCAGTAGGAAAAGAGTCTTTTGAAATGCTCTATGATAAATTGTTGCATTCGAAAAATTAATACCACAGGTTCTTTCATGCCGTGTGACATTTTTCAAGATGTATTGTAAGCCACATTGAGCCTGGAAAAAGGTGGGAAAATGTGGGATATAAATGCAATAAAATAAACAAATAAATAAAATGCTGAAAATGTTCTTTTCATCAAGCACCTGAAAAGCTGATTGCTGAAGAAACCAAGGTGCGAGAGCCATGAGTCCTCATCCATACAAAGCATTATTGTATTTGACACATACTCATTTACAGCTCTGCACAGAATATTAAGTTCTCAAGCCAACAAACTCCAGTTTCACAATGATCCAGTGACTAAGCCTTTTCTTTGGCTGCTAACACAGCTCTGATTAGGAGTGACTCATTAATGGTGCTCTGTGGTGCAGTGAAGCCAGAGCTAAACTCAAGAACCACACTGGCAAACAAAGAACCAAAATGACAGCACTGGAGGCTCATGAAGGCTGCACTGCTTTACCACGACTGGTAAAGATAATTTAAGATGAGAATCTTGTAGGACTAGTCTCCTGACACTGTTATCAATAGAAATCAAACAAAATAAAACATGGAAAAGAAAATAAGATGATACCTTTTATAACTTAATACATTTCTTGATTAGCTTTCGAAGGTTGCCCTTCTTCGTCAGATCGGAAATAAGCAAATGTGCTAGCTGACAGTGTATATAAGTGAAAACATTCAAGCATTACTATGACAGTAAAATAGATACTATTGGAGATTCTACGTGGAATGTTGCTACTATTGGAGATTCTACATGGAATGTTGCTATTCCACTAGCAACATTCCATGTAGAAGGCTGCGCAGGCTTCTGTTTCTGTGAGTCTGACGTCCTGCACATACGTGCAGGACGTCAGACTCACAGAAGCAGAAGCCTGCGCGGCCACATTGCTGATCTACAAGGGCCGACTTCTACATGGAATGTTGCTAGTGGAATAGCAACATTCCATGTAGAATCTATAGAAATCAAACAAAATAAAACATGGAAAAGAAAATAAGATGATACCTTTTTTATTGGACATAACTTAATATATTTCTTGATTAGCTTTCGAAGGTCGCCCTTCTTCGTCAGATCGGAAATAAGCAAATGTCAGACTGTCAAAGTAATGCTTTGATGTTTCTCTTATATATACTATCTGCTACCACATTTGCTTATTTCCGATCTGAGGAAGAAGGGCGACCTTCGAAAGCTAATCAAGAAATATATTAAGTTATGTCCAATAAAAAAGGTATCATCTTATTTTCTTTTCCATGTTTTATTTTGTTTGATTTCTATAGATTCTACATGGAATGTTGCTATTCCACTAGCAACATTCCATGTAGAAGTCGGCCCTTGCAGATCAGCAATGTGGCCGCGCAGGCTTCTGCTTCTGTGAGTCTGACGTCCTGCACATACGTGCAGGACGTCAGACTCACAGAAACAGGAGCCTGCGCTGCCTTCTACATGGAATGTTGCTAGTGGAATAGCAACATTCCATGTAGAATGTCCAATAGTATCTATTTTACTGTCATAGTAATGCTTGAATGTTTTCACTTATATACACTGTCAGCTAGCACATTTGCTTATTTCCGATCTGACGAAGAAGGGCAACCTTCGAAAGCTAATCAAGAAATGTATTAAGTTATGTCCAATAAAAAAGGTATCATCTTATTTTCTTTTCCATGTTTTATTTTGTTTGATTTCTATTGATAACCTTTAAGAGTGGACTAACACGGCTACCACACCTCTCTACTGACACTGTTAGAAATAGGCTGAAAAAAAAAGTGAGTTAACTAAAGCCTTTGGTGCTGGGTCACTGGATTGACTGCTGTGTGTGTGGGTGTGGAGCCTGGAGGTCTGCAAAACTGATACGCCTTTTATTTCACCTGGATTTTGCATATATGGTGTTTTGTTATTTTATTTTATTGGTTATTGCTATGGATTTGTGTTGTAAACCCCTTAGATCCTGTTAAGCACTTTTATCAAATTAAACTTGAAACTTGTCCAAGGAACTTAGGTTCAGGGCTTCTGTCATCTAAGTAGTGAAATCTGAAATCAATTAACGAAATCACTAACTTTCGCAAATCTCTGAAAACCTATCTTTTCAACAAGGCTTACCACGAGAATCCATAGCTTAACTATAACACCTCACCACTCCACCTTACTCTGAATGACGCTGCTCTATAACTGTCTGCTTAATTCTTCTTTGTCATCCTCGATCTTATTGTAATTCCAACTGTATTTCTCTATCCTGGCATAGCGCTGCCATTACAGGTCTTTGTAAGCCACATTGAGCCTGCAGATAGGTGGGAAAATGTGGGATACAAGTGCAATAAATAATATGGGAGGCATGCTGCGGGTGATACATATGAATGGAAGGAAGGGGAGACGGGACAAAATGAATGTAAGCCCTTCTGCCTCACAAGCGACAAACTTCATCCCTTAGCCAATAGTAGAAGAAAAACATGTCTAAACTATGAAGCTTTTACCACCTGTGCCATCCTCTTTAATAGAGGACACAGTGCTACCCAATTTACTACTATTACTAATAATTTCTATAGCGCTACTAGATGAACGCAGCGCTGTACACATTATATGCAGTTCTTTGTCCCTAGAGAGCTCACAATCTAAGTTTTCTTTCTGGGGGGGTTGTTGGGTTTCTTTTGTATCTGGGGCAACGGAGGGTTAAGTGACTTGCCCAAGGTCACAAGGAGCTGCAGTGGGAATTCAACCCAGGTTGCCAGGGACAAAGCCTGCTGCACTAACCATTAGGCTACTCCTCCACTCAATTTCACCTCCCATTTTCTGGCCAGGAAACTCCTCTATTCCTGCTCCCCTCTCCTTAATATTATGTCTGTCCTGTAAGCCAGAGCGTCCCAAACTGTGGGTGGGGACGCCAAGCCTACCCTAATGCCCCAACCTAATCTTGCCAACCTCCACTCCCAATTCTGTTCTGACTTAAATACCAACCTCCCATCCTTCTCTTTCCATCTCTCCTTAATTTTATCCCTCCTTACCCCTTTTCTCCCAAATTACACTATCCTATCCTGTCTACCCTCTTTTATCCTAGTCATATATTATCTAGCTCAACTTATCATACACTACTAAGTCCAACTTTACATTGTTTTACTACTGTTTTATTGAAAATTCTTAACTTTGTATTTCAAATTACTATGTAAGCCGCACTGAGCCTGCATTGTGTGGGAAAGCGCGGGGTACAAATGTAATAAATAAATCATAATACCCGCATTTAGGTCGTGAATTGGGTGGGCTCTTCCATAGGTACAGCGTTATTCTGCACTTCTTGGAGAGGGGCTGGAGTCACACAATTTAATTTGGCTGCGATCATGGGGTCACCACCACAAAAAGTTTGATAAGCACTGCTCTACGTACTTCATCTAGATTGAAAGCTCTTTTAGAAAAGGAAGTTTCCATAACCTCCCTACGTTGCACGGATTGCTTGGAAATCAGGTGGGTATTTGGATTAATGTACTATATTCTGCTTTTAGATCCAAAAAAGGTGGTTTATAAATATTTTAATGAACAAGGAAGGGGAGAAAAGTATGAGGCTGATTGAGACTAAGACTCCCGTTTCTCTCCATCTCCCAGAGGTTACAGAAACACAGCTGCTACATCTACAAAAAGCATTAATCAGAGGCTCGTTACGCCAACAACTGGAAAAGGACCTTACTAACTGCAGAACACTATTTCTAAGTAATTATAAATAGTTTGCAAACAGTTTGCCAAACTGGAACACCCACCCATCTGGCGTCTAAGAAGACTGAAGGAAATAACTCGGCTTCTGTATTAGTCGGGCACATAACAGGGATGGGTAGAATAGCATACCAGTATGTTTTCAGAAAGGCAGTTTAGAAGCCGCAGCGGATCAGACAAAGAGGCTAAGGGAATATATATAGAAAAAGTCAGAGAAGTTATCTGTGCCAGTTTCATTAACAGGGCACATACTGCTGCTCATTTTTACTACCACTCTCTATTACAAAATATCAGCATGGTATGGTTAATACTGCTTCCCATATACAGCAAGAATATGGCAGTCTGTATAGATATTCCTTTGGATGCATAACTGAGAAATCAATTTTGATATGGTATTTTTTTGAGTGACTAGGGATTGCACTATACCCATTTATCAGATTGAAGTGCTGTGGCATTATCCATCTATAAAAGCTTTTCTAAAAGCAAGACAGTCAGCAATGGCCATAATTTCTTTAGGTTTAGAATTCCAAAGTTTTAGAGTAGAGAGGTGTGGTAGCCGTGTTAGTCCACTTTTAAAGGTAATCAATAGAAATCAAACAAAATAAAACTTGAAAAAGAAAATAAGATGATACCTTTTTTATTGGACATAATACATTTCTTGATTAGCTTTCGAAGGCTGCCCTTCTTCGTCAGATCGGAAATAAGCAAATGTGGTAGATGACAGTATATATAAGTGAAACCATCCAAGCATTTCATTGACACTCTGTTAGACTGTCAATGAAATGCTTGGATGTTTCACTTATATATACTATCATCTGCCACATTTGCTTATTTCCGATCTGACGAAGAAGGGCAGCCTTCGAAAGCTAATCAAGAAATGTATTAAGTTATGTCCAAAGTTTTAGACAAAGGCAATCAAAAAGTTATTTTTTGTTGCTATATATTTTATCTCTGGAGAAGAAAAGCAACATAACTCCCTGATTTTAGATGAGCTTCAGTGGCTTCTGGTTGTTTACAGGACAACATCTAAAGTGTGTCTTAAGGGCTACTTGCTACTACTCCTCATTTCTTAAGTGATACTAGGTGTGTGCAACATTATGTAATCACATATAAGAGACAGTGCCTACTCCACCGAGCTTACATCTAGTTAAAATAAACACATGACAATCAGAGGCTAGGAGAAGGTAGAATAGAGAAGTGGTCAAGATGTAAAGGTAATCCCCAGAAGGTAAGGGTTTACATAGTAGTCTGGATTTGAAAATGGCTTGAAAGAGAGAAAATAGTAAGAGGATTACCATACAGGACTCAAGATGTAAGATCACCGAACATATAAAGAGGAATCCAATAAAATTTATATGGAAATATGTTTGATTTTAACAAAATATTTCTAAAAAGCAAGGAAAAGACCTCAATACGCCCGG
Organism: Microcaecilia unicolor; assembly: GCF_901765095.1. Classification (NCBI taxonomy): domain Eukaryota; kingdom Metazoa; phylum Chordata; class Amphibia; order Gymnophiona; family Siphonopidae; genus Microcaecilia; species Microcaecilia unicolor. The sequence goes on along the minus strand of NC_044037.1, from coordinate 13,378,560 downwards.
CCGCTTACTTCCAGTTTTCAGCGGCTTTAACTGGGGGCGTGGTGTTCATCACTGGCCATAAAAACCTTGCTTGGAAAGAATTATTTTAACTTTTAATTTATTTCCAAATAGATTTTAACAATTTTGCTCTTTTTACAAGAAAAGTTTTTTTAAACATATTGACAATATCAATGCTAACTTCAAATTTTCTTTGGTTCATAAAAACCTTCACTGATTCTCATGAAGTGCTCTAAAGCAGCTTTACAAAGGTAAAGTAAAGTCGAGCACTTATCTGTTGCCCGACGGTGGCCCCATCCGTTTCACTTGTGGGCTTTTTCAAGGGCTTTGCTTCGACAGAGAGAGGAAAAAAATTTTCTCAATGCTTTCCCTGTCGAAGCACAGCCCTTGAAAAAGCCCACAAGCGAAATGGATGGGGCCACCGTCGGGCAACAGATAAGTGCTCGACTTTACTTTATCTTTGTAAAGCTGCTTTAGAGCACTTCATGAGAATCAGTGAAGGTTTTTATGAACCAAAGAAAATTTGAAGTTAGCATTGATATTGTCAATATATTTAAAAAAACTTTTCTTGTAAAAAGAGCAAAATTGTTAAAATCTATTTGGAAATAAATTAAAAGTTAAAATAATTCTTTCCAAGCAAGGTTTTTATGACCAGTGACGAACACCACGCCCCCCCCCCCCCAGTTAAAGCTGCTGAAAACTGAAAGTAAGCGGTCGGGCGTTTTGAGGTCTTTTCCTTGCTTTTTAGAAATATTTTATTAAAATCAAACATTATATTTCCATATAAATTTTATTAGAAAGAGAGAAAGACACACTGACACAGGAAAACTCTTCCAGGCTAACAGTGCATAAGACTGAAAGAACAGAGATGGGAGTTAGCAATGGAGAAAATGGATAAATAAAGGCAACTTGCCAGATGAACAATTTCAAGAAAATGTATGTAGGGAGGGAGATGAGATAAGTAAGGAGGAGCTGCAGAGTGAATGCTTAGAAGTTTGAACTGCACATGGAAACGGATGAGAAACCAACCTAAGGGCTTGAAGAGAGGAGCGAGTTTCAAGGTCATAGTAATGTTGAATGAGTCATACATCTGAATAGTGAACAGACTGCAGTGGGGAAAGCTGATCCCATGAGAAACCCGCAAGCAGCAGGTTGAACTTCAGTATTTAAAGAATAGATGAATCTATTCTAAAGAGAATGTTTAAGATCTTCACAAGATTATTTCAGCCCCATTAACATCCTTGAATCTGTGTTCTAGATATAGTGTTAATCTTTTCAACTGCTTTTTATGAAATTCTATATATAATGTGTTACAATAAAACCTAACAAATATCATGCCAAATACAACCATACATTTCAGGTAGGTCTCAGTGGAAAAAAATGAAGACTTTTTAACAGCGTCATCAATACGAGACTGCATGCAGCTCAGAGTTCAAAACTACCCCAATACTTTTCAGTTGAGATTTTAGCAGCAACGTAGGGATATAAAATATTAAAAAGTAAAACCTTACCATCATTTAACTATTGTGACAGAACAGTGTGTTTTAAGCCGGTGGTGGGAGGCGGGGCTAGTGCTGGGCAGACTTCTACGGTCTGTGCCCTGAAAATGGCAGAAACAAATCAAGGTCAGGCATACACAAAAAGTAGCACATATGAGTTTATCTTGTTGGGCAGATTGGATGGACCGTGCAGGTCTTTTTCAGCCGTCATCTATGTTAAGCCTGTAAAACTGCCTTTATTAAATCCTAAAGTGCATTTCTCTAGTTTGGCCAGCAGGTGGTGCATGTTATGTTTTAAGCTGTTAACTAGAGAAAGGTCAGTTCTTTGTAGCACAGAAAGGAAATACCTGTAGTGATGTAACCAGCTTTTTTTTTTTTTTAATGTTGCTGTTGACTGGGCTCTGATTGGCCTAGGAACTTTTTTCATTTGAATTGTACTGGCTTTTGCTCCACTTTCAGCCCAGAAGAAGAGCGAGAGAAAGCTCTTTGCTGAAGCCCTGTAAAACAGTTATATTTGGCAACTTGTGAGCAGTTATATGTCCTGATCTCCCCAGGTACTTTCTAGGATGTAAACAGATATTTAGTTAGTATTATAATTGATCTATATTTCAGTTATCTTTTATTGTTTGCTGATTGCACATTTTCTGTCCACTGTTCAAGTTCTGAGAATAAACATGTTTGTTTCCCCTGACTGTCTGGACTGATAAAGAATCCTGGTGGTTCGTGTGTTGGGTCTGTTGAGTGCTTTCTGGGAACTGTGGGACCACTGGGAGTGTGGCTCCAGCAAGCTAGAAATCACTGGGGATAATTTGAGAGAGGGAGACTCGCCCAGAGGCGGTTATGACCCAATCAGTGGGAGGAGGATGCTACAGTAGAGAACAAGCAGTAGGTGTAGGCGACCTGAACTGTGCTGGGGATAGACCCTTAATGCCCGCAGGGCAACCCCAGGAGGATGGCTAGGTGCTTTGTGACAGCTATTTATAATTTTTGGCACTGCTGCAGGGCACTAGGGACAGCCTCTACGTTTCCCTTTCCCATAGAGGCGCCCATCACAGTGCTCTTGACTTGTTGGCAAAACCTACTCTCACAACTTTTAGTCAGAGCAATAGTAGCAAGAGTCAGGATAAGATAGGGAAGCGACATGTGTTTGTCTACTGACTAAAGTCTTCTCAATAATTGCCAAAACCTCAATTTATGGGATATTTATATGCGTCACCAGATATATCATTGAGATCTCCATGAAAATCATCCAGAAGAGTAATCATATGAGATTACTCACATACATATGATTCTATTAACGGAACATATAGAGGCTCATTTTCAAAGCACTTAGCCTCCCAAAGTTCCATAGAAACCTATGGAACTTAGCCTCCCAAAGTGCTTTGAAAATATGCCTCAATGTCTGCGGAAAAAAAAAATCTACAAAATCTGAAAGAGGTACCAGCATAGATTCATTCCCCAAAATGATAATTCTTCCAGGGAGGTTAGTCAAAGAATTATGAATTTTGGGTAAAATATAAATAGTAGGGATAACTGGATGTTCAATAGTGAGAAAATATTTTTCATTCAATGTTAGATAACCAGAACTATATGCCTAATCAACAATCTGTACAATATCTGATTTAAGCTATTAAGTGGGGTCTGCTTCTAAAAGGAACATAATCTCTATCCGTAATTTGTTTTTCTTCCTCTTGTATGTACAGTGGGGGAAATAAGTATTTGATCCCTTGCTGATTTTGTAAGTTTGCCCACTGACAAAGACATGAGCAGCCCATAATTGAAGGGTAGGTTATTGGTAACAGTGAGAGATAGCACATCACAAATTAAATCCGGAAAATCGCATTGTGGAAAGTATATGAATTTATTTGCATTCTGCAGAGGGAAATAAGTATTTAATCCCTCTGGCAAACAAGACCTAATACTTGGTGGCAAAACCCTTGTTGGCAAGCACAGCGGTCAGACGTCTTCTGTAGTTGATGATGAGGTTTGCACACATGTCAGGAGGAATTTTGGTCCACTCCTCTTTGCAGATCATCTCTAAATCATTAAGAGTTCTGGGCTGTCGCTTGGCAACTCGCATCTTCAGCTCCCTCCATAAGTTTTCAATGGGATTAAGGTCTGGTGACTGGCTAGGCCACTCCATGACCCTAATGTGCTTCTTCCTGAGCCACTCCTTTGTTGCCTTGGCTGTATGTTTTGGGTCATTGTCGTGCTGGAAGACCCAGCCACGACCCATTTTTAAGGCCCTGGCGGAGGGAAGGAGGTTGTCACTCAGAATTGTACGGTACATGGCCCCATCCATTCTCCCATTGATGCGGTGAAGTAGTCCTGTGCCCTTAGCAGAGAAACACCCCCAAAACATAACATTTCCACCTCCATGCTTGACAGTGGGGACGGTGTTCTTTGGGTCATAGGCAGCATTTCTCTTCTTCCAAACACGGCGAGTTGAGTTCATGCCAAAGAGCTCAATTTTTGTCTCATCTGACCACAGCACCTTCTCCCAATCACTCTCGGCATCATCCAGGTGTTCACTGGCAAACTTCAGACGGGCCGTCACATGTGCCTTCCGGAGCAGGGGGACCTTGCGGGCACTGCAGGATTGCAATCCGTTATGTCGTAATGTGTTACCAATGGTTTTCGTGGTGACAGTGGTCCCAGCTGCCTTGAGATCATTGACAAGTTCCCCCCTTGTAGTTGTAGGCTGATTTCTAACCTTCCTCATGATCAAGGATACCCCACGAGGTGAGATTTTGCGTGGAGCCCCAGATCTTTGTCGATTGACAGTCATTTTGTACTTCTTCCATTTTCTTACTATGGCACCAACAGTTGTCTCCTTCTCGCCCAGCGTCTTACTGATGGTTTTGTAGCCCATTCCAGCCTTGTGCAGGTGTATGATCTTGTCCCTGACATCCTTAGACAGCTCCTTGCTCTTGGCCATTTTGTAGAGGTTAGAGTCTGACTGATTCACTGAGTCTGTGGACAGGTGTCTTTCATACAGGTGACCATTGCCGACAGCTGTCTGTCATGCAGGTAACGAGTTGATTTGGAGCATCTACCTGGTCTGTAGGGGCCAGATCTCTTACTGGTTGGTGGGGGATCAAATACTTATTTCCCTCTGCAGAATGCAAATAAATTCATATACTTTCCACAATGTGATTTTCCGGATTTAATTTGTGATGTGCTATCTCTCACTGTTACCAATAACCTACCCTTCAATTATGGGCTGCTCATGTCTTTGTCAGTGGGCAAACTTACAAAATCAGCAAGGGATCAAATACTTATTTCCCCCACTGTATTTGTCATGATCCAAAAATAAAATCCCTCCAACTGTCTGCAGGTTTTATAACAATATGTTGATTCAATGACAAAGAAAAAAAGTGCTTTATTTTCCTTCTTACTGAGGTTATAGAAGGGCCAATTTTATTTTTTTGTTCTAACTTCTTTATATCGTTCAAGACTACTTCATTGAATGTGACTATCAAAGGGTCCGGGGGGCCTGGGGGCATCCATTTGGAATTCCTTTCAACAACAGATGATCAAATGCTGTAGCATCAGTTTTAGAGAAAAAAATGTTTAATCTTAAGTTTACAATTAAATCTAAATGCCAATACATGTCTGATAGGAATCGTATGTAATGGCTGACACAAAAGATTTCAGAACCTCCAATTCTGTTGCAGAAAGGTACAATGTTGATAAGAATAGGGATGCCATTTACCAGGGTTTGGAGGGCTGAAAGCCTCTACCCCTGCTCCTCAAGAGAGATCTCAAATTCTGATGAATGTGGTCTTTCACAGCATCTCTGTTATCTGACCTCCAGAGATCTTGTGCCCAAAGTTTCTCTAAAACAGTTTTGCATGGGCCATGTGCTGCTGTTAAAGGTGGGCTAGTGGGTGGTGACATTAAATAATCTGCCCCAATTTGACTGCCCCTATCGGACCGACCGTTCACTTGTCTATTAGATTGTAAGCTCTTTGAGCAGGGACTGTCTCTCTTTGTTAAACTGTACAGAGCTGCGTAACCCTAGTAGCGCTCTAGAAATGTTAAGTAGTAGTAGTAGTATTACATATAGCAGTGATTTAACCAGAGCTGAGATTGTGATGTCATAATGCCTCATTCCACCAATGCCTAAGAGCCAACCTCATCAGTGATGTCACAATGGCTCGACTGTCCTATACTTGGCCCACTTCCCCCCTTAGTGTGAAGAGTTTCAGTCTCTGGTATCCAGAGCTGAGATTGTGATGTCATAATGCCTCATTCCACCAATGCCTAAGAGCCAACCTCATCAGTGATGTCACAATGGCTTGATTGTCCTATATTTGTCTCACTCTTATCTATTAGATTGTAAGCTCCTTGAGCAGGGACTGTCTCTCTTTGTTAAATTGTGCAGCGCTGCGTAACCCTAGTGGCGCTCTAGAAATGTTGAGTAGTAGCAGTAGTAGTAATTCTTTTTCTTCTTCTCATGTTCTATTAGATAACAATCCTATTAGAGTTTGAAGTAATATGAGATTGGTCTAGATATGAAGCTAGACGGCTAAAGTGGGCAATAGACCCTAGACTTGGCCCATGGGTCTATGTGTCTCTTCCTATAATCATCTACACCCCTCTTAAATTTTTCAATTTACCCTTTTTGATACCCTTTCTAAAATCATCCATGCATACATTCACATCCTGTATTACTTCATCAAAACTGTCATCCTTCGATTTAAGTACATCAATTGGGTATTAAGACTAGCTTTGGATGTGTCCGCTCTATGTTTAGATGTCTCAAAAAGTAATATCATTAAGTCCTGCGAACCATTTATTGAGTATTGTACACCACTTATCTAGAAAGCCTTTATCATCCTGGATCTTCATAGGTCCTTTCAGAATCCTCTAGGGATTCTTTGATTGAGACAATATTCCAACAGAAAGGTATAATGTAATTCATTTTTAATAATGTCCTTTCTAGTTTGGACAAAGTTAGTCCATTCATCTTCATCCTCCAATATAAACAACAATGTTCAGGAAAACTTGGGGCGTCTTTTACTAAGGCACGCTCATGATTTTAGCGTGCACTAAAATTGTGGGCACGGAGAGACGCCCACGGGAATGCATTGGTGTCTCTAACGTTTAGCGTGCAGCAAAAATGTGAGCGAGCCTTAGTAAAAGACCCTCTTAGAATATTGTCCTAGGACTGGAAGGCCATGGTGGGTCTTCTATAAATGGTGCCAGGAAGATCCATGCTATACTAGTATACTGCATGGAATACCCTTTACAGACCTTAGCGCAGATCTCGTACCTACGTTTGGGCACAGCACTTATGCCTGCTGAAACCTGGTGTAAATGCTGGCATACAAACAATGGAACGAAATAATAAATATCCCCAAATCTCTGGTAGATAATTAGAATATAATGCACTGCTGGAACCAGGATTTCTGATACCTAATAAAGGCTCATACTAGTTTATATACCAAAATATTGTCACAATATGTATATACATATTTTTGTATTTAGAGTACCCTCAGATAATCCCAAACAATGGCAGTTGGACACGTAAAATAACCCTATTCTATAACACTGCACCAAATTTCTGAAGGCACTCCTGACCCGCTCATTCAACACGCCCCCTTTTCGATTGCTCACCTAGATTTTATAATGTACGTTTTATAGAATAAGGCGCAGAGCAAATCTGCACATACACCCAAATGAATGCCAATTAACACCAATTACTGATTGGTAATGGCACCTTAACTAATTAGTTTACCTGTGGATCTATACAGAATCTGGCCCTAACTGGTTAACTTTTAAAAATAGTATTTCTACTCGATATCTTTCCATAATGACACTGCAAGAGAGACGGAAGTAGCAATGTATCTTTTGCTGATGAAACACACATCTGTCACACACAGGACATTTTCTGGCAAATAAAATTTAATACAAATGTGCATTTAGGATGAAACACCCAGGAAAACAGTTCATGATGTGGAGTGAGGTACTGACCACCAACAAAGCTCTGGGAGAGACAAGATCTCATTACCTTAAAGCTGCTTATGTGATAAACCAGCAGGGAAGGTTAGTGGAATGCCATGAGATATCTACTTACTTAACATATCAGCAGGGATATATACACAGTGGCATTCTTAGGGCGGCTGACACCCGGGGCGGATCACCGATGTCCCCCCCCCCCCGGCGAAACGACACCCCCCCCAGGGTGTATTTTTACCTGCTGGGGGGGGGGGGGGTGCCGTGCACCTGTTGGCTTCACTTGTTCCATGCTCCCTCTGCCCCGGAACAGGAAGTAACCTGTTCCGGGGCAGAGGGAGCACGGAACGAGCAGCGTCGACAGGCGCGTGGCACCCTCCCAGTGGCGTGCACCCGGGGCAGACCGCCCTCCCCCTAGGAACGCCACTGTATATACAACATCTTTAAAAATCAAGGGTATGAATAGTATGCAAGTTGCAAACATTTAGTTGTGGAAGTTAGGTTCTAGCGTAAGGAGCAGGAGATGAGTAGGTTCAGCATTAAGAAAGAGTGGTGAAAATACTCACACTATAGGTTCACAACCTAGTCCTTGGGACACGCCGAGCCAGTCAGGTTTTCAAGATACCCACATTAAATATGCATGAGCTAAGTTTGTATGCATTAACTCCACAGTATGCAAATCCACTTATCCAGGTTTTCAGACCGAGTGCATACTTCAAAATACCTTTTGGGAAGTATGAACTCCCCCTAAAACCACAGGTCTGGAATCTTGGGATACTGCTAGACACATCACTCACTCTGATTACGCAATTCAAGCAACCTTCAAAAATTACCTTCATCATCTACAGCAGCTATGAAATCTCTCTCCATATATTGAAAACACGAGTCTGACCACAGTGGTCTACGCCATGATAACATTACGACTAGACTACTGTAATGCCCTGTACACTGGCCAAACCAAAAAGAGTTTGTATCAGCTCCAACTAATTCAGAATGCTGCAGCACAAGTAATAGAAGGCTGCAAGCGGCATGACCACATCGCACCCTTCGTTTAAAAGCTACACTGGCTACCAGTACCTTACAGGACTAAATTTAAAACTCCATGTTTGATTTTCAAGGTCCTCAAACAAAATGGGCCAGAGTACTTAAAGAATAAGTTAACCCTTTATACACCTTTAAGATCTCTACAGTTCTCTCAAGGATCATCACTATCTGTATGTACCCTCATCAAAACAAATTGTACAATGTGATACCTGCCAGCAAGCCTTCTCAGAAGTAGCCTCCATGCTCTGGAATTTACTCCCAGAGGGGCTACGTATAACTCAAGACTACCTCTACTTCAAGAAGCAGGTGAAAGCCTGGCTCTTCTCCCAAGCCTTTAATACATAGGGTGACTGACTATACATTCATTCTGCACCTTGACTGTAACTTAGATCATTTCTTTATCTCTTGCTTAACTATACAATGAACTTGCCTTGAGTTTAACTAGCAATCAAATTATCTCGACTGTACCACGCATCTTGTTCCCATCATATATCTGCTCTTGGTTTCTCAGCTATATGGCAAGCCATATTGTAGAAAATCTTTAGCATCATATCTATGTTAGTTGAATGTTCTAATGCTGCTTATTAGGTGTATCATTAATATTATGCTAAACATTGTATTATCTCTCTGGTATTTGAATTCCAGTGCTATTAACTGTGTACATTTTTGATACTGTTTCATGGTAGTTCTATTATTAGGTTTCAATTTACTGTTTTCAAGTTTACGTCATTTATTATATTTATGTTTATTCTTGGTTATTTTACTATTGTTATGCTGTTAACAAAATTGTAAGTTTTCTATTAAACTGTATCTGCTATACAGCAACATGGGTGAATCTCTTCATGAAGGTGGTTAATGAATCCAATAAATAAATCACACCATACCTTAAGCATAAACTCACATGCATGTTGACAAAAAGAAAGCACATCTTCACCCCAAAATTAAGCTTGCACAAGGAAGTCTCTGTGCAAAAATCAGCAGAGAGTACATGCCAAAAAGACCAATCCAGCTCTGTAAATGCTGAGGGACAGGTACAAATGTGCTTTACATAGTGGGGAATCAGCAGCTGACTGGCCTGACAGGAAGGTAACAGATAATCAACTAGATATCAAGATCTGTTTGTATGCAGCACTCAGAATTTTAATATTTTAAATTTGATGGGATAACTAATGGAAAGCCAATATTGTTCAATTAACAACAAGGTAACACAATCAAATCTCCTGGCCTCAGCCAGTATTTTTAAAGCTTAATTGTAAATCAACTGAAGACATTCCACAATCACATTTGGGAGACCATTATAAACACTGTAGTAATCAAGCCTGGAGAGTACCAATAGATGGATCAAGGTAAGCAAATCCTGAAGTTCCATATCACTTGGCATTTAGCAAGGTTGTGTGCCAATAACTACACAGCGAGCCCTATGTTCAGATTCAAATATTTACTTGCAGGACATCAGGTCGAAGACTTTGAATGCACCCATGCATTAACAACATTTTAATGTGGTAATATTTTGCCTGATCCTTTTAACTATATGAATTTTTCATCAATTCCTGAGTGAGATTTTATTTTAGTTACATTTGTACCCCGCGCTTTCCCACTCACGGCAGGCTCAATGGTATGTAGCCGTCACAGAACGTTTTCTAAAACTTATGAACATGGCTCAAGTCTATTTGTGAAACAACCAGAATTTAATAGCTTCACTCACCCAATAATGCATGTATCATGAAAAAGTACAACACAAAATGGAGAAAAAAAAATCCCCTTGATAAATAACCCACAAACAATTATATTTTGCCACATTCTTAGCTGTTACTGAGATTTCGCAGGACTGAAAAAACAAACCCCTGCTAACATCCCACAAATGGCTATGGCACATTCTTAGCTGTTCCTAAGATTTAGCTGGGTTTCCAAAATAATGCATATCCTATATAATAATTCTCACCACCAACGTTGTAATGTGGGACTGCCTGTGTCCGTGGCTCCTGGAGTTGCTGAGCTAGGCTCCGTAGCCAGGATGACATCACTAACAGCTGATTCCCAGGCAGGGGGAGGAGTAGGTACTCCTCCCCCTGCCTGGGAATCAGCTGTCAGTGCGCTGCTCCTTGCCACTTCGAAGCAAGTGGCAGGGAGCGGCGCATCAAAAAACTACAAGCACAGCACCACAGAAACCCCCACCCTCTCGGCGCATCACCCAATCCCCCCCCCCCCGGCGCATCAAACCCCATCGTCACCCGCAGATGCCAGTAGTAACGCTGTCCGGCCGCTGCTGCTTCTCCTGTTGAGCAGCAGCGATAAATGTTTGTAAACCCAGCCCAAATCCTTCGCAAGTGCCCGAGTCTTACAACGCAGTGTCTGCAGCCGCTCCTCCTCTCGCCTCCACGTCACTGCCCCTGCAGTAAGACCCCGGAGGAGCGCAGTGACGTGACAGGCCAGAGGAGGAGCGGCTGCAGAGATTGCGTTGTAAGACTCGGGCACTTGCGAAGGATTTGGGATGGGTTTAAAAACATTTATCGCTTCTTTTCTATTTGAAGCGGCCGCTGCTGCTCAACAGGAGAAGCAACAGCGGCCGGACAGTGTTACTACTGGCATCTGTGGGTGGCGAGGGGGTTTGATGTGCTGGGGGGAGGGTCGCTGGAGGGGGGAGGGGAGGGTCGCTGGACATGGGTAGCTGCAGGGGGGGCAGGGGGAGAGGAGGGTCGCTGGACATGGATGGCTGGAGGCGGGGCAGGGGAGAGGGAGGTGGGGAGGGGGTCCTGGGACCAGAGAGGTGGGGGTGGGGAGGGGGGCCCTGCGAGAGGGGGGTGGGGGCTTACATCATTCACTGTCTCTCTGTCACACACACACACGCTGTCTCTCACACACTCTCTCTCTCACACACACTCCCAGGAAAACCTTGCTAGCGCCCGTTTCATGTGTCAGAAACGGGCCTTATTTTTCCTAGTATCAAATAAACAAAAGAAAACAAAGTTTACTTCTAGAAAGGGCCGACTAAGGAGTTGCTCTCCCGGTTCCGTCCCGGGGAGGCCCGGCCATGACTTCAGGCGCTGAAGTTTCCGGCTCAAACTAAAGCAGTCCGCCCCCCCCCCCTCCCCCCCCCCACTCACCATGGTACAGACGGAGGCGAGCTTTCGGACTGTCATTAGCACCTCCATCCGTCCCCCGCCGCTGCCATGATGGAACCGGGGCGCAGCCCACACTGACAGGCAGCCGCAGGTGATGCAACCAGCACAGGGCTCCGGCCGGGGACAAGTGTCGCAGAGAAAAGGTCCGGCGGGGAACCTCCTTGTTAATAATGACAGGACGGTACAGCGGAGAAAAGGTCCGGCTGGGAACGGGGGCTGCGCAAAGAAAGGGTCCGGCCTGACTGGGGCAGGGGGTTGGGATTGAGAGCAGGAGGCGGCGCGAGCCTACCTTGAAGCCAGTGGGCGGAGCTTGAGGACGGTAGGCGGAGACTGACGCCACATTGGTTCACCCAAAATAATAGCAAAAAATAATAGAAATAATGGACTGCCTATGTGTGGCCCATCTGTAAAAAGTCTAAAGCTGTTCCGGTGCCTTAAAAGGTGGAGGACAAAAGATTTTTTTTGAAAGCTTCCCATATGTAGATATAAATATCATGAAATCAAAACTGAATATCACAGGGGTAGGAAATACAAATTACAAGAAATAATCAGGTAATCACACCAAAGAATATCAGTGGACAGGTAACAGAGGGAGGAAAAGGAGGGAGGTAGCAGGAGGGAGTAGGCAAAACCTGCAATTTACACTGTCCACTGATATTCTTTGGTGTGATTACCTGATTATTCAAATTTAATAAAACATTTCTAAAAATGAAAACTGAATATCACTAAAACAGCTTCAAAAATGATTGTAGCTGGTGGGAACAGCACTAATAAAGGCAGTATTTTGTGCTCATTTTTCTACACTGTTCTATACAATGCAGTAATACATGGCCAAATTTCAATGAGCATATCCTGTTTTTTACTGATGGGTTCATCTTAACTGTTACGGTAATCTGCCTTGGGAAGTCTGGTGTTACAAAGATTGGAAGTAAAATTAAACTCTCCTTTCACCGGGGGCACATGGAATCACATCTTCACCTCATCTTTTCTGTACAAATGGATTATTCTGTTTTGAGCATCTTTCAGGGACAAGTGGCTTTCATAAGTCAAAATAATAAAAACAAATCTTTTCTTTCATGCAGATCTTTTATTTGTTTAAACATAACTGAGTGGGCTATAAGTCCCTAATGCAGTCCATTGGTTTTCTTATATTTTGTCCTTGTGGTGACTTATACTGTGCCAAAACTGGAAATATAGTAAGATGGACTAATAGAATTCAGTAACACCCAAAATGTATTAATTAATATGATAACTATGTTCATATTTTGGTAATAACTGAGAAAATGCTGTTAGCAAATCATATTAGGTAACTTGACGACATCTTGGTTAACTTCTGCTGAATATAAATTTTGTATTTTTGTTACATTTGTATCCCACGCTTTCCCACTCATGGCAGGTTCAATGTGGCAGGCAATGGAGGGTTAAGTAACTTGCCCAGAATCACAAGGAGCTGCCTGTGCTGGGAATTGAACTCAGTTCTGCAGTTCTCCAGGACCAAAGTCCACCACCCTAACCACTAGGCCACTCCTCCACTCCAGCTAATAGTTTTAATGCTAGATTTTGTTTGCTGAACTCATGCTAACTCATTTCTCCTCCACCAGATTTGCTCCTCCTTGGTTAATTTTAAACAAGCAACTAAGAAATGATTTACTCTGGTCTTACAACAAGGACATCCTATTAAGCTATGCATCACCATTTGGAAAACATAAATGTTATTCAGCTCCATCTGTTCTACTGCTGCTTTCCCTTAGCCATCATTATTCCCAGGAAGGACTCATCTATATACAAACACACAGTCAGAAGACAAAGATTAACCCCCTCCCCTCCCCTCCCCCCCCAAAAATGCCTTTTAAAGCAAACAGACTTGAAGAAGAAATAAATATATATCACAGAACTGGAAAATATTGGCACATTTAAACTGACTCGACTTCAGCCCTCATTATTCAATATCTCTCTTTTAAATAATACTAATAAACAATATTAAGTGTATTTTATAATATACCACTGCATCCACACAACAAAAGGAACAAGTTCCCACAAACCATCTTTGTCTTTTTATCTAGGCACAGAAAAAAAGATTTTAAATGCTTCCAGGTTTCAACCTAATTCATGTTTAATGTGGGATATAAATGTCATAAATAAGTAAATAAATAAATAAATCGATAGATAGATAGAATCTCTGAATGTTGAGCACCTGATTCACATAACATGATGTCTGTTTTAGTGGCCCTTTACCAGGAGAAAAAAATTTCTGCATGAATATAACACATGCTAGAGGGTCCCTATAACCAGCCCCTCCAAATGACACACTGATTACGATTTATAACAAATTACTACTCTACCTATAAAAAGTTATGGGGGCCCTTCAGCAGAGCAGGATTAACCCTTTGGTTAAGGTTGGCAACTGGATCTGGATTCTCAGGACAGGGTTAATCCAGTCCTAAGTTTACCGCAGTCGGCATGCAGGGACTTGTAATTCTGATTTCCCCATTGTATTCCAGGACTGGATCAACTCTGTCCTGCAAATCTGGATCCAGTTGGCAGCCTTACATATGTTTCTGCACTACCTCCACCACATGGTTTGTCTCAGGGTAGTATTTATTTATTTATTACAATTGTACCCCGCGCTTTCCCACTCAAAGCAGGTTCAATGCGGCTTGCATAGTAATTGGAATTACAAAGTATTGATGAAGATAAATAAATTGAGTATTATCGGAATAATAAAAGAAATAAGAATGTAGAGATGCATGGATGAGGGGAGTAGGAGAAGTATGAGCAAGGGTAAGTGAACAATTGGAGGGGCAGATGAGGCGGAAGGGGATGGGCAAGAGTGAAGGGAGTAGGAGAGGTATGAGCAAGGGTAGGTAAGCAATGGGGGAGGGGTCGATGAGGCGAAAGGGGATAGAACAAGGGATAAGCAGGGGAAAATGAGGCGGGAGATGTAATCTAGGTCGTTGTCATTGTCTCCTGGATATGTGATGAATAGATGGGTTTGTGGGAATTAATCTGGATCGTTTGGGTAGGCTTGCCTGAACAGATGGGTTTTTAGTGATTTCCGGAAGGGCAGATGGTCACTGACTGATCGGATAGGTATGGGGAGGGCATTCCACAGTTGGCTGCCTAGGAAGGAGAAGTTGGATCCATAATAGGTTTTGTACTTGAGTCCTTTGCAATTGGGGTAGTGTAGGTTGAGGTAAGTTCATGAGGTTGTAGACATGCTCCTGGTGGGGAGGTCGATCAGGTCGAGCATAAATCCAAATGAGTTAGTTTTGCACATAATGTAGCAGGGGCATAGCCAGACCTCAAGATGGGAGGGAGCCAGAGCCCAAAGTGGTGGTGGTGGGGGGTGCACATTTTGAGCCACCTCCCCGCTGCCCCACCACCACCACCCTGCCACTCCACACCCACTGCCGCTGCTGTACATACCTTGACTGGCAGGAGTCCCCATCCCCCGCCAGCTGAAACACCACCACCGCTGCCGCACATACCTTGGCTGGTGGAGGTCCCCAACCTCCAACAGCTGAAGCATTTGTCCAGCGCTGGTCTCCGGCACCGCCGCATAGCCTACTCTGCTCTCTCTTCCCCTCAAGTCTGGCACGCTCATTTTAATTAATTTGAGAATGCACATATGCTCAGTTTCACTAAAATGAGCTTGCTGGATGTGATGGGAAGAAAGAGCAGGGCAGGCAATGTGGCAGCGCCAGAAGCCAGCGCTGGACAAATGCTTCAGTGGGTGGAGGTTGGAGACCCCCCGCCAGCCAATTGGCACAGAGCCAATTTGTGGGGGGGGGGGGGGCGCCCCCCCCCCCCCCCCCCCCCGTAGCTACACCATTTCTTATAATAATTATGTCGAAAAGGAAAGGAAAGCCGAGGGGACTACCTCTCCCGAAGCAAATTCCTTCCCTACCTGGGCAGCAGTCCATGTCTGCATATCTGGTTTCAACTCCTATTACGGACGTATCCGCTAGCGGGGCAGGGAAGAGCCCCGCTCAGGAGAGCGATGTATCGCTCAGTCCGCTGGGACCTTTGACCCCTACGCCGCCGCGGACGCCCGGAGGAGCTGTGCCGAGCTCTAAAGGAAACGAGAGCTCGAAGGAGTGGCGCTCTCCGGAGACGCCCGTGCTGCCCGTGGAGACGTTTGGGATGGCGCAGGGAGACCAACGAACACCAGAAGATCTAGTTGGGGCAATTGGCGGGAACACGCCTGAGACAACTGCGCAGGCAATGGCTTGCGCCTTAGCGATTGAACCGCTGATTAAGCCTCATGTGGTGTTGCTGGATTCTATCTGGGCAGCCCTGGAATCGCTTCACAAGGTCTGTACCTCATTTATTACGTTATCATTGAATAATTCCTCTCAGATAAACTCTTTAAAAGTTCAAATGGAGGGAATATCACTAAAGCAGACCAGTCTAGAAACACAAGTTGAAAAACTGAATCGGCAACAAGCTCAGATCTCCGGGGATCGTCTATTAATCCATAGAAAAATCGAAAATATGGAAAATTACTCAAGAAATCTGAACTTGCGAATATTAAATTTTCCAAGATCTCAATTTGTGTCTCCTAAAGACATGTTTGCTAAATTCTTGAAGGAAATATATAAATATTCTGAACAAACAATTCCCCCAATTCAAAAAATCTACTACTTGGATGTGAAGACTCCTCCATTACAGGAAAATTCTGTACAGGATATACCATCTGAAACGCTAGACTTGACAAACTTTCTAGAACAATCGAAGGATAATACAGAGACTAGAGCTACCCTGATTGTATCTTTTGTTTTTCTACAAGATAAAGAATCTTTATTGAGACTTTATTTTAAAAACTTGTGTCCTGAATTTAAAGGAAGCAAGGTTTCTATATTTCCAGACATTGCTCGATGGACTCAACAAAGACGAAAAAAATTCCTGCTTATGAAACAAGAATCATTAAATATTGGAGCAATCTTCCAATTACGTTTTCCATGTAAATGTATATTGATACTTAAAGAGAAGAAATATGTGTTTTTCAAACCAGATCAATTGAGGTCATTCCTTGATATGAAGCGAGACTAGGTCTAAAGCCAGATAAACGTGTCCTATATAATTATGGATAACCACTGCTTGTTTTCTTTTAATTTGATAGTTTTTTAGCACCAACTTCCTTTGGTATTATTATATCTTGAATCCTTCAATTTGTGGACTATAATAACCAACTGAATATATATTTCTGTCTGTAAAAATTTATCTATTAAGTTAGAATATTTTTTCCCAGATTGGTTTATCTTAACAAAGAGTTATTCTTTGTGTATTTCATATTAAAATGATAAATAAAGATTTAAAAAAAAAAAAAAAAGAATCAGGCACTACAAATCCCATACTGCTTCGGGATAAAAGTTCAAAACCAGGACTGTTTCAAAATCTCCAGCCTAGAACTGGGTAACTTGGCATCTCTGACATGCCATGACAGTAATGAACCTCACTTCTAAGCCAGGGTATGTGGAGTACGATCTCAGTCTCTCAAATTTACTGCTCATGCTTGCTGTAGTGATGGCATTTTACCAAAGAGAGCTTTCTTAAGGAGTTCATAAAATGTTCCATGTATAGACAATTTATCCAGGTGTGCTTGGAAATTCTTTTTAATGAGGTCTGTGGTGCACAAAACTATGTGAAATATTTCTGTATTCTTCTACTACTACTAATATCTCAGACTGCATTTCTTGATAAACACATAAGCGTTTCTATATTGGGACAGACCAAAGGTCCATCAAGCCCAGCATCCTGTTTCCAACAATGGCCAATCCAGGTTACAAGTACCTGACAAGATCCTAGCCCAAGCCCTGCCAGCCAAATAGCTCCATGGTCTGAACCTCTCCTGCTGTAAGAAAGTGAGCAACATGATTTCTAACCACTGACGCTGTCACTTCTCACATATGCTCAGTTCATGCACGCGAACTGAATATGCGCAGAGCGCTGGCATCAGCCGCTAGAAAGCATGCTGCCAACTTCCTTACAGCAGGCGAGGTTCAGACCCTCCTTTGAGGCTGAGCCCAGGGAATCTTCTTGCCCCTCCCCCCTCTTGACAGGCCTGCCATGGTATTTCGGCAGTGTTAGACAGTGTTAAGGCCAGATTTAACAAGGAAATTAAGTTTTTGTTAGTTACTTTGGACATTTCTGCAGCTTTCAACAGCATTTATCATGAGATTTTGTTGAATCAATTACAATCGATAGGATTGTCTGGCACTGTGTTATGCTGGTTTAGATCTTTTTTGAGAGATCGGAAGTATTGTGTATTCGAGGGATCTGAAATAAGGAAAGTTTGACAGGAGTTCCTCAGGGCTCTTGCCTTTCATCAGTAACATAGTAACATAGTAGATGACGGCAGAAAAAGACCTGCATGGTCCATCCAGTCTGCCCAACAAGATAAACTCATATGTGCTACTTTTTGTGTATACTACCCTACCTGTGCTCTTCAGGGCACAGACCGTATAAGTCTGCCCAGCACTATCCCCGCCTCCCACCACCGGCTCTGGCACAGACCGTGTAAGTCTGCCCAGCACTATCCCCACCTCCCAACCACCAGCCCCTCCTCCCACCACCGGCTCTGGCACAGACCGTATAAGTCTGCCCAGCACTATCCCCGCCTCCCACCACCGGCTCTGCCACCCAATCTCGGCTAAACTCCTTAAGATCCATTCCTTCTGAACAGGATTCCTTTATGTTTGTCCCACGTGTGTTTGAATTCTGTTACCATTTTCATTTCCACCACCTCCTGCGGGAGGGCATTCCAAGCATCCACTACTCTCTCTGTGAAAAAATACTTCCTGACATTTTTCTTGAGTCTGCCGCCATTCAATCTCATTTCATGTCCTCTCGTTCTACCTCCTTCGCATCTCCGGAAAAGGTTCGTTTGTGGATTAATACTTTTCAAATATTTGAACGTCTGTATCATATCACCCCTGTTTCTCCTTTCTTCCAGAGTATAAATGTTCAGGTCATCAAGTCTCTCCTCATATGTCTTGTAACGCAAATCCCTTACCATTCTCATAGCTTTTCTTTGCACCTCTTCTATTCTTTTTACATCCTTCGCAAGATACGGCCTCCAAAACTGAACACAATACTCTAGGTGGGGCCTCACCAACGACTTATACAGGGGCATCAACACCCCCTTTCTTCTGCTGGTCACACCTCTCTCTATACAGCCTAACAACCTTCTAGCTACGGCCACCGCCTTGTCACACTGTTTCGTCGCCTTCAGATCCTCAGATACTATCACCCCAAGATCCCTCTCCCCATCCGTACCTATCAGATTCTCCCCGCCTAACACTTACGTCTCCCGAGGATTTCTATTCCTTAAGTGCATCACTTTGCATTTCTTCGCATTGAATTTTAATTGCCAAACCTTAGACCATTCTTCCAGCTTCCTCAGATCCTTTTTCATGTTTTCCACTCCCTCCCGGGTGTCCACTCTATTACAGATCTTAGTATCATCCGCAAATAGGCAAACTTTACCTTCTAACCCTTCAGCAATGTCACTCACAAATATATTGAACAGAATTGGCCCCAGCACCGATCCCTGAGGCACTCCGCTACTCACCTTTCCTTCCTCCGAGCGAACTCCATTTACCACCACCCTCTGTCGTCTGTCCATCAACCAGTTTCTAATCCAGTTCACCACTTCGGGACCTATCTTCAGCCCATCCAGTTTATTTAAGAGCCTCCTGTGGGGAAGCGTGTCAAAAGCTTTGCTGAAATCAGTACTTTTTAAGCTTTTCTTTTGCCGTTATGTATGTTGTTCAGATGCTTGGGTGTACAATACAAGCTGTATGCTGATGACATACAGTTTGTATTGCTTATTGAAATCTCTTTTGAAGATACTTTCACCCAACTGAGATTTTATCTTACGAAGATTATTTATTTTATTTTATTTATTTATTACATTTGTATCCCACATTTTCCCACCTATTTGCAGGCTCAATGTGGCTTACAGAGTTTTGTTATGACATTGTCATTCCAGGGTATCAGATACAATTGGTGATGTACAAAGATTGAGTAAGGGAAGAGAGACAGAAGGTGTTAGGCAGGATAGAAGGTGGACTTTAATGACTTGGTGGATTGGTGAGGTAGTCGTGTAAGGATGGAAGGAAATCGTCTAAAGCTTAATATTTCTAAAACTCAAATTCTTTTTTTCTATCCAGTACAAAGGAAGTAGATTGCCCTAAAATATTTAATATGAATTCTGTTAATATTTCAATACTTCGAGGTTTACCTTTTTTGACCCTAATCAGATGAAGTCATTTCTGGAAGCAAAGGAGTCAGAGATTCCTATACCTGCAGGCGAATAAGAGCAGATGAAGATTTTGTTTCAGGGGTTTTTATTTTTGGATCTCTCCTCTCTGTTGTGGACTGATTCAGCACTTTTTATTTTATTTTACTTTATTTTTATTTTTTGCCTCTGTTCAGTTTTGGCATATTATTGTGTAACTAGTAAAAAAGCCCCGTTTCTGGGGCGTGTCAAGATGGCGGATTACTAGAAGGACGCTCTGTCATGTCGCTGAGATTTTCCCTGGTGGATACGATTTTTCCTATTGAAAAAGTTTTTCTTTAAACGTTCAAATATGCCTCACACCAAGAGGAAAGGGGTACTTAAGGGTTTACCGACGATAAACCCCAACAATGCCCTTACCCAGACGACATTGGACAGATTTGCCACTAGCACTCCTCGTCAAACCGGCTTGAGTTTGATTCCCGCGGGGGGAGAAAATGGTGGAGTTTCTCCCTCACAGGAAATAGTAACAACTTTGTCCTTGCCGGATGTTAACCCGCCGCCATGCCCTGCAGGACTCAGAAGTGGGCTAGAATCCCTTGAGACGTCCGAAAGTGGCGCAACGGGATCTCCTATCGTCGGAGCTCAGTCTGAAACCCTCGGAGATACCAGCAAAGTTGAGCTTGCGGCTCCCATGGCAGCAACATTAGACTCTATTCGGGAGGCTTTACAATCTTTGACTACCTCAGTTGCTCAAATGGTGAGTAAATTGGACTTTTTGACAAGTGCATTTGAAACTTTCAAAAAAGAATCGGCTGAAAACAATAATGCTGTACAACAAGATCTTTCCACTCTAAAGCAGAAGACAGAAGCCCTTGTTAAGGATAAATTAATGACTCATCGTAAGATTGAGCAGTTTGAAAACTATAATAGACGTTTAAATTTGCGTTTGCTAAATTTTCCCAGATCCATAGAAATGGACGCTATGACATTGTTTAAGAAGTACTTGGCTGAAATTCTTCAATACTCTCCAGAATCTTTTCCTCCAGTTAATAAAATTTATTATTTGCCTGCTATAAAAAAACTCTGGGAGTTTGAAGGAAACACAGGCAATACAGAATTTAACTGCTCTCTTAGAACGCTCTGAAATTGAAATACTTGAAAGAAGAACATTACTTGTATCATTGGTCTTTGAACAGGACTTAAATTCAATAATGAAACTTTACTTCAAAAATTTAACAAAAGTCTTTTTGGGTGAGAAAATATGGATATATCCTGATGTGGTAAAAACCACACAGGATAGGAGAAAAGCTTTTCTTTTATTTAGAGAGGATATTCAAAATTTGGGAGCTCGATTTACCTTGTCTTACCTGTGCAAATGCATGATAACTTACTTGGATAAAAAATATGTATTTTTCGAACCTGAGCAGCTGAAAGTTTTTGTAGAAATGAAGAAAATAACCAGATAGACTCTGATGTTAAGAGAACTAGGTTTAACAAATGTATAATAAGGAGTAAATCCGGCCTTTCATTTGTTTATTATAAGCTACCTTAGATTGAAATCCACCAGTTTTCCTTCCTCACGCCCCCACAATTTTCAAATTGGTGGTCTAAGAAAGAGTATTGATTTTTCCTTTTTCCTTTTAATTTAAAGGAGTTGATATTGTATATTTTTGGAAATTATATGGTCTGTTTTTCTTTAGCAAGAGTTTAACTTGTATTATATTGAAATTATAAATAAATAAATTAAAAAAAAAAATTAAAAAAAAAAAGCCCCGTTTCTGATGCAAATGAAACGGGGGCTAGCAATGTTTTCTTCTGTGTGCATGTGGGAGTGTGTGTGTCCCTGCCCTCTGGCCTCTCTCCCCTCCCCCCTCTGAGTCCTTCACTGTTACAGAGCCAGCGATTTGATTTCGTGCTCTGCTGTTTTCCTTCACTGACTGTGTTACAGAGAGGGCGGGGCAGACACTCATAGGGAAACCGGATATCTCGCCCCCTTCACACTTCCGGCTGGAGGCTTCATAGAATGTTGGTGTTGCCTTTTATATAGAGAGATAATATAATATAACTAGTAAAAAAGGCCCGTTTCTGATGCAAATGAAACGGGGGCTAGCAATGTTTTCTTCTGTGTGCATGTGGGAGTGTGTGTGTCCCTGCCCTCTGGCCTCTCTCCCCTCCCCCCTCTGAGTCCTTCACTGTTACAGAGCCAGCGATTTGATTTCGTGCTCTGCTGTTTTCCTTCACTGACTGTGTTACAGAGAGGGCAGGGCAGACACTCATAGGGAAACCGGATATCTCGCCCCCTTCACACTTCCGGCTGGAGGCTTCATAGAATGTTGGTGTTGCCTTTTATATAGAGAGATAATATAATATAATATAACTAGTAAAAAAGGCCCGTTTCTGATGCAAATGAAACGGGGGCTAGCAATGTTTTCTTCTGTGTGCATGTGGGAGTGTGTGTGTCCCTGCCCTCTGGCCTCTCTCCCCTCCCCCCTCTGAGTCCTTCACTGTTACAGAGCCAGCGATTTGATTTCGTGCTCTGCTGTTTTCCTTCACTGACTGTGTTACAGAGAGGGCGGGGCAGACACTCATAGGGAAACCGGATATCTCGCCCCCTTCACTCTTCCGGCTGGAGGCTTCATAGAATGTTGGTGTTGCCTTTTATATAGAGAGATAATATAATATAATATAACTAGTAAAAAAGGCCCGTTTCTGATGCAAATGAAACGGGGGCTAGCAATGTTTTCTTCTGTGTGCATGTGGGAGTGTGTGTGTCCCTGCCCTCTGGCCTCTCTCCCCTCCCCCCTCTGAGTCCTTCACTGTTACAGAGCCAGCGATTTGATTTCGTGCTCTGCTGTTTTCCTTCACTGACTGTGTTACAGAGAGGGCGGGGCAGACACTCATAGGGAAACCGGATATCTCGCCCCCTTCACACTTCCGGCTGGAGGCTTCATAGAATGTTGGTGTTGCCTTTTATATAGAGAGATAATATAATATAATATAACTAGTAAAAAAGGCCCGTTTCTGATGCAAATGAAACGGGGGCTAGCAATGTTTTCTTCTGTGTGCATGTGGGAGTGTGTGTGTCCCTGCCCTCTGGCCTCTCTCCCCTCCCCCCTCTGAGTCCTTCACTGTTACAGAGCCAGCGATTTGATTTCGTGCTCTGCTGTTTTCCTTCACTGACTGTGTTACAGAGAGGGCGGGGCAGACACTCATAGGGAAACCGGATATCTCGCCCCCTTCACACTTCCGGCTGGAGGCTTCATAGAATGTTGGTGTTGCCTTTTATATAGAGAGATAATATAATATAATATAACTAGTAAAAAAGGCCCATTTCTGATGCAAATGAAACGGGGGCTAGCAATGTTTTCTTCTGTGTGCATGTGGGAGTGTGTGTGTCCCTGCCCTCTGGCCTCTCTCCCCTCCCCCCTCTGAGTCCTTCACTGTTACAGAGCCAGCGATTTGATTTCGTGCTCTGCTGTTTTCCTTCACTGACTGTGTTACAGAGAGGGCGGGGCAGACACTCATAGGGAAACCGGATATCTCGCCCCCTTCACACTTCCGGCTGGAGGCTTCATAGAATGTTGGTGTTGCCTTTTATATAGAGAGATAATATAATATAATATAACTAGTAAAAAAGGCCCGTTTCTGATGCAAATGAAACGGGGGCTAGCAATGTTTTCTTCTGTGTGCATGTGGGAGTGTGTGTGTCCCTGCCCTCTGGCCTCTCTCCCCTCCCCCCTCTGAGTCCTTCACTGTTACAGAGCCAGCGATTTGATTTCGTGCTCTGCTGTTTTCCTTCACTGACTGTGTTACAGAGAGGGCGGGGCAGACACTCATAGGGAACCGGATATCTCGCCCCCTTCACACTTCCGGCTGGAGGCTTCATAGAATGTTGGTGTTGCCTTTTATATAGAGAGATAATATAATATAATATAACTAGTAAAAAAGGCCCGTTTCTGATGCAAATGAAACGGGGGCTAGCAATGTTTTCTTCTGTGTGCATGTGGGAGTGTGTGTGTCCCTGCCCTCTGGCCTCTCTCCCCTCCCCCCTCTGAGTCCTTCACTGTTACAGAGCCAGCGATTTGATTTCGTGCTCTGCTGTTTTCCTTCACCGACTGTGTTACAGAGAGGGCGGGGCAGACACTCATAGGGAAACCGGATATCTCGCCCCCTTCACACTTCCGGCTGGAGGCTTCATAGAACGTTGGTGTTGCCTTTTATATAGAGAGATATTGCCTTATGGGGCTTTTCTTGTCAAGTTGATAGTTGTAATGTTTTGTTAAATGCAATTAAAAAAAATTTTTTTTTAATGAGACTTCTAAGAATTCGATCCCAGCATATAAGCAGACACAGGGAGAGGCCAGGGAGGGGTGCAGCACCTAAATGGCCAGGGGAAATGCTCTCTTACTGACCATAGGAAGGAAGTCCGCCGGTTAAAAAGTGATTGAAGGGTCTTCCAGCCCTTGTCCATCCTCCAGATATTGTGCCTCTTCCTTCATTTATCACAAAAAGCTGTACAAGCCAGAAGTTGTCCCGCTCTGTGAAATTTGGCTTTCACCCACGTGGGGCCAGGTGCCTCTGCTCCGCCATATTCAGCATCAAGTGGGTGGGCATGGCTTATGCATGCCATGTGCCAGGGGCGTAGCCAGACAGCAGATTTTGAATGGGCCTAGTCAAGAAGTGTTCTCCTCCCCCCCCCCCCCCCCCCAATGCAATGAGGCCAGTATCAGCAGCTTAGGAAGCTTAGGCTGCTGAAGTGGAAAGCAGTGTTTTCAGCACCATCAGGGGGAAGGTCTTCAGCTGGCGAACTTGGGATCCCCACTAGCTAGCACTAAATATGAGCAGCTGTTGGGTGGGCCTGAGCCCTAAGTGGATGGGCCCCGGCCCACCCAGGCCCACCTGTGGCTACACCACTGGTTAGTCCTATTACTAGGTTTCAATTTGTCTTTTCTAAGTTTACCTCATTTAGGGGCCCTTTTACTAAGCTGAGTAAGCGTCTACATGCGCCCAACGCATGCCAAAATGGAGACTACCGCATGGCTCTTGCGGTAATTTCATTTTTGGTGCACGTCCAATATGCACGCCTGAAAAATATTTTCAGGCGCGTGTAATGGATGCGCGCCAAGTGGCATTTGACGCGCGTGGGTCATTACTGCCCACTTACTGCATGAGTCTTTACTGCTAGGTCAGTGGCTGGCGGTATGGTCTCAGACCCAAAATGGACGTACGGCAATTTTGATTTTGCTGCACGTCAATTTTCGGTTTAAAAAAAAAGGCCTTTCTTACAGGCGCGCTAAAAAATGGATCGGCAAGCGCCCAAAACCCATGCCTACACTACCGCAAGCTATTTCTCAGTGTGCCTTTGTAAAAGGATCCCTTATTGTGTTTATGCTTATATTTGGTCGTTTATTATTGTTATGCTGTTAACAAAATTGTAAGTTTTAGGTTAAACTGCTGTATACTGCCGTATTTATTTATTTATTTATTTATTTGTAGCATTTGTATCCCACATTTTCCCACCAATTTGCAGGCTCAATGTGGCTTACATTTGCCGTAGTGGCGATTGCCATTTCCGGTTAACAAAATTACAAATGGTATTGCATTAAGGTGCGTGCATACATGGTAAAGAATAATACATTATGGTATTGCATATAGGTTCCTAAGTGATAGATTGGTCTATTTGACATAGTTATTAAAGGGGATTGCATTAAGGTGCGTGCATACATTTTAAATAAGAATGCGCTAAGGTAGTAGGTTGGTTTGTAACATATGTTAGGTCATCAATTACAAAGAAATCATTTTTGACATGAGATTAAAGTAATGGCTAAATCTTTTCATAAAGGTGGTTAATAAATCCCAATAAATAAATACAAATGATTAATATATACATATTTTAACATATTTTTGCAAAGCTGCCAAGTTACCCATTCCAAGAGGGAGACTTTTTGGCCAGTCCTGGTTTTAAACTTGCATCCCAAAGCAGTGTGGGACTTGTGGTCCATGATCCTATCCTTTGAAATCAGTGCTGCAGGTCCCATAATGCACCAGGATAAGGTTGACAGAAATCCAGGACCAGCCAATAAGTCTCCCTCCTGAAATGGGTAACTTGGCAGCTCTGTTTTTGGGAGGAGGAGTGGCATGGCAGGGACTGGGAGTGTTTGTGTTAACTACTACTACTTAACACTTCTAAAGCGCTACTAGGGTTACGCGGCGCTGTACAGTTTAACAAAGAAGGACAGTCCCTGCTCAAAGGAGCTTACAATCTAATGGACAAAATGTGCAGACAATCAAATTGGGGCAGTCTAAATTTCCTGAATAGAGGTAAAATGGTTAGGTGCCGAAGGCGACATTGAAGAGGTGGGCTTTGAGCAAGGATTTGAAGATGGGCAGGGAGGGGGCCTGGCGTATGGGCTCAGGGAGTTTATTCCAAGCATGAGGTGAGGCGAGGCAGAAAGGGCAGAGCCTGGAGTTGGCGGTGGTGGAGAAGGGTACAGAGAGGAGGGATTTGTCCTGTGAGCGGAGGTTTCGGGTAGGAGCGTAAGGGGAGATAAGGGTAGAGAGGTAATGAGGGGCTGCAGATTGAGTGCATTTGTAGGTTAGTAGGTTATCAATAGAAATCAAACAAAATAAAACATTTAAAAGAAAATAAGATGATACCTTTTCTATTGGACATAACTTAATACATTTCTTGATTAGCTTTCGAAGGTTGCCCTTCTTCGTCAGATCGGAAATAAGCAAATGTGCTAGCTGACAGTGTATATAAGTGAAAACATTCAAGCATTACTATGACAGTCTGACAGGGTGGGAGGATGGGGGTGGGTCCCAACAGAAAGGACTTAACAAGGATCTGGGGTTCCTAACCCATTATAAACCATAAAGCTGTATGTCTCTGTTAATCACCCCACCCCTCACCTATCCACACCCATCCTGTTAGAATATCAATGAAATGCTTTGATGTCCCCATGCATACCTCCGACCCACCCCCATCCTCCCACCCTGTCAGACTGTCATAGTAATGCTTGAATGTTTTCACTTATATACACTGTCAGCTAGCACATTTGCTTATTTCCGATCTGACGAAGAAGGGCAACCTTCGAAAGCTAATCAAGAAATGTATTAAGTTATGTCCAATAAAAAAGGTATCATCTTATTTTCTTTTCCATGTTTTATTTTGTTTGATTTCTATAGATTCTACATGGAATGTTGCTATTCCACTAGCAACATTCCATGTAGAAGTCGGCCCTTGTAGATCAGCAATGTGGCCGCGCAGGCTTCTGCTTCTGTGAGTCTGACGTCCTGCACGTACGTGCAGGACGTCAGACTCACAGAAACAGAAGCCTGCGCAGCCTTCTACATGGAATGTTGCTACTGGAATAGCAACATTCCATGTAGAATCTCCAATAGTAGCAACATTCCATGTAGAATCTCCAATAGTATCTATTTTACTGTCATAGTAATGCTTGAATGTTTTCACTTATATACACTGTCAGCTAGCACATTTGCTTATTTCCGATCTGAGGAAGAAGGGCAACCTTCGAAAGCTAATCAAGAAATGTATTAAGTTATGTCCAATAAAAAAGGTATCATCTTATTTTCTTTTCCATGTTTTATTTTGTTTGATTTATATTGATAACCTTAAGAGTGGACTAGCACGGCTACCACACTCCTCTACTTAGGTTAGTAGGAGAAGCTTGAACTGTGTGCAATACCTGATGATGCTGACTTCCTATTATATCTATGTTATCTGAATGCTTTTCCATGCAATGTGTTGTCGTATCATTTGTATTGTACTGAATTTTGGAAAGCACTAAAGACAGACCTGTTCAGAAGGGCATACCCCACTGACCCAACATAACATTAACCCGCTAGTGTACTATTATTAGCGTGTGCTCACCGGTTAACATGGAGTTAACGGAGGAGTAGTTAGTGCTTCCTAAAAAGGAGGGGCTAAGGGGGAGCTAAGGGCAAATACCAGGTGCTAATGAAAACAGCGCATGCCCTGCAAATTTTTAAAAAGTGCTCCATTATATTGGGGAAATCTCACATTATAACACGTTAAACCCAGATTTTACCACACTTTAGTAAAGGGCCCCTTAATTAAGAGGAGTAACAGAAAACATGGATGAAAGTGTGACATCACAAAATTCAGAGGAGGAGTCAGGGTAGACATAAAATAGTGCTTTCCAGCTCTGCTAAACGAAAAACAGCACTGCAGAACAATCATTTATTTATTTATTTGTTACATTTGTATCCCACATTTTCCCACCAAATACATAGTATGAATGAATACAGTGTGATAAGTACATAAGTATTGCCATACTGGGAAAGACCAAAGGTCCATCGAGCCCAGCATCCTGTTTCCAACAGTGGCCAATCCAGGTCACAAATACCTGGCAAGATCCCAAAAAAGTACAAAACATTTTAGACTGCTTATCCCAGAAATAGTGCATTTCCCCCAAGTCCATTTAATAACGGTCTATGGACTTTTTCTTTAGGAAGCCGTCCAAACCTTTTTAAAACTCCGCTAAGCTAACCGCCTTTACCACATTCTCTTGTATATGTATGGTAGGAAACAGTTGGGAGGAACTTAGAGAGGGAAAGGGGGAAGAAGAGTCAGGTAATGTCCGTTGCAGTCTTTGGTTATGTTGTGTCGCAAGTGACCGGTATTTTTATGTTGGGTCAGTGGGGTATGCTCTTCTGAACAGGTATGTCTTTAGTGCTTTCCGAAATTGAGTACAATGCAAATGATGCCACAACACACAGCATGGAAAAGCATTCAGATAACATAGATATAATATGAAGTCAGCATCATACCTATGAAACACCTAATAAGTACCCATTAGAATCGATTCCCACTTCAGGCACAGGCAGCTCCTTGTGACTCTGGGCAAGTCACTTAATCCTCCATTGCCCCATGTAAGCCGCATTGAGCCTGCCATGAGTGGGAAAGCGCAGGGTACAAATG
The DNA here is from genome assembly GCF_901765095.1 of Microcaecilia unicolor. NCBI lineage: Eukaryota > Metazoa > Chordata > Amphibia > Gymnophiona > Siphonopidae > Microcaecilia > Microcaecilia unicolor. The sequence goes on along the minus strand of NC_044037.1, from coordinate 13,349,727 downwards.
TAACAAAAATAAAATAGATACTATTGGAGATTCTACATGGAATGTTTGCTACTATTGGAGATTCTACATGGAATGTTGCTACTGTTGGAGATTCTACATGGAATGTTGCTAGTGTAGCAACATTCCATGTAGAAGGCTGTGCAGGCTTCTGTTTCTGTGAGTCTGACGTCCTGCACATACGTGCAGGACGTCAGACTCACAGAAGCAGAAGCCTGCGCGGCCACATTGGTGATCTGCAAGGGCTGATGTTGCTAGTGGAATAGCAACATTCCATGTAGAATCTCCAATAGTAGCAACATTCCATGTAGAATCTCAAATAGTAGCAACAGTGGAGGAGTGGCCTAGTGGTTAGGGTGGTGGACTTTGGTCCTGAGGAACTGAGTTTGATTCCCACTTCAGGCACAGGCAGCTCCTTGTGACTCTGGGCAAGTCACTTAACCCTCCATTGCCCCATGTAAGCCGCATTGAGCCTGCCATGAGTGGGAAAGCGCAGGGTACAAATGTAACAAAAATAAATTAGATACTATTGGAGATTCTACATGGAATGTTGCTACTATTGGAGATTCTACATGGAATGTTGCTATTCCACTAGCAACATTCCATGTAGAAGGCTGTGCAGGCTTCTGTTTCTGTGAGTCTGACGTCCTGCACATATGTGCAGGACATCAGACTCGCAGAAGCCTGCGCGGCCATATTGGTGATCTGCAAGGGCCGACTTCTACATGGAATGTTGCTAGTGGAATCTCAAATAGTAGCAACAGTGGAGGAGTGGCCTAGTGGTTAGGGTGGTGGACTTTGGTCCTGAGGAACTGAGTTCAATTCCCACTTCAGGCACAGGCAGCTCCTTGTGACTCTGGGCTAGTCACTTAACCCTCCATTGCCCTATGTAAGCCGCATTGAGCCTGCCATGATTGGGAAAGCAAAAAAAAAAGATGATGCAGTGTTGTTGAAGTTACTTTGTAAAAAATAAACTTACTATTTACTTGTTTAATAAACAAGGTCCTTGTAACGTTGTAAAATGTAATGCATTACAGTTAATTGCTTGATTAATAAAAGTAATAAGATAATTGAACTTTATATGAACATAAAACTTACAGTGGAGGGATTAAAACAGCACCAGCTGCAGACAGTTTCGTTTCGTTTTCCTTTCCTCCTTTTTTATTTTTAACCCATTTCTAAATGTAGAAGAATCCCCAGAAAGGCTTAAAGTTCCATTTTCCTTCTGGCCGGGTTACATAAGGCAACCTGGACCTCTGAAACATACAAGGTGAAGAGCAGACAAAAAGCCCCCCCCCTGTCTAGGGGAAGGGGACGATTTGCTTCTGATTGGCCGCTCTCACTGGGACTGTAGGAATCAGTTTACAGAAGCCGAATTAAAACCTTTCCTTCTCTCTGCCCAGAGGAAGTGGAGTCCACAGGAAGACGGAGAGGAACTGGGCTTTACTTACCCAAAATGTCCTGCAGGACAGATCCAGGATTTCAACCCTAGCCCCCCTCCCCCCTGCTTCCAGCGCTGCCGATCGGGGTCTCACTTCTGGAATGCGTCCGTCTCACTATGTCCCAGTACTCCAATAACTTTCTCCTGGTGCCCATCCCGGAGTATCCTCCCTTGGACTGCGCTCCCAGTAAGACGATCAAGCTGGTTGTTCTGGGAGGCAACAGTGTTGGCAAAACGGGTAAGTCCAGTGGGCTCTGATCACGGATAGCTGCTCCCTCTGGAGCACACACGTGTTTCCTATTGTGTGTGTGTGTGTGTGTGTGTGTGTGTGTGGGGGGGGGGGTTCTAGTATTTTTGATTGCACGGTAGGCAAAGAGAAAGAGTCTCACATGTCAATTCTTTGCCTAAGGGTTGCTGCAGCCTGGCCGGGAGGGGGGAGGGAGAGGGGGCTGGTTATTTCTTAGGTTTTGCTTTGGAGTGTTTTTGTACCCACCGACACAAAACGATGTAGTAGAAAATGAGGTTAGGTCTGGCCTCTTTCTTGCATTCATGTTCTCTTTCTGTTGTATTTTATTAATAGAAACATTATTTATTACCTTGGACAGCTATGGCATTTCTGTGCTTTCTAGAATGAGTCAGTGCCTTTCACAAGCTTGGGAACATTTAATTGGCTTTTTTGATTTTACCATTTAGGATATTATCTTTGAGAGAGATGTTGCTTTAATCTTATTTCTATGTTTTTATTGCTGTTTTACATTATTATTTGATTTTTGTGTGTGTTGTTTGTATTTTATGATGTTTTTAATTTGCCATCAAATGTGATGGTTTATACTTTGTACCTGAAACAACCAGAGAAGTAGGGAAGCGACCTGACAAAGGAAACTCCAGAGGTTGATTGTAGTAAAAGGCGTTTATTGAAAAACCAGATGTAGACTGGACACGATCCGCGTTTTGGCAAAAGATATGCCTGCTTCAGGAGTCGAGTATCTGTCTGAGCCACTGGCGTAGCCACAGTTGGGCTTGGGTGGGCCAGGGCCCACCCATTTATGGCTCAGGCCCACCCAACAGTAGCACATGTTTAGTGGTAACTGGTGGGAATCCCAAGCTCCGCCAGCTGAAGATTTTCCCCGATGGTAACAAAAACGCTACTCTCCATGACACCGGCACCTGCGCATGCTCAATTTTCAGTGCATGAATGCTGCCAAGGTGGAAAGAAGCGTTTTCCCACCAGCTGAGATAATTTATTTTTTAGGGGGGTAGAACACTTGGTGCCCACCCAATTTTTGCCTAGGCTCAGCCAAAATCTGTTGTCTGGCTACGCCCCTGGTCTGAGCGATACCCGTTGTGTCTTAAAATTGGTAAGACAAACCAAACCAACAAACGCTTGAACTGTCAAACAAATCACTGAGAGTACTTTTGTGATTCAATGAGTAAAAATCAAGATAAATAAAGTTAATTCTAGTTCATAACAAGGCAGATCTGTCAAGCTGCTGAAATTCACAAGGATATCTATACTTATGACAGGGCATATTCTGAGTTGTATTAGCCCTCCCAGAAATGTTACTGGAGATGTTGAACATGCTGGTGAGCTGAGTCTCCTGCCCAGTGCACAAGGCTGGCACAGAAAGGAAATGCCCGAGAGCCTGTCTCGATGGACCCAGTGAAATGCGGGCTGGGCCTGTTCAGGAAGGCTCGGGCAGAAGTAAAGGTTAAAGGAGGGGGTGGTAGGTTTTCACGCCCGGCAGTCTCGAGGCAGAGGCTATTGGATGGGTTAAAGGATGCATGCGTGGCCAGGAGTCCATCCAGATCAGGGATTGTTGTAAAGTTATAAATGCCGGCCCCTCTCCAAGGCTCAGGATGTTTCCTGATCCTCAGAGGCAGCTTTCCCACCCTCCCGCCCAGTTTTTTGATTTGGTGGTGCGGGACATGACTTTTGTGCCGTGGTTTTTGTTTTATAGGTGAAGTGCATTGGGGTTGTCGCAGCGGTAAAAACCTGAGCTACAGGAGCAAATGGCTCATGGGGAATGATCTGTAGTTTCTCGGTATCCAGTCAAGCTCAAAACAGACTAATTCGTCAGTCTAAATTTCAAAATATGTTTCTTTAGTTTTTTTATCCTTTATATTATTTATTCAAATATGTTTTTAGTGACCTCAGTGATGTTCGTCGCCAGCCAGTCTTTTATGGCGATGTAGGCAACATCAACTCCTTCGTTGGTTCACTCAAAAGTATTACTCGACTTTTATAAAGAACTCGTAATAGATAAAATAACTTATCTTATTAGATCCTTTTTCAGTCGGACCCAGGGGTGCTATTGTCCGGCATGCATGTTTCGCTCGAAAGCCAGCTGTCTCAAGGACACTCCCCCTGAAATCATATTTGAATAAATTATATAAAGGATAAAAAACTAAAGAAACATATTTTGAAATTTAGACGGACGAATTAGTCTGTTTTGAGCTTGACTGGATACCGAGAAACTACAGATTATATATATCTACGGTTTCAGAAATATTATTTTGAATCAAGCCATTAGTTGAGTACTGCACTGAATTGATATGTCATGGGGAATGAGCCAGGTCATTAAAAGGTGGGTCGGGAGACCCGGACTAAATGTGTGGAGGTCCACACAGGCTAGGGCTCTTGCTGTCAGGGCGGAGCTGGAAGAGGAAGAGTTGCAGTGACAGTGAGAAGCAGAATTTGCTGGGACAAACATAAAGGAATCCTGTTCAGAAGGAAGGGCTCCTCAAGAGCTTAGCCGAGATTGGGTGGCAGAGCCAGTAGTGGGAGGTGGGGATAGTGCTGGGCAGACTTATACGGTCTGTGTCAGAGCCGGTGGTGGGAGGCGGGGTTGGGAGGCGGGGCTAGTGCTGGGCAGACTTATACGGTCTGTGCCAGAGCTGGTGGTGGGAGGCGGGGCTGGTGATTGGGAGGCAGAGCTAGTGCTGGGCAGACTTGTCTGTGCCCTAAAGAGGACAGGTACAAATCAAGGTAAGGTATACACAAAAAATGGCACATGTGAGTTTATCTTGTTGGGCAGACTGGATGGACCATGCAGGTCTTTTTCTGCTGTCATCTACTATGTTACTATGTCGAGCAGGGGTTGGAAGGGGTGTTGATGTTATGCTTTTGACAGCTGTAGTTCAGGAGGGGGGGGGGGAGTAGGTTATTTACTGATGTGAAAATGTTTTGAAAGTTGTTAATAAATTAAGCTGCCAACCATAATTCTTTGTATGTGAGTTATTGATTGATGAGGTGGGGCTAGAGCGGAAGCAATTAACTTGGGGTGGCAGAACTGGTCCCAGATCCAAGCGTTAAATGTTGACGCAGTTCAACAACTCATCCATCCCAAGGTGCTGTTCCGACCTGGTATCTTCTAGCTGGCCTCCTCTAGAGCAATATTTTCAGCTGATGGGGGCATGCCTGACCTCAGCACAGACTTTTCATCATTTTGACTGAATTAAGTACGATGATATGAGTGGAATGCTCTTGTAAAAGGAATTGCAAGAATCAGTTCTAGAAAACAGGCAATTTGGGGAAAAATCTCCCAATGAAATAATTTTCATACAAAGGATTAATTTGGTATACTGAGAGAATAAGATTCTCATCTGTAAGACGTTTAACGTTCTCTCTCTCTCTCCCTCTCTCTCTCTCTCTCTCTCTCTCCCTCTCTCTCCCTCTCCCTCTCTCTCCCTCGCTCTCTCTCTCTCTCTCTCTCCCCTCTCTCTCTCCCCCCCTCTCTCTCTCTCTCTCGTCTCTCCATCTCCCTTCCCCTCTCTCTCTCTCCCTCAATCCTCTCTCTCTCTCTCTCTCCCTCCCCCTCCATTCTCTCCTCTCCTCTCCACTACCCTCTCCCTCTTCTCTCTCCTTTCTCCCTCTCCTCTCTCCCTCTCTCTCCCTCTCTCCTCTCTCTCTCCTCTCTCTACCTCTCTCCCTCTCTCTCTCCTCTCTCCCTCTCTCTCTCCCTCTCCTCTCCCCTTTTCCCCTCTCTCCTTACCTACTATCCCTTTCTCTCTCTCTCCCCTTCCCCTTCCTCTCTCTCCCTCTCCCTCTCTCCTCCCTCTCTCCCTCTCTCCCTCTCTCCCTCTCTCTCTCTCCCCTCTCTCTCTCTCTCTCTCCCTCTCTCTCTCTCTCTCTCTCTCTCTCTCTCTCTCTCTCTCATGAGGGATAGAAATTTGAAATAAATGAATGGTTGCACTGCTAAATTTGCATGTGCAACTTTACTCACCATATATAGAATTCCTGTTTTAGGACTAGATCTAATTATCACGCCTAAAAATTCAGCACTGAAATGAAGTTTGCCTAACCGCATTAATTTAGGCATACTTTATAAAATAAGCCTAAATTTTTGTGCAGGTGATAGAATACGCCGAACGCTAGACCATGCGACCAGAGGCGTAGCCAGACTTTGGCGACCCTCTCGACCCCCCTCCCACCGCCAACCCTCCCCTGCCGTCGCCTACCTTTGCTGGCGGGGGACCCCAATCCCCGCCAGCCGAGGTCCTTCCGGCGCAAGGCTTCGTTCTGTTTCTGAGTTTGACGTCCTGTACGTACCTTTCTCCGTTGAGAATACTGACCCTTTAACCGTACTGTTTTAACCAGTTTTAAATCCACAATAGGTTTCTGTAATGTGTTTAATAGAAGTTTCTTCAGACATGAAAGCATTAATCAGGAACAGACATACTTCTCCAGAAAGAAAACAAATAATGTTTCCATTGTTTTGCAGCGCTGATTGTACGATTTCTCACAAAAAGATTTATTGGAGATTACGAGGCAAACACTGGTAAGTCCTTCCTCTTAACTGCCACCTGAAGCTTTTCGCCGCACAGTTTGTAGACTACCACATAGCGCTGGGATCCATGCCCTATATTTGGCATGAGGACTTACAGCAACTGAAACCTGGTGTAAAAGCTGTGCATGTAAATTAGACACGGATCCCCTGAATTCTGTAATGCTGAGTTCATCTTTGGTGAATACCCCTGACCCACCCATGGCTACATCAGTTGCACGCTAAAAGAATATTCTGTATGGAATAGCACTTAGCAAGATGCATGCGTAAATTGAAAACTGTTGCCAATTAATGCTAATAATTGGTAATGTCCAATTATTGGCGCTAATTGGCTCATTATTAAATTGCATACAGAAATTGGGTTTTTTTGCCTGCTGTTGTGCCTCAGTTCTTTGTCCATTTACTATATTTGGTAGCAACCAGGGCATAAACCTTTTAACATTTGCTGAGAATGAAGATCTTATTTTTAGAGCCCCTGATGCATCCTTTTGGGCGAAACACAGCCTGTGTCGGGCATTTTTCATTGGGGTGTTTACCCTATAATAGAGATTGTTTTGTGCTACTACTGATCTGCTTTGTTTGTCTCCACATTGGATTTTGCAGATCGTCTGCCTTGTTTTTTTTTTAATCACTCTTATTACATGCAGTGATTTTGATTTTTAGAGACATTTCTGGTTTCTTTAATTAATTAATTTTTTTAAAACATTTCCAACTGTCCAGCTAATGAAATGACAGTCCCATTCTTTTAAGCCAGCATATATCTTTTTAATTAGTGACCCATAATTAAGCCTATATAAATCAGATAATTCTTGGCTATATCAAGGGCTGTCAACCCAGTCATCGGCCTACACCCAGCCAGTCAAGTTTTCAGGGTATCCTCAAAAAATGTGCATGTTACCACTAACAGGGTTAAACGATCCTTTAATTAGTCACTTATATATCAATCTACTATCTCGTAGGACTATTAATGATTTCAGATTTTCTTACTTATATTATACACACAACAATATCACCAAGATATATTGTTATTGCATTTATTAACTAACAAATCTTGCCATTCATGCTTTCAGAAGGAGTCGCCATTGGAAACTCTTGTTACTTAAATCAACTGAACACCAACTGTGACAATGTCCCATACCCTGTGTTGTCCTCCAGTCTTAGAAGTCTAAACCCGGTGGTTTAAACCACCTCCATATGTCCATTAATAAATGTCCAAATAACGGCAACGCTCCAGCATGTTCAACTTGTGTGGAACTGTGGAACAAGCTTACGCTTGGAGCATCAACTGATTTTCAATCGGATACATTAGAGTGACTATTGGATTTATAACGCAGCTGAGAAAACTCATGTTTGGAGTATCAACTGATTGTCGAATGGATATATCAGAGTGACTATGGGATTACACAAGTTGAACATGCTGGAGCGTTGCCGTTATTTGGACATTTATTAATGGACATATGGAGGTGGTTTAAACCACCGGGTTTAGACTTTAGACACCAGGCTGTCCCCACTCCTACCCAACATCCTGCTGCTGCTGCTATTTCTGCAGTGCTGGCAAAAACAAAGAAAAAGATTGTAGGGCTGCACAGTTCCCGCTCACAGCTGCTGGCTCTGTCCTAAACAGGAAATGATGTCAGAGGAAGGTGGGACCGGTAGTCATGAGCAAGAACAGTGCAGCCCTGAAAAAGCAGCAGTGGTGGCTGCAGCAGTGGGAGGCTGCGTGGGAATGGGTTGAGCCTGGTGTGCCTCCTGGTCCTTCCATTCCAACGCCTCTATGATACTCGATAATTGAATCTTGAGCATTGTAATCAAAATACACCTTCAATGTCTGAGCTCCAAACCACCTCCAGTTCCACAAGACCTTGTTTCGTTGTCTTCCTCGGGAACCAGCATTGGAAACTTTATCATGGCAACACAGGGTATGGGACATTGTCACCGTTGGTGTTCAGTTGATTTAAGTAACAAGAGTTTCCAATGGTGACTCCTTCTGAAAGCATGAATGGCAAGATTTGTTAGTTAATAAATGCAATAACAATATATCTTGGTGATATTGTTGTGTGTATAATATAAGTAAGAAAATCTGAAATCATTAATAGTCCTACGAGATAGCAAAAAATGTGCATGAGATAAATTTGGATGCACTACCTCCACTGCATGCAAACACTGTCTCTTGCATATTCATTGTGGATATCCTGAAAACTGACTGACTAGGTATGTCCTGAGGACTGGATTGAGAGCCACCGTGCATTCTGATAAACAACACTAAACTGTGGGGCCCTTTTACTAAGCTGCGTAGATGCGTACATGCATCCTACGTGCGTCAGTTTGGAACTACTGCCCAGCAGTAATTTCATTATTTTACGCGCGTCCACCAAGTGCGCCGGAAAGTTTCCAGCACACAGCGCTAACCGGGCGGTAATCGGCATTGTACATGCGTAGACCGTTACTGCCCGGTTAACGCGTGAGACCTTACCTCTAGGTCAATGGGTGGTGGTAAGGTCTCAGGCCTAAAATGGATGTGCGCCAATTTTTATTTTGCCGTGCGTCCATTTTCGGTTTTAAAAAAAAGGCCTTTTATGCAAGGCACACTGAAACATGGACCTGCGCATGTCCAATACACGTGTCTACACCAGCGCAGGCCATTTGTCGGCTCACCCCTGTGTTTCTTTAAAATTAGACATATATATCTGGAAAAAAACTGAACCTGGATCCTACTGGGAGTGCGCCAGATTTCTAATAATTTTATATCCATACTAGATTCAAAGTATTAGTCCATGAGCAGAAGTCCTGGGATTTATGACACAGTATTAAGGCATTGGTGTACAATGAGATCTTGTAAGACAACTGCTTCATGTTAAATCCTGTTGTTGCAAGGTCCAAATCGACTGTCTGTGCCTGGAGCTCTCCTGCTAAATCAAAAAGGCAAGGAGGTTAGACGTCTTTTGCCATTTAGAGTAGGGGAAAACCAAGAAAGCGAAGCATTAATTAGGTCTCCAGCTTGTGGATGCACATGGAGACCCCCAATGCAGTTTGCAAATTGATTAAAAAAAAAAAGAACCTGTAAAAGTAGTGAACAAAAGCATTCAAAGCTACAGCCAGCCTAGGTATCCTTTATCCTTTGGTCAGATGTACAATATACCCCCTGATATTCAAAACCATTTAACCAGCCAGGAAAGGCACTTGACCGGTTAAATGGTACTTAGCCAGCTATCTGCGAATTTCCACGGGACATGGCCAGCCATGACCCACTGAAAATTCACGGTTAGCAGATATCCGGTTATATTGCGTGATATAACTTGCTATCTGCTGATTTCAGCATGAGTGTGGCAGTCAAGTCATGTTTGTCCACTTGCATATATCTTTGGCCGGTTTGAACTTGACTGGCCAATGCCGAATATCGGCCTGGCCGGATTATTTATTTACTAGTAAAAAGGGCCCGTTTCTGACACAAATGAAACGGGCGCTAGCAAGGTTTTCCTCGGAGTGTGTATATTTGAGAGAGTGTATGTGAGAGTGACTGTGTATGCGAGAGAGAGTGAATGTGCGAGTGTGTGTGTGTGTGTGTGTGTGAGAGAGAGAGTGAGTCTGGGTGTGAGTGTGTCTGTGAGAGAGTGTGTGTGTGAGAATGAGTGTGTGTGTGCAAGTGCATATGTGAGACACAGTGTGAGAGAGAGTGTGTTTCACACAGATACAGTGTGTGCGAGAGAGAGAGTGTGTGTGAGACACAGACTGTCTGTGAGACTGAGTGTATGAGACCAAGAGAGTGTGTGAGTGACTGTGTGACACATAGAGAGTGAATGTGATACAGTGTGAGAGACAGTGTGTGAGAGTGAGAGAGAGAAAGACATTGACTGTGAGAGAGACAGAGTGTGTGTGAGAGAGAGAGAGTGTGTGTGTGTGACAGAAATACCTCCGCCCCCCTCTCTGGTGTCAGGCCCCCCTCCCTCCCTTTCTCTGGTGTCAGCCCCCCCCCCTCTCTCTCTGGTGTCAGCCCCCCCCCCTCTCTCTCTGGTGTCTGAGTGTTACTGTGCAGGACGTTGAGCTCTGGCTGAGCTTCAAGGAACTGACCAATCCTATTTAATAGAATGGACCTCCAACATTCTGAAGCCGAGAAACCTCGTGTGGTTGGTCACTTCTGCTTGTGATGAACCTGGAAGTACGTGATGTCAATTCAGGAGATGATACAGAGAGCAGGAATGCCTCAGCCATGCAGTCAGCTTCAGAATGTTGGAGGTGCGTTTTATTATATAAGATTTATTTATTTGTTACATTTGTATCCCACATTTTCCCACCTATTTGTAGGCTCAATGTGGCTTACATAGTACCGGAGAGGCCTTTGCAGGCTCCAGTGTGAACAAATACAGGGTGATGTTGTGGTAAGATCAAGTTCATGTGGAACAGCCACATTAGGGAATCGGAGAACGGAAGAGTTGTGTTATGTCCATTACGTGCTTTAGTTTGGTTGTGTTGCAGAGATTAGGCATTTAAGTTGGATCGGTAGGGTATGCTTTTTAAACAGGTTGGTTTTTAGTGATTTCCGGAAGTTTAGGTGGTCGTACGTCATTTTAAAGGCTTTTGGTAATGCGTTCCATAGTTGTGTGCTTATGTAGGAAAAACTAGATGTGTAAGTTGTTTTGTATTTAAGTGCTTTGCAGCTTGGGTAGTGCAGATTTAGATAAGATCGTGTTGATTCAGATGTATTTCTAATTGGTAAGTCGATCAAGTCTGTCATGTAACTCGGGGCTTCTCCGTAGATGATTTTGTGAACCAGGGTGCAGATTTTGAAGGCGATGCGTTCTTTGATTGGGAGCCCGTGTAGTTTGTCGCGGAGGGGTTTTGCACTTTCAAATCACGTTTTATCAAATATAAGCCTAGCTGCCGTGTTTTGTGTGGATATTCAGTTCCAGTCAATGGTAATAGCCCGGCATTGAATATCCAGCATCACGGCGGACTTAGGGAGTTAGCCAGGCTAATTCCCATGGTTGAATATCGGCCCAATAGTGTTTAATGTCTAGTTGAATATCTTCTGTCGACAAACTTGGTTTGGTCAGATTCCCCCAAGTCTGTATTGTCCAGTTGAGTCTCTATAACTTTATGGGTCAATATTCAGTAGGAGTTAACCAGGAAGGGGCAGCTCCTACCCGGTTAACTCCCACTGGGTCAAGCACAGATATTCAGCAGCACTGAACCAGAAGGGGCTGCTGAGTAGGAAAGCAGGTGGCTTGGTAGACTGGCGAGAGGATGCATAGTCTTTCATCAACTGGTTACTAGTATGATTGTATGCAACACAAGACAAGACAAGTCATTTCATTTCATTTATTTCTTAATACCAGAATCCAAGTTGCTACAACTGCCCAATGTGATTCACAATCATAAAAAGATAAAAACCCCACTAAGCCCACCTCACTCTGACAGAGACCCTTCCAGACCTTGCCTCCCACCTCTAATTCCTCCAACGTCAGGGACGCCTATTGTAGATGCCCATATCAACACACAGCAAGGTCTACCTGCATCACCCACATTCTGGCCTCCCACAATAGGCAATAGCCATGTTTTCGCTTTTTTTTTTCTTTCTGAAGGCCGTGTAATCAAGTTTTGACAGACTTGTACCAGGACTGAGTTCCACAGTGCTCCTTCCCTGTTTCTCGGTTTCTTCAGCCTTTTTATATCAAATACCGCCAAGAAAGTACCCTGACTTGATCTCAATACCCTCTTCAATTGATACTACATCAGTCCTTTTCTGAGGCTGGTTGGTGACCTGTGTAGTATAGTGAAGGCATAGCCATGGTGGGCTGTGGCCCCCCCCCCCTACAGTGGTGTGTCAGGCCCACCCAGTCAGTGGCAACAGCACAGGCCAATGAGAGGAGAACTGGAGGCACTGTGCCATTGCTATGAAGAGTCCTTGGCATTAGTCAGCTATGTTTTACTACTACTACTTATCATTTCCAAAACGCTACTAGGCTGTACACTTGAACATGAAGAGTCAGTCCCTGCTCGACAGAGCTTACAATCTAATTAGGAGAGGCAAACAGGACAAATGAGAGATAAGGACAAAGAGTAGCAAGATTCCATGCAGAATCCCAAAGAGTAGCAAGATTCCGGAATCCCACAGTAGCAAGATTCTGTGCAGAATCTCAAAGAGTAGCAAGATTCTGGAATCCCACTGTAGCAAGATTCTGTGCGGAATCCCAAAGAGTAGCAAGATTCTGGAATCCCACTGTAGCAAGATTCTGTGTGGAATCCCAAAGACTACCACTACTACTACTTATCATTTCTATAGTGCTACTAGACATATGCAGCGCTCTACACTGGACATGAAGAGACAGTCCCTGCTCGACACAGCTTACAATCTAATTAGGACAGACAAACAGGACAAATAAGAGATAAGGGAATATTAAAGTGAGGATGATAAAATAAGGGTTCCGAACAAGTGAATAATATGAGTTAAAAGCAGCATCAAAAAGGAGGGCTTTTAGCCTTGATTTGAAGATGGCCAGAGATGGAGCTTGACGTACCGGCTCAGGAAGTCAATTCCAGGCATATGGTGCAGCAAGATAAAAGGAACGGAGTCTGGAGTTAGCGGTGGAGGAGATGGGTGCAAATAAGAGAGATTTACCCAGTGAACGGAGTTCCTGGGGAGGAATGTAGGGAGAGATGAGAGTGGAGAGGTACTGAGGAGCTGCAGAGCGAATGCACTTGTAAGTCAATAAGAGGAGTTTGAACTGTATGCGGAAACGGATAGGAAGCCAGTGAAGTGACTTGAGGAGAGGGCTAATATGAGCATAACGACACTGGCGGAATATTAGTCGTGCAGCAGAATTTTGAACAGATTGAAGAGGAGAGAGATGGCTAAGTGGGAGACCTGTGAGAAGCAAGTTGCAATAATCTAAGCGAGAGGTGATAAAAGTGTGGATGATGGTTCTGGTAGTGTGCTCAGAAAGGAAAGTGCGAATTTTGCTGACATTATAGAGACAGAAACGACAGGTATGTATATCACAAACTCTAGCAGTGGAACTGGCATTGAGTGTCTTAGGACCGAGGTAGAACACGTGTGCCCGCCCTCCAGATTAAAAGGGGAGAGAAGGGAGAAGTTGCACCGCAGTTGCCCATCCTGCGTCTTTCCAGTGCATGCATGGAAGACTTCAGTTTCCAGCGCTAGCAGTCTGACATCTTTCCAGTGCACTGAACTTTATGTCTAAGAATGATTTATTATTTAGTTAATCATCTTATTGTTTTGTCAAAGCCTAGCCCTGTTAGAGTGAACTTTGTGCTGGTGGCTTTCCTCGTATTATAAATGTTTCCCAAGGCTAAGATGTTTTTTTTTCTAGCGTATTCCAGAGGAAAAAGACCATCTGTTGTGAAAACAGATCCTTACAAGGAGCAAAACCTTCGTTATCTTCCTCTTCTCTGCTCCTCTTCATCCCCTGTCACTACTGCCACCACTGTGACAAGACACAAAAACATTCTGGAACCTATTGAAGTGCGAAGTGTGGTCTAGAACTTGTAATACAGTGTTGTTCCAAACTGGCGAAGACGTTTCTGGCCATCAAAAGTTAGTCATAAAGGGACAAATCTATAACAGGGCAGCTAGAATTAAGGCATCCAGAGGGTACGCAGCAGAAGCCTCACAAATATGCACAATGTAAGTTATGCAGGTATTGCAGAAAAACTGGCATATACACACAATTGCACACACACACTCGTGAATATTCTAGTATTCTGCACGTTTGCAGGCATAGAGGTGAATTCTATAAATGGCAGCTAAAAATTCAGCACTGAAATAAAATGCTTAAGCAGTAACTATAAGTGGAGGAGTGGCCTAGTGGTTAGAGCACCGGTCTTGCAATCCCGAGGTGGCCGCTTCAAATCCCGCTGCTGCTCCTTGTGACCTTGGGCAAGTCACTTAACCCTCCATTGCCTCAGGTACAAACCTGGATTGTGAGCCCTCCTGGGACAGAGAAATATGCAGAGTACCTGAAGGTAACTCACCCTGAGCTACTACTGAAAAAGGTGTGAGCAAAATCTAAATAAATAAAGATTCTAGAATTCTAAAGAATAACAAGATTCCATGCAGAATTTCAAAGTGTAGCAACATTCCATGTATAGAACTCCATCCAGCATCTGCCTTATCTTTCCTTCACATGTCATCCAGTGTCTGCCTCTTCTCTAACCCTTCCATCCAACATCTGTCCCCGCTCTCCCCCTCATCCAGTGTCTATCTCTGCTCTCCCTCCTTCCATCTGGTGTCTGCCACCTCTTTCCTCCCTTCCATCTGGGATCAGGCCCCTCTCTCTCTCTTATCCAATGTCTGTCACTCATCTCCCCCTACATCCAGCATCTGCCATCTCTCTCCCCCCTCAACCAGCATCTGGACTTCCTCTCCTCCCTTCCATCCAGTGTCTGTCCCCCTCCCCCTACATCTAGCATCTGTCCCCTTTCCCCCCCTACATCCAGCATCTGCCCTTTCTTTCCCCCTCCCATCGGATACCCCCACCGCCACACCAGGCTCTCCCCACTCCTACCCAACATCCTGCTGCTGCGGCCACCACTGCTGCTGCTGCTATTTCTGCAGTGCTGGCAAAAACAAAGAAAAAGATTGTAGGGCTGCACAGTTCCCGCTCACAGCTGCTGGCTCTGTCCTAAACAGGAAATGATGTCAGAGGAAGGTGGGACCGGTAGTCATGAGCAAGAACAGTGCAGCCCTGAAAAAGCAGCAGTGGTGGCTGCAGCAGTGGGAGGCTGCGTGGGAATGGGTTGAGCCTGGTGTGCCTCCTGGTCCTTCCATTCCAACGCCTCTATGATACTCGATAATTGAATCTTGAGCATTGTAATCAAAATACACCTTCAATGTCTGAGCTCCAAACCACCTCCAGTTCCACAAGACCTTGTTTCGTTGTCTTCCTCGGGAACCAGCATTGGAAACTTTGTCATGGCATCCTCATGAGACCAATGCAAGGGGTCGCTAGCACCTTTGAGCCTGGCACCAGCAGGGGCAGGAACGACTGGGGACTGTTCCCGATGGGGGGCTTTTGGGGTGAGTGATATAAGTGAAGCTTCGGAGGAAGGAGGAATTGGTGCGAGGAGGCTTATGATCAGCTGGGCTTTTCGAGGTAGAGAAAGTGATATGGGGAGAGCTAGAGGAGCAAAATAATGCCTAACCCCTTTAGGATGTGGCCCTGGAGCATTGGGTTAGCGGCCCAAGTTCCTGGACAGTATGATTAATGCTGCTTGCGAGGTTGATCACAAGCGATGTTATTCATGTACAGCGGACCTGCCACTGGTTACTGACTCCTGCTGCCCAACTTTTACCGCAACTTAAAAACTACCCCCTTAACGTGTAAAAGGGGTACTGTGCACAGATATATTCAGGGACATGCCATGAAGACATTTGACACGTGTAATTAAACTCTGGAATTCGTTGCCAGAGAATGTAGTAAAGGCGGTTAGCTTAGCGGAGTTTAAAAAAGGTTTGGACGGCTTCCTAAAGGAAAAGTCCATGGACCGCTATTGAATGGGCTTGGGGAAAATCCACTATTTCTGGGATAAGCAGCATAAAATGTATTGTACTGTTTTGGGATCTTGCCGGGTATTTGTGACCTGGATTGGCCACTGTTGGCAACAGGATGCTGGGCTCGATGGACCTTTGGTCTTTCCCAGTATGGCAATACTTATGTACTTATGACACAGATACCTTAGACAGATAAATCTCCTTGTCAGAAATGTACATCCAGGTAAAAGTACAATAGAAGCTTTCTCCTTTTGCAGTCATTTCCTCTAGAGTGTTAGCACAGTTCTTACCTTGAATTTAAAGATGGTCTCTCTCACCTACAAGAGTTGTACTGGCATATAATGATGACATTAAACCAATCATGTAACCCAAACAATGCAAACCAGCAAGACGATGATTGTACACTGTTTGAAAAGAAACACAAATAAAGACTTAATAAAAAGATACATTAGATAGACTGAAGTAGAAATAATAGATTGATAGATAAGGTACGATGCAATGAAATAGTTCGATGCATCCAATGCTTGAATAAATAACTATCCTCTCTGCCCAGAGCTGACTGTTTGTAGTAATTTAGCCTTATTTTTGTGTATTGTTGCATTGAACTTTCTTTAATTGTGCACTTTATTGTTTACCAGGAGCGTTATATTCCAGAAAATTCATCGTCGATGGAGAACAGATCTCTTTACAAATTCAAGACACACCCTTCGTGTCTTTAGAGGTAAAAATGTATTCCTAGTCTAACAGTGGTTGACTGGAGATCCATTTGTAACTGTTGCAGGTTCTTTGAAAAGGAGCGGAAACTATTATCACATCGAGGTACTCTCACATTCCCTTGTAGCAGTGTCCTGTTTTCATATCACCAGCAATTGCCATGTTTGAAACGAGAGTCAGCAGTTCTGTGTCTCCTATTCTCTGGCTTTCTTCCTTTTTAGAACCATGGTTCCAGATCTTTACCATTTTTTAGCCTTTTCCACTGCCCTGTGTGTGCTTCTCCTCAGCAGTCACTTCTTCCCCTTCTCAAATTGTATGGCTTTGCCATATGGTCACCTGCTGTCGACACTGCTGTATCTTGGCTTCTTATCTAACTGCAAAACAGAACTCGAAGAAAAATAAACATGTATTCTTATCATCCTGTTAGTCCAGTCCAGACAAGTGGGTTGTACCACTCAACCAACCAATGCAGACAGAAGAAACTGATTTCCCTCAACAAGCAGGATTGAATCACGCGCACAAGTGGGTGATGTCATCTGACGGTACCAGAATGGGACAGTTCTTCTGTACCTCAGAACGTAGTGTAACGTTCCGAGCATGTGCAGCCCCTCCCATGCACTATGGGAAGGTTTGTTTTGTCCACTCAGCCAAATGGACAAAAAACAAAGCTGGCCAATAAAAACTTTCAAAATTGTTGTTTCAACACGGTTTTTCGTTGATTCCTCTTGTGCTAGTTTCTTTTTTTAAAGCATTATTAATGTTGCCAAAGTCAGGGTTTAGACCAGGGGTGGGCAACCTCAGTCCTTGAGGGCCACAACCCAGTCAAGTTTTCAGGATTTCCCCAATGAATATGTATATCTGAAAGCTACATTGCTCTATTATTGAAGTCCAGCGGATTATAAGAGATCATATGGACAAGAGCAGTAAGCGTATGATTAACAGAGGAACTATATTGGAGTTTATACCATCATACTGGCATAGAATTATTGGTGGTATTAAAGAACTTAAATGTTGGAACACTTTATTGTAGAAAAAATTGTTAGAAAGAAGTTAAGTACAGTGTTTGATGTATATCGTCAATCATGCACGATTTGGTATCATTTTTGTATTAATTGTATTGAATGTATTAGTTGGATGAGAAGTATGAAAGTGGCGTGGAAGGATTGGTTATAGTATGATTGTTGAAGGATAAATGGATATGGTGATGGTAAATTGTGAAAAACAGACAAATATCATAAGTGGATAATAAAAACTCAAAAACATTTTTCACAAAATATAGTGGTGGTTACTATTGGGAGTTAAATTAACAATGAATATGTATGAGATCTATTTGCATGCACTGCTCCATTGTATACAAATAGATTTCATGCATATTAATTGGGGAAATTCTAAAACCCGACTGGGTTGCAGCCTTCAAGGACTCAAGTTGCCCACCCCTGATTTAGACCCAGCTCAAAATGCAATAGAAAATTCCAGAACTTCAAAAATGCTTTTTGTGTTTGAGTCCTGTCCACAATCAACAGGAGTGCAAACATTACCAAAAGCATGACGAGATCGTCTAAATCACCTTTGGAAGCATTTCAAAGCCAAGAAACCTTCCATTGCCCCAGGTACAAATAACCTTGGACTCTGAGTCAATCAGGGACAGAAAAGTACCTGCAAAAAATAGTATATGTAAACCGCTGTCACGCTTGTAACGGTACTTCTAGGTTAGTGAGCCCTTGGGCCACTGCCGAGGAGCGGCAACGGCAGGAGAATCACCCAAACACAGGACAGGCAGAACAGACTTCCCGGTACCCTCGGCCGGAATTCTCAGACAAAGGCTGCCGCCGAGGCAGCTCAGGCTGACATCAACTGGACCGGAAATAGCCCAAACTTCACCTGCACATAACCACCGTTCCTCAAGGGTTGAGCCCCAGAGTGCAGGCGGTTGGCAGGACTTACCGGACAGGGCAGGAAAGCAGAGCTGCAGGGACCAGCAGGCTAAAGGAACCAGGAACCCGGCTGCAGCAGGGCAGGCAGCCGGCAGCAGAGTAAGCCAGGAGACAAGCCGGGTCTGGGCAGGCAGCAGTCAGAAGAGTAGGTCAGAAGACAAGCCGGGTCTAGGCAGGCAGCAGTCAGTAGAATAAGTCAGCAAACAAGCAGGGTCAAAACCTAAAACAGGAAAAACTCAGCAGCAGTACAAGCGACCTCCACCAAAGGAAACTCCTCTGAGGACCTCTGTTGCAAGGCAACTAGGAACCTTTCCAGGTGGTTAATAAAGGCAGCCCACAAGGGAGTTCATCAGGTACGGATACTGCTTAGTTCCAAAAAACTCCCAAAACAATGTGGAGGGCTGGAAGATCCGGACCGGATGAGCATATCTTCTGGAACATGGGAAACGGTAAACCATCAATTCGCAGCATTCCCCGGGTCTAACTTCCGGGGCCCGAGGTGACTGCAAGCCAGGAACCTGGACACAACCGTGACAACCACTTTGACTGTATCTACAGAAAGGCCATACATCAAGCGTGGAATAAACGTCAACTTCTTGGGAGATTGCACAAGAAGAACTCCTGTGTGCAGAAGACTCCTACTTCTGCACATACCAGTCAAGAATCTTCTAGGCAAAGACCATCAACGTCACAGCACAGTGACCTTAAGAAGCCAGATGCTCAAGGGGGGACCACCAGACACTATTCAAAACAGATTGAGACCTCCTAAGGTTTCCTGGCTCACAGTGTAGCTGCTTTATGAAGCACTTGCAAAAGGAGGAGAAACCTGCTTTTGCCAATTCCAGCCGCAGCACTGACAAAAGCAAAGAACATGGCAGTGCAGACATTTCTACTGATAAAAGGAGGTGCTAAGAGCTAAATTTACCTTTCTGTGTTACTTGAAGTTTAAGGTGATATTCTTTTTTTTTTTCTTTTTATTATTTTCCTCTTTCTTAGTTATTTACAAATATTGGAACTTGTTAGCTCTGTATTTCTGTAATGCAAGTGTATAGCTTGTAAACATTTAAATTTAATAAAAAATTAAATTAAAAAAAAATTTTTTTTTTGCTGAAAATGGACGTGCGGCAAAATTAAAATTGGCGCGCTTCCATTTTGGGACTGAGACCTAACTGCCCGCCATTGACTTAGCGGTAAGGTCTGTCGTGTTTAAACCTAGATACGCTGACTGCTGTTACCACATCCTCCAGCAGCGAGTTCCATAGCTTAACTATTCTTTGAGTGAAAAAATATTTCCTCCTATTTGTTTTAAAAGTATTCCCATGTAATTTCAGTGAGTGTCCCCTAGTCATTGTACTTTTTGAAAGAGTGAAAAATTGATTCACTTTTACCCATTCTATAGTACTCAGGGTTTTATAGACCTCAACCATATTCCCCCCAGCCATCTCTTTTCCAAGCTGAAGAGCCCTAGCCGCTTTAGCCTTTCCTCATAGGGAAGTCGTCCCATCCCCTTTATCATTTTCGTCGCCCTTCTCTGCACCTTTTCTAATTCCACTATATCTTTTTTGAGATGCGGCGACCAATGCGGATTATCGGAAGTGGCCCAGCATTGAATACCTGGGCACAGCCGATTGCAGAACTTAGCTGGCCTGCCTCTCACAGGCTGAGTATCGGCTGGTACGTTTATAGAATAACGCTTAATTGCAGTCCCGCTCGTAACTACAAATTAGTGCCAATTAACACCACGTCAGGACTATTACTGGTATTTAATGCCAATTGGCACCTAATTTAACAATTGAGGGGCCATTTTACTAAGACACGGTAGGGCTAATGCATGGTTAGGGCACGCCAAATTGACACTAGTGCTGGGCTAGCGCGGGTGCCCAGCGGTCATTTCGAACTTGGAGCATGCTGTTTCCCAGAGTAGAAAATATTTTTTTATTTTCTACTGCAGGGGTGTTCCCGGTGGTAATTGGCATGCGCTGACTGATCACCGCATGAGTAACACGTGAGCCCTTACCACTAGGTCAGTGGGTGACAGTAAGGACTCAGGCAGTAAATAGCTAGATGCTACTTTTAATTTTAGCACACGGCCAAATACCGCCCACTAAAAAAAAAGCCCTTTTTATCAGTCGCGGTAAAAAATGGCCCAGCTCACATCAATTTCACATGTCCAAACTACCACAGGCCACTCTTTACCGCAGCTTAGTAAAAGGACCCCTAAGTTAGCTGCAGAACTGGCATTATGCTATAAATTGCACACCCAAATTTGGGCATCCAGCTATATAAACGTAAGTGTTGTCATACTGAGACACACCGAAGGTCTATCAAGCCCAACATCCTGTTTCCAACAGTGGCCAATCCAGGTTACAAGTACCTGGCAAGATCCCAAAACAGTACATTTTATGCTGCTTATCCTAGAAATAAGCAGTGGATTTTCCCCAAGTCATTTTAATAATGGCTTATAGACTTTTCTTTTAGGAAGCGATCCAAACCTTTTTTTAAACCCCGCTAAGCTAACTGCTTTTACTATATTCTTTGGCAATGAATTCCAGAGTATAATTACACAACGAGTGAAGAAATAGTCAGGGACAGTAAAAGTATGTCCTTCTATAAATTGGAATTTTAAAAAATGTAAAAGAGTAAACAGCTCGCTGTTTACTACCATATTATTTTGTGTGTGTCAACGTGATCTAGCCGTGAGTTTTTTCTTGTTTTATTGAAGGGGCTGATGTGGAGTAAATAAAATGAAAAAAATGGAGGATGAGGAGCTGAGATGATCGTGTCACCAGATATGGGGAGGTTAAGAGGGGGGTGCCGTGACTGTTGAATAACGGACAGTGTGCGTGACTGCAGGAACTTATGTAATATCAGAGCAAGAATATTTATGCACAGAGTATTTTGCATGTCTAACCCTGCACTGCCTGGATCCCTTGGATCGATCGGGCAGCTGGTCTTCTCTTCTGTGGCTGCTCTGTGCTTATGACGAAGGGGCCCGTTTCCTCCTGGTTTCCTGCCTCGAGTGTCCCGGCGAGTCAAGACCTGATTTAGGACTCCTGCTTTCTCTTCTTCTTCTTTTTGTTTTCTATTTCTTCTTATGATATGTGGAGGGGCATAATCGAACGAAAACGTCTATCTCCATGGGCGTTTATCTCCGAGAACGGGTCCGTGAAGGGGCGGACTGAACCGTATTTTCGCAAAAAATAGACGTCCATGTTTTATTCGACAATTTGTGAGCTGGGCGTTTTTGTTTTTCAGTGATAATGGAAAATGAAAGCGCCCAGCTCAAAAACGAATAAATCCAAGGCATTTGTTCGTGGGAGGGGCCAGGAGTCGTAGTGCACTGGTCCCCCTCACATGCCAGGACACCAACCGGGCACCCTAGGGGGCACTTTTACAAAAACAAAAAAAAAGGTAAAAGAGCTCCCAGGTGCATAGCACCCTTCCCTTGTGTGTTGAGCCCCCAAATCCCCCTCAAAACCCACTGCCCACAAGTCTACACCATTACTATAGCCCTAAGGGGTGAAGGGGGGCACCTACATGTGGGTACAGTGGGTTTGGGGGGGTTGGACGACTAAGCATTAAGCAGCACAATTGTAACAGGTAGGGGGGATGGGCCTGGGTCCACCTGTCTGAAGTCCACTGCACCCCCTAACAACTCCTCCAGTGACCTGCATACTGCTGCCAGGGAGCTGGGTATGACATTTGAGGGTGAAAATAAAAATTTGTGAAACATCATTTTTTTGTGGTGGGAGGGGGTTACTCACCACTGGGGGAGTCAGGGGAGGTCATCCCCGATTCCCTCCAGTGGTCATCTGGTCATTTAGGGCACTTTTTTGGGACCTGTTCGTGTGAAAAAAGGGTCCAACAAAAGTGGCCTAAATGTTCGCTAAAAACACCTTTATTTTTTCGATTATCGCCCTAACGCGTACATCTCTCTTCGGCCGATAACCACGCCCCAGTTCCACCTTTGTCACACCTCTGACACGCCCCCATCAACTTTGTCCGCATCCGCGACGGAGTGCAGTTGAAAACGTCCAAAATCGGCTTTCGATTATACCGATTTATTCGTTTTTGTGAGATAAACGTCTGTCTCCCGATTTGGGTCGAAATCTAGGCGTTTTTCTCTTTCGATTATAAGGTGGATTGTATCCTAACTCTCCCCCTCCTTCCCTTATTCCTCCGGTCCTTCTCTTCTCCCATCATAACTGATTCATTTGTTCATTGTAAGCCGCTTAGTGGCTGCTCTGTGTGGTAATAGGCGGGGTATAAATGATATAAATAAATAAAATAATAATATTTGTGCATCGAACATTTCACCAGGTCCTGGTACAATCTCTGTGTAAAGAATTAATTCTGCTGCTAATGCACGCCTGTCGCGCATATTTCTGTGGTGATTAGCACACTGTCTTATGTTTGTCGATTCTATATATAGCACCCAGATTTAATTGAGTGAGCCCTTAACTGTCAATAACCGGGTGCTAACAACCAATTATTGAGGCTAATTGACACTCGTTAAAATTTGGTCATGTGTCTAGCGCATAACTCAAAAGGGGGGGAGGGGGTGGCTATGGATGTGTCAGGGGCGTTCCAAAATGTTATGCACGTAGTTCTAGAATACGTTGGGTGCCAGCATTTATTCCAGGTTTCACCAGGCGTAGGTCTGGCATGCAACATTAAGCACAGGAATCGGCGCTACGCACTAGTCCAGAAACAGAGTACAACCTTTATAGAATAGCACCTAGTGGCAATTTTTTTCAGTGACCTTTTTGAACACTGTTTAGCAAACTTCCTCCATTAGCATGTTATAATGACTTTGTATCGCTCCATGGTGCGACCGCACCTCGAATATTGAGTTCAATTCTGGTCGCCGCATCTCAAAAAAGACATAGTGGAATTAGAAAAGGTGCAGAGAAGGGCGACGAAAATGATAAAGGGGATGGGACGACTTCCCTATGAGGAAAGGCTAATGTGGCTAGGGCTCTTCAGCTTGGAGAAAAGGCGGCCGAGGGGAGATATGATAGAGGTCTATAAAATAATGAGTAGAGTTGAACGGGTAAATGTGAAGCGTCTGTTTACGCATTCCAAAAATACGAGGACTAGAGGGCATGCGATGAAGCTACAGTGTAGTAAATTTAAAACGAATCTGAGAAAATTTTTCTTCACTCAACTTGTAATTAAATTCTGGAATTTGTTGCCAGAGAATGTGGTAAAGGCGGTTAGCTTAGCGGAGTTTAAAAAAAGGTTTGGACGGCTTCCTAAAGGAAAAGTTCATAGACCGTTATTAAATGGACTTGGGGAAAATCCACTATTTCTGGAATAAGCAGTATAAAATGTTTTGTACTTTTTTGGGATCTTGCCAGGCATTTGTGACCTGGATTGGCCACTGTTGGAAACAGGATGCTGGGCTCGATGGACCTTTGGTCTTTCCCAGTATGGCAATACTTATGTATCCCCTGGATTCTATATAGTGTGCTTAGATTTAGGCGCTGAAATCGGCGTGGATTCTATAACATCGCCCGTAACTTAATTGGCTTAACAAGCTAATGAGCGCTGATAACAGCACTTAACAAGCAATAATGAGCACTAATTAGCACTGATTAGAATCTAGGCACACAACTCGCTAAGCGTATTTTGAAATGATGTGTGCTGAATTTCTTATGCTTGAGGCAAAAGGGGCGTGGTTATGGGCGGGGAAATGGGCATTCCATGGGCGTTCCAGAATGTAGGCGCCTAGTTATAGAATATGGCCCAGTGCGTCTAAATCTTCGCGCTGAGATTTACAATCAGGTTTTCATTGGTGTATAAGGATGTGCGCAGATATCAGCACTGAAATGTCAACTAAGCGTATTCTATAATTGGTGCCTAAATCTAGTTGCTGGTTATAGAATATGCTTATTCGACACTGATTTCAGCGCCGATTTTTTTTAGGTGCCATATGTAGAATCTCCTCCGATACGTGCAGATTATTTGCATACTGTAGCGAACGTGAACATTTTTTTTTACACGTGTCAGGAAACTGTGCGCCGGATTACAGCACATAGCTGTGATGCAAAGCGTATTACATCGGCCTCTGTGTGTTCATCTGATGCTGCTAGTTACAAGTTTGATCCTGTTTTTTCCCTTTTAAACATTAACTTGTTGAAGGCTGGAGTCCCCAGAATCCCCGTTGCACATCCAGCTGCGACAGGACAAGACCTCAGTATGACTCACTCCCAAGTTAAGTATTTTAATTAGAAACTGAATAAACAGATCCCAGCCTCGATTTTCCCTTTTTCTAGCAAGCATGCACTTTTGGCTCTGATTAATGTCACCCGCAGTGAATTTCAAATGCCACAAACCACTTTACAACATTTTGGAGCACAGCAAGTGTTCTTTTTGGGTTGTTGAGGACACACATGGAGCCTATTTAACTTTGTAAGTCTATGTGCTTCGAAAATGCACCAGAGCGTCTGGAGGTTCTGCCAGCTGAAGGGCACCCTGTGGCAAGCCTCAGTCAGGGGATTATGGGGCTTCAATTTCTTTTGACCTAGCATTTTCCTCCGGCTCCCTTGGGCTTCCAGCTTTCCCTATTTGCATTACTTCGGTCGCTTCAATAATGATTTTGGAAGGGGGCCATGTCCCAGAGCTCTGTACATATGAATTGCTTCTTGCTTGGACTAATGCTGGTCGACCTCTTTATCTTACCAAGTGATTACAAATGGTCCAGGATGCAGCAGTAAGAACACTTTGTCATGTCAAGCAGTGGGACTGTGATACTCCATTACTCAAGCAACACCATCGACTCACTATACAATCAAGACTCCAATACCAAATTCTAACTCTGACACGTGAAGTGTTATATACTGATCAGCTCCCTATCGTGCATCTCAAATATTACCGCACACATCCCATAGGGCTTTACGCTCCTTATGACGGTCAAATTTATGGGTCCATTTCCAGTCAACCTGTCATGGAGCATTTTTCTGTGGTCTTCAGTCCTGCACTGGTTTGAAATTCCATTCCAGCCCTAAAAACCCAACATTTTGAGAAAATGTACAGGGCTTTAGATGGCTGACTGGATGATAGGGGACTGCGTAGATGGGTCTACACTTTCTCTCTGTTCCCCAATTTCTTTCCGTTTTGGTGTCATTCATGTACAGCACTCTGCCATTCTTGTCACGAAGTGCAGTATATCAAGCTGAATAAACCATAAACCGTACAGACACGGTCCCTAAATCTGGCCACTGAGTAAATTTAGAAGCAACTTGAGTACGTCAAACGGTGTTTTACAATCCCAAGCAGGCATTTATAAAACTCTTGTGTTTAACACTCGGAGAACCACAGCATATAATGGTGTTGAACTTCAGTAAATCTATGCTATGAAAACTCACACAACCACCCATCAAGCACTTGTGCTCCATAGTCATAAGAGCTATTTTTATTTTTAAGGAGAAAACTAGACCGCAGAGATCCTTAGGGAAAACCTTAGGATGCAACTAGCCTTGTCTTCTGCTAGTTTCCGATTTCTTTCATCGGTCTCAAACAACTCCTTTTTTTTATATGCGTGAATGCCAATTAAATCTAATTAGCGCAAATAATTGCTTGTTGGGCGCTAATTAGCTCGTTATTCAATTAAATTGCAAGTGCATGCAATTTTCGACAACTTTTTTAGAATTAGGGGGCTGGTCTGTTTTGAGGTCCTGGTAGATGTTAATTTTAGGCCTGAACTGTCACGTAGAATATGGCACATGGTGGAGAACTTGTCATCTGTTTCACATGTGCTATGAAATGCTAATTTGAATGTAATGTTTCATTGAAATGTGTGTACACACTGATTATAGTACACAATCACTCATGTGGTGATGGTAGGGGGTTTAATATAACCCTTTATTACATGAGCACCTAATATTCTCCCAGGCAAGCTACATACATAGTAACATAGTAGATGACTGCAGAAAAAGACCTGCACGGTCCATCCAGTCTGCCCAAAAAGACAACTCATATGTGCTACTTTTTGTGTATACCCTACTTTGATTTGTACCTGTGCTGTTCAGGACACAGACCGTATAAGTCTGCCCAGCACTATCCCCGCCTCCCAACCACCAGCCCCGCCTCCCACCGGCTCTGGCACAGACTGTATAAGTCTGCCCAGCACTATCCCCGCCTCCCAACCACCAGTCCCGCCTCCCAACCACCGGCTCTGGCACAGACCATATAAGTCTGCCCAGCACTATCTCCGCCTCCCAACCACCAGTCCCGCTTCCCACCACCGGCTCTGGCACAGACCGTATAAGCTAAATTATATTAGCTTATACGAATTCTGTGAAGATATATAAACAAAATACATATATATATATATATATATATATATATATATATATATATATATATACTGAGTAGGAATGACTGAGTAGAAAGGGCTTCCCTGAAATCAAATAAATACAAGAAAGAGAATGGGAGATCGTTAAGATATTCTTTGTTTCATCTGGCAACTGAATTATTTGTGAAACGTTGCCAGTAATGCTGCTCGAATGCATCGGAGCCAGGAAGTTATGGGTCAGAGAGAGGCAGTGGGAAATAGTTCACCTTTTCAGCCCTGACTGTTGTGCAGTAAACTGTCTTTCTTGTACAGAGCTGCAGGAGGGAGAGTCTGGGAATTTGCACCCGAATAAATATCTGGCCACTTCCGTTTTGAATTAGTACCACAGATATCAAAATAGATCGGGTGGGGCTGGCTATTCTAAAGCAAGATACTGACTAAACTCCCTCCCTAGAGACTGAGTCAGTTGGCAACTCATTCCCTTTTAGCTGAGGGGGGGGGGGGGGGGAGATCATTTTCCCCTTCCACGATCCTGGAATTTCCTTTTCTCTTGTGCGTTTCAGGGGTGAATCAATGCATCTATCTCTTTTCTCTGCAATAATGATTCCCTCTGAAGCGAATCAAGGCCATGGCTAGAGTCTGGTAGGACAGACATATCACTGTATGAGATTTGTTTCTTTAAACCAAACTTGTTGCCAGATGGAAAAAATTTGTCACGCCCAAAGCCAGCTCAAAACCGCACAAAGTCAATTTGCATGTGAATGGCATCATTAATAAATATTAATGAGTCAATTTGCATATGAATGACATCATTAATAAATATTAATGAGGCCATTTGCATACAAATGATGTCATTAAGCCCGCCTCTGTGGGGCTTCTACTGACCGCAGCTGTGGGAAAACCAGCCAACCCGCGGCCAGTGGCCGTGGGGAAAAAAACCACGGTGGGCGAAAAAAACGCCGGCTGGGCTTAAAAAAGCTGCCCAAAATCCCGCAACCCACACGCGCCGTGAAAAAGCCGCAGCGGCTTGTGGAAAGGAGCCCAATTGGGCGAGAATCCCGCAGTCCTGGCAACATTAGTGGCATAGCCAAGACCAAGGAGGTTGGAGAATGAACAGGAGATGGCA
Source organism: Microcaecilia unicolor (assembly GCF_901765095.1). Classification (NCBI taxonomy): domain Eukaryota; kingdom Metazoa; phylum Chordata; class Amphibia; order Gymnophiona; family Siphonopidae; genus Microcaecilia; species Microcaecilia unicolor. Next base: position 13,321,924 of record NC_044037.1, on the reverse strand, counting down.
GGAGCGTGCTTTGCCCATTATCTGGGCTGAAGCCAGTAGGCGGAGCTTGTCGCCCTATCAATTACATTGTTTTGGGTGTACCAAGATGATGGCAGCTGCATTGGGGAGAATGAAATCCTCCTTGACTGGACCAGTTTCAGCTTTGTGACATCACTCCATCTCCTGTTCTTTCTCCAATCTCCCTAGCCAGGACAAACTTTTTGGTGGGACCTAAGAGTAACATGGATGGGCACTGGGCAGTGTGCCTGTTGTTATCACCTCCAGGTCTCCTGTCATTGGTCTGTTCTGCTGTCACTGACTGGCAGGGCCTGACTAGGATTACCATATGTCCGGATTTACCCGGGCAACCGGGTGGGTTTTGCCAATCTGCCCGTTTGTCCGGATTTCTGGACAAACGGGCAGGCTGGTGGGCGGGCCGTCCTATGCTAGCCTCCCTCCCCTGCCCTTACTTACTACTCTACTGCCCTGGTGGTCTAGTGACCTCTTCCGCCTTCGGAGCAGGAAAGAGCCCCCTCTTTCCTACCTGGAGCGCTGCCCTACATCCTGTTGCTGATCTCGGCGCTGATTCAAAATGGCTGCCGAGAGTTGAAGCGACCTCGTGAGACTTCAACTCTCGGCGGCCGTTTTGAACTGGCGCTGAGATCAGCAACAGGATGCAGGGCAGTGCTCCAGGCAGCAAAGAGGGGGCTCTTTCCTGCCCCAAAGAGGTCACTAGACCACCAAGGCAGTAGAGTAAGGTAAGGGAAGGGGGGTGGCTGGGTGTGTGACAGGGGGGAGGGGAATATGTGGCAGGGGGGCGGAGCGAGGGTGTGAAAGGGGGCGGGCGGGTTGTGGTGGGGCGGGGCATGTGTCCTCTTTTACGGGGGAACAAATATGGTAACCCTAGGCCTGACTCCAAAGTGGTGGGGCCATTGTCCATCCAGGCCTACTTGTGGCTACACCCCTAGGTTACACAACTGGCTCATCACGTAAGAGCATTAGGGATGGTACTGGTTCATCATGGTAGGCCAGAGATTCTTAACTCAATCCAGTCAGGGCACACCTAGCCAGCCAGCATAGTCATTGTGGGTATCGTGAAAACTTGAGTGGCTGGATGTTGTGGTTGGCTGAGGCAATCTTGTTGTTGTCCCAGTGTGTTTAAAAAAAAAACCCCAGATTTGAACCTGAAGCAAAGTGCATTGAAACAAGATGGCTAAAAATAAACCAGGGTGAAACCAGTTTCCAAGCACTACAGCTGTGTATAGTCTGAGGAGTATTAGAATTTGGTCCATTTTTCAGTGAAATTTTCGGTGAACTGGTCTTGCACAGACTGTGGTAAATTAATAAAACGTATGTAGCTGTCAATAGAAATCTTTGTGTGTCCCTTGTCTTTTTCTCTTTCTTTGTGTTTCTTTGGGACATTTCAGCCTTTCAGGGCAGCACAAGATTTCTGTAGTACTACAGATGTTTCTTCTCCGGCATACGAATGTGCTGCTGGTTCGTTAAAGAACCCTAAAGCGACAGGGCTCCTCCACTGACTGGAAAATACAAATTTTGGTTTAATTACTCTCAGAGGTTGTTTTGAAAAGGCAGCTTGGCAGCAGTAAATGCCACTTCTTGTCTGCCAGATGTTTGAAGTTAATCATTTGGTTTAAGTTTGGGAAGAAAACCTTGAGCTATTTAACGTTGCAGAGCAAACCCTGCCTAACAACAGAAAACAGAGCAGGAAAAAAATCAAGCAGAAACTCTTCAGCTGTGCTTTATCAGTTGACGGAGTTCACAGCACATGTTTAGAACCACAGAAGAAAGCTGGGAAGCCCAAGTCATTGAACTTCAGTGTTAGTTGTCATCAATGTTTAAAGAAGGTTGCAAAATTCAATCTGTTATAGAAGTTATTTAAAGGATAATAACGAGACACGTCTTTAATGAGAAGTCAAATTATGAAGGATGTAAGACCTGGCTCGACTAGACCCTCAGGGATCAGGACGCAAAGCTGGTCCCTGCCTAGTGGATTAAATGATAGAGGTCTATAAAATAATGAGTGGAGTTGAACGGGTAGATGTGAAGCGTCTGTTTACGCTTTCCAAAAATACTAGGACTAGGGAGCATGCGATGAAGCTACAGTTAGTAAATTTAATATGAATCGGAGAAACTTTTCTTCACTCAACGTGTAATTAAACTCTGCAATTTGTTGCTGGAGAGTGTGGTAAAGGTGGTTAGCTTAGCGGAGTTTAAAAAAAAAGTTTGAACGGATTCCTAAAGGAAACGTGCATAGACCATTATTAAATGGACTTGGGGGAAATCCACAATTTCCGGGATAAGCAGTATAAAATGTTTTGTACTTTTTGGGGATCTTGCCAGGTATTTGTGACCTGGATTGGCCACTGTTGGAAACAAGATGCTGGGCTTGATGGACCTTTGGTCTTTCCCAGTAATGCAATACTTATGTACTTATGTACGTCTCTTGTGTAGCCTATATACTTTATTACAGCACTTTCTGCAGCACTAGGGGGTCCTTTTACTAAGGTACGCTGAAAAGTGGCCTGCGCCGGTGTAGGCGCGTGTATTGGATGCACGCAGTTCCATTTTTCAGCGCACCTGCAAAAAAAGGCCTTTTTTTAGCTGAAAATGGACATGCGGCAAAATAAAAATTGTCGCGTGTCCATTTGGGGCCTGAGACCTTATGACCACCCATTGACCTAGTGGTAAAATCTCACGCATTAACTGGGCAGTAACCGTCAGCACGTGTACAATGTTGATTACCACCTGGTTAGCGCCACGCGCCAGAAATTTGTTCTGGGCCGTGTAGTGGGTGCGTGTAGAAAATGAAATTACCACCCAGGCCACACGGTAGCCGGGCGGTGATTCAAAATTGATGCACATAGGACACACGTGTACGCCTAAGTGGCTTAGTAAAAGGGCCCTTGGAAGAGGCATTCGGGGGAGCATGATTAGATCAGGGAGTAAACTTTGCACATGCAATAGAAAATCCAATTACATACGTGTAGTTTTCTCCCTCTTTGACCCATTGGACAATTTCCAAAGAAAAACTACCCAGATACCCCGGATTCTATATATGGCGACTAAAGTTACACGCGTAAATCAGCGCATGTTGCCAAATTGTGTGCACAACTTAATTGATTAATGAGCCAATCAGCACCAGCAATTGGCCACTAAACCCAGTTATTGACATTAATTGGCCTTAATTGGGAGTTAAACGTGTTCTGTAACGCTGTGCTCGGAACTCCTATAGTGCACATTTTCAAGGGGGCGTTCCAGGAGTGTTCCCAGGATTCACGTGCATTGTTACAGAATAGACTCGATTGGCGCTTTCAGCAGGCGTAATTGACAGCGCCTAAGTTAGGCGTTGTTTATGCGCTTAGCGCTATTCTGTAAAAGACGCGGATCCTTTATAGAATATGCAGTCAGCGCTTACATTTTTCAGCACCGGTTTTCCAATGCCATTTATAGAATCTAATCCATAGTTCTCAAGTGCTTTGTGGCTATGCTGCTTTCTGAAAGTTGCCTCCTTTATGTGTCTAAAATGGACAGGATAGTTATGACCTGCTCTTTCAACTTAAAGCAGCATTTCAAAAGTCACCTATAAGCTTCCTCACTAGCCTCCATGTTGACTGTATTACAGTGCCACAGCTAGAAAATGAACACCTTATGCTGAAAAAGCAGGGAACACCTCCTCCTCCCTACCTACTCCTGCACTCTTCGCCAACTCAATGGCAACCACAGATCCAATCACTGCATAGTGTCTCAAAGCTCTATAGCACTGTGCAATCCACATCCCAAGCCATGACCCTTCCCTACTGCTTGAACAAATGTTACTGAGGAACCAGTGACGTAACCATGGAGGGGAATCAGGGGCCTGGGCCCCCTCACTTTCAGCTCAGGACCCCTCTGCTTTCTTGTCTTGCGAAGTTGCCAAGCCCTACTAGCTGAAGACCTCTCCTGGCTACTGGCTGGTAGACACTTATCCTGAATGACTCATGGCTGTTATTGCAATCAGTGGAATAGCTTCGGGGGCCACGGGGGCCTGGGCCCCACCAGCTCAAGCGTTTTTTTTTTTTCCAGCGCTGGTCTCTGGCACTGCTGCGTTTCCTGCCCTGCTCACTCTTCCCCTCACATCCAGTACACTCATTTTAATTAAACTGAGCATGTTTGCATGTTCAATTTCATTAAAATGAGCATGCCAGACATGACATAAGGGGAAGAGAGAGCAGGACAGGAAATACGGTGACGCCGGAGACCAGCAGTGGAAAACACGCTTCAGCTGGCGGGAGTTGGGGACCCCCCACCAGCCAAGGCACGTGCAGCAGCGGTGGTGGCAGTGTTTCAGCTGGCAGGGGTTGGGGATCCCCGCCAGGCAAGGTATGTGTAGCAGCAGCGCCAGTGGGTGGGTGGAGGGCGGTGGGGGGTGGCAGGGAGGGGGACCAAAATGTGCCCCCTCACTTTGGGCTCTGGCCCCCTCCCACCTCGAAGCCTGGCTACGCCCCTGATTACAGTAAATGAGGCTTCTACCTAGTCTCGAATTAAAGGGTATAAAAACGTATGCAGGCAAGACTTTATGGTTTCTTATTATTTAATACTTTTTAAATAGTTCTATAATTGAAGTGTAGATTATGATGTGTAGAATAGATAACTGAAACAAACTCCAACTTTAATGCAATTTCAATCACATTTTTTTAGACAACAGAATATGGAAATTGTACTACTGTGTAGAGACTTTCACTAAACATTGTATCTGGTACGTACGATAATGACAGATGCAAAAGCCAGTTCTTATGCTAGTCCAATGATTCCCAGGATATGCACAATAAATATGCATGAGTTCAATTTGCATACCAAGGAAGCTGTATATGCAAATTAATCTCATGAATATTCATTGTGGATACCTGAAAACCTGACCGGCTAGGATTCCTCCAGGACAGGTTTGGGAATTGCTGTAATTCATTAAGGTTTTTTCCTAGTTAGAAATATTGTAATGCACATAATAATTTGGCCTCTTTCTGTTGGTAACAGGATGATGCTGAGAACATTTGTTGTCAGGAACAGATAAACCGGTCCATCTACTGGGCGGACGGCTTCGTCCTGGTGTATTCCATCACTGACTTTGAGAGCTACCGAGCAGTCCGGCCCCTTTGCCAGCACATCCGCAAGATCCACCTCAACGCTAACATTCCCCTTCTCCTGATTGCCAACAAAGGAGACCTGCTTCGGGCCCGGCAGGTTTCCTCTGATGAAGGACTGCAGCTCGCCAGCGAACTCACAGTCACCTACTCTGAAGTGTCCGCACGGGAAAATTTCGAGGGGGTGTACGATGCCTTCTACCAGCTGTGCCAAGAAGTGAGCAGAGTGATTGGCAGCAGCAACGGGGAAAAGAGGCGGGGCCTTCACCTCATCCGGCCCAAGTCTCCCAACATGCAGGAACTGAAAAGACGCTTCAGACAGGTTCTGTCTTCCAAAGCCAAATCCTCCACCATGCTCTGACAGAGGGAAGCGGCAGTGCAGGCACTGGGTATTTATGTATTTATCCTCTTTCCACTGGACTCAGTGTTCAGAACAAAACCTTTAAATTTGTCCCTTTCAATACAGAAGGACCTATTGGACTGTCACCTCTCTAAAGACAACCCAAGCAGGCTGATTCAGTTCTGGTTTTGCATAGAGATGAAGTCCAAATCAGAACTACAACTCCCAGCATGCAAGGGGAGACTATCAGGACTCAATCAACCAGTATTACTACTGGAGTGACAGAGCTGCCAAGTTATCCATTCCAAGAGGGAGATTATTGGTCAGTCCTGGATTTCTGTCAACCTCATCATGGGGCATTATGTGACCTGCAGCACTTAATTCAATGGATAGAATCATGGACTACAAATACTACACTGCTTTGGGATGGAAGTTTAAAACCAGGACTGGCCAAAAAGTCTCCCTCCTGGAATGGGTAACTTGGCAGCTCTGGAGTGAGATATCAAATATAAAGTCAAATGCGCTTTTTAACAAAATAGGAAGTTTCACTCAAACCTAAAGGACCCTTCCAGGCCTAAAATGAGCAGACTGAACTTTTCAAAATGATGATTTACAAGCTATCCTTTTTTTAATAAGATGTTCTTTCACGAACTCTCAAGAGATTCGTTTTTTGTTTTAAATATATTGCACAAGTTATCCTTGTATATATTTTAAAAATGTAAAATAAATAGTCAAAGAGCACACAGTAAGTGCTCACCTGTTTAAAATGTTTGCCTCACTAGAACCACGAGCAAGGTTTAAACTGCAAATAGAGGTTACCAGCAAGCTGTTAGGCTTCTCACGGAAACACTGGGTTTGTGAGCCCTCGGACCACGGCCGAGGAGCGGCAGTGGCAGGCAAAACCACCCTACACCAGACACAAGGCAGAACTCTGACAGGAACAGCTAGACTTCACCTACACTTGACCGCCGTTCCCCAGGAGTTGAGCCCCTGGGTTCAGGCGGCCGGCAGGACTTACAGGACAGGGCAGGAACTGGATACGAACTAGGTTGAACAGGGACTGAGGGTCAGAGGGGAAAGGAATATACATGGGAAGCAAGACAGAATACTGGGCTAGGACTCACAGACAGACAATACAACACTAGGCAGGAAGTGGACAGCTAAAGGACAAGAACTGAAAGCTGCCAGGCACTGAAAAGGGTACAAATACAGGTAACAGCAAAGACTGAAAGCTGCCAAGCAGCCACTAGGGAAAAAACACCGACAGACAACAGAGCAAGAACTGAAAGCTGCCAAGCAGCCACTAAGCAGGGAACTAGCAAACAAAAGCTAATAGCTAACCTACACACAGACTAACCAAGGAGCAGACAAAGAAATACAAATAAGAAACAAGACTAGGAAACAAGCAATAAAGTACAAGCTAACTACACAAAGACTAGACTAGAACCAGGCAATGATTTCAGACAAGAAACAGAATAACCAGAAGTGCAACAGAGCACACCAACATACCAGGGACCTTAGACGATGCAAAGGCAAACACAGAAGTTTCCAGGTGGTTAATAAAGCCTATCAGCAGCTGAAGTTTACTGCAGGAATCACAAGGCAGCTACGGGTGTTGTTCAGGCACAAACAAGAAAAGCAAGTCTGGCAGCCCGGAAGATCCAGACCGCACTCGGCTGAAGTCTGGAATGTGTGACAGTCCATAGCAGCCACCGGATCTGGCCACCAGAGGGCGAGGTGAGCACGGACAAGGAAACAGTCACCATCGTGACACAAGCTCCATTTTTTCCAGTGTGGGCACATCCAGTCCTGGTTTTAATCCCTGTTACATCCATGGTGATATAGTATAACTATCAAGTTACTGAAGTCCAGGAGGGAAGATTTTAGGCCAGTCCTGGATTTCAGACAATCCCTTCAAAATACTAGTGACATAAGTTCATTTAAGGATCCCCAATAAGGAGAAGATCAACAAATAGCCATACTGGGTCAGACAGTGGCCAATCCAGGTCACAAGAACCTGGCAGAATCCTAAAAAGAAGAATAGCAACATTCCGGAATCCCAAAGAGTAGCATCATTCCAGAATCCCAAAGAGTAGCAACATTCCGGAATCCCAAAGAGTAGCAACATTCCATGCTACCGATCCCAGAGCAAGTAGTGGCTTCCCACAAGCCTATCTCAATTTTGCTGAGGGCCCCCCGTGGTGGTGGTGGAGGGGGTAGGGGGGGGGTTGAGGGAGGACATCCCCCTCCTCCAAAGCTTCAGGGAGGCAGAGCATGACAACCATGCCTTGTTTTTAAATAAGTTGCCTTCTGGTTTTTTTCTCTCCTGACAGCTGGAGACTTCACCTCCTTTTGCCAGTATGACTTTGGAGTTCAGGTCTCCAGCTTGCCTGGCAGGGGGCTTAGCCAGACACCCAATTTTGGGTGGGCCTGGGCCCAAGATGGGGTGGGCAGAAGAACCCCACCCCGTCCCACAAGTGATTTGGTCTCTCTCTGTCTTGCCTGCATGCCATATGGTCTTTCAAGCATCCCCCCCTCTCCCACATACCTTTTAAATAGTAGATTTTCACCAACGAGCAACACCTAATACACACTTTCATGCTGGCCCCACAGCCTTCCCTCTGATGCAAATTCCTATTTCTGCATAGGCGGGAACACATCAGAGGGAAGGCTGTGGGGCTGATGCAAGCAGTATGCAACCACCCTACCCCTCTACCCACCCACCCCATCAACCCAATCATTACTTTTACCTCACCGAAGTACACCTATTTCTATTCTTTTATCACCTTCTCCCACTACTCCAACCAGAGTTACACCTGACCACCCTTCAACATCTTCGGTCCTTCTGTGACTGTTCTCTTGTGCTTGACTGCTTAAATACTTTAAATTTAAATGCTTTACTTTTTGTCTATTAGATTGTAAGCTCTTTGAGCAGGGACTGTCTTTCTTCTGTGTTTGTACAGCGCTGCGCACACTTTGTAGCGCTCTAATGTTAAATAGTACTAGTAGTAATGTATCAGTTGCTGCTCGCTACAGGCGAACATCTGCTATTTACAAGGTATGCAGGAGGGACAGGAATTTTCTGCTGGTGAGGCTTGGGGATCCCGCCAGCCACATCATAGGTATGGTGCTACTGGGTGGGTCTGAGCCCAAAGTGAGTGGGCCTGGGCCCATCCGGACCCACCCTTGGCTACGCCACTGTTGCCTGGAGAGCGTGGTTTTTGTTGTTGTTGTTGTTGTTTTTGAGAAAGCCAGAGGGAGGCAGTGCAGCAATTTGTTTAAAAGTAAATCGTGGTTGCCACACCCTGTCACTGAGGTACAGGATTGCTGGGCCTCCTTCTTGACTGAGGACCTCTGCATTGGGCAGATCTGACAAGTTACTTAGTTCCAGGAGGGAGACTTTATGGCCAGTCCTGGTTTGGAACATCCCAAAGCACTGTGGTACATAAGTATATAAGTATTGCCTTACTAGGAAAGACCAAAGGTCCATCGAGCCCAGCATCCTGTTTCCAACAGTGGCCAATTCAGGTCACAAATACCCGGCAAGATCCCAAAAATGTACAAAACATTTTATACTGCTTATCCCAGAAATAGTGGATTTTCCCCAAGTCCATTTAATAACGGTCTATGGACTTTTCCTTTAGGAAGCCGTCCAAACCTTTCTTAAACTACGCTAAGCTATCTGCTTTTACCACATTCTCTGGCAACGAATTCCAGAGTTTAATTACATGTTGAGTGAAGAAAAAAGTTTCTCCGATTCGTTTTAAATTTACTACCTTGTAGCTTCATCGCATGCCCCCTTGTCCTGGTATTTTTGGAAAGCGTGAACAGACGCTTCACATCTACCCATTCAACTCCACTCATTATTTTATAGACCTCTATCATATCTCCCTTCAGCCGCCTTTTCTCTAAGCTGAAGAGCCCTAGCTGCTTTAGCCTTTCCTCATAGATAAGTTGTCCCATCCCCTTTATCATTTTCGTTGCCCTTCTCTGCACCTTTTCTAATTCCACTATATCTTTTTTGAGATGCGGCGTCCAGAATTGAACACAATATTCGAGGTACAGTCGCACCATGGAGCAATACAAAGGCATTATAACATCCTCATTTTTGTTTTCCATTCCTTTCCTAATAATACCTAACATTCTATTTGCTTTCTTAACCGCAGCAGCACACTGAGCAGAAGGTTTCAACGTATCATCAACGACGACACCTAGATCCCTTTCTTGGTATTTGTAGTCCCTATTTCTACCTATTGAAATCAGTACTACAGTTCCCATTATGCATCAGCATGGAGTTGTCAGAAATCTTGGACTGACCCAAAATCTCCCTCCTGGAACTGGGCAGCTTTGTAGCCTTCCCCCCCCCCGTTTTCTATTTCTGTTGATGGCTCTCTCATTCTCCCTGTCTCCTCAGCTCGAAACCTTGGGGTCATCTTTGACTCTTCTCTCTCCTTCTCTGCTCATATCCAGCAGATTGCCAAGACCTGTTTCTTTCTTTACAACATCCGTAAAATCTGCCCCTTTCTTTCCGAGCACTCTACCAAAACCCTTATCCACACCCTTGTCACCTCTCGTTTAGACTACTGCAATCTGCTTCTTGCTGGCCTCCCACTTAGTCACCTCTCCCCTCTCCAGTCGGTTCAAAACTCTGCTGCCCGTCTCATCTTCCGCCAGGGTCGCTTTACTCATACTACCCCTCTCCTCAAGACCCTTCACTGGCTCCCTATCCATTTTCGCATCCTGTTCAAACTTCTTCTACTAACCTATAAATGTACTCACTCTGCTGCTCCCCAGTATCTCTCCACACTCGTCCTTCCCTACACCCCTTCCCGTGCACTCCGCTCCATGGATAAATCCTTCTTATCTGTTCCCTTCTCCACTACTGCCAACTCCAGACTTCGCGCCTTCTGTCTCGCTGCACCCTACGCCTGGAATAAACTTCCTGAGCCCCTACGTCTTGCCCCATCCTTGGCCACCTTTAAATCTAGACTGAAAGCCCACCTCTTTAACATTGCTTTTGACTCGTAACCACTTGTAACCACTCGCCTCCACCTACCCTCCTCTCCTCCTTCCTGTACACAATTGATTTGATTTGCTTACTTTATTTTTTGTCTATTAGATTGTAAGCTCTTTGAGCAGGGACTGTCTTTCTTCTATGTTTGTGCAGCGCTGCGTACACCTTGTAGCGCTATAGAAATGCTAAATAGTAGTAGTAGTACCTTCCGTTCGTATTAGTGCCAGTCAGCTGTACATGAAAGGCTCTGTGCTCTAATCTTTGGGACATTTTTAGAGTTGCCATTGTCACCTCATCCAGGTCAACCTAAAGACAGTGATCCACTTTTCCTGGGGAACTATGACTCCATGCAAGCAACAGGATAAAACCAGGCCTGGATCAGCCTTTTCAGAGTGACCTGGGTGAAGTGAGTACTGTAGGCAGATTTCTCCTGCTATATGTTGGTGTGATGCAATCTGCAGTATAGATAGTAGGTATCTTTCTGTTAGTGCCAGTGCTGAATGCTTCACACATGACACCCTCAGCTTTGAAAGTACTATTGGACTGCAGGAGATAAAACAGGCCAGGCACTGTTCTAGTGCTGACACCTGCTGGTAGCTGGAAGGACAGCAGCGGAGGTTTGAAAAAGACTGCATTTTCCCCCCCAGATCACCAGAGATCACGGAATTACATTACTCACTGTTTTTATTGTGTAGCGGTGCTTTTTGGTGTCCGCTTTTGTGGCTGGTTGTAATAAGTTCTGCACGTTATTTAGGCGTTTTGTTTTGTTTTATGGGTTTTTTTTCAGCACAAAGGCAGTCCCAAAACCAAAGGTTTGCGGGCAGGTGGCAAAGTAAGAGACTGTATGGTAAATCTCAGAACTGTTTACTCCAATGGGGTTGTTTTTCTGGGGGGTTGAGACGGGGGGGGGGGGATTTTTATTTTATGTGCTGGGCCTTCCAGGAAACATGAGAAAGCCAGCCATCACAGTAAATGCTTCATGTGCAAAAGCGGAGCCCAGTTTCCCTTCCTGCTCAAGCTTCCCAAGGACAGCCTGTTCTCTTCGCACTTGTTATAGAAACCAGGCAAGAAAAACAGAAAATGTGTGTTTTTGTCCAGCTGTTGAATTATAACAGGCAGGTTTTAATTATGACGTCACAGAAGGGCTTATATCCAGGATTCCAGGCATCCTCTAAGAGCAGCAGTGATCCCACTGTCCAAAAGCTGCTTTAAGCCTCAGCTGCATACTTAGGAAAATATCAGTTTGTCTTACTGATCTTGTTAAAAAAAAAAAAGGTAAGGATAAAAGACCCCAACAGCTTCTAAAGTTATAGAAATGCTGTAAAAAAAATAAGGGCGTCTTTGCTCGAGTTATCTGCAGCCTACTACTCACCGGCCTCCCACTTAACCATCTATCCCCCCTTCAATCCGTCCAGAATTCCGCCACACGTCTTATCTTCAGCATGGACCAATATACTCACATCACCCCTCTCCTCAAATCACTTCACTGGCTCTCGATCAGATACCGCATACAGTTCAAGCTTGTCCTACTAACCTACAAATGCACTCGATCTGCAGCCCCTCACTACCTCTCTACCCTCATCTCCCCTTACGTTCCTACCCGTAACCTCCGCTCTCAAGACAAATCCCTCCTTTCAGTACCCTTCTCCGCCACCGCCAACTCCAGACTCCGCCCCTTCTGCCGCGCCTCACCCTGTGCTTGGAATAAACTTCCCAAACCCATGCGCCATGCGCCCTCCCTGCCCATCTTCAAATCCTTACTCAAAGCCCACCTCTTCACTGTAGCTTTCGGCACATAACCACTTACCTCTATTCAGCAAACCTACACTGCCCCATTTGATTGACTGCATACTTGTCTTTTAGATTGTAAGCTCTTTTGAGCAGGGACTGTCCTTCCTCATTTAAAATTCTACAGCGCTGATTAACCCTGGTAGCGCTTTAGAAATGTTAAGTAGTAGTAGCAGGGCCCATAGGAATAAAATAGGCCCTGCTGCAGATAACCTGAGCTAAGCTTTAGTAAAAGACCCCCTAAGCGAATGAAATTAAGTGGAGAGGGTGGTCTTATTTCCACAAGAGGGTCTGGTTTACTACTTGCTGATATCACAAGGAAGTATAACAGGACAGCAAGACTGTGTAAGTCACCAACATGGTTAATGGTTTCCACAGAGGTGATCACTAGAGCTCTGTCAAAGGAAAGGTTTCACTTTTGTGCCGATATTATAAGGATTTCCCCAAACCTTCCAATAAAGCAGGTACAAGTTAGGTAGGCCATCCCTGAAGTGGAGTGTAGTGTACTGGAGGAGTGGCCTTGTGGTTAGAGTGGTGGACTTTGGTCCTGGGGAACTGGGTTTGATTCCCACTGCAGGCACAGGCAGCTCCTTGTGACTCTGGGCAAGTCACTTAACCCTCCATTGCCCCATGTAAGCCACATTGAGCCTGCCATGAGTGGGAAAGCGTGGGGTACAAATGTAACAAAAATAAAATAGATACTATTGGAGATTCTATACGGAATGTTGCTACTATTGGAGATTCTACATGGAATGTTGCTATTCCACTAGCAACATTCCATGTAGAAGGCTGCGCAGGCTTCTGTTTCTGTGAGTCTGACGTCAGGATGTGCAGGACGTCAGACTCACAGAAGCAGAAGCCTGAGCGGCCACATTGGTGATCTGCAAGGGCCAACTTCTACATGGAATGTTGCTAGTGGAATAGCAACATTCCATGTAGAATCTCAAATAGTAGCAACAGTGGAGGAGTGGCCTAGTGATTAGGGTGGTGGACTTTGGTCCTGAGGAACTGAGTCTGATTCCCACTGCAGGCACAGGCAGCTCCTTGTGACTCTGGGCAAGTCACTTAACCCTCCATTGCCCCATGTAAGCCGCATTGAGCTTGCCATGAGTGGGAAAGCGCAGGGTACAAATGTAACAAAAATAAAATAGATACTATGGGAGATTCTACATGGAATGTTGCTATTCCACTAGAAACATTCCATGTAGAAGGCTGCGCAGGCTTCTGTGAGTCTGACGTCCTGCACATACGTGCAGGACGTCAGACTCACAGAAGCAGAAGCCTGCGCGGCCACATTGGTGATCTGCAAGGGCCGACTTCTACATGGAATGTTGCTAATAGCAACATTCCATGTAGAACCTCAAGTGGAGGAGTGGCCTAGTGGCTAGGGTGGTGGACTTTGGTCCTGGGGAACTGGGTTTGATTCCCACTGCTGGCACAGGCAGCTCCTTGTGACTTTGGGCAAGTCACTTAACCCTCCATTGCCCCAGGTACAAATAAGTACCTAAGCTGCATTGAGCCTGCCATGAGTGGGAAAAGCGGGGGTACAAATTTAAAAAAAAAAAGTGAAATGTGTGAGCCTTTCAGGAACAGCTTGAGGTGGGCAGGGATGAAAAGTTGTAACTTGGAAAACAGAGGGCTTGATTTTCACTGGTGGCTGCCACAAGATAACCTGAAGGGTTGATGGTAGTGCTTGGTCAATAGAGCTATAGATTTAAATAGCCCCGCTGAACGTGGGTTTATTTGTGAGCAGCTCCAGCACCTTTTATTCTGTTCTTAAAATATATATCCACGCATTATTAAACAACTAACTAACGGGAAAGGGAAATGGGACTTGATATACTGCCTTTCTGTGGTATTTTGCAACTTGGTTTACATATATTCAGGTATTTATTTTGTACCAGGGGCAATGGAGGGTTAAGTGACTTGCTCAGAGTCACAAGCAGGGTTGCCAGGTGGAAAATATTTTTCCAGCCTAAAGGAGCCCAAAATCCAGCCCAAAACCCGCCCAAACTCAAACCCCGCCCCTGACACCCCCGCCCCCGCGTCATCACCCCCGCCCCCGCCGTCATCAACCCCGCCCCCGCCGTCATCGGCCCCGCCTTCCCCGTCACTAACCCCGCCTCCCACGTCACTAACCCCGCCTCCCACGTCACTAACCCCGCCCAAAAACGTCACTAACCCCGCCCACCGCGGCCGAAAAAGCCACCTAAAAAAACCGCCCGAAGCACAAAAACCAGCCCAAAAAACCGCAACCCGCCGCGGGCAAAAATTTCCCGCGGCGGGTCGCGGAAAACCGCCCAATTGGGCGGTAAAACCGCCCACCTGGCAACACTGGTCACAAGGAGCTGCAGTGGGAATCAAACAGTTCCCCAGGATCAAAGTCCACTGCACTAACCACTAGGCTACTCCTCCACTCATTCCACCAATAAGAGTCAACCTCATCAGTGATGTCACAATGGCTTGATTGCCCAATACTTGGCTCACTTCTGATATTGTGATGTCATAAGGGAAAGGGGGAAAGGGAAATGGGACTTGATATACCACCTTTCTGAGGTTTTTGCAACTACATTCAAAGCGGTTTACATATATTCAGGTACTTATTTTGTACCAGGGGCAATGGAGGGTTAAGTGATTTGCCCAGAGTCACAAGGAGCTGCAGTGGGAATCGGACTGAGTTCCCAGGGATCAAAGTCCACTGCACTAACCACTAGGCTACTCCTCCACTAGCAACATTCCATGTAGAAGCCTGCCCTTGCAGATCAGCAATGCGGCCACACAGGCTTCTGTTTCTGTGAGTCTGACATCTTGCACATACGTGCAGGACGTCAGACTCACAGAAGCAGAAGCCTGCGCAGCCATGTTGCTGATCTACATGGAATGTTGCTAGTGGAATAGCAACATTCCATGTAGAATCTCAAATAGCAGCAACAGAATTTCCAATAGTAGCAACATTCCTACTACTACTAGTACTACTACTTAGCATTTCTATAGCGCTGCCAGGGTTACGCAGCGCTGTACAAGTTTAAACATGGGGAGGACAGTCCCTGCTCAAGAGAGCTTACAATCTAAAGGTAACAAACTAAGTAGTCAGTGTAGGTATCATGAATGGGGAAGGTGGTTATGCGCCAAAAGCAAGGGAGAAGAGATGGGCTTTAAGTAAGGACTTGAAAATGGGCAGGGAGGGCGCATGGCGTATAGGCTCGGGTAGTCTGTTCCAGGCATAAGGTGATGCGAGGCAGAAGGGGCGGAGTCTGGAGTTAGCGGTGGTGGAGAAGGGTACAGATAGGAGTGATTTGTCCTGAGAGCGGAGGTTACGGGTGGGAACATACGGGGAGAGGAGGGTAGAGAGGTAATGGGGGGCTGCAGATTGAGTGCACTTGAAGGTCAATAGGAGAAGCTTGAATTGTATACGGTAGCGGATCGGGAGCCAGTGAAGCGACTTGAGGAGAGGGGTGATATGAGAGTATCGGTTCACGCGGTAGATAAGACGTGCGGCGGAATTTTGGACAGATTGGAGGGGGGATAGGTGGCTAAGCGGGAGACCAGCGAGGAGAAGGTTGCAATAGTCAAGACGAGAGGTAACGAGCGAGTGGACGAGGGTTCGGGTGGTCTGTTCAGAGAGGAATGGGCGAATTTTGCTAATATTATAGAGGAAGAAGCGACAGGTCTTGGCTGTCTGTTGGATATGGGCAGAGAAGGAGAGGGAGGAGTCGAAAATGACTCCGAGATTGCGGGCTGAAGAGACAGGGAGGATGAGGGCATTGTCAACAGAGACGGAAAGTGGGGGAAGAGGAGAGGAGGGTTTGGGTGGAAAGACAAGGAGCTCAGTCTTTGCCATGTTCAATTTCAGATGCCGGTTGGACATCCAGGCAGCGATGTCTGAGAGGCAGGCCGAAACTTTGGCCTGGGTTTCGACTGTGATGTCGGGAGTGGAGAGGTAAAGCTGGGTGTCATCAGCATAGAGATGGTACTGGAAACCATGTGATGAGATCAGCGAACCCAGGGAAGAGGTGTATATCGAGAAAAGAAGCGGTCCAAGGACAGATCCTTGAGGAACCCCAACAGAGAGCAGGACGGGGGTGGAAGAAGAGCCATTAGAAAATACTCTGAAGGTGCGTTGGGAAAGATACGAGGAGAACCAGGAGAGGACGGAGCCCTGGAACCTGAATGAGGACAGTGTGTCAAGAAGTAAATTATGATTGACGGTGTCGAAGGCGGCAGATAGGTCGAGGAGGATGAGGATGGAATAGTGACCTTTGGATTTGGCCAGGAACAGGTCATTGCAGACTTTGGAGAGAGCTGTTTCTGTTGAGTGTAGTGGGCGAAAGCCAGATTGAAGCGGATCAAGGACGGCTTGAGAGGAGAGGAAATCAAGGCAGCGGCTGTGGACAGCGCGTTCAAGTAATTTGGAGAGGAAGGGTAGAAGGGAGATGGGGCGGTAATTGGAGGGACAGGTGGGGTCAAGTGATGGTTTTTTGAGAAGTGGTGTGACTACAGCGTGCTTGAAGGTGTCAGGGACAGTAGCAGTGGTTGAGGATGTGACAGATTGAGGGGTTAACTGTAGGAGAGATGTTGGTAAGCAGATTGGTGGGAATGGGATCAGAGGAACAGGTGGTGCACTTAGAGGAAGAAAGAAGGCGAGCAGTTTCCTCTTCGGTGATCTCAGGGAAGGAGGAGAAGGAGGTCAGGTTAGGTTGGTTGAGGGAGTGGGTTAAGAAGTCACAGGGAGGAGAAGGCTTGGAAGTGAGTTCAAGGTTTATCTTCTGCACTTTATCGCGGAAGTAGTCAGCTAGTGTTTGAGGAGAGAGTGAGGGGTGGTGGGAGCAGAGGGCACTTTAAGTAGAATCTCAAATAGGGAAATGGAACTTGACATACTGCCTTTCTGTGGTTTTTGCAACTACATTCAAAGTGGTTTACAAAGGATATACAGGTACTTATTTTGTACCAGGGGCAATGGAGGGTTAAGTGACTTGCCCAGAGTCCCAAAGAGCTGCAGTGGGAATTGAACTCAGTTCCCCAGGATCAAAGTCTGCTGCACTAACCACTAGGCGACTCCTCCACTCCCAACCCAGCATCCCAAGGCAGACTCATTTTTCTTAATTTACAACTGTTTATAGCAAATAAGACAACCAGATAACGTATTACAGGCAGGTGGTTGAAAACAGGAGTTCTGTCCAGGCAGGATGTGTCCTTGAAACTGGATGATGAGGTTGACAGACTGCCAGACTAGAAAGATGGACTCTGAAATATTGCAGAGTTGGAGGTTAAACTTTAGTGGGAAAGGATCTCTGTTTGTTGACTGGATAGATGCAGGAACCATCGAGGGGCCCTTTTACTAAGCCGCATAAGCGTTTGCGCGCACCCAACGCACGCCAAAATGGGAGTTACCGCCCGGCTACTGCGTGGCTCTTGCGGTAATATCATTTTTGGCACGCATCCGATACGCGCGTCTGAAAAATAATTTTTATTTTCGGATGCGTATATTGGGCACGCGCCAAGTGGCATTTGACACGCGTAGGTCATTACCGCCCGGTTACCGCATGAGACCTTACCGCTAGGTCAATTGCCACACGTCAAAATGGACGTGTGGCAATTTTCATTTTGCCGCACGTCCATTTTCGGCAAAAATGTTTTAAAGGCATTTTTTTACAGGTGCACTGAAAAATGATTCTGCGTGCGCCCAAAACACGTGTCTACACTGCTACAGACCATTTTTCAGTGCGTCTTTGTAAAAGGGCCACTGAAAGAGGTATGTTGGACACTGGCAAAAAAAATAGAAAAAGAGAGAATACTTTCTTCAGAGGGAAAAGAGGGTCAGAGTACTTAAGTACATAAGTATTGCCATACTGGGAAAGACCAAAGGTCCATCAAGCCCAGCATCCTGTTTCCAACAGTGCCCAATCCAGGTCACAAATACCTGGCAGAAACTCAAATAGTAGAAACATTCCATGTAGAACCCCAAAGAGTAGCAAGATTCTGGAATCCTAAAGAGTGTCAAGATTCCATGTAGAATCCCAAAGAGTAGCAAGATTCCATTCAGAATCCCAAGTACATAAGTGTTGCCATACTGGGACAGACCAAAGGTCCATCGAGCCCAGCATCCTGTTTCCAACAGTGGCCAATCCAGGTCACAGATACCTGGCAAGATCCCAAAAAAGTACAAAACATTTTATACTGCTTATCCCAGAAAGAGTGGATTTTCCCCAAGTCCATTTAATAACGGTCTATGGACTTTTCCTTTAGGAAGCAGTCCAAACCTTTTTTAAACTCCGCTAAGCTAACTGCCTTTACCACATTCTCTGGCAATGAATTCCAGAGTTTAATTACACGTTGAGTGAAGAAACATTTTGTCCGATTCGTTTTAAATTTACTACATTGTAGCTTCATCGCATGCCCTCCTAGTCCTTGTGAATAGCTTGCTTGTGAGCCCAAGATGGACAATTCTGCTCTGCAGAGAGGGTTCCAGAAAATACCCATCAGATTTGGAACTGAAGAAGTGACCAATGGAGTCAAAGTATGCACCTGGCAGGTCAGTGACTGGAGGAAATTGGTCACATGCAAGGATACATCCACACCAGTGGGGACAGAACACCTATCTGTTTGAGTTAGGCCTGCTATTTCACTGACCTAGTTTAAATGGATAACTTAGCCAATTAGCAGCTGAATTTTAATGTGAAACAGATTATTTATTTCTTTATGTGGATTTTGCTCACACCTTTTTTTAGTAGCAGCTCAAGATGAGTTACACTCAGGTACACTGGGTATTTCCAGGCAGGGTTCACAATCTAATTGTGTACCTGAGGCAATGGAGGGTTAAGTGACTTGCCCAAGATCACAAGGAGCAGCAGTGGGATTTCAACCAGGCACCTTTGGATATCAAGACCGGTGCTCTAGCCACTAACCTCCAGGACCTGCCATGGGCCACCCCTAACCTCATTCTATGCATAAAGTTCTGTATATAATCACTGGAAGTTTTAAAAGACTTATAAGGTTGACGTCAGTGGAGGAGTGGCCTAGTGGTTAGGGTGGTGGACTTTGGTCCTGAGGAACTGAGTTCGATTCCCAGCACAGGCAGCTCCTTGTGACTCTGGGCAAGTCACTTAACCCTCCATTGCCCGCTGCATTGAGCCTGCCATGAGTGGGAAAGCGTGGGGTACAAATGTAACAAAAAAAAAAAAATAACTGCATAAGGTCTTATTGAAAATCAGACCTATACCCACTTGCTCTATAACACAGCTGTTAATGCATAGAATACTAGTGCTTACCTGCACGACTGTACACTTATATGTTAAACCCACAGATTTTATATATGGTGTCCAGATTTGTGCCCTGAAAGTTGTGCGCACACCAATTAATTGAATAATGAGCTCTGAAACATCAATAATTGGGGGTTGTTATGAAACGCCTAGTGTGAGGGGTGAGAGGGAGAATGAAGGCACATGGAGGAACGAGGAGGCTCGAGAGGGAGGGAGACTGGGAAGAGAAAGGAAGGAGTCTTTTCCCCTGGGGGATTGGAGAAAAGGAAAAGACTACAATTCCCAGCAGCCCCTGAGTAGGTCCCATGTTAGAAACAGGAACTTCAATCCCCAACAGCCCACAGAGGAGGTCAGGAGAAGGGCAAGAGAAGGGAGTTGGAAAACCTGGTCCCAGAGAGCCAGGATGAGGGAAGGAGTTCTGAACCTGCCCAATCAAGCAAATGGAGAGCAGCTGACCAATGGGTGTGGGGCGGAACCTATGGACTGGCAAGGGGAAGAAAAGTGGGAGGAACTAGAGCAAGAGGAGACCGATGGTGAAAACTCCAAGTGATCGTCATGGGCATCCTTGCTTTTTTTCGATTATGGCTCAAAGACATCCAAGTGTTAGGCACGCCCAAGTCCCGCCTTCGCCCCCTTGAAATTTGGACTTCCTTGCTATGGACTGCAGTTGGAGACGTCCAAAATCGGGTTTCAATTATACCGATTTGGACGTTTCTGGGAGATGGACATCCATGTTCCGATTTATGTTGAAAGATGGACGTCCTCTTTCGAAAATGAGCCTGATAGTAATGCATTCATATAATTAGCATCACAAGTATCATGTCTCTAACAAAATGCACATCAAAACATCTAAATAAGCAGAGGATATGTGGAGGGTATAACAAAGGAGCTGAGATAGATAAAAGTGGATGATTCATTTGAGGGAAACCTGACCTGGTTAATGTGCAGGCGGCGTGTGGATTCAGTGTCTGAGTTATGTGTGATTTAGTCAGTCGCCTCATCCCCTAATGAGGGATTCTGCTAGCAGGTCGTTCCTGTGAAAGAATCACTTGCAGTCGGCTTCCTTTTCGTAGGTAGGGTGTTGTTCACGTGCTGAGAGTTAGTGCTGTTATGGTATGGAAATTTTCTGGATAAGTTCTGCGTATCTTTTTTTTCGCAGGTTAGCAGTGAAAGGACTAAGTGTTGCCGTTCCTGAGGTGACATCACAGTTTAAATATATTTCTTATCCCTATGGTGAGTTGTATGGGAAAACTTTCCAGCTCTGTTGTTGGGAGATGAGGGGTGTGTAGCAGAGAATTGGGGGTGTGGGGTTTATATTGAGGTTCTGCCTCATTATGTATAGACTTGAATGATGCTGTCAAATCATTCTAATGGTAGTTTTATTTCTGCGTGGTTAAAACTGGTAGGGGCTTTCTTTATACAGAGAAGACCTTTGGGCATTTTCGTGTGGCGTCTTTTATGGAGTGGAGGAGTGGCCTAGTGGTTAGGGTGGTGGACTTTGGTCCTGAGGAACTGAGTTCGATTCCCACTTCAGGCACAGGCAGCTCCTTGTGACTCTGGGCAAGTCACTTAACCATCCATTGCCCCATGTAAGCCGCATTGAGCCTGCCATGAGTGGGAAAACGCAGGGTACAAATGTAACAAAAATAAAATAGATACTATTGGAGCTTCTATGGAATGTTGCTATTCCATGTAGAAGGATGCGCAGGCTTCTGTTTCTGTGAGTCTGATGTCCTGCACGTACGTCTGCAAGGGCCGACTTGTACATAGAATGTTGCTAAGTGGAATAGCAACATTCCATGTAGAATCTCAAATATTAGCAACAGTGGAGGAGTGGCCTAGTGGTTAGGGTGGTGGACCTTGGTCCTGAGGAGCTGAGTTCAATTCCCACTTCAGGCACAGGCAGCTCCTTGTGACTCTGGGCAAGTCACTTAACCCTCCATTGCCCCATGTAAGCCGCATTGAGCCTGCCATGAGTGGGAAAGCGCAGGGTACAAATGTAACAAAAATAAAATAGATACTATTGGAGATTCTACATGGAATGTTGCTATTCCACTAGCAACATTCCATGTAGAAGGCTGCGCAGGCTTCTGTTTCTGTGAGTCTGACGTCCTGCACGTATGTGCAGGACGTCAGACTCACAGAAGCAGAAGCCTGCGCAGCCACATTGCTGATCTGCAAGGGCCGACTTCTACATGGAATGTTGCTAGTGGAATCTCAAATAGTAGCAACAGTGGAGGAGTGGCCTAGTGGTTAGGGTGGTGGACTTTGGTCCTGAGGAACTGAGTTTGATTCCCACTTCAGGCACAAGCAGCTCCTTGTGACTCTGGGCAAGTGACTTAACCCTCCATTGTCCCAGGTACAAATAAGTACCTGTATACAATATGTAAGCCACATTGAGCCTGCCATGAGTGGGAAAGCACTGGGGTACAAATGTAACAAAAATAAATAAATGGTTCATTTTCTTTTTTTTTTTTTATTAGGATTTATTTACTGCCATTTTTGAAAGAATTCACTCAAGGCGGTGTACAGTAAGAATAAATCAAACATGAGCAATAGACAATTACAGTAGTAAAAATATTCAAATAACAATACAAAGTATGGCATAATATACTACTGACAATGTCAACACAACACATAATAGAACATTTTAACAGACAGCTTAGGGTATAAGCAAAGATGGAACATATAGATAGGTACGAGAGTAAGAGGAGTTAGAAAACAAGGTGATTAAAGAAAGTTCACATGAGGTCAGAGAGATGATTAAATGTTATCTCAGCTAGGGTAGGAGTGGATAAACATGTCTTGCTGCAGTATGTGCAGCCCATGTCACTCCCTGTGTGTGTGAGAGACTAAGAAGTTAGTTACTTCTTTCATTAAAGGCCTAGCTGAAGAGCCAAGCTCTCACTGCTTTCTGAAGTAGAAATAAGTACATAAGTAATGGCACACTAGGAAAAGACCAAGGGTCCATCGAGCCCAGCATCCTGTCCACGACAGCGGCCAATCCAGGCCAAGGGCACCTGGCGAGCTTCCCAAATGTACAAACATTCTACACATGTTATTCCTGGAATTGTGGATTTTTCCCAAGTCCATTTAGTAGTGGTTTATGGACTTGTCCTTTAGGAAACCGTCTAACCCCTTTTTAAACTCCGCTAAGCTAACCGCCTTCACCACGTTCTCCGGCAACGAATTCCAGAGTTTAATTATGCATTGGGTGAAGAAAACTTTTCTCCGATTTGTTTTAAATTTACTACACTGTAGTTTCATCGCATGTCCCCTAGTCCTAGTATTTTTGGAAAGCGTGAACAGATGCTTCACATCCACCTGTTTCTCTCCACTCATTATTTTATATGCCTCCATCATGTCTCCCCTCAGCCGTCTCTTCTCCAAGCTGAAAAGCCCTAGCCTCCTTAGCCTTTCCTCATAGGGAAATCGTCCCATCCCCGCTATCATTTTAGTTGCCCTTCGCTGCACCTTTTCCAATTCTACTATATCTTTCTTGAGATGCGGCGACCAGAATTGAACAGAATACTCAAAGTGCGGTCACACCATGGAGCGATACAACAGCATTATAACATCCTCACACCTGTTTTCCATACCTTTCCTAATAATACCCAACATTCTATTCGCTTTCCTAGCCGCAGCAGCACACTGTGTTAAGCAGAACCTTTCAGGGAGTCCATTCCGAAGTGTGGGGGCTACTCCGGAGAAGGCTCGCTTGTGAGTATCACATCATGCAATGTCTTTTGGAGAGGGTGTGGTAAGGAATACCCCTTCAGAGGTGGGGGGAAGTGTGTAGAGGGTCATCTTGATCTTCACTATTCTGGGCCATTTCCTTTAAGGGCCTTGAAGATCAGACATAGCCCTGTATTGTACTGGTAGCCAATGAAGCTTTTGCAAAAAATGGTGTGATGTGGTCACGTCACTTGCAACCTTCTATGATTCTTGCTGCAGCATTCTGAATCAATTGATATGATTTTCCTGTGGACCCTCTTTAATAGACGTGGACTTTGGTTGTCAGTTTTATTGCTAGGATTAGCTGTTGTCTTGACATTTTGTATTGGTTTCTGATACAAGTTCATACTTGTGAAAGTGTAAAGACAATTAAAAAAAAAAGATTTCTTGAAAGGGAGAGGGCAAACTCCCCAGGGCAACCTTTGAAAGCTAATCAAGAAATGTATTAAGTTATGTCCAATAAAAAAGGTATCATCTTATTTTCTTTTCCATGTTTTATTTTGTTTGATTTCTATAGATTCTACATGGAATGTTGCTATTCCACTAGCAACATTCCATGTAGAAGTCAGCCCTTGTAGATCAGCAATGTGGCCGCGCAGGCTTCTGCTTCTGTGAGTCTGACGTCCTGCACATACGTGCAGGACGTCAGACTCACAGAAACAGAAGCCTGCGCAGCCTTCTACATGGAATGTTGCTAGTGGAATAGCAACATTCCATGTAGAATCTCCAAGAGTAGCAACATTCCATGTAGAATCTCCAATAGTATCTATTTTACTGTCATAGTAATGCTTGAATGTTTTCACTTATATACACTGTCATTTACCAACATTTGCTTATTTCCGATCTGAGGAAGAAGGGCAACCTTCGAAAGCTAATCAAGAAATGTATTAAGTTATGTCCAATAAAAAAGGTATCATCTTATTTTCTTTTCCATGTTTTATTTTGTTTTACTTCTATTGATTACCACCTGCTTTGAATTTTCTGCCTGCAGCATTACTTGAGACCACTAGAGGGAGCTCCCAGTCCACCAGGTGTTGACCAGTGTCCACCTGCCACAGAGGGACATTCTGGGTATGCTTTCCTTTAGTTTTTCATGGTCATTACAAGAATGTATTTTCTTTTAATTCATTTTTTTTCTTTTCTGGCAATGTTGTAAATTATGTGCACACTTTGCAAAGAGTTGGCAGTATTTGTGATGGGGGTAGTAAACCTTTTTTTTTCCTATCATTTTGGGGGGAAACAACAGGAAGCAACATGGGAAATATTGATTCTCATGCTGATCCAAATAAAGATACGTAACTGCTTTACACCCCCTTTTAAAAAAGGACAGGAGGGTGCTTTCTCTGCTATTCCAGCTTATCAAATGTAGTTGCCATTATGGCAGGTGCTCTTAGCAGAGTAGGTGGGCAAGCGGCCCGCCCTACCTTTGCCAAGATTTTGCTTGAAGTCCCTCCAGAGTTTGTCACATTAGAAAAAGGTCTGGTTTCCATCATCATGGTAGCACATTACAAAATACAGAACAGAGAGAGAGGACTGATTTTTAAACCAGCTGCTCTTTTTCCCAAATCACAGCCTCCCACGGGATGCGATCATAGGATAACCATTCCAGTAATCTTAATTAACTATCTGCAGTCATCTTCTTCACAGCAGCTGTGTTAGCAGAAACAAACAAAAACAAGTTTAGATCAATTCAGATTTAAATTTCAGCCCTGAACCATGTTGGCAATATTCAAAAGTTCATCCGGCTTCCATTCCCAACATTATTAACGTGAGTAAATGAAGGATGATTGTGCTATGCCGATCTGCAGCAGATTCCAGTGCAGGCATCATTACACTGGTATTGGACAGGAAAACAGAGAAACAGAGAAAAATGTAGGCAGATAAAGACCCTAAGGGCCTATCCAGTCTGCCCATCCATGCCATGTACCAGTGACGTAGCGGGGGCGGCTGCCACCCGGGGCGGATCGCTGCTGCATCCCCCCCCCCCCCGGGTGCAGACCAACACGACACCCCCCCCCACCGGCGTGGATCCCCCCCCACCGGCATAGCGCCACCCTGACACGGTCCCCACCTGTCTACGAGCTCCATCCATCTGCTGCGCTGCTGTAAAAATCGCTTCATCGGCCCTTCCCTCACTCACTCTCTCCCGCCCTCTGACGTAACTTCCTATTTCCTCAAGGGTGGGACAGAGTGAGTGAGGAAAGGGCTGACGAAGCGATTTTTACAGCAGCGCTGCAGATGGATGGAGCTTGTAGACAGGTGGGGACCGTGTTGGGGGGGAGGCGCTGCGCCGGGAGGGGGTGGACGGATGCACCACCCCCCCACCCATTGACACCTGGGGCGGACCGCCCCCACCGCCCCGCCCTTGCTACGCCACTGGGCGTAGCCAGCCAAAATCAGCTTTTGATAATACCGATTTGGCCGGTTTCAGGAGATCGCCGGCCATCTTCAGATTTGTGTTGGAAGTATCCATTATACTTGACAGTAAAGGATTGTTGTGTAGGTGGGTGTCTTTTGATTCATATTTGATTATGCCAATGGCTTCTAGTGATGGAATACTAGTCAATTAATATGTTTACTGCTTGATAGTAGTCCAGGACAGTTGTCTTTTTAGTACTCTTTGTATATTATTTTATTAGTTACTAGCAAAAAAGGCCCATTTCTTTGAGAGATGAAACGGGCGCTAGAAGGTTTTTGTGTGCAGCGATCGTCCTGTTCCCCGGCCCCCCCTGCAGCCACCCATGGCCAGGGATCCAGCTGTCCCCCAACCCCCCTGCAGGCAGGCACCTGTCCGCTGCTGTCGCTCCATCCCCCGGCCCCCCCTGCAGCCACCCATGGCCAGGGATCCAGCTGTCCCCTAACCCCCTCCAGGGACCTGTCCGCTGCTGTCGTCGGCGCTCCGCGATGCGGTGTGCATGTGAAAAATGGCCGGCGAGGGGCAGGGGGAGATGGCGTTTCGTGGAGTGTGTTTGCTCCGCCCTCATCGTCATGACGTTGTGACACAAGGGCGGGGCACACACTCTTGGGCAAACCGGATATCTCGCCCGCTTCAAAGTTCCGGTTGGAGGCTTCATAGAACGTTGGAGGTGCCTTTTATATATAGAGATACTGTGTTATATTAATAGATAATATAAATAGATCATATAGTTCTTCATTTGACTATGCATTCGATTTGATCTATGTGATTATTTTTAATGTGGGATTTTGGTGTCATATATTTCATATACATGTTTTTATGCTAAATATATTTTTTATGTTAACTTTTATATTTTACTAGCCGTTGAGCCCGTAAAAACGGGCTGGTATAGAGGTTTTCCTCCCCCCGCGGTCACCACCGCTCCCCTCCCCCCTGCGAAGTCGTCGCCGCCGCCGCCACCCCTCCACCTGGTCCGGGCCCTCTCTTCCCTTCTGAACTTACAGATCCATTCGCTGAACGCAGCAACGCACATCAGCTGAGCTGCCCCTTCCTTCTCTGCCTGTGTGTGTCCCGCCCTCGCTGACGTTACGTCACAGGAGGGCGGGGCCACAGGCAAAGAAGGAAGGGCTCACTGCAGCTCAGCTGATGTGCGTTGCTGCGTTCGGCGAATGGATCTGTAAGTTCAGAAGGGAAGAGAGGGCCCGGGCCAGGTGGAGGGGTGGCGGCGGCGACTCCGAGTGGGGGGGGGAGCGGTAGCAACGTCGGCGGCGCAGTTTCCCTCTCTGTCCCGCCCCCCCCCCGTCATCACGTATTGACGCGGGGGCGGGACAGAGAGGGAAGTCTCTACTGCGCATTTGCGGTGAGTACGGTCACTCGCCGTTTATATATATTGATATGTATACATACCTATTTACTTAAAAACGATCTACGAATTAACGAACTTCCGCAAACTACTGAAGACCCATCTCTTTAACAAGGCATACCACAAAGATCAACCAATGTGATTATACACAACTCCGCCACATATAATCGGAAATGTCTTACAATACCTTCTTGCTATACCACGATCATGTTCTTTTTTTCATTATCTTGTTACCCAAGATCCTACTGTAACACAAATTGTCTAATTCTAACTTATTTCCACCATTCTTGTTGATTGTAAGCCACATTGAGCCTGCAAAAAGGTGGGAAAATGTGGGATACAAATGCAATAAATAAATAAATATGTTTCTATTTTATTATATTATTTCTTTTGTAGCCCCTGAAGCAGCCCTGTTGGGCAAAACACGGCCTGTGTCGGGCTATTTGTGTGTGTGTATATATATATTCTAATTGGTGTTTTATTAATAAACTACGTTTTGTCTTTTAACGATCTGCTTCCTACATTTTCCATTTATAACGAATAAGGCACAAAAGGGTGCCCTAAATGAACAGATGACCACTGGAGGGAATCAGGGGTGACCCCCCAATAACCCCCCCCCCCCCCAGTGTTCACTGACTCCCTACCATTCAAATGTGAATACAAATATGATTTAGCAGCCTCTATGACAGCTCAGATGTTAGAGCGAGGTCTATTAGAGCAGCATGCAGGTCCCTGGAGTAATGTAGTGGTCAGTGCAGTGTACCATGGTGTCGGGGACTCTGGTCCCTATCTCCCTCTACCTGTCACATTTGTGGGGGAAACTGTGAGCCATCCAAAACTCATCACAAACCCACTGTACCCACATACAGGCGCCCCTTTCACCCCTTCACCCATAAGGGCTATTATGTACAGCTGTGGGCAGTGGGTTTGGGATTGGTTTTGGGGGGCTCAGCAGACAAGATAAGGGAGCAATGGTGAGCATGTTTTGTCTGGGAGACCAGTCTACTAAAAATGCTACATCCCAATGGCTTGATTTTCACTTGGATGTTTTTGTTTTGAAAATTGACCAAAGAACTAAATGTCCGAAGCACAAAACCTTGTTAGAAACAGTATTTTCTAAAACAAAAGATAGACATTTTTCTTTTTGGAAAATGAACTTCTTTTTTATTCAGATTTTGGATGTTTTTTGCAAAATGTCTAAAGTTGAAAATGCCCCTCCACATCTCTTAAGTGATATATGGAAAGCTTGATTATCCATTGTATGTATACAACAGTTTCTAATAAAAGATATCACTTTTTATTTATTTAGATTTTGCTCACACCTTTGTCAGTAGTAGCTCAGGGTGAGTTACATTCAGGTACTCTGGATATTTCTCTGTCCCAGGAGGGCTCACAATCTAAGTTTGGACCTGAGGCCATGGAGGGTTAAGTGACTTACTGAAGCTCACAAGGAGCAGCAGTGGGATTTGAACTGGCCACCTCTGGATTACAAGACTGGTGCTCTAACCACTAGGCCACTCCTCCACCCCAAAGAATCTTGTTACTCTTTGGGGTTCTACATGGAATGTTGCTACACTTTGAAATTCTGCATGGAATCTTGTTATTCTTTAGAATTCTAGAATCTTTATTTATTTATTTAGATTTTGCTCACACCTTTTTCAGTAGTAGCTTAAAGTGAGTTACATTCAGGTACTCTGGATATTTCCCTGTTCTGGGAGGGCTCACAATCTAAGTTTGTACCTGAGGCAATGGAGGGTTAAGTGACTTGCCCAAGGTCACAAACAGCAGCAGTGGGATTTGAACTGGTTACCTCTGGATTACAAGACTGGTGCTCTAACCACTAGGCCACTCCTCCACCCCAAAGAATCTTGTTACTCTTTGGGGTTCTACATGGAATATTGCTACACTTTGAAATTCTGAATGGAATCTTGTTATTCTTTAGAATTCTAGAATCTTTATTTATTTATTTAGATTTTGCTCACACCTTTTTCAGTAGTAGCTTAAAGTGAGTTACATTCAGGTACTCTGGATATTTCCCTGTCCCGGGAGGGCTCACAATCTAAGTTTGTACCTAAGGCAATTGAGGGTTAAGTGACTTGCCCAAGGTCACAAGGAGTAGCAGTGGGATTTGAACTGGCCACCTCTGGATTGCAGAGGGAGCAGGGAACCGGCGGAGCTGACAGCCACGCGGAAGCAACCAGCACCCCAAGAGGTAAGAGGCAAGAGGGGGTGTCTTGAGATGATGCGCCGGGGGGGGGTGACAATGTTGCACCCAGGGGGGATGCGCAGCGGCGATCCGCCCGGCCCCTGGGTGCCTGCTGACCAAGGAACACCACTGACAAGTGCCACAGCATTCTTTTCACTTTTCACTATCAGCGCTTAGAGGCTGCACTGGCTTCCTGCCACTTCCAAAGCAACACAAAACTGGCAGTTTAACTTCAGAAATTCAGAAGTAGAGGAGTGTGGTAGCCGTGTTAGTCCACTCTTAAGGTTATCAATAGAAATCAAACAAAATAAAACATGGAAAAGAAAATAAGATGATACCTTTTTTATTGGACATAACTTAATACATTTCTTGATTAGCTTTCGAAGGTTGCCCTTCTTCCTCAGATCGGAACCTTCGAAAGCTAATCAAGAAATTCAGAAGAAATCCTCTCTTCAAAACCTTCAACGCTACCCTGAGCTGGCAGAAAGTTTTCAACATTAAGGCCAGCGTTTTTTTCTGCACTGTTGTCTGAGCATTGGGAGGGTTCAGTGACATCCATTTCAACACACTTTAAATACAATTTGCAGCCATCATTGGCGTGCACGTTAATACCTGAGCTACAGTCACATACAGGCTTATTTTCAAAGCACTTTGGGAGGCTAAGTTCCATAGGTTTCTATGGAACTTTGGGAGGCTAAGTGCTTTGAAAATATGCCTCAGTAGATGACGGCAGGAAAAGACCTGCACAGTCCATCCAGTCTGCCCAACAAGACAACTCATATGTGTATGTCTTACCTTGATTTGTACCTGCCTTATTCAGGGCACAGACCGTACAAGTCTGCCCAGCAGTATTTCTCGCCTCCCAACCACCAGTCCCGCCTCCCATCACCGGCTCTGGCACAGACCATAGAAGTCTGCCCTCCACTATCCTCGCCTCCCAACCACCAACCCCTCTTCCCCCCCCCCCCCCCCCCCCCCCACCTGCTCCGCCACCCAATTTCGGCTACGCTTCTGAGGATCCATTCCTACTGCACAGGATTCCTTTATGCATATCCCACGCATGTTTGAATTCCGTTACCGTTTTCATTTCCACCACCTCCCGGGGGAGGGCATTCCAAGCATCCACCACCCTCTCCGTGAAAAAAATACTTCCTGACATCTTTTTTGAGTCTGCCCCCCTTCAACCTCATTTCATGTCCTCTCGTTCTACCGTCTTCCCATCTCTGGAAAAGATTTGTTTGTGGATTAATACCTTTCAAATATTTGAACGTCTGTATCATATCACCCCTGTTCCTCCTTTCCTCCTCGGAACATGCTGCGTACATTAATATCCAGAGTACCTGAATGCAACTCACCTTGAGCTACTACTGAAAAAGGTGTGAGGAAAATCTAAATAAATAAATATGCATGCTAGTCCGGCACTAATTGCCTTTAATGCTAGTGTTAGGTTTTGAGGATGGGGGGCCCCTGAGCAGAGAAGAAAAAGAGCTGCCCCTCCCTTTCCCCAGAAGCACAAAGATCTTCCAGCTGTGATCACAAATGAGCAGCAGCGGCTCTTTCTTCCCTGCCCCTTACTCTGTATCTCAGCAGGGCCCAGGCTTCTCTTTCCTGCAGAGGGTGGCCTGTTTGCCTTCAGCTTGTGTCTGCCCTGCAGGGGGTCTTCTACCCATGGTGTCAGTCCTCTCCACAGCTGCTCTATGCTGTCCCAAGGCAGAGCACAAGTGGAATGGCACAGTGGGACAATCGCACTGCAATCCTGATTTTTACTTTCCAAAGCCATGACTTAAAATTGATATCCGGGTCTCTGCTCCTGAGAGGGCTTACAGTCCTCAGGGCACGATCTAAAAAGCCCTGTGTTAGAAAGAACAACGTTTCAGTAACGCACACACTAAAATCTTTTACTTCCCATACAGTAAACTAATGGCATGCAAATTCAGGAAGTGTCCCCAAAGGAGGCTGGGAATTCCTGCAGCAATGGGGGGCCCAGGGCAATCGCCCTGATTGCAACCCCCTCCCCGTGCTGGCCCTGCTGCAGCATTTAAAAGTGTGTGCTGACAGAAAAAAACAAAAACAGTGCACATCACCCTGGTGACCAAGATTAGCTCACACTGTGACAGGAAGAGAGACATTTAAAGAAAGAAAGGCTCCTAGGCCGGAATCCCACCACCAAGGCTGCCGAGAGGGGGGGGGGCAAGATTCCCCCAGGACCAGCCTGCAAGGGGGGCCCAGCACCGGGGTCTGTCTCTCTCCTGCTCTTGACGGGTGATCACATCCTGACAGGAACAGGAGAGAGAGAACTCCAGCGCTGGGCCCCCCCTTAAAGGCTGGGGAGGAGCAGACACAGGGCTTCGGAGCCTCTGGTTTGGCCGGCAAGGGTCCCCAAGCCCCGCCAGCAGAAGCTTTCCTCCAGCGCTGTTCTGGGTGAGCAGCCTCAATTTAGCCTGCAGGTTTATCCCGATGGGGCAACCCTTCATTCAGCACCTGTCGGCAGCCATGTCTGGCATCGTCAAGAAACACCGTTTTATAAGGGAGGAGCATGCTAGAGGCATTCCTGGGCAGTTTTGATGGAGTGTTTGTATAGCAAGCATACTCTACTTTCAGTGCCAGATTAGAGCTCTTTCCAAATGCAGGCGGGGAGGTTAGTTTGGGCTTTATTGCAAGGGTGCTTGGCACGTGGCTGAGTGGCCGCAAGCATGGGTGGCTGTGGGACTGACCACAAACAAATAGTCCGGTTCTCTTCTTGGAGTGGTTTCCACTGGTCATGGCATAGCCGATCTGTCCAGGCATGTTACGCAACATGAGCACTACATAAGAACATAAGAGTAGCCATCCTGGGTCAGACCACTGGTCCATCTAGCCCAGTATCCTGTTTTCCAAACAGTGGCCAAGCCAGGTCACAAGTACCTGGCAGAAACTCAAATGGTGGCAACATTCCATGTAGAACCCCAAAGAATAGCAAGATCCTGAAATCCTAAAGAGTGACAAGATTCCATGCAGAATCTCAAAGAGTAGCAACATTCCATGTAGAACCCCAAAGAATAGCAAGATTCTGGAATCCTAAAGAGTAGCAAGATTCCATGCAGAATCTCAGAGTAGCAACCAGTGGCATCGCGAGGGCAGCTGACACCCGGGGCGGGTTGCAGCGCGATGCACCCTCCCCCCTCCGTAGCGCAACCCCCATCCCCGCGAGAACATACCTGGAAGGCGGTGAGGGGCGGGCGGGAGGGCCAATCCACCGAGTGCATGCCGCTGGGGGGTGTTGGCGCCTCGCTGGTTCCTTGCTCTCTCTGGCCCAGAACAGGCGCCGACGCCCCCCAGCGGCGTGCACCCGGGGCGGACCGCCCCACTGCCCCCCCTTCCTACGCCACTGGTAGCAACATTCCATACTACAAATCCCAGTGTAAGCAGTGGCTTCCCAAGTCTGCCTCAATAGCAGACTATGAACATTTCCTCCAGGAATTTGTCCAAACCTTTTTTAAACCCAGATACACTAACCACTGTTACCACATCCTCTGGCAAAGAGTACCAGAGCTTAACTATTCATCGAGGGAAAAAAATATTTCTTCTTATTTGTTTTAAAAGTATTTCCATGTAACTTCCTTGGGTGTCCCCTAGTCTTTGTACTCTTGGCCCTGTGTAGAGTAAGTAGGTCCATCCCTTGCCCAGTCCAAATTACATTTGTACTTCCCCAAGAAAGGAGAAGGGGGTAATGATATCTCATGTGGACATAATCCCAGGTTTTGCCAATATTTTTTAGAACATTATCAGTTATGGGCCTGGGCACATTAATTTTAGGGGTTTATACTGGAGGGATCAATTTCACTTATCAGATGTGGGTCTGGATTCTTTTCTTAATAACTTGTAGGAAGCCTTGGAAAATATCTACTTGTAGTTTAGGTGCAGCAGGAAGGGGACCTTTTTCCTGAGCTTGCAGCAGTATATCCAAGCCATTTACGAGAAATGGGCAACCTACGGTGCAAATATGGGCTGCAGGACTTTCAACTACTTGACAGAGTTGAAGGCTTTGGAGCATCTGAAGTAGATGGGTTGCATCTATGCTTGCAAACCCTTCAAAACGCCAACACTCACTAGAACTGCATACCTAGGTGCCAGCTCTGTGGGTGCTTGAGCACCCCTAATATTGAGCGAACGTCTTTACTGTGACCAGGAAGCATTCGCTTGTGATGAGTGTACCATCCCCAATTATTTTGAAAAGTGGACTGCTATGACTGCATATGAACTCCCCCTACAACTTGCCACTAAAGCCCCCTCCCTCTGATCTTCAATTAGCTCCCACTACTGAAAGCAGTGGGCTACAATTAGGCAGGTCTCGCTTACAGTCTCACCCTTTCCCCAACCCCTTTGGGAAGGTCTCTGTTGCAGCTTTTTGGGGTTTGCCATTTTCTGCTCCGGCCATAAACAGGTCACAATCCCCACAATTCCCAATAGGTAGGCTGGTTTTCTTTTGCAAGGTAATCAAGGATAGGAATACAGCTGAAATAGATAGATTATTATTTTATTATTACCCGCGCTTTCCCACTCAAAGCAGGCTCAATGCGGCTTACATAGTAATAGGGAATACAGAATATTGTAAGAGAAGGTAAGGTTAAATATATCGGAAAGATAGAGTAGAGGTGAAGAGTAGGGAGAGATAGGTAATGGATAAGGGAGTAGGTTGGGAGATATAGTAAGGGTCAATGTTTTTGTCACATGGGTGTACAGTAGATGGGTTCATCAGATTAGTTTGGGTCATTTGGGTAGGCTTGCTTGAATAAATAGGTTTTTAGTGCTTTTTGGAAGGGTAGATAGTCACAGATTGATCAGATAGGTCTGGGGAGGAGGGCATTCCAGAGTTGGCTGCCTAGGAAGAAGTTGGATCCATAATAGGTTTTGTACTTGAGGTCTTTGCAGTTGGGGTAATGCAGGTTGAGGTAATTTTGCGAAGATTCAGACATATTTCTGGTTGGAAGGTCAATCAGATTGAGCAGATAGATAGATAGATAGATAGATAGATAGATAGATAGATAGATAGATAGATAGATAGATAGATAGATACAAACACATAAGGCAGGAAAATCCCAGGCAACAAAGGGTAATTCCTAGTCACCATAGTGACATGGTGCCTGGGATTTGTTGAGTACTGATCTACAGTTTGTTGGTTGAGGACCTTAAATTGTGCATATCCAAATGGTCTACAGGGCAACTGACCTCTTGACTTTACTCCTTCAGAACAGAGTTGTGAGGAAGGCATGTGGGCTGAGAGAGGGTTTATCCAGAACATGAAACACATTCCCAGTTAACCCTCCCCTTCATAAAAATCACAAAAGCTTGGCTGGCTTTTCTAATTCCTCTGAAGTAATTCACACATTGCTGTTATTAGGTCCACATAAAAGAGCCCTGGCTCTTCCTGAATGAATCTGCAGTGAAAGAAAAAAAAAAATGCCACTCTGAGGGGGTGAGACCCATCCGCAGTGCCTCCCCTTCACTTCAAAGAGTCCCAGCCTGCCAGAGCTGGGTCCAGATTCCTGACAGCCAGCAGGGCAGCTCTTACCAAAGTGACTGGTGAAAAGAACAACAAAAAAAACAAAAAAAAAGTAAAGGGGGGAGGAGGACTGATTCAACAAATGTGGAAAGAAACAGAAGAGGTGGGGAAGAGACATAAAATTTAGTCTCCTGTCCTGGCACTTGTGCCAGCTCCACACAGATCCCCCCCACACTTCTGGCTTTGAAGATTAAGATGACTAGTTAGAGGCCTGCAAAAGGACATGTGTCAAACAGGGAACACTACCAGGGCAGAGATAGCATCTCTGGACCACATCAAAAAAGATGGGCTGTGTTTGATGTTCACTTCTCTTTCTTGAATTTGGGAGCCTGTAAACAAGGCCTTGGAGCAACTCTGGGCTGAACGGGCTTGTTTCTCCAGGTTTAGGAGGAGGGAGTTTGACTAGAGGGGATGAAGACAGGAGCCAGGCCTGCAAGTGTTGGTCCTCCTGAGGGAAGCACCTGCTGCCCTCTGAAGATCAAAGGAGGGCTCCCTCTCAGCCCCTCTGAGAATGTCCCAGGGTGGAGTTGGCAGCTTCCTTCCTGCCCAGACCTGTTTTACACAGACGGGGAGGACAGGAAATGCCCTCTTCCAAGCCCACTCCCCAGTGCCTCTATGTATTCTCTGCACAGGTCAGCAGTATACAGCCATCCTACAAAGAGACAGAAGTTCAGTTAGCTGAATGGAACCTTCTTGGTTAATAGAGAACTAGTTATAACATAGGAAGCCATGACACCCCGACCCATCCCTGGCCAAGTATCCTGCTAGTGTATAGTTTCTGTGCAGGACATTGTTAACAGTTTAGTTTGTTCTGTATTTGGATGTATATAATGAAATGAAGTGTCCAAGGTTCACAGAACCACCGGTAACATGGCACCATGCACCTGGAACAGCCCATACCCCAGTCTGAAGGAGGCTAGTGGGGTGCCCAGAATGGTGCGGAGAAACTCTTCCTGCTACAACCTAGGCACCCCGCTGAAGACACTGCAAACCAAGGCAGTGGGCATATGAGAAATCCCCCCCCCCCACCCCAATATTTTCAGTCTTTCATATGCAAGTGTGGTAGCTGAGAGAGTGGTGGTACTGGAGCCTGGGAATTTGTTGCCAGAGAATGTGTTAAAGGCGATTAGCTTAGCAGAATTTAAAAAAGGCTTCCTAAAGGAAAAGTCCATAGACCATTATTAGAATGACTTGGGGAAAATCCACTATTTCTGGGATAAGCAGTATAGAATGTTTTGTACTTTTTTGGGATCTTGCCAGGTATTTGTGACCTGGATTGGCCACTGTTGGAAACAACATGCTGGGCTTGATGGACCTTTGGTCTGTCCCAGTAAGGCAATACTTATGTACTTATGACATTGATATCATAAAGTGACACAGTGGGAATGACTGCCTCTTGGAGCCTCGCTGAAAAAGGTGTGAGCAAAATCTAAATAAATGAGGGTGTCCTGTGGGCAATACCGAGAGTATTAAGCAGCCTTGCTGGTCCATGGCAAACTGGAAGCTATTATTGGTTGCTTTTAAGTTTGGCTCGGGTACCCTGATGACTAGATCTGCATGGCCAATCACTGCGTTATCATAAGGAAAATGCAGTGCGTGGTGTTTTCATTACACTGTGGTATGGGGACTCGGGGCTGAGTTAGGGTGTCATGGCTGCCTATTTTAGGGTGCACTAGGGTACACTACAGTGTTTGGCTTGCCTCTGTCTGTGTGGGTTCTGGGTGTTAATGTTAGTTTGGTAGGGTAGGTTTGCTATATATGTGTTGAGTGCACTTTTTCCAGGGGGTTGTGTTACGTCATAGTGTTTGTTAGTAGAGGGAGTGTTTGGCACAGATTTTTATACTTTTTTTTTTTATTATTGTGAGTGTAAGGGGAAACGTTCTAATTCTGCTCTGCATCCTGTTTCTATGTGTGCAGACTATCTGTTTGCAGAACTGGAGCTGCAGGTTTTCTGTTGGGATTTTGTCCCATTCTGTGTAGCTTTAGGTTAGTGTCAAACTCCAGCCCTCACTCCCACCTACTGTCCCACCATAATACAAGGAACAGCACTGCAAGCCTTCCCCCCCCCCCCCCCCCCACCCCAGAACAGTGGCAACACAAACAGCAACAATGTAAGCTACACACACACATCACATACTGTCCTGCCACAGAACAGGCAACAACAATGCAAGCTACACATACACACACACACACACCACATACAGTCCTGCCACAGAACAGGAATCAGCAGTGTAAGCTTTGCACACCACATATTGTTCTGCCACTGAACAGGCAGCAACAATGCAAGCTACACACACACATCACATACTGTCCTGCCACAGAACAGGCAACGACAATGCAAGCTACACACACACATCACATACTGTTCTGCCACTGAACAGGCAGCAGCAGTGCAAGGTTTGCACACAACATACACACTCAAAATGTAGAGTATGAAGAATGAACTACCAGGGCCACGGACACTCACACTGCAATTACAGAACAGTCACAGCACAGGCGGCAACAGGGCAAGCTCCACAGACAAACCCAGCCCCATCCCAAAAAGGTACCCTATGGACCACAAAACCACAGACAATGATGGCAGATAAAGGCCATATGGCCTATCTAGTCTGCCCATACTTATCATTCACTCTCTCTTGCATCCACTATGTAAACTTCATACACCTTCCCTGCCCTTCAAGCCTGAATCCGGTCAGGAGCAAATGAAAGGTGTTAGCTTGTGTCATTTGTACATTTGAGACCCCTTCTGTTTGTTTCTTAAGTGTAAATGAGCTGCAGGTGAAAGGTCACTTCAGACAGTATGAAGAGGTCTGAATGGGAGAGTGAATGACTGGGTGGAGAAATTCTATGGGCAACCCCTTGCTTCCATTGTTACTCTCCCTGCCTGAATAGATGCCGAATTCTACTTTTCCATGGTACTTCTATTTCCCATCCTTTCATGTTCTATGCAATAAAGATCTGTCATGTGCTATCTAGGGTCATCACAGGGCATGACCTCCACTGAAGGTTAATATGGTTATAACAATCTCTTCCACTTCCTCACTCCTGCTGAAAGTCAGCTCAATTTTATTTGCTTATAAATTGACAACATAAGAACAAGAGTAGCCATACCGAGTCAGACCAATGTTCTATGTAGCCCAATATCCTGCTTCCAACAGTGACCAAGCCAGGTCACAAGTACCTGGCAGAAACCCAAATCATGCCAACATTTTCTATTGGCTTTTACATTCTTCAGTAACAAGTGCTATGCATTGCCAAGTAAAAGACCTGGGCTCAATTCCCAGGCCTGTCTTTTGCTTCCAGTGATGGCCAGGGCTGGGGATAGTATAAAGGCATTGTTCATTGCAAGCCAAGGGTTTTCCTGGTTGCCAGACATAGAGTCCAGGTTCAGTCCCATTGTACCAGCCCAGGCAGACTGGGAGAAGGGACCCAACAGAAGTTTTGGTTGCATGAGGGATAATAAAGGTTAATAAATAAAAACAAAAAAATCAATAAAATATATAGGGTGATACCTTTTTATTGAACCTAATACATTTCTGATTAGCTTTCAACTGGAAGTGGTACAAAGAAAAGCTATGAAAATGGAATGGGATTTGCATTGAAAAACCGTACGAGGAGAGACTTGCCGACCTGAACATGTATACCTTTGGAGGAAAGGAGAAACAGGGGTGACATGATACAGACGTTCAAATATTTGAAAGGTATTAATCTGCAAATGAACCTTTTCCGGAGATAGGAAGGTGGCAGAACTAGAGGACATGAATTGAGGTTGAAGGGGAGCAGACTCAGGACTAATGTCAGGAAGTACTTTTTCATGGAGGGGGTGGTGGATATGTGGAATGCCCTCCCGTGGGAGGTGGTGGAGATTAAAACGGTAATGGAATTCAAACATGTGTGGGATAAACACAAAGGAATCCTGTTTAGAAGGAATGGATCTATGGAACTTAGCGGAGATTGGGTCCCCCTGACAATCCCCCCCCAGGTTCAGGGAGGGCTGGAGATCCAGTGGGTCTCCAGCTCCCCCAACCACCCAGCAAATGGTCCCTGGTGGTCCAGTGGGCGCCGACCAAGCCCCCCCCCCAGCGACAGGGGGGCTGGAGGTCCGCTGCACCACCGGTCCCTCCTCCCCAACCCAACCCCCAGCATTGACAAGGGTCCCTGTGTGATGGACCTGTCACTCTATCCGCCACCCGCCCTCCCTCTCTGCCCACCCGGCCCCCTTACCTAGGTTGGAGGAGGGACACAGCCTGCTTCCCTCCTCTTCTTTCGACGCCGCAAAATGCATGCTGGACAGGGCTCACCATTCCTCCCCAATGATCTGGCGTAGGGTTTGTCGCGGCCAGCGATCCAATCTTTGGCGTGCTGGTTGCTGATCATTGGGGATGAATGTGTTAAGCGCTGATTAGCATGCATTTGCATGCTACTTGCGCTAAGAGCCCTCGAGCGCGTTGTTTCACGCGCTCGAGGGCTCTGATCATGAGTTGCTAGCAAACGCCGGCACTAGTATGGCGCTAACAGCCTCTAGCGCCGGCGTTTGCTTTTGATCATCTGCCTGTGAGAAAGGCAGGGACAAATCAAACTTGGGTATACATATAAAGTATTACATACCATATAAAATGAGCTTATCTTGTTGGGTAGACTGGATGGACTGTACAGGTCTTTATCTGTCATCATTTACTATGCTACTATGTTACTCTTTGGGGTTCTACATGGAATGTTGCTACTAATTGGGATTCCAGAATCTTGTAACTCTTTAGGATTCCAGAATCTTCAGACCTTTTAGTACAAGAACAGTGCTGGGCAGACTTCTACAGTCTGTGCCCTGAGAATGGCAAGGACAAATCAAACTTGGGTATACATATAAAGTATTACATACCATGTAAAATGAGTTTATTTTGTTGGGCAGACTAGATGGACTGTTCAGATCTTTATCTGTCGTCATTTACTATGTTACTAACTGTTAAAATTCACTTCCTCAGGTCAGGACAGAATGAGCAAAAAATGACAATCCTAGAATATGTAAGGAACTCATAAAAGCATTCCAGCAGGGGGGAAAGGGCGGGGGGGGGGGGGGGGGGGAATCAGAGGCAGAGATGGATGGGTGATCAGAAGATGATGGGATAGGATTTAACAAAGACATGGGTTTCCTTTCTTGTTAGTTTGTGGTGGAACAGTAGTGGTCATGCAAGAAGTTACAACTGCTATCACTGTAGCAGCTGTGGTGGCAGCTGCAGTGTAGAATGCCCCCTCCCCCCCCCCAAAAAAAAGGTATGTTACGTCCCAGAGACAGTTACCTATATTGCCTACTCCATCTAATGGACCAGGCCATGGTAACCAGGTACTACAGGGAGCTATGGCTTGTGTCCCCTGCACCTAGAGCTGTCACTACAAGGAATGAGCTGAGCTGGCAAGCACTTCAAGAAAGACGTAGTGCCCATGGGTGCACGGAGCTGCATATAACATGGCGCCGTGCCCTGATGGGCATGCGCGCCGGGGCCAGCAGGGTGCAAGCGGGGCGGGCACGTTCCCGCCGTCCAAGGGCACCCCGCTGACAGGGGAGGAGAGATAGAAGGGGTTAAAAACCCCTGGGCGAAGCCCGGACGACCTCTTCAGGCGTCCGGGCACCAGTCTGCACCCAGCCTCCCCCCCTCCCCCCGGTTTTTATGTGAATTGTACCTGTATATTATTGTCGCAGCTTTGGCGTGGTACCCAAGCCTGATGGTATAAGCTAGGCAGCTGGGGTAGCTGCGCTTACGGTTGAGCTCCCTTGTGGTGCAGCGGGGAGCTGGGTTTACGATTGGCCAGTCTTGCTATGACGGCGGACTGGGTTTGGATAATGAGCCAGACATTTGTCTTTTAGATTGTAAGCTCTTCGAGCAGGGACTGTCCTTCCATGAGGAGTAGCCTAGTGGTTAGGGTGGTGGACTTTGGTCCTGCGGAACTGAGTTTGATTCCCACTTCAGGCACAGGCAGCTCCTTGTGACTCTGGGCAAGTCACTTAACCCTCCATTGCCCCATGTAAGCCGCATTGAGCCTGCCATGAGTGGGAAAGCGCAGGGTACAAATGTAACAAAAATAAAATAGATACTATTGGAGATTCTACATGGAATGTTGCTACTACTGAGATTCTGTTGCTACTATTGGAGATTCTACATGGAATGTTGCTATTCCACTAGCAACATTCCATGTAGAAAGCTGCGCAGGCTTCTGTTTCTGTGAGTCTGACGTCCTGCACGTACGTGCAGGACGTCAGACTCACAGAAGCAGAAGCCTGCGCGGCCACATTGGTGATCTGCAACGGCCGACTTCTACATGGAATGTTGCTAGTGGAATAGCAACATTCCATGTAGAATCTCAAATAGTAGCAACAGTGGAGGAGTGGCCTAGTGGTTAGGGTGGTGGACTTTGGTCCTGAGGAACTGAGTTCGATTTCGATTCCCACTTCAGGCACAGGCAGCTCCTTGTGACTCTGGGCAAGTCACTTAACCCTCCATTGCCCCATGTAAGCCGCATTGAGCCTGCCATGAGTGGGAAAGTGCGGGGTACAAATGTAACAAAAATAAAATAAAATGTTAAATTGTACAGCGCTGCGTAACCCTAGTAGCGCTTTAGAAATGTTAAGTAGTAGTAGTAGGCTGGATCGGCTTGGGTGTACCCAGGGTTATGATGTTTTGTATATAAATAAAGCTGCGGCCGAGTTGTGCCATGTTAAATAAATACCATGTGACGTGTCATTGTTGTAGGATTATTGTTATATCAAAGAACCTATAGGCCCGAGGGGGTCTCGGCTGCCTATGTTAATTGGTGTAGAGCAGGAATACAGCACAGACAAGTGACGAGTAGATCTTCATCAGATCTCCATGCAGGGGTTACAAGGATGCACACTGTCAGGAAAGGGACTTGGAGAAGTGTGTGTGTGGGGGGGGGGGGATTATCATAATAAAAAAGGTGCCCCCTTCCTCTGATTACAAAACATAGTAGAATAACACAAAGAATGGAATATATTGGGTAAGAACAAAACAAAAAATGAAACCCAAGCATAAAACAGAAAAAGGAAGCAATAAAGACTGGGAAGGGGCCAGATGATGTTCTGATGTGTGTTTTAATTGCGTGGTGGCTTTTACATCTGAAGAGCAACAGAAGGCCAGGGTTTGATATCCAAATTAGTGTCAGGCTGAAGGGGAATCTGGGCTATTGTTTGTCTGCTCTGCTCCTGAAAGACAGATAGGCCTTTGTCAGGATGATCCTCTGGGGAGCCCCCTCAGCTGATAAACTGCCCTTTGATCTCTGTCAGGAACTGTGTCCAGTTTACAAAGTGGCACAATTAAAGGCATTAAATCCACAGAAACACTGCTAAGAAAACAAACCAGATCTGTCACATTAAATCAACTCTCAGCTTGAGGAACAAGCCTGCCTCTAGTAGGCTCCTGACCTCTTGCTGGTGGCCACAGTGTCCTAGACAACGGAAGCAGTGACTCAATAAACAGCGTTTTGGGTCATCACTAGCCTCCTTTTTTTTTTTTTTACATTTGTACCCCACACTTTCCCACTCCTGGCAGGTTCAATGTGGCTTACATATTATATACAGGTACTTATTTGTACCTGGGGCA
This sequence comes from Microcaecilia unicolor, assembly GCF_901765095.1. Lineage (NCBI taxonomy): Eukaryota > Metazoa > Chordata > Amphibia > Gymnophiona > Siphonopidae > Microcaecilia > Microcaecilia unicolor. The sequence goes on along the minus strand of NC_044037.1, from coordinate 13,279,534 downwards.
ATGGAGGGTTAAGTGACTGGCCCAGAGTCACAAGGAGCCGCCTGTGCCTGAAGTGGGAATCAAACTCAGTTCCTCAGGACCAAAGTCCACCACTCTAACCACTAGGCCACTCCTCCACTTTCTCAACCCTCTGTCAGCTCTGAAAACAAAGGGCCTGATATTTTAAAAACCTTATGGAGTGGGTTCCTAACCAAATAAGCTTAAAAAAATATTTGTTACACATATAGGTAAAGCACAGCTTGTACGCATGAACGTTGTATTAACTTGGGGATGGGGTTAGGCCAGGGACTGGCCAAAATGTTATATGGAGGGCAGAACATTTAGCCACTCCAGACCAGTGGTTAGGGTGGTTAACCAGTGGTTAGGGTGATTAGGGTGGTGGACTTTGGTCCTGGGGAACTGAGTTTGATTCCCACTTCAAGCACAGGCAGCTCCTTGTGACTCTGGGCAAGTCACTTAACCCTCCATTGCCCCATGTAAGCCGCATTGAGCCTGCCATGAGTGGGAAAGTGCGGGGTACAAATGTAACAAAAATAAAATAGATACTATTGGAGATTCTACATGGAATGTTGCTACTATTGGAGATTCTACATGGAATGTTGCTATTCCACTAGCAACATTCCATGTAGAAGGCTGCGCAGGCTTCTGTTTTTGTGAGTCTGACGTCAGACTCACAGAAGCAGAAGCCTGTGCGGCCACATTGGTGATCTGCAAGGGCTGACTTCTAGTGGAATAGCAACATTCCATGTAGAATCTCAAATAGTAGCAATAGTGGAGGAGTGGCCTAGTGGTTAGGGTGGTGGACTTTGGTCCTAGGGAACTGAGTTCAATTCCCACTTCAGGCACAGGCAGCTCCTTGTGACTCTGGGCAAGTCACTTAACCCTCCATTGCCCCATGTAAGCCGCATTGAGCCTGCCATGAGTGGGAAAGCGTGGGGTACAAATATAATTTTAAAAAATGGCATTTAAAAAATAGGCACATCCAAAAATAGCACTTAACACTCTTTTTAAACTGCGCCTAAAGTTATTTGCAGTTTATAGAATAGCGTTTAGGGCTGAGGAATACGCCTACAGTCAGGTGCGGAAAACCTGGTGTAAATACCCACACCTAAATGTAAGCGCATCCTCCGAATTCTATAACCACGCGTGTATATTTGTGGAACACTCCTGACACGCCCACACTCCTCCCGTGGCCATGCCCCCCTTTTCAGCTACGCACATTTCTTGTTAGAATATGCCTAAAAAGATACAAGCATAAATTCCAATTATTGCCAATTAGTGCTGATAATTGGTTATTATCGGTCAATTATCATCACTGGCTCATTATTCAATTGGACGTGCGACCAATTTAACGAGCGCAACTCGCTGTGCTTCAAATAGAATCCAGGGATCTGTGTATAACTTTTACACATAAGTTAGGACTGTTTTTTTTTTGTTTGCAGACCTAAGCTATGCATCGATGGGTTGACGCAATCACCACAAAGTTAAACACTAGAGCTGGTTCTCAACTTGTATGCGTTAAGTGGGCAAGCGGAATATCAGGCCTAAAATTTGTTTAAAAATATATTAAAGCCAGGGCTGGTGCCTAGGATGCTCAAAACCCTTGCATTGTATTCAGTGTTCTTAATTTGTAAACCGGTTTGATGCCAAGCAAAAATGCAGTATATTAAGTAGGTCTTTTACTAAAGCTTAGCTTGAATTATCTGCAGCAGGGCCCATTTTATTCCTATGGGCCCTGCTGCAGATAGCTGGAGTTAAGGTTTAGTAAAAGACCCCCCTCCCCTAAGTTATTAAATCTAATCTAAAACTTCAGCCTTGCACCTCCCCCCCTGCACTCCCTATCCCCAAGATTTTGATAATTAAACTCAACTGTCCTGATCATCAAAATACCTACCCTCTTAGAACAGCCCTTTTAAAGCACTTAACTGGATGTCGTACTTCCACTTCTATATACCCTCAAGGCTAAGTTTCCAAAAATCAGTAACTTACATGCCAGGGCAGATCCTCCCTACAGGTAAAAGTTTGGGCTGATGGATTTTTGAGCTGTGGGACTCACTTTGGGCTCAGGCCCACCCAGTAGCAGCAGACCTATGATGTATGTGGCTGCCAGGGATTCCCAAGCCCCACCAGCCAAAAACTCCCAAGTCCCAACAACTGTCCCTCCTGCATACAGTACCTTGTAAATAGCAGATCTTCGCCTGCAGCGAACAGCAACTGATACATACTGCTTGCACCGGCCCCACAGCCTTCCCTCTGATGTATTCCCGCCTATGCGGAAACAGGAAGTTGCATCAGAGGGAAGACTGTGGGGCCAACATGAACAGTGTGTATTAGTTGCTGCTCACTGCCGATGAAAATCTGCTATTTAACAGGTATGCGGGGGAGGGGGATGTTTGAGAAACCATATGGCATGCAGGTGAGAGAGGGAGAGATCAAATCACTTGTGGGACAGGGCGGAGTTCTTCTGCCCACTCATCTTGGGCCCAGGCCCACCCAAAATTGGGTGTCTGGCTACACCCCTGGTGGGACTGTCAGGACCTATTGCTTTGCTTTGACTGCAGCTGTTCTTTCTTGCCCCACCCCCCAAGAAGTGTGACACCCTAGGTGACCGTCTGGTTTGATAACTGGTTAAGCCAATCCAGATTAAAACTGACAGAGAAGGAAACTTTACCGCTGTGCAATAATAAAAATCAAGAATAATCCAACACATTTTGAGGCTCTGACAACTGTGGAAAGAAACAGATTCCAATGGCAAATGAGACCCATCTAGGCTGCCCTTACGAATCAAGACGTAAAGACCTACACAGGTATATGGGGAAAGGGGGGTGTGTGGCTTGATAGGCTTCTGAGATTCTTTTGTGGTATTTGAGTGTCTCTAACAAAATTCTAAAAAGAGGACATAATATTAGGTTCCAAGGGACTAAGGTTCATGAGTAACGTAACGTCAGAAAATACATCTTCACAGAAAGGGTGGTGGATATATGGAATGGCCTCCTGGGGAAGTGATGGAGAACGAGGCAGTAAGAATTCAACAAAGCACGCAGCAGCCCTAGTTGCAAAGGAAGTGTTATCAAAGCAAACATCTTCAAGCCCACCATGACGCATTCTGTGGCCCCCTCTCTTCCAGTTAAAAAAAAAACAGTGGTATGTAGTGGCATAAAGAAAATAGATGGTCTAGATGTGCCTTCTGATCCTGAACTGCTGTCAGGCTCCATGTTTCCATATGGCTCGTCAGCACGATGTGAAGATAGCAGAGTGATACATGTACATCTGTTTAGCTACTCCTCCACCAGTGGCGTAGCCACAGGTGGGCCTGGGTGGGCCAGAGCCCACCCATTTAGGGCGCAGCCCCCCCCCCAACAGTAGCACATGTTTAGCGGTAGCTGGTGGGGATCCCAAGCTTGGCCAGCTGAAGACTTCCCCCTGATGCTAACAAAAGTGCTGCTCTCCACGGTACCGGCACCTGAGCATGCTCAGTTTTCAGCGCATGCCTGCTGCAGACTGCTAAGGTGGAAAGAAGCGTTTTCCTGTCAGTTGAGATATTATTTTGGTGGTGGGAGAACACTTGGTGCCCACCCACTTCTTGCCTAGGCCCACCCAAAATCTGTTGTCTGGCTACGCCCCTGTGACCTCCACTACCAACATTCCTTGTAGAATATCAAATAGGGAAATGGGACTTGATATACAGCCTTTCTGTGGTTTTTGCAACTACATTCAAAGCAGTTTATATAGTACATACAGGTACTTATTTGTACCTGGGGCAATGGCACCGTGTTTACAAAATGGTTGCCAAGACTTCCCATGGAACCAGGGAGAATAGCAGCAGTGGCCACTAAACCACCAGGGCTCCATGCAGCGGGCAGAGCCTCTTGGCCCCCTAGAGCCTCTGGGCCCTCGGGCACTGCCCGGTTGCCCAAATGGCCAGTCTGCCCCTTCAGAAGGTGCTATGGGCTGGAACTGATATAATTCAAATCAATTCTTCTACACCACTAATATCCCCTTTCCAGGGTTCAGTGCGGTTTACAATCTAGGTGAGACAAAAGCAGAGAGTGTTAGTGTGAGGTATGAGAAACTTAGATATCATTGTTGTAATGTATGAGATCAAAAATATTATAAGAAAGGATAGTGGGTGGTGTATTTTAACGGCAAGTACGGGGAATACAGAGCTGTAAATCTTCTGATATCGAGTTGACTTTTGAAAGGGTGACGCTAGCATCAGTTGTTCTTTCAGTCTGTTAGACTGGACCAGACGTAGCGAAGCGGTCTTAGTCGGCAGTTCAGAGGTGAAACCCTGTAGGATTTGAAAAATGAAACAACCACCTTCAAAACGGGTGTCAGATTACACATGAAACTTTAAAAAAAAATCAGAGTTAGAGGAGCCCTGGAATAGTCTAGCACCAAAGATGGTGGACACTAGAAAAGAATTTTAAAATATCTACTCAAAAGAATATAGAACCAAAGGAAACAATTAAGTAGGTCAACTGGGCCTTTGCTGCTGTCATTAACAAGAAAGAATTATGCTATTGTAAAATCCATGTGAACCCATTAGAAAATCTACATGTGAGTAAAGCCTAAAGAATTTGGGCCTCTTCAGCTTGGAAAAGATAAGGCTGAGGGAGAAATACAATAGCAGTCTGACTTTACAAAGTAGTACGTTTAAAACAAGTCGGAGAAAATATTTTTTTTCTGCTCAATTAATAGTTAAGGTCTGGACCTTGTTGACAGAGGTTGAGATAAAAGCAGTTATTTAGGTTTGGACAAATTCCTGGGGGGAAAATTTTATTTTTGTTACATTTGTACCCTGTGCTTTCCCACTCATGGCAGGCTCAATATGGCTTACAGGGGGCAATGGAGGGTTAAGTGACTTGCCCAGAGTCACAAGGAGCTGCCTGTGCCTGAAGTGGGAATTGAACTCAGTTCCTCAGGACCAAAGTCCACCAACCTAACCACTAGGCCACTCCTCCACTGTTGCTACTATTTGAGATTCTACATGGAATGTTGCTAGTGGAATAGCAACATTCCATGTAGAATCTCTAATAGTAGCAACTTTCCATGTAGAATCTCCACTAGTATCTATTTTATTTTTGTTACATTTGTACCCTGCGCTTTCCCACTCATGGCAGGCTCAATGCAGCTTACATGGGGCAATGGAGGGTTAAGTGACTTGCCCAGAGTCACAAGGAGCTGCCTGTGCCTGAAGTGGAATTGAACTCAGTTCCCCAGGACCAAAGTTCACCACCCTAACCACTAGGCCACTCCTCCATTCCTAAAGCCATAAATCATTATTAAAATGTTTCTGGGGAAAGCCACTGTTTATCTCTGGAGTAAGTAGCATGCTGTTTTGCTACTTCTGGGGACCCTGCCAGGTACTTGTGACATAGATTGACCACTGTTGGAAACAGGATGTTGGGCTAGATGAACCTTTGGTCTGACCCGATATAGCAAATCTTATGTTCTTAGAAACTGAGAAGGCATTGCTTACTTTTTAATCTCTATTTTTTAACCCACATAAAATCCAAATGATTAATTTGCAATGCCATCACATCCTAGTATTAATGCAATGAAGTCACATAGCATTTCACAATTATAATCCTTCAGAAACATGGATGAAGCCATGTCTAAAGGGGAAAAAAACACTTAGCTAGTAATTTTAATGTCAGAATGATAGGACACAACCAAAAGAAGAGGGATTTGGATTCAGTCCCGGAATTTTTCACTCCACTCAACACTACCTCCTCATCAAAAGCTCCAAAGCTGCCCAAAGAGTAGCACAAAGTATTTAGTCACTGAGCATAAGAGGGACAGGAGAAATTTGGGACTTGGACAGAGGTGGAATCTTATCCCTTTCATCCATGTGCAACTAGTGAAATTCTCAAATTAGTCTGTAGGGGGCAGCATTGACTGGGACAATGCAATACCTGATGCATGCATGACATGGTCTGTATCAAAGCAGAAAGGTAGTCATGGATATAATGCCACAAGATGTGATCAGGGCTATAGCAGCACATATAAGAGACAGTCTCTGCCGCATTGAGCTTACACATAAAACACACTAGAGAAACTTTGGTTACTCTAAAAATGGTTATCAATAGAAATCAAACAAAATAACACATGGAAAAGAAAATAAGATGATACCTTTTTTATTGGACATAACTTAATACATTTCTTGATTAGCTTTTGAAGGTTGCCCTTCTTCCTCAGATCGGAAATAAGCAAATGAGGTAGCAGGTAGTATATATAAGAGAAACATCAAAGCATTACTTTGACAGTCTGACAGAGTGGGAGGGTGGGGGTATGCATGGGGACATCAAAGCATTTCGTTGATATTCTAATAAGATGGGTGTGGGTAGGTGAGAGGAGGGTGATAAACAGAGAAATAAAAATGGTTAAATCAAGAAGTTCATAAACAGGCAAAACCATTAAAGCGTGTGTGTGTGTTTGTGTTTTTAATATATAGCTCTGAAATATAATAATGTCTCTCCACTAAGATACTTAGCATGCCCAGTAGGTGCCAGCGTCAATGGCTAGGAGCACACTGCCAACTTCCAGTGCCCAGATGGTCTAGGAGGTTCTGGCAGAGCAGGTCTTCAGCCAGTGGGACTTAGGCATCCCCACCACTTATGCCACTGCTGGGTGGGCCTGAGTCCAAAGTGGATGGGCCCCTGCTCACCCATGGCTATACCACTTTGAGCAATGCACACGTCACTGGGGAAGAAAAACAAGTGGGGAAAGCAGGTGTTGCCATGGATCATGGAATCCTTTCCTACCTCTCTGCATGTAAATTCATGTGTGTTTGGGGGGGGGGAGGGGGTTGGTAGGAGTGTGTGTACATGTTACTACTACTACTACTTATCATTTCTAAAGCGCTACTAGACGTACGCAGCGCTGTACACTTGAACATGAAGAGACAGTCCCTGCTCGACAGAGCTTACAATCTAATTAGGACAGACAAACAGGACAAACAAGGGATAAGGGAATATTAAAGTGAGGATGATGAAATAAGGGTTCTGAACAAGCGAATAAGGGTTAGGAGTTAAAAGCAGCATCAAAAAGGTGGGCTTTTAGCTTAGATTTGAAGACGGCCAGAGATGGAGCTTGACGTACCGGCTCAGGAAGTCTATTCCAGGCATATGGTGCAGCAAGATAAAAGGAACGGGAGTCTGGTGTGTGTTTCTGTGCTGGTACGTGTGTTTGCTTTTTGTGTGTCTGATTAGGAAAGGTGATGAAAGAGCAATTTTAAAGATTCAGGGGGAGATGCTCAAAGCAAACTATGCTTGCAACGTTTAATTTTGACTAGTTTTAGCCAGTCTAAATGAAACGTTATTGTGCAGCCAATGCACAGAGGCTTTTGGCAACTGCTTTACCATGCACTGAAAGTGCCATGCTAATGAGCTCACTAGTATTAAAACAAGCTCATTAGCAATTCTGTGCAAAATGCACAGGAAACCAGTGCATGGAAAACCCCTGCCCTAGTGATTAAAAGCTACCGACAGCTCTTGTTGGAGTCCCATGCTAACTTTCCTGTCAATGCCTGAGCGCTAATTGGCTCAGTCATTGACAGGAAAGTCAGCAGCACGCCACAGCCCCTTACCCCCAAGCCCCTTCTGTGCCTGAGCCTCCCCCTCCCAACCTAAACAAAATCCCTAGTAGTCTGGTGAACCCCCCAAACTTACAAACATTCTGGTGGTCCAATAGACCCCCAGTGCTGGGCAGACTTATACGGTCTGTGCCAGAGCCGGTGGTGGGAGGCAGGACTGGTGGTTGGAAGGCAGGGATAGTGCTGGGCAGACTTATACGGTCTGTGCCAGAGCCAGTGGTGGGAGGCGGGGCTGGTGGTTGAGAGGCGGGGATAGTGCTGGGCAGACTTATACGGTCTTTGCCAGAGCCGGTGGTTGGGAGGCGGGGATAGTGCTGGGCAGACTTATACGGTCTGTGCCAGAGCCAGTGGTGGGAGGCGGGGCTGGTGGTTGAGAGGCGGGGATAGTGCTGGGCAGACTTATACGGTCTTTGCCAGAGCCGGTGGTTGGGAGGCGGGGATAGTGCTGGACAGACTTATACGGTCTGTGCCCTGAAGAACACAGGTACAAATCAAAGTAGGGTATACACAAAAAGTAGCACATATGAGTTGTCTTGTTGGGCAGACTGGATGGACCGTGCAGGTCTTTTTCTGCCGTCATCTACTATGTTACTATGTTACATCCCAGGTGGTCCAGTGGATATCCCAACCCCCCCTCCAAAAAATACTCTGGTGGTCCAGTGGGCCCACCAATGCTCCCCCTAATTGAATGTAGTTGCAAAAAAAAACTCAGAAAGGCGGTATATCAAGTCCCATTTCACTTTCCCTTCCTGTCACGGGGATGACCAAAGTTCCTGGTGGTGTGTTGGAGGTGTAGTGAAGGCGGGACTGAGGTGTGCCTAACAGATGGGCGTCCTCAAGTAATAATGGAAAAAAGAAGGGTGTTCCTGATGAACATTTGGCTGACTTTACCTGGTCCTTTTTTTGTTACGACCAAGCCACAAAGATGTGCCCTAAATGACCAGATGACCACCGGAGGGAATCAGGGCTGACCTCCCCTGACTCCCCCAATGGTCACTAACCAACTCCCACCCTGAAAAAAAACAACTTTCAAAACTTTTGTCTTTTTTTTTTCAGAGTATGGGTGAAGGATGTCCAAAATGCAGATGTTTCTGTGAGAAGGATGTCCGTGCCTTTGCTATGCCTCTGACACCCCCTTTATTTATTTATTTGGATTTTGGATCACAAGTAGCAGCAGTGGAATTTGAACCAGCCACCTCTGGATTGCAAGACCAGTGCTCTAACCACTAGGCCACTCCTCCACTCCACTCCCTTGAAATTTGGCTGTCCCTGGGGGGGGGGGCAGTATGCAGGTCCCTGGGGGGAGGTATGTGTGTCTCAGCGGAGACATAATGAAGGCATGGACGTCCTTCTTTCAAACATTTTGGACATCCTCAACGGCCCCCCCCCCCACAGGGACAGCCAAATTTCAAGGGCATGGAGTGGAGGAGTGGCCTAGTGGTTAGAGCACTGGTCTTGCAATCCAGAGGTAGCCAATTTAAATCCCACTACTGCTACTTGTAATCCAAATAAATAAATGAAGTGGGTGTCAGAGGCATAGCAAAGGCATGGACATCCTTCTCACAGAATCATCCACATTTTGGACATCCTCAACTGCCATCGCAGGGACAGAGGCATAGTAAAGGACGTCCTTCACCCATACTCTAAAAAAAAAAGACAAAAGTTTTTAACGTTTTTTTTCGGGGTGGGAGGTGGTTAGTGACCACTGCATGCCTTTTTCCATTCAGTTAGTGCATTAGTTAGTCTACTGCAGTGCCCCTTAGGGTGCCTGGTTGGTGTCCTGGCATGTCAGGGGGAACAGTGCACTATGAATGCTGGCTCCTCCCATGACCAAAGGGCTTGGATTTGGTCGTTTCTGAGATGGGCGTCCTCAGTTTCCATTATCGCTGAAAACCGGGGACGACCATCTCTAAGGTCGACCTAAATGTTGAGATTTGGGCATCCCTGACCGTATTATCGAAACGAAAGATGGACACCCATCTTGTTTCGATAATACGGGTTTCTCCGCCCCTTCACCGGGACATCCTACAAAGACGCCCTCAGGAAAACTTGGGTGCCCCATTCGATTATGCCCCTCCGCGTGTCTTTTTTTCTACATGTCAAGTTTCAACCCATTCCATTAATCTTTTTATGCTACAGAAGTTGGGAGTGCCTTCTCCCACAGAAATGCATTGGGCCTTTTTTTTTGTGTGAGGTGAAAGTAGGGCTTATTCCTCTACAAACCCCATCCAATTTGGGCCATTTTCAAAATTGTTCTGTTTAGTGGTTTTCCTTCATACCAAGTTTCATTCCATTCTGTTACATTGTCAGAGAGTTATTTTGCCCCAGACTGACATTCTCAACCCCTTTTGTATAATTCTTCCCAACTTCCACTGGGTTAGAAGGAATAATACAAGATTTCCAGGTTTGCTTAATCCAGAGGGGTTTTTTTTTCTCTGTGGAACAAAGGCAGACTTACACATGCAGAACTGTATTCGGAAAGCTCCCTTAAAACCTTCGCTGAAGTACAAGTGTTTTGATAATCCTTTTGCTCTTTTTTTGTAAAAATATCTTAAGCCAAGGAATTCTGTTATTGCTATAATAATTCCTTACGACTTCCCCAATTGAGGTTGTGATACAAAATGATTTAAATAAACTTCTGTCAAAATTCTCTAAGGTACTGAATAGCGATCAATGTCGATATGGCTACAATTCAACCATACTGTCAAACCTGACAACTTACTCAAAGTTCCAGTCTTCTATGATCTACCTCATGTACATGCAGCAAAAATAACTTTTTTCTTCTTGGTCAAAAATTGTGCCATGAACAAAATCTAATGTATCTCGGAGGTCACTTCAGACTGCACCCTCACTTTAAAAAAAAAAAACACTTATCAAAATTGCCAGTTACACTAAACTTGTGTAATAACCTGAGCTCAAAGTTGGCTGGAACAAACTGGGGTGCACTGAAGAAGACCTTCAGATGAAATGCTCTGATGCCCTGTTACTTCTGTTGGTGTCCAATGTCCCATAGCTCCACAGACACCTGCTACCTCCCCTCAAGAGGAACCCACCAGAATCACCAAGCTGCCTTAATCTGTGCAGGAACATATGGCCATTGGACACAATGGCCACTGTGCCCACCGGTGGGAGTTCCAGCAGGCACAAGTGCTCTTTCTTCCAGTGTGAACAGATTCCTCCTGCTGCTCCTGAAAGCACCGCCATGGTCCCCTTGTAGGCCCAGTAACCCCCAACCACAGTACAAGCCTCATGGAGGCTTCCCCTGCAGCTGACTGCCTACCATAGTTTGAAGCACCACCAGCTTACCTGCTCCACTGTCCTCTGGTACCTAACCTCCAGCTCCCAGGTTTTCTCCACAGTCTCACCTGCCACCAGAGAGCTCCCCTGTGTGTCTCACACAGGCTTTTGCCTGTCTTTACCCTTCCCCCCTCCCATTTTTAAGACATAGTCAAGGTGTGTGTGTGTAAGGGGAGAAAAAGGGGGGGAATACAAGATGCCTCAGGGTCTACTATCTACCACCCCCTGCACAAGGCCACTCTTCTACTGGGGCAAGAGAAGGTCACCCCAAAATTACAATACTCGGATGGCACTGGCACTGCAGGACCAATGCCAGACATGGCCTCACTGTTGGGGCTTGCAGGCCAGCAATTGGGGCTCCAGGAGACACTAATGGGTCTTTTTCTTTTCTGTTACAGAAGCACCCCTGAGAGGGAAAGGGGGGCGGGGACAAATGGCACTGAAAACACAGAGGCTGAGACTCAGGAGGGCATGGAACCCTCCAGACTCCACCATGAAAAGTCTGTGAACTAATCCCTGGGAGCAAACACCAGTCAAAGGGACCCAACCACAGGGTCACAGGCCATGATTGTGCCCTTGGGAGTCAGGCCTGCCTTGAAGAATCCTGCAGCACCAGTCTAACCTGAAGCATCTGGTAAGTTTCATTGCTGTATCACCCCTTATACTGGTGGTGTCACTGAAAACGTCATTGTTGTCTGCTTCCATCTGCAGGTTGGGGTAGCATAATTCATCAGTTTGGTCTAGCAAGATAAGGGAAGGGTACATTTCAATCAAAGTCCAAGAAAAATGTGCATTGTAAAAGTCCTTAGCTCAAATCTCCTGTCTTTCTCCTTTAGAATTACCCAGCAGGAGCACAGAGGCAAAGTCCTCTCCACAGACTCTGCAAGATATATTCAAAAAGTTTCCTTTCATCACATCACAGTTCATTGATCCGTACTTGATCTAAATACTACCTGTGTATCTTGCCCTGGTTTCCATAAAAAAACATTATCCAACGTCTCCTTTAGATAAACACCTCCTAGTTTAAAGGGGCAAAAGGGGGGGAGGGGGGATTTGCTCTTCTCACTCCTCCAAGAGAGCAAATTTAGAAACTGCTTTCCAGAAAGAAGTTCAAAATCAAAATACCTGATCTGAGTGTTTGAGATGCATTGGAGTGATCAGCTCCTTACACCTCAACTCTGGGTCTTAGTTGTTGAGACTGGGACAAAAACAGTAATTAGGAAAAGAGCTCCTGGGACAGATAGTCCCACTGGCACTCCTGGGCACCTGCCACTCCATGGATGGACCTCCTCTGGTCTGTTGCTGGGCTTTGGCAATCTTCATCTTTGCTTTCAGCTCCTGCCACATCTCTCCATAGATGTTCACCTATTATATGTTCCCTCTGCTTGATTGTTTTTGGGGTTTTTTTACATTTGTACCCCACGCTTTCCTACTCATGGCAGGCTCAATGTGGTGGGCAATGGAGGGTTAAGTGACTTGCCCAGAGTCACAAGGAGCTGCCTGTGCAGGGAATTGAACTCAGTTCCTCGGGACCAAAGTCCACCACCCTAACCACTAGGCCACTCCTCCACTTTCTCTTCTTTTTCTTTCTCTTCTACTTCCACCCTCAGCTACAAAAGAATAATTTTGTTTTATTTATTATTTGTTGCATTTGTATCCCACATTTTCCCACCTATTTGCAGGCTCAATGTGGCTTACATAGTACCGTGAAGGCGTTTGCCAACTCCGGTAGAAAGCAAGTACAAAGTCATGTTATAGTTGAATAAGGTTCATATGTTACAGACACATTGGGAATCGTAGAGAAGAAAAGTTATATAGTGTTCATTACAAGCTTTAGTTACATGGTGTTGCAGGGTTCAGACACTTTAGTTGGGTCGGTAGGATATGCCTTTTTGAACAGGTTGGTCTTTAGTAATTTCTGGAAGTTGAGATGGTCGTATGTTGTTTTCACAGCTTTTGGTAATGCGTTCCACAGTTGTGTGCTTATGTAGGAGAAGCTGGATGCATAAGTTGATTTGTATTTGAGTCCTTTACAGCTTGGGTAGTGGAGATTTAAATATGTACGTGTTGATACGACTGTGTTTCTGGTTGGTAGGTCTATGAGGTCAGTCATGTATCCCGGGGCTTCGCCATAAATAATATTGTTGTAAACCGCAGAGTTGCCTGTATAGGCTCAATTTGTGGTAAATCAAATGTCTGGATAAATAAATTAATTCATAAATGTAAGCACCAACAGATTAGTATGGCAAGATTTCCACTACTAAATCCATGTTGTCTCTGAACCATTATGACATGTCTATCCCTGTCTTCAATAATTTTGTTTTTCAGATTCTTTTACTTTTTTGCCCACAACCAACACCGAACTTCCTGATTGATGGATGGTTTTCTGGATCACCCCTAGAGCCCTTTTTGGCATTACATTGGCCATCCTTCAATCCTTGGGTACCAGACACAATTGTAATGATAGTTAGACTGCTTCTAGGACGTCTGCAATTTCATTTTGGATTCTTCTAGAACCCTAGGGTGCATACCATCCAGTCCAGTTAAATTACCTCTATTTAGTTTGTCAATTTGCTCTTTTATCTTCCAGGATCAATTTGATGTGCTTCAGTTCGTCCAAATCACCACCATCAAAGACTGCTTCCACTGTAGGTACCTCTCAACATCTTCCTCAATAAGACGAGAACAAAAAATTAATTTAGTTCTTCCACTTATGGCCTTATCTCCCCAAGTGTCCCCTTTACTCCTTGGTCAAACAATGATTGAACCAACTCTCCCTCAGGCTTCTTGCTTCTCATGTACTTTTAAAAAAAGTGATTTTTTTTTTTATTATTATGTTTTTTTGCCTCAATGACAGCTTTTTCATTTCTCTTTTGGCCTGTCTTTTTAACCATTCGCACCGAATATTTATTTATTTTAGAACATTTGTATCCCACATATTCCCAACATAGCAGGCTCTATGTGGCTAACAACATTTAGCATAATAATACAATGGCGGAATAGAGTGCAAAGGAACTTTTTTTGAGGGGGGGGGGGAGACAGCAGGGAGGACAAATGCGGGACAGCAGGGGAATTAAGTAGCAGAAAAGTAGGTTCTTTCACATAGATAAGTTTTGAGAAATTTCTTGAATTGAATGTGGTCGGTAGTCTCTTTTAACACTGGAGGCAGAGCATTCCAGTAACGAGGGCTCATGAAGCAGAACGAGGAGGCGAAGAGCAATTTATATCTTAGATTCTTGCAGTTAGGATAGTGGAGATTAAGATAAGTACGTGATGGTTTTCTGGAGTTTCTGGGAGGCAGTTCAATCAAGCTGAACATATAACCTGGAGCGTCCCCGTATACGATCTTGTGGGTTAGTGCGCAAATTTTGAATTCAATACGTTCCTTTATCGGGAGCCAGTGGAGCTTCTCTCGTAAGGGTTTAGCTGACTCAAACCGAGATTTGCCGAGAAATTTCCTTTCTAAAGTTTGAAAGGAGAGTGACCAGTGCTTACGCATTTTCAAAACACTTGGGCATCTTTCAAAACACTGAAAGCAGATCATCATAGCTGATAACAGCTACTTTCACACCACCCTTTAACCCTACTGACAGCAGTCTGGTCTTTCTTTGACATTTTCTAATGCATAGAATATATCTTGTTTGGGCATGAAAGATGGTATTATTAAAGTATCCACATCTCGTATATGCTTTCAACTTTATGGGTTCTCCTTTTAGGTTTCTTTTCCTAGTTCATTTCCGCATTCTCGCAGTCTTCCCTTTTAATATTAACTACAGCAGTAGTTTTGCTCTGTGTCTTTTTTTTCTAGTGATTATGATAAATTTGATTGCATTATGATTACTACTGCCAAGCAGCCCTATCACCATTGCCCCTCACACCAAATCCTGCCCTCTAGTGAAGACAAGATCTAAAGTAGTTCCAGGACAAGCCATGGTACAATTATCCTTATGAAGTCTCACACAGGATTTATTTTTCAAATGCTTCCTTCACAGGAGCAAAGTTGCTTAACTTTTTTGGGGTCTGACATTTTTGTTCTTTCCAGATCTCCTTTGAACTCCTCTGTTGCAAGAAATGTACTTCTCTGAAACTCTTTCCAGTTCCAAGAATTCCTTCGTACCATTTTTAAATGTCTTCTCTGTAACTCTCTCTCTCTCTCTCTCTCTCTCTCTCTCTCTCTCTCTCTCTCTCTCTCTCTCTCTACAGCCTGCTTTACCCTGTTTTGTTTTTAGGGAGGGGGGTTCATACATCCTATCTTTAAAAGACCTCATTACATAGTAACATAGTAAATGACGACAGATAAAGACCTTACGGCCCATGCAGTCTGCCCAACAAGATAAACTCATTTTACATGGTATGTGATACTTTATATGTATACCCGAGTTTGATTTGTCCCTGCCTTTCTTGGGGCACAGATCATAAAAGTCTGCCCTGCACCGGTTTTATTCTCCAAATACTGGCGTCACCACCCAATGTCTGCTAGGATTCCATAGATCCATTCCTCATTAGGATTCATGCTTCCCATACTCACTTTTTTTTTATCTCCTGAATGTTCGGAAGGGGTCAAATTGCTCTGCTGTCTTATACCATGGGGAATCTCACAATCGGGCTCATTCTCAAAGCACTTAGCCTCCCAAAGTTCCATAGAAACCTATGGAACTTAGCCTCCCAAAGTGCTTTGAAAATATGCCTCAATATATCCAAGATAAGCAGAGAGTGAAGGATGTAAACGTAATGGTACCAGGGTGCCACAGAATTTCTCTTGTGCCCCTCTCTATAAAGTGTGGCAACTTCTGGCGCAGACGGGTATCTATCATCCTTTCCGGAGAAAGATTTTTGTATAGTTATTGGGTATTAGAACAAGTCTTCCTTGTGAGAAGAAAATACTATAATTGAGGGAGGAAATCCAGTTAAAACTTAAGAACAATTATTTCATCTCAACAGCATAATCACTCCTTTTTTGCTACAAAAATTACCCTTACAGATTTTCTAGCCACACAGAACTACATGCTTAATACTGGAGCATTACATATAAATTCTGACATTTATTTATCTATCTGTGTGCCCTGTTTACAAAACCTGTGTGGCATAACTCAAAAGACAATTTAGAAACTGTATTCAAAGCGCAACTTTCAGTGCTTACCATTATAATAGAGTCATTGTTCAACCCAGCACACCATGGTTTCTGTGCAGAACGTAAAAATAATCTAAATAATTAAAGTTACTTATATTTAATTAAAGACCAGTAAATGTTTTGATGTTCTTTTTTCCCCTGGCGGATCAGACTTGGATAAAGACATAATTGGGAGGGCGGGATCTCTTCTAGCGAACCAAATACTAGGCATGTGTGCATGCCCCAAAACGTTGAATTTATTTTGCAGCCCTTTCCTAAGTTGCACTAAAAGAGGCCACGTGTTATGCTTAGTGCGTGAGTTTCCCCATGTGCTGAGGCCACTTTTAGTATTTCCATTTTTCCCATTAATGGCCAGGTGCAGATACCTGAACTACCGCAGGGTGCCTGAGCGCGTCCCTCAGTACTGCATTTTGGCATGTGGGAAGCACACAGTAGTGGTACCACTGTTCATATTGGCTTTTTCCTCAGTTTTCGGAGGGGGGAGGTTCAGTTTGTTTCACACAATTTTTTATTTTTTTTAGACACATTACAACTTTAACTTGCAGAGATCAATTGTATGTGCATTAATGACTAGGATAAATCAATTTTCCACGTATTAATATTTTTAAGATACGTTAACAAAACAACAAATGCACATCTCTACCAGTTACCCTGATCAAGGCTTGTTACCACGTTACAAACACAGTGTAGGAGCATTTGACACCTGCAAATTAAGTTTTATCCTAAACCACATATGTATTCAGGGAGAGGAAGCTTGTGAATCAGTTCAATACTTTTGTCTATATCTCTAGTCAGCCTTTTCATTCAGATATCAGAACGCAGAAATCCACTAGCAATCGTGTACAGTAAAATGAGAACCAGCAGGTTTGCTGGAGATGATCCCTTGACAAGACAATTCACCAACTTAAAAGACTGAAAAGTGTTCAGCTCTGGCACTGCCACTCAAAGCCATGAGGTCAACAACCAGCCATATCCATGGTCCATAAGGAGCTGAAGACCACCTGACCCAGTTCCCACTTCCCTGGATCCAGGAGAGACCAACAGAAGAAGTCTGCTGCAACATTGTGTTATATGGTGCTGTGGACCACCAACAAGGCCAACAAACTCACACAGAGTTGAAGGCTACCGCTTGACTCTTGTCGATATAGACTACCCACTGTAACACTGTCCACCGTCACTTGGACGCCCTTCTCCGAAGCAGGGGAAGGAACTCCATCAGAACCACTGTGACTGCTTGGGTCTACAGACAGATGTTGGACCAAGCAAACCCAAGTGGAGACCAACATCCTTTTGCTACTCGACACAAACAGCAAGTTCCCCAACCAAGGAGACTTGAATCAGTGGTGACCACTACCCAATCCAGCAGGACAAAAGAACGCTCAGAAGAAGAAGACTGGGACTGTCCTGCCAGTCCAAACTGTGTTGCACTCTGGAAGTAGAAACTGGAAGTCAAAAACCAAAAAAGGTCAGCACCCAGGAAGACAAAGGCACTGATTGAAGGGGGGGGGGGGACATATGAGTGCACACTGAAAGCACCAGCTGCAGGGTCACCACCTTGGACCCCAGTAGCTACAGGTAATTCCAGATTGAAGGACTCTCCTGTTCATACAGGCTGTGCTTCTGGGCCTGAAGATTAGCTTTGCCTTGTCCGGACAGAACACAGATCCCTGTATCAGGTTGAACCAGACTCCCAAGAACTCCAGAACCTAGTGGGAGAGAGGTGAGTTATGGCAGAATTCACCACCCCACCTAGGCACTCCAGCAGCACAATGGCCTGAAAGGTTAAACTCAGAATCCATCACTGGGTTGCCTCAGGTCCCCCAATACCACAGGGGAGCTGCCCCACAAACTAGAACCTTGAAGAAGGTGAATGGAGCAGTTGCCAGCCCAAAGGACAAGGTCAGAAACTGGAATGGTGACCTAGGACACAAGAAAAATGGAGATAGTGTTTGTGGTTCTCTCTGAAGAGGACATGGAGGGGAAAGCCTCTGTGAGTTCAAGGGAGATCAGGATTTGCCTAGGCAAACCAAGGCAAATTGAATACGGCATCTCTTTTTGAAATGCCGAACTCCAAGGCAAGCATTAATTCCTTTGAAGCTCTGAATAGGCTGAAAGGAACCATGACACAAATGGAGTACTGCCCCAGCCCCTGCCCCACCTCTCCTAGCTCCAGGAGGCACTGCCAAATAAGCAAGAATGCCTCCAAGCATAGGGAAATATTATGAAGATGTGAGGTAACAAACTGGATAGCTATAGGATGTAGCCATGCTTGATCCCCTCTAGGGTCATTGATCCAAGGCAATGACGGCCCACTTATGGTGGAAGAGAGACAACCTGCTCCCTACACAAACCCTCGAGGGACTCCATGTACCCTTATCTGGGTCCCACAGGAGTCCCAGTAAGCCCTGAGGCCCCTGCTCATTTGGGTCCTTGAAAAGAACACAGCTGAGATCACCGGACACCTGGTTGTCATGAAGTGACCCCCACCCCTAGAATGGCACCTAGCTCCCATCCCAGGTGAGAAGCTTTAGAAGATTTGGGCATCTTCTAAAACCAACGCTGCATAACCCTACACCACAGAAGCCTGCACACTAACAGAGTCTGTGTAAAAGCTGAGCTTGAACTGCTACCCCACTGTGCTTTTATGAAGCTTCTTGAGAGCTGAATGGCCTTTTTTGTCACAGCTGTGACAAGGGCATTCACCTTGGGGGCAAAAGTATACAACCAGTCCAAACCTGTGGACCCCCTGGGACCCCATTCTGGGGACTCGAACTCCTCTAGCATCCCTTGGGAAGAACTTTGCAAAGCAGAAGATTTGGGGGCTAAGCCAGAACATCCAAAATGGGGTCATCCTCAGATGGGTCAGACTCCTGGGCATCGGAGCAACCAAGGATCTCCGATATCAAATCAATCAGGCAGGAAACTGTTCCTGCCAAAAAACCAAACAGCAGGGAGCACACTCCTCCTCCGCCAGAGGAGTGGAGGAGTAGCCTAGTGGTTAGTGCAGTGGACTTTGATCCTAGGGAACTGTGTTCAATTCCCACTGCAGCTCCTTGTGACCCTGGGCAAGTCACTTAACCCTCCATTGCCCCTGGTACAAAATAAGTACCTGAATATATGTAAACCGCTTTGAATGTAGTTGCAAAAACCTCAGAAAGGCAGTATATCAAGTCCCATTTTCCTTTCCTTATCAAAAAGTAGCAAAAAAAGCTTTATGATCCAGACACAAATCTACACTCAAAGTTCCCTCTAAGGATTAATAAAGGTGACTGGAGGATTGAAAAATATACTTCACAAAACCATATTTCACTATACATTTGTATGGAATTTGTTGGACAATGGCGGTGGCGTACCAAGGGTGTGACAGTTGGGGCGGTCTGCCCCAGATCTACACCGCAAGGGGGTGCAGGGAGCAGCCACTCAGCTGTCGGCCCCGCCAGTTCCCTGCTCCCTCTGACGTTACTTCCTGTTCCAGGGCAGGTAACCAGCGGAGCCGACAGTTGTGCGGCTGCTCTCTGCAACCCCAGGAGGTAAGAGCGATGCGCTTGGGATCTTGCCAGTTATTGGTGACCTGGACTGGCAACTGTTGGAAACAGGGTGCTGGGCTTGATGGACCTTTGGTCTGTCCCAATATGGCAGTACTTATGTACTTATGGGTTGAGGTGATGCTCCTGGGGAGGGAGGTGTCATGATTTGGGGGGGGGGGGGTGATGCACTGGGGGGGGGGGGGGAGTGCAGCGGCTATCTGCCCCAGGTGGTAGCTGACCTAGGAACACCACTAGACAATGGTTTTGACAGAAGTTTAAGAGATGCTCAGCCTTGTACAAAATCCCCTACCAAGTTACAGATGCAAATGGTTCCTCATCACTAACAGCGAGGAGACTGATTGGCTGTCTAGATAGAGCCGCTTACCATACAGCTTTACCAGCTTGCAGGAAGCTTTCCTAGTTAGCTTTAGTTTGCTGTAGCTGGTGTAACTGACCAGCTGAAATGGACAGAACGCCTGCTTGCCTGAGAGGATATGATACTTTTAAGTTTGTAAATTTCTGACTCAGCATGAATGAGCCAGATGCTCTTGATACCAAATGACTACTAATGAAAATCACGCAACACGCTCTATCACTTTATTGCCTATGTCTTTATAATGGACTATCTAACTTATGCTATAATTAACTCTATCACTTAGAAACCTCTATGCAATATCAAATTGTATCATATTTTACCATGTATGCACCTTAAGGTAACATCATTTGTAATTCTCGACCCGGAAATGGCGATCGCCATTACGGCATAATGTAAGCCACATTGAGCCTGCAAATGGGTGGGAAAATGTGGGATACAAATGCTACAAATAATAATAATAATACTTACAGCTGTCTACTAACAGTCTATAAACCATGGTTTTCTTTTTACTTGTTGACAGGTATCTCTCGGTCTTACACCTCTGTACTGTAGTGAATTAAAAGAACTTTCAGCTCTAGGATCTTACGTACTATGTCCTTTGCACACCACTTTCCACAAAGGAAGCTACTGTTTCAATTGCTCCTCCTGTTCCAAAGCCCTCAATAAGCCTCTGTTCCAGTGCCAGCAGCTTTTAGTATAGCTTGAGGCGCGTTTTCAGATATTTACCCTGGACAAAAAATAAATATCTCTGAAGGCTAATTTATTTTTTAGCTTTTCTCTCACCTTCTAACCTGGAGGAACATGGCAAATGCCATCTCTCTGATCCTGAGTTTCACAGGTTTCAATTCTGATGTACACAACTTGGCTATCCTACCTTCAGATCTGAATAAAAATGGGGCAAGTGGCTTTGGCATAGTCGATCTGTGTTTGAATAGAGATGTGCACAGGACCGGGGACAATGGGAAATTCTCAGATATCCACGGGGATGGAGCCAAAATGTCATTACTACCGCGGGGATAAATCAAAAGTGAATGGGGTTGGGAGGGGATGGATTGGAAATGAATGGGAATGGGGACCAGATTACATTCCCATGCACACCTTGACTCAGAAACTTGACACCATCACCTCATCTTAAAAAAAAAAAATTGAAAGAGAAGCTCACGTTAGCTCACGTTGAAGAAAATTGATGCATGTGTTTAGGAAATGTCCTGTTGTGGATTAAAAACTGGTTGAAGGATAGGAAAGAAGAGTGGGGTTAAATGGGCAGTATTCACAATGGAGAAGGGTAGTTAGTGGGGTTCCTCAGGGGTCTGTGCTAGGACCGCTGCTTTTTAATATATTTATAAATGATTTAGAGATGGGAGTAACTAGCGAGGTAATTAAATTTGCTGATGACACAAAGTTATTTGAAGTCGTTAACTCACGACAGGAAGGGATCCTCAGGAGTTTAGCCTAGAATGGGTGGCAGAGCTGGTGGTTGGGAGGCGGGGCTAGTGCTGGGCAGACTTATACGGTCTGTGCCGGGGCTGGTGGTTGGGCGGCGGGGATAGTGCTGGGCAGACTTATACGGTCTGTGCCAGAGCCGGTGGTGGGAGGCAGGGATAGTGCTGGGCAGA
Organism: Microcaecilia unicolor; assembly: GCF_901765095.1. NCBI lineage: Eukaryota > Metazoa > Chordata > Amphibia > Gymnophiona > Siphonopidae > Microcaecilia > Microcaecilia unicolor. The sequence goes on along the minus strand of NC_044037.1, from coordinate 13,257,990 downwards.
CTTATAAGGTCTGTACCAGAGCTGGTGGTGGGAGGCGGGACTGGTAGTTGGGAGGCGGGGATAGTGCTGGGCAGACTTATAGGGTCTGTGCCTGAGCTGGTGGTTGGGAGGCGGGGATAGGGCTGGCCAGACTTATACAGTCTGTGCACTGAAGAGGACAGTACAAATAAAAAAGTAGCACATATGAATTTATCTTCTTGGGCAGACTGGATGGACCGTGCAGGTCTTTTTCTGCCGTCATCTACTATGTTTAGTCATTTTGAAACAAGGGAGACCACTGATAAACGAGAATCCATAACTAATCCACAACACATCACCACACCCTCTCTTATTCTGATTGTCTTATCTCCATAATTGCTGATTAGATCGACTTGTTAGCGTCGATATCTTTGTAACACCAATTGTATCTTTTGTACCCTGAAATGGTGATGCCATAACAGGTCTTTGTAAGCCACATTGAGCCTGCTAATAGGTGGGAAAATGTGGGATACAAGTGCAATAAATAAAATAAAATAAAACAACTGGAGGTCAAAGCACAAGAAAAAGATCTGGGTGTCGTTGTAGATCATATGCTGAAATCTTCTGCACAGTGTGCGGTGGTGGCCAAAAAAAGCAAACAGGATGCTAGGAATTATTAGAAAAGGGATGGTGAATAAGACTGAAAATACTATAATGCCTTTGTATCGCTCCATGGTGCGTCCGCACCGTCAGTATTGTGTTCAGTTCTGGTTACCGTATCTCAAAAAGATATAGCAAAATTAGAAAAGGTTCAAAGAAGAGCAACCAAAAATGATAAAGGGGATGCAACTCCTCTCCTTTGAGGAAAGGCTAAAGATGTTAGGGATCTTCATCTTGGAAAAGAGATGGATGAGGGGAGACATGATTGAGGTCTACAAAAGCCTGAGTGGTGTAGAATGAGTAGAAGTGAATCGATTTTTTTTCTCATTCCAAAGACTAGGGGACACTCGAGGAAGTTACATGGAAATACTTTTAAAACAAATAGGAGGAAATATTTTTTTCACTCAACGAATAGTTAAGCTCTGGAACTCTTTGCTGGAGGTTAGTGTATCTGGGTTTAAAAAAGGTTTGGACAAATTCCTCAAGGAAAAGTCCATAGTCTGCTATTGAGACAGACGTGGGAAGCAACTGCTTGCCCTGGGATTTGTAGTATGAAGTCCTGCCACGGTTTGGGTTTCTGCCAGGTGGCTTGGTTACTGTTTGGAAAAGAGGATACTGGGCTAGATGGACCATTGGTCTGACCCAGCATGGCTACTCTTATGTTCTTATGTAACATTTGTTTCAAGCATTTTGGCAGAATATAATCTCCACCAAGCTAGTCTAATCTGTGTGACTGATAATGCAGCTAATATGAAAGTAGCATTTTGCGAGGAGGTCTGGATAGGTTGTCAGGTCATAATCTCAATCTCTTACTCTCTCATGGACTCCAGCCATCAAAAACTGAAGCTGATCTTCAGCAATATCGCTTACAAAATTATTAAAAGGAAGGGTGGAACAGTGCCATAAACAGACTTTGAACACTGACAGCAGATCAAGCTGTAGTCGAGGTGCAGTCAGTTGGCGAACCGCCAACAAAACGTCCAAAACGAGAAGACTCAGAGGCAGATGTTTGTTTTGAGACTCATTCAAGGGCCAGGAAGCAGCTTCTGTGATCGAAATGGATATACATACATATCGAGCTCAGACAAGGAATTCTGCTCGTCTCTTACTACCTACTGGCAACAGAGGTCCCATGTGTGGCCGAAACTGACACACGTTGCCTGCTCTGTGCTCAGAACGTCTGTCACCCGCTCATCATCAGAACGTTCTTTTCAGTTTAAGGACGAACAGTCGAGGAACGTAAAATGGAACTGAGCTCTGGCTCTGTAGATGGTTTACTATTTTTGCATAGTTTGAAATGATTGTTTTCTCACAGTCCATGTTAATAAACAGTGTGTTTTTCTTGAATATTTACAAAGTTGTGCCTTTTTGTTTTGTTAAATTTTAACAAGTTATAGGATGCATTTTATGTTTTGCTTGAATGTACAAGATCTTTTAAATGTGGGCTGGGTACAGGGATGGGAAAAAAATGGGGGGATGGTGAGGGGATGGTACCAATATGATGGGGAGGATGCGGGGATGGAAAAAAATTGATGGGATGGTGAAGGGACAGTATCAATACAATGGGGTGGGGTGGGGATGGAATAGAATTGACTGGGGACAAGTGGGGTGGGGACCAGATTATGTCCCTGTACACACCTCAAGTTTGTAACCCCTGTCCAGTAGGGCAGGTAACACGGTGGTGCTGAGACCGGCACTGGATCAAGGTTTCAGCTAGCGGGGGTTGGGGACCCCCGCCAGCCAAGGTATTAAATTGTGGTGGCAGAGAATGGTGAGGTGGCGGCGGAGGGAGGGAGGAATGGTGACCATTGAGCCTGCCATGAGTGGGAAAGCGCAGGGTACAAATGTAACAAAAATAAAATAGATACTATTGGAGATTCTACATGGAATGTTGCTACTATTGGAGATTCTACTATTCCACTAGCAACATTCCATGTAGAAGGCTGCGCAGGCTTCTGTTTCTGTGAGCATGTCAGACTCACAGAAGCAGAAGCCTGCGCGGCCACATTGGTGATCTGCAAGGGTCGACTTCTAGTGGAATAGCAACATTCCATGTACAATCTCAAATAGTAGCAACAGTGGAGGAGTGGCCTAGTGGTTAGGGTGGTGGACTTTGGTCCTGGGGAACTGAGTTGGATTCCCACTTCAGGCACAGGCAGCTCCTTGTGTCTCTGGGCAAGTCACTTAACCCTCCATTGCCCCATGTAAGCTGCATTCAGCCTGCCATGAGTGGGAAAGCGCAGGGTACAAATGTAACAAAAATGAAAAAAAAAAAAATATTATAAGTGGGGACTTTCTCATGTATTCAGAGATGTCAAGGGTGGCCCATCCCAAAGAGTAAGATTAAAGACTGAAGTTTTCTAGCATTGCAGTTGGGGACCCCCGCCAGCAAAACCAGGGGCCCAGAAGAAATTTGGGGGGGGGGGCCCAGGCCCCTGTGGCCCCATGTAGCTACACCACTGCTTTGAACATCGGAGAGCTATGTCTCTGCACTGTTCCAGCGGTATGGGATCTGCACTTTTGGCTTTACCGCAGGAGCTCTGAGACTCGGCCTGCTAAGTCCATCACTTCCAGCGTTCCACAGGGCATCCTAGAAAAGAAAGGAAAATGAATATTAAATTCAGACAGCAAAAATACAATAGAAATTTGTCCTAGTATTTCTGGATTTCTAGTTAACTACACAAATGACTATGAAATACCCAATTCAACTTCCTTCTAAATGTTTGGCGTATGAATTTAAGCTGGCCATTACAGCTTGTCTATATAAAGGCTGAAAAGCGTTTCTGCTACATTCTTATGATATTTTGACAAATGTTGAAGACGTGTATGAAAACAACTCATCTAAGTGAAGTGCTTCCATGGCCTTTTCAAATTTCTATTACTTTACATTTTGTTTTGGGTTTAGTTCTTCAGCATGTTTGCAGATGAAGGGCCCTTTTTACTAAGCCATGTTATAGATGCGTGTCTTTAACATAGTAACATAGTAGATGAAAAGACCTGCACGGTCCATCCAGTCTGCTCAACAAGATAAACTCATATGTGCTACTTTTTGTGTATACCTTACCTTGATTTGTATCTGTCATTTTCAGGGCACAGACTGTAGAAGTCTGCCCAGCACTAGCCCCGCCTCCAAACCACCAGCCCCGCCTGCCACCACCGGCTCCGCCACCCAATCATGGCTAAGCTTTTGAGGATCCATTCCTTCTGAACAGGATTCCTTTCTGTTTATCCCACGCATGTTTGAATTCCGATACTGTTTTCATCTCCACCACCTCCCGCGGGAGGGCATTCCAAGTATCCACCACTCTCTCCGTGAAAAAATACTTACTGACATTTTTCTTGAGTCTGCCCCTTTTCAATCTTATTTCATGTCCTCTAGTTCTACCGTCTTCCCATCTCCGGGAAAAGGCACGTACATGGTTAACACGCGGTTAACCATATATGTGCCTACAATATCCTTATAGGCGCCTACATGGTTAGTGCGTGTGCTAATTGTAGGGGCGTTAAAAACACTAACGTGCCTTAGTAAACAGAGCCCGAGGTGTTATAATGGGTTCCACAACCTGTTTGCACAGGTAACATAGTAGATGACGGCAGAAAAAGACCTGCACAGTCAATCCAGTCTGCCCAACAAGATAAACTCACATGTGCTACTTTTTGTGTATACCTTACCTTGATTTGTACCTGTCCTTTTCAGGGCACAGACCGTATAAGTCTGCCCAGCACCATCTCCGTCTCCCGCCACCGGCTTTGCCACCCAATCTCGTCTAAGCTCTTTAGGATCCATTCCTTCTGAATAGGATTCCTCTATGTTTATCCCACGCGTGTTTGAATTCTGTTACCGTTTTCATTTCCACCACCTCCCGCGGGAGGGCATTCCAAGCATCCACTACTCTCTCCGTGAAAAAATACTTACTGACATTTTTCTTGAGTCTGCCCCCTTTCAATCTTATTTCATGTCCTCTCGTTCTACTGCCTTCGCACCTCCGGAAAAGGTTCGTTTGTGGATTAATACTTTTCAAATATTTGAACGTCTGTATCACATCACCCCTGTTTCTCCTTTCCTCCAGGGTATACATGTTCAGGTCCGCAAGTCTCTCCTCATACGTCTTGTAACGCAAATCCCATACCATTCTCCTCTGCAGGAAAGACTCCGCATAAGCGTGCGCATGGAATATGGAAGCCGATTGGCGCCTGACAACCAACGTGCTTTCAAATTTACTGCCCCTTTAACTGCCACAGGTGGGAAACTATTTTACCTTGAAATCTCCCATAGCCTGTCTTAAAGTAATGTCAAGTGCATTAGATGACACTCACATAAATAAACTCAAAGTCACTATACATGTTTTGTGTTTCAACTGTTCCAATGGAATAGGTCCCTTCCTTCCTACAATGTAATTTTCCAGTGCTCTGGAGAAGGAGGATGGGGGTGAAACAAAGTTAGCATTGTTTTCACAATCTGGCAACCTTCCACCAGCACCTCCAGCACTTCTGACAGTTCATCTTGATGTCATGTACTGTAGGAACCAACTCGAACTCATTGAACCTTCCCTCGTGATAAACCTGTTGTGAAAATTAGAAAGAGAGTAAAAAAAAAAAAAACTCGAAAGTGAGTAAAATAAAACTGAATTCAGTTGCTTTTCATGAGCAAGGATGAAAAATTGTCACCTAACGTAACCACAATGCCTGAAAAGCTTATGCAGAAACATTCTTGGGAAATCCTTACATTAATCTAATAAGGTTTTTCACTGCATGTAAAGAACTGAATTGCAGCAAATTTAAGAACACAACAATAAGGCAAATCAACCAAGAGAGATTTAGGACCTGACCATCGTCTCGAAATAAGAAGAAAAAAAAAAAAGCTTTAGTAAAGCAAACCCCATAGAAAAAAAACCTAACACAAGATGAGTGGTGAAATATATTCATACCTGTTCATTCCCTTTCCTTGAGTCCTACTAGACCAGTCCATACCAATGGGTTGTGTCTCTTCCTAACCAGATGAAGGTAGAGGAGTCTGAATGTTTCCAGTAACATCAGTAGTGTAAGAGCTGGTGCCTGATGGAATCACTTTAGTTTATTTAACATAGTAGATGACGGCAGAAAAAGACCTGCACGGTCCATCCAGTCTGCCCAACAAGATAAACTCATATGTGCGACTTTTTGTGTATACCCTACTTTGATTTGTACCTGTCCTCTTCAGGGCACAGACCGTATAAGTCTGCCCAGCACTATCCCTGCCTCCTAACCACCAGCCCCGCCTCCCACCACCGGCTCTGGCACCCAATCTCGGCTATTTAGACTTGATATACTGTCCTTCAGTAGAATCAGAAAGGTGTACAATGAAATGAACAAACCAACAGAAAGGAACTCCATCATTCAAAGAACAGAGATACAGTCAAAGGATAGAGATGAAAGCTCAGAAAAGAGAGGAGGAAACAGGGAAAGCCCTACCTCATAAAAAGGGCTGGGCTGGAATCTTCAGTATGTGCTTTGCTCAAGTAGTATAGCATCCAGACCAAATAACTCTCCTCATAGGGATAACCCCTGCAGAACATTATTATTAGTGACCATAATTCCCAGCTTCAAGCAAGGAAGGAACAGAATGAAACCCCTAAATAATCCCTAATACAGTAGTCTTCCATGGCAGATCCCAGACTGTAGGAAAGGAAATTAACAGGTGTGAATAAAATGTTACTTTCCTTATTGTCCTATTAGACCAAACTTCACCAAGAGAATAATGTACAAGAGGTCATCCCCGATTCTCTCCGGTGGTCATCCGGTCATTTCGGGCACCTTTTTGTGCCTTGGTCGTAAGAAAAACAAGACCAGGTAAAGTCGTCCAAGTGTTCGTCCTGGACGTCCTTGTTTCTTTCGATTATGGGTCGAGGACGTCCTAGTGTTAGGCACACCCAAGTCCTGCCTTCACTACGCCTCCGACACGCCCCCTTGAACTTTAGCCATCCCTGCGACGGAAAGCAGTTGGGGACGTTCAAAATTGGCTTTTGATTATACCGATTTGGATGACCCTGTGAGGACGTCCATCTTCCGGTTTGTGTCGAAAGATGGGCGTCCTTCTTTTTCGAAAATAGTAGATGACGGCAGAGAAAGATCTGTACGGTCCATCCAGTCTGCCCAACAAGATAAACACATATGTGCTATTTTATATGTATACCTGACCTTGATTTGTATTTGCCATTTTCAGGGCACAGACCATAGAACTCTGCCCAGATGGTACATGAGGACTTGCTCCTTTTGTTTTGTGGAATGCAGTGGAATATTATAAAAATGCACTAGAATTTTTGATTATTACTACTATTTCAAAAGACAGGTATTGAATAATGAGGGAAAAGCTTCCTTTATGCAGAAGTTCAGTCCAGAGACAGCCTAAATGTGTCAACATTGTCCAGTTCTGTTGTAAATATTTATTTCTTTTCATGTCTGGTTGTAAAAGGCATTTTTTTTTGTTTGCATATAGATGAGTCTGACTTTATTAGGCAGGCAAACAATACACCACCAAATACAGTAGCAAGCAGCACAAAACATTACTGCAGACCATTTTTCTGCACACTTTTATAAAAGGGCCCCAGAGTTTATTACAGCTTGTTTCTACCAGCTTAGGGTTACCATATGTCCGGATTTACCCGGACATGTCCTCTTTTTGAGGACATGTCTGGGCAACCGGGCGAGTTTTGCCAATCTGCCCGTTTGCCTGGATTTCTGGACAAACGGGCAGGCTGGTGGGCGGGCCGGCCTGCCAGCCTGCCCGTTTGTCCAGAAATCCGGACAAATGGACAGATTGCTAGCCTCCCCTCCCCTTAGTTACTACTGCCCTGGTGGTCTAGCGACCTCTTCCGCCTTCGGGGCAGGAAAGAGCCCCTCTTTCCTGCCTGGAGTGCTGCCCTGCATGCATCCTTCCTGTTGGTGATCTCGGTGCCGATTCAAAATGGCCACCGAGAGTTGAAGTGACCTCGTGAGACTTCAACTCTCGGCGGCCATTTTGAATTGGCGCCGAGATCACCAACAGGAAGGATGCATGCAGGGCAGCGCTCCGGGCAGGAAAGAGGGGAGCTCTTTCTTGCCCTGAAGAAGTCACTAGACCACCAGGGCGATAGTAAGGTAAGGGGAGGGGGGTGATGGGGGGAGGGGAAAATGTGACAGGGGGCGGAGCAAGGGTGTGAAAGGGGCGGGGTGTGTGGTGGGGGCGGGGCATATGTCCTCCTTTTTGGGAGACAAAATATGGTAACCCTATACCAGCTACAATAATTTTTGTAAGCTGTTTAGTATATATCTATACATGGGAAACTTTCAAATCAATAAAAAAGCGGTCAAATAAGTAAAAACCAAAAAAGGTTCTTTACTCTCCATCTTTTAAGGCACTGCCTATCCAAGTAGAACAGCTTCAGACTTTTTACAGAAGGACCACGAAGCATAGGCAGTCCCGTTATTTCCAATAATCTTTCGCTATTGTTTTGAGTGAACTAAAATGGCAGCAAGCTCCGCCCAGCGGCTTCAGCCCACATCATGGGCCAGATAGGTGCCTGCCGTCCTCCGTTCTCCAGTCTAACGTCCTTGCTTGTGCGTGCCGCCTTCTTCTGACGCAACGTTTTCCCCATCGCCAACCTTCCGCCCTCCTCTGACGCAACTTCCCGTTTCTGGCAGAGTCAGTGGCAGGGCGGGACTGGAGGCAGCCAGAGAGCCGAGGAGGGAGAGAGGCGCCGTGTCAGACAGAGGACCAGGCTTGTGGCGGTGACTTCAGGTAGGAGCTTGAAGAAAGAGAGGGGGACCCGGAATGCCTGGGACTCGTTAGCTCTTTTAAAGCTTTACAGACATTACACAGGAAAAGAATGCGGTTTTTTTGACACCTGCCCCTTCTGAGCTTGATCCCTCCAGGATCTGGTTTGTTTTGCTGTCGCTTTTTATGTTTTAATGCCTGGCTCGAGTCTCAGTTCAGTTGTACTGGGAGAAGGTCAGAAAAGGACTTCCACATTTCTGCTAGAGAAGCTAAAATCATCCAGAGATACGACTTGATTAAGTTGCTATGGGAACTTATGTAACCTGTGATTCACCGGGGGGGGGGGGGTTGAGCCTGACAGTCCTCGATGGCACAGATGGAATTTGTAAAAAAATAATAAAAATCAGTCATTGAACAAAAAGAAGTTCAGGTACATGGGTAACCTGGTTTCCCTACCTACCCTCCAAGACCCTGACTGCCTGATCATACTAGGAAAAATTTCACTGCTCTACTTAAAAAAAAAAAAAACACACACACACACACACAATATCAATTCCAGTCTGGGGGCTGTTTTCTTAAAAACACCTTTATTAGGTATTTTTAAAAAAATGTATGTATTAAAAAATTATATTCTGCACTATCGCCAAAGTTCTAGGCAGATTTCAATAGAAATCAAACAAAATAAAACATGGAAAAGAAAATAAGATGATACCTTTTTTATTGGACATAACTTAATACATTTCTTGATTAGCTTTCGAAGGTTGCCCTTCTTCCTCAGATCGGAAATAAGCAAATGTGCTAGCTGACAGTGTATATAAGTGAAAACATTCAAGCATTACTATGACAGTCTGACAGGGTGTGAGGAGGGGGGTGGGTAGGAGGTATGCATGGGGACATCAAAGCATATCATTGATATTCTAACAGGATGGGTGTGGATAGGTGAGGGGTGGGGGAACTTATGTAACCTGTGATTCACCGGGAGGGGGGGGGGGGGTTGAGCCTGACAGTCCACAATGACACATATTGAATTTGTAAAAAAATAAAATAAAAATAAAAATCAGTCAATGAACAAAAAGAAGTTCAGGTACATGGGTAACCTGGTTTCCCTACCTACCCTCCAAGACCCTGACTGCCTGATCATACTAGGAAAAATTTCACACTGCTCTACATTAAAAAAAAAAAAAAAAAAGTATATATATATACACACACACATATAATATCAATTCCAGTCTGGGGGCTGTTTTCTTAAAAACACCTTTATTAGGTATTTTAAAAAAATGTATGTATTAAAAAATTATATTCTGCACTATCGCCAAAGTTCTAGGCAGATTTCAAAATTACGTACACAGTACATAAGAACATAAGCACCGCCATACTAGGAAAAGACCAAGGGTCCATCAAGCCCAGCATCCTGTCTCTGACAGCGGCCAATCCAGGCTTCAAGAACCTGGCAAAACCCATTAAAAAAACCCCAAAAACAAACAAAAATTTTTAAAAATTTTTAATAATGTTCAGTGGACCTTTCCCTCAGAATCTGGCCAAACCCCCTTTAAACTCCGTAAGGTCAGCTGCTGTCACTACAGTAATGCAGTTCATAAAACTAACAAACTCAAAACAGACGTGATTCACTTTTTAATATACATTATGCCCAATGCTCCAATACCAAAATATATCAATGTGTTCTGCTTCTAATATTGAACAAGTTAGGGTCCATCATAGGCCTCAATAAATAGTAAAGTTTAAATTCAGTCAGACTCTGATGCTGTCTCAATCATTTTGGGATTCTATTCCAAAACATTGGTCCAACTACAAAGATCTTTTTCATCTGTTCCTCCAATCTAATGACTTGGTATGAAGCCACATCTGACAAGTATTGCTCTCCAGATCTCAATGATCGTCTAGGCAGGTACATGTAGGTTTGATGCCAATAGAGGAGACTAGTCTATTTTATATCTTAAACATCGAGCTTAACACCTTAAATTTAATCCTTTGTTCAATCGGCAACCAGTGTGGTTCTCTCGATTAATGTGATCGTATTCCTGTCAACACCACGTTTTGAGCTAGTTGTAAGGCTCGTAATTGAGTCCTTTTGAGACCAAGCATTCATCCATTACAGTAGTCAAAACAAGGTGTAATGATGTTCCGGATCACTTTTCTGAAATTGCTATGACTGAGCAAGGTTTTAATCTTCTGAGTACATGCAATTAAAATAAACATCTTTAATCACTTTTTGCACATTCCATTTTAAATTCAAAGCAGAATGCATTATTATTCCTAAGTTTCAAATCGTATTTGTAGATCCATTCTGGTACTTTACTAGTGTCTCTGGTTTCTTCCGAAAAACACATAAAACAGAATAAACTTCCTCAAAATATTAAAGACCTTTTTAGTACTTTAAGTACCCGATAATATACCATAAGTTTGCCATACTGAGGGGCTGATTCTCAGAACACAGTGCTGGTGGTGTTGCCCATTAGCGCCTTAATCAATGCTCAGAGGGTTCTAGTGCTGGAAACAACATGTGTGGCAGGAATGGGTGCAAATCGTATTGAAATGTAGTTAAATTGATGTTAATGAGGTCATTTGCTATGCCCTCCTAATACACGAAGAACAGTGCACAAACAAACCCAGCTCTCACTGCTGTAAAAATAACAACCAGCTTGAAGCTGGCGGTGGATGGCTTGAAGAGAGGATTTCTTTTGATTTCCAGCTTAAAATCTGCTGGTTTTGATTTCTTTTGGAAGCAGAAGAGCAGTGGCGTAGCAAGGAGGGCTGTTACCCGGGGCGGTTCGAAGTTTCCCCCCCCCCCGGGTGCAGCACGATGACACCCCCCCTCGGCACATCAACACCCCCCCCCAACCCAGTGCCTACCCTCCTCAGCTCCCTCCAACCAGCTCCCGCACCCTACCTTTAAAGAAATTTCCGAAGCCGTGGAGAGGCGAGGCGCAGCGCCTCGCCCCTGCATGTAAAAGAAGCGTGGATCCTCATCGGGCCTTCCCTCACGCTGTCTGTCCCGCCCTTGCGGAAATAGGAAGTTGTGTCAGCGGAGGGCGGGACAGACAGCGTGAGGGAAGGCCCGATGAGGATCCACGCTTCTTTTACATGCAGGCGTGAGGCGCTGCACCTCGCCTCTCCACGGCTTCGGAAATTTCTTTAAAGGTAGGGTGCGGGAGCTGAGGAGGGTAGGCACTGGTCGGGGGGGGGGGGGGTGTCATCGTGCTGCAAGCGGGATGGGGAGCTGGCAGGGAGCACCCCCGCCCCCGAGCTGACACCTGGGACGGACCGCCCCTCCCGCCCCCCCTTGCTACGCCACTGCAGAAGAGCGCTTGTGCAAACCTGTAAGCGCTGGTACTGAGAAAGAAATGTGCATGAGTCCAGGCAAATCCAAAAGTGAAAAGCACACATTGGCGCCTGTTTTCTGTGCTTAAATATTAGACTTCCAAGTAAAAAAAAAAAAAAAGAGAGAAAAGCTTATATTTAAGGGTGCAGAAGAGTGGCAGTAATGTGTGGTGCACGGTTCAAAACTCTTCTGCGTGTATATGTTCCTCCCCTTGCTCTCACTTTTACAACACGCACATAATTTGAATATCATTTCCTTTGAGCACTGGAGAGCTATTTTTCTGCACTGTTCTGGCGGTAAGGGGTGTGTACTGTTGGCTGTACTGCGGGAGTTCTAAGAAGCAGCCCCTGAGTCAGATTGAAGGTTTTTCAAGCCTGTTATCAAGTTTCCAACAATGGACAATCCAGATCACAAGTATCTTACGGGATTCCCATATAGTGTATAGATTCCATGCTACTTACCCCTAGAGCACTGGTTCCCAAACCTGGTCCTGGAGGCGCCCCAGCAAGTCAGGTTTTCAGGATATCCACAGTGAATATGCATGAGATAAGTTTGCTTATTACAGAGACCCATTATATGCAAAACAGTCTCATGCGTATTGATTGTGGTAATCATGAAAACCCAGCTGGCTAGATATATCTTTAGGAGAGGGTTGAGAAGCAGTGATTTAGAGGCTTTCCCTACCCTGCATGGAGTACCAGCGTTATTCTAGAAACACAAATTTACAGTATGCAGTATTCTCCCCACCCCCAATTTGTGAAGTATATCATATCTTGCTAAATGCAGTTGTTTTCACTCATTTTTAAATTCGGGACACTTTGGAACCAAATAAGCTGAAGGAGAACTGCCAGGTATGTTCCTATTTGGGGTTGTGACAAACAGCTGACTAGTGTGTGTCAGTGATATCTACCCCACCAACCTGTCTTCAGACTTTTCATTGGTGGTATCCTCAAGGAGGTGGGCATGCCTCCCACTTAGCCATCTATCCCCCCTTCAATCTGTTCAGAACTCTGCTGCACGTCTTATGTTCCGCCTGAACCAATATACTCATATCACCCCTCTTCTCAGGTCACTTCACTGGCTTCCAATCAGATACCGCATACAGTTCAAACTTCTCCTTCATACCTACAAATGCACTCAGTCTGCAGCCCCTCATTACCTCTCTACCCTCATTTCCCCTTACGTTCACGCCCGAAACCTCCGCTCACAGGATAAATCCCTCCTCTCAGTACCCTTCTCCACCACCGCCAACTCCAGGCTCCGCTCATTCTGCCTCGCCTCACCCTATGCTTGGAATCAACTTCCTGAGCCCTTACGCCAAGCCCCCTCTCTACCCATCTTCAAATCCTTGCTCAAAGCCCACCTCTTCAATGTTGCTTTCGGCACCTAACCTTTATACCTTTCAGGAAATCTAGACTGCCCCTATTTGACTGACTGTACATTTGTCCTTTAGATTGTAAGCTCCTTTGAGCAGGGACTGGCCTTCTATGTTAAATTGTATAGCGCTGCGTAACCCTAGTAGCGCTTTAGAAATGTCAAGTAGTAGTAGTAAATGCATAATCTTCATCTATTCAGAGATATCTTGTCCTTCAAGCATGCAGATCTTTCTCTTGTCCACTTTCCTCTTTCTGTCATGAGCTTGGTTAGAGAGGCAGAGAGTAGTGGGGGAGGGGGGAGGAACCAGAATGATGATGGGGGCCCCACCAGAAGTCTCCAGGGGCCACCATTGGACCCGGGGCCTTGTACCTCTTTCCTGCTTAAATTTATTTATTTATTGCATTTGTATCCCACATTTTCCCACCTCTTTGCAGGCTCAATGTGGCTTACATTATGCCGTAATGGCGATCGCCATTTCCGGAAGGAGAAATACAGAATATTATTGCATTTAAAGTACAGAAAATATAAAATAAATTAGAAGCAAATAGATACACAAATAATTTCAGGTATAAGAGGACAAGAGTAATGTGTAACGTTCAATATTGACATTATGATTATAGTAAACAAATAGGAAGAGATCCATGGTAACCTTGTTCTGGTAAAACTTTTGGTGTCAGTTCATTTAAGAAGGATCTTTATGATAAGCTTCTTTGAACAGTTTAATCATTAATAATTTCCGGAAGGTTGCCAAGTCGTGCGTTGTTTTTATGGTGTTTGGTAATGCATTCCGTATTTGTGTGCAGGGTGTAGGAGAAGCTAGTTGCACATATTGATTTGTATTTGAGTCCTTTGCAATTGGGGTAATGGAGGTTCAGGAATGAGCGTGATGATCTTTTTGTGTTCCTTGCTGGTAGGTCTATGAGGTCTGACGTATATATCGGAGCCTCGCCATGAATAATTTTATGAACCAGGGTGCAGGTTTTGAATGTAAATCGATCTTTTAGAGGGAGCCAATGCAATTTTTTTCTCTGAGGGGTTTCTACCTAGATTCTCTTCTGTTTTCAACCAATTTCTGGTGGCTTTTCTGGATTTGTGTGGGTAAGTAAGCAGCTTTTTAACCCCTTCTTAGACTGCGGAATTTTGCATTGGATGTGGGGTCTTGGGCAAAGCATTCAAGATCTGTGGAGCAGCACAGGAAAAACTTTCTATTCTGCTTCTTTGTCCACTGAGAAGACTAAGCAGAGCGGTATGGGTTGACTGGGGGTATATTTGATGCTTTGATCATTAAGCTGTATGTTTAAAATCAGTGCTTTAAGCTGCATTTTTTTGTTTTGTTTTAATTTTATGGAGTTTAATAGTTTATTTAATGCTAGAGACCCTACTAATGTGTATGAGTTTGGCATATAAAAGAGCACATCTGATGACTAACTCGGAGGTGGGAAAGAATTCCTTTTAGTAAGCTAATGAGCACTTCCATGCTCAGGCTCACATCAAACATATAAATGGCAAGAGGCGTAGTCACTCGCAAATGCGCAGTAGAGACCCTCTCTGTCTCGCCCCCGCGTCAATACGTGATGACGGGAGCGTGACAGAGAGGGAACCTGCGCACCTGCGAATGAGGGAACTGCCGTCGCCACCGCTCCCCCCCCCCCCAGGGTTGCCGCTACCGCTCCCCCCACCCACCCGGAGTCGCCGCCGCCACCCACCCTCCACCCGGCCCGGGTACCTGGCTTCACTATTCAAACCGCCGGAACGCAGCACACAGCTCATCTGAGCTGCCGTTGGCCTTCCTTAACTGCCTGTGTCCCGCCCTCGCCGACGTTACGTCACACGAGGGCGGAACACACGCAGAGAAGAAGGAAGGCTGACGGCAGCTCAGATGAGCTGTGTGCTGCGTTCCGGCGGTTTGAATAGTGAAGTCAGGTACCCGGCCCGGGTAGAGGGGTGGCAGAGGGGACTCCGGGGGGGGGGGAGGGGCCTTTCAACCCCCCCTTCCTTTACTAACCCGTTTTTACGGGCTCAACGGCTAGTCCAGCATTATTCTGAGATTTTTTACCTTATCCTCTCAGAACCATGGCCTCCATGTAAACTGGTAGATTCTGTTTTAGCACAAGTGATTTAACTGCAAATTGGATTTGGTTTTTAGGCACTCTTCTTTGATCTCCTTTAAGCCAGAATTTATTACCTCTACAGATATACCTGTATCAGCTACTAGCATTACAGGTAGAGCACTGGACAGAAATCACATTGCGTCAGCACCTGCTGTGGGCCTTTGTGATGTTTTGTTTTAATTAAACAGAATCCCCCAGTCCACACCAGTTCTAAGTCAGCTGCTTGGCGCTGGCTGAGGCAGAATGCTGGCTGGCCTGCCTGCCATCTCCGCTCGGGGAGGGGATGAGGTGGGGGGGAGAGGCGCCTGCCGTAGCTGAGGCGATCCACGGGAAGAGCCCGGTTCGTGTCCAGAGTTGCCGCTGCCCAACGGGGTATGCAGGGCAGTGCCTCATCCAGCTGCGGTGAGCACCCAGGCCTTAGATCCAGTCCTTATCCTGAAGTTACAGATCTGTCTTGCTGACTTCCCCTACCTACATTGTTCTAACATGCCAGAGGCTGTTCACCTTGGAGATCTGCTGCGGGGGTGGGTATGGCCCAGCGTGAGATTTGCACCCTGTTCCTCGGATTTTCAAGGGCCAGCGAGAGCTCACTGGACGTCGCCAGAACCACAACGCTTTCCAAGGCTTGGGCCCCTCTCTCAGGGTGATCCCATTCCAGGGCACCCTGTCCTTCACAAAGAAAAGAGAACGCCCACAGGCTTCTCCGAGATTGGTTGCGTTACCGCACTGGACGCCTTGCGGCGCCCGTCTCCACCACTCCGGGTTTGGTAATTGTACATCATCTGCATAAACTTAATATTCAGTTGTTTTTAATTAGATTTGTGCTAAAGTTGAGAATAAAGAAGACTCCTAGAGATTCCCCATGACAATAAGACGAGACAGTATCAATTAACCCCTTAGTGAAGTGTGTATGAAAATAGTGTATGGAGTCTGGGGTAAACGTGTATGACTGGAAGTTGGGGGTTTATGCCAGTGTTGCGTATGAATGTTGCAGAAAACACCTCCGCATTTAATCTGAAGTTATTCCCTAGCGAAAATAGAACAGAATAAAACCATATTCACTTCATTGAAAAATACAGAAATTGGACTTAGTTTGAAAGCAGTAAGAGACTCTCTGGAATGGATGTAGTTCCAGTTCCTATTGTGTTCATGCTTAATATTCATAGACTTTCAAATTCTTTCCGCTTGATTGATTCAGAACTCAGTGAAACAGCCTCCGGCAGTAACTCCACCTTGAGCATGTGCCGTTTCTGGCACAACAAAAAATAGTTTTGGAATTTTTGCCATGGCACTAACCCGGTGGTGCTCGGGCAGTGCCGGTTTACCGTGGGAACTCTTACCGCCACATGGGGAGCAAAAACCCTGACCTCTGCTGACTCCTGCATCTGGTTGTTTTTTTGCGCATACGCTGAAAATTGAACACGTGTGGTTGCCAGCGTTAGTAGTCTTAAGGAGACGCAGCAGACTGCAGAGTTGGAAGAGCAGCGTTTCCGGGGTCGTCATCAGCTGGCAGGACTTGGGATCCCTGCCAACTACCACTAAGAGTGCACCAGCACAAGTAGGAGGGATGGAAAGCACAGTCTACATCATTTATAATTTTCGTTCCAAATCAATAATTTCCGTTAATGAAAATTTCTTATAGTTCTTATTCGATTTGGAGTAGTACATTAAAAAAAAAAATTCTTATCCAATTTTCGTTATGAAAAAAAAAATGATATTTTTAGTTCTAGTTCTGAAGATCTAAAGACCAAAGACGTTTGTTCTGATAATTATTCTCGTTAATGAAAATATCCCTGTTTGATCCACAGCCTTCCCCCCCCCGACCCGCCACGCACTTATGTAAGTTGGAGTCCTGCCTCCGACTCAAGTTCTCCATACTACTCCATACTACTACTTATCATTTCTGTAGCGCTACTAGACGTACGCAGCGCTGTACACTTGAACATGAAGAGACAGTCCCTGCTCGACAGAGCTTACAATCTAATTAGGACAGACAAACAGGACAAATAAGAGATAAGGGAATGTTAAAGTGAGGATGATAAAATAAGGGTTCTGAACATAAGATAATCTAAGGCTTTCTGTTAGCACACATAGTACAATGGCTTCCAGCATGTGCTCTTCAGAACGTTCGCTATTATTTTGTCGCTAATTAGGAAATGACTGACTACTAAAACAGCATTTTTTAAAACTGAAAAAGGTACAGAAATGCTCGGCTCTTTTCTGTTCGCTTTCTGCTGTGCAGGCAGCACCTGCAATGGTGTTTCATTCTCAGAGCTGAGGAGACATGTCCCAACAGCAAACGCTAGTGAAGATCTAGTAAACCACAATATTGCTGTGAAGCCTTAAACAATTATCACTTGCCGCTGCCAAGAAATCTGGGGTTTCCAGATGTGCACAGTTCTTACAGCTGGCAGACACGCAATCTGTGCAGAGGCAGTTTCTACTGTGGTATGACTGTTCTGCAAAATATGTATTTTATTGTACCTGAATTGTATCGGTGTTCTAAGCTTCCTTGAGCAGCATTTGGAAAGGAGGGCTAAAATTTCACTAAATATTAAATGATCCTATGCTTCAAAAAAGTTATTTGAGTTGGCCCAGGGGATGTTTGTATTTACTCCAGTATTGAACTTTTGTTGTATGCATCTGACTTTCACAAATTCAAGGCCTTGGTGTTTTTATCCATTTTGTTACCACAGTACCTTCTCAGTGTTACTCCTGGTGCAATTCTGGCCATAAATCATAACATTTTATTTTGAACATTTTTTGTGCAGAATTCCCTTGTGATAAGGCCTCCAAGGCTGCTCCCAGGCCCCAGGCCTGACATCCCAGCCATCGCCCCCTCCCCCCCTCAATTATTGCCTTCTCCAGGTGTGTCTCACGCTACAGGTTTCACCTTTACCAACTCTTTCCTCCTCCCCCAACTTCAACTTGAACATCCCCCCCAAGTTTGAATTGCCCTGCCTCAGCAAAGGTTCACCCCTCCCCCCAAGTTCATTCTCTGCCCTCTTCAGGCTCATCCTTCTCCCCCCTCCTCCAGCGCTATCCTTTTCTATTCCCCCCTCACCAACACAAGCTGTACTCTGCACCCAGCTCTCTCTATCCTGTTCCACTGGCTACTGTAACCTCCAAGTATGACTAGAGCCTTCCATCTTCTGACCTGTGCCCCTGCTTCCATCTTCCTGTTGAGTGGATGAATGACACTGCTTGAGCCTTCTGTCTTTCTATGGCCAAAGCTTCAGCTTTCTTCTGGCCGAATATTGCAGCCTTCTGGTCCCTGCATGGAATTCTGTGGAAATGATACTTTACACAGAAGTCCCGAGAATTATTGTGCCAAGATTGCTTCACAGCTCTGCAGTTTGATAGTGGTAAGTGGTACCTTGTGAGTGCTGAGATGACTTGAGCCTTCCAGCCCTGTTAGTCCACACAGCAGGACAACCATCTTAAGTAAATGCTCTCTAAGTGTTGTGTTTTGTTGTTGTTTGTTTTGGCTCTCTGTGATTCCAGACGAAACTGACCATTCCAGTCAAACAAAGGGATGTGTCAGAAACATGCAAATACCTGGCCGACATCCATAAAGTACAAAGATTCCGTCACTGTTATGGTAAGATCCATAACAGTGACGCGATCAGGTATGGAAATGGAGGCCGTCGAATGATTAACAGCACAGAAAGGATGTGATGGGAGACTGGAGGTGTATCAAGATTGTGGTCTGCTGACAGTTTTTGATCTTTCTGATAGTCAAGCAGGATATTCCCAAAGAGCTCACTGATCTAGACCTTGTGCGCTAAAACAGATTGCTTGCTCAAACGGTTTTGTTTTGCTTTGCATGGATGGCTCCTGCTGATGTAGGATGTCTGCAGTAGGGGACAAGTGCCTGGTGGTCTACTTCAGTGGCTCCCAAATCTGGTCCTGGAGGCACCCCAGCCAGTCAGGTTTCAGGGTATCCATAATGAATATGCTTGTGAGAGAGTTGCATGCAAATCTCTACTACTACTTAACATTTCTAAAGCCCCTCTAGGGTTACGCAACGCTGTACAATTTAACGTAGAGGGACGGTCCCTGCTCAAAGAGCTTACAATCTAAGAGACAAGTGAACGGTCAGTCCGATAGGGGCGGTCAAATTGGGGCAGTCTGGATTTAGTGAACGGTAAGAGTTAGGTGCCGAACGCAGCATTGAAGAGGTGGGTTTTAAGCAAAGACTTGAAGATGGGCAGGGAGGGGGCTTGGCGTAAGGGCTCAGGAAGGTTGTTCCATATTCATATTCATTGTGGATACCCTGAGTGGCTGGGGTGCCTCCAGGACCAGGTTTGGGAACCACTGGTCTGCATGCTAATTGTGCTGTATTGATGTTAGAACAACTTCTGGTTTCAGATACGGACATTTTGTTAATACTGGTGTGGCTTTCCTTAACTAGAGGTTTTTTGGCCCTTAACTCTTTCGGCAGTGGATTTATGCCAGAGCAGCTCAGGGCACGTCCCACTTCTACATGGCACAGCTACCAGGAGAGCTTTCATAGCCAACCTCATATTGTGTCTCCTTGTAGAATTTCCTTTCCCTTGGGATAGTTTTGCTTCTTGTGTTCAGAAAAGCATATCCCACCGACCCAACATAAAAAAAACCTGGATACCTGCGACATAACGAAACCAGAAACCGTAATGGACATATCCTAACTCTTCCTCCCCCTCTCTAATGTTCCCCCAATTGTATTTACTACCCACGTACCTCTTTCTACCACAATATCACCTTGTCATTGTTTATACATTTTATTTCTTATTTCCTTGTCCCTTATTGTACCCATTTACCCCTACCTTACCTGACCCTTTTTCTAATTGTATTTGTTTAATACCTACCGTATTTGGCATTCACCATTACGGTACTATGTAGGCCACATTGAGCCTGCAAATAGGTGGGAAAATGTGGGATACAAATGTACCAAATAAATATTATTAATCACTTTCAAATATTTGAATACATTATACATATAATCTCACCTGTCTCTCCTACCCTCTAGAATATTGGGTTCTCAACCCAGTCCTTGGGACACACCCAGCTAGTAGTCATGCTTTCAGTGAATATGGATGAGGTACGGTTGTATGTACTACCTCCATTGTATGCAAATTTAGCTCATGCATATTCATTGTGGGTATCCTGAAAATCTGACTAGCTAGTTGTGTCCCGAAGACTAGGGTGAGAAGCCCTGCTCTAGGGTATAAATGTTTAGCTTTCTAAAGTCTCTCATAGGGCATCTGTTGCAGACCCCGCACCTGTTATTTAAATGTTTGGAAGTAACATAGAGGATGACAGATAAAGACCTGAACTGTCCATCTAGTCTTTCCAACAGTCTTACTCGTTATTATCTATTGCTTATTTAGGCTTAATCTACTGCCTTATATGCAGAGCATGTCAGAGAGGTTTACAATGTATAAAAACATCAATTCTGAAACTCCCAACCCCTGACACACACACTTACAGATCTCTCTTAACACCTGGCACTCACACCACCATAGCTCTCTGTCTCTTCCCCCCCCCCTGCATAACTACCTTCATAGCTCTCTCTCTTGCCTTCTGTTCCTTCTCCCCCCAGCACAAGAAGTCAGTATTTATTTATTTATTAGGGTTTATTTAACGCCTTTTTGAAGGAATTCACTCAAGGCGGTGAGAATAAATCAAACATGAGCAATAGACAACTACAGCAGTAAAAATATCAATAGAAATCAGACAAAAGAAAATAAGATGATACCTTTTTTATTGGACATAACTTAATACATTTCTTGATTAGCTTTCGAAGGTTGCCCTTCTTCCTCAGATCGGAAATAAGCAAATGTGGTAGATGACAGTGTATATAAGTGAAAACATTCAAGCATTACTATGACAGTCTGACAGGGTGGGAGGATGGAGGTGGGTCGGAGGTATGCATGGGGACATCAAAGCATTTCATTGATATTCTAACAGGATGGGTGTGGATAGGTGAGGGGTGGGGTGATCAACAGAGACATACAGCTTTATGGTTTATAATGGGTTAGGAACCCCAGATCCTTGTTAAGTCCTTTCTGTTGGGACCCACCCCCATCCTCCCACCCTGTCAGACTGTCATAGTAATGCTTGAATGTTTTCACTTATATACACTGTCAGCTAGCACATTTGCTTATTTCCGATCTGACGAAGAAGGGCAACCTTCGAAAGCTAATCAAGAAATGTATTAAGTTATGTCCAATAAAAAAGGTATCATCTTATTTTCTTTTCCATGTTTTATTTTGTTTGATTTCTATAGATTCTACATGGAATGTTGCTATTCCACTAGCAACATTCCATGTAGAAGTCGGCCCTTGCAGATCAGCAATGTGGCCGCGCAGGCTTCTGCTTCTGTGAGTCTGACGTCCTGCACGTACGTGCAGGACGTCAGACTCACAGAAACAGAAGCCTGCGCAGCCTTCTACATGGAATGTTGCTAGTGGAATAGCAACATTCCATGTAGAATCTCCAATAGTAGCAACATTCCATGTAGAATCTCCAATAGTATCTATTTTACTGTCATAGTAATGCTTGAATGTTTTCACTTATATACACTGTCAGCTAGCACATTTGCTTATTTCCGATCTGAGGAAGAAGGGCAACCTTCGAAAGCTAATCAAGAAATGTATTAAGTTATGTCCAATAAAAAAGGTATCATCTTATTTTCTTTTCCATGTTTTATTTTGTTTGATTTCTATTGATAACCTTTAAGAGTGGACTAACACGGCTACCACACCTCTCTACTTAAGCAGTAAAAATAATAATAATATACTACTTACAATGTCAACACAATATGTAACAGAGCATTTTAACTGATAGTGAAGGGTATAAGCAAAGATGGAACATAGTTTAGAGAGTTAGAAAGTAAGGTGACTAAAGAAAGTTGCACATGAGGTCAGAGAGATGGTTAAATATTATCTCAGCTAGGGTAGGAGCGGATAAACATGACCTGCAGTATGTGCAGCCCAAGGCACTCATCTAGTAGCAGCGAAATCCAGAATGTGCTGATCTTAATGCGTGGCACGGCACAGGAGAAGGCCCTCATAATTGGCGTTCGCCATCAGGGTACTATGTAAGCCACATTGAGCCTGCAAATAGGTGGGAAAATGTGGGATACAAATGCAACAAATAAATATAGTGAAAGCCCTGCATTTAAACTGTGTAACCAACATTTCATGCATTCCAGTGGATCGCTAGACTTGCTGAGACCCCCTTAAGTCTGCCTTTGTTTCAGTAGCTCAGAGATCTGTGACCCAATAGAGCAGGAATTCAAATTTCTATCATAGTCAAGTGAAAGAGAAGGGATATGAATCTTTGTGAATGATTGTAAAACTGATAAGGTAGAACTACTCTCCAGATATACTGACTTTTAATGTTTTGACTCTGGTCATATGTCCATAGAGGGTGCTTTGAGGCTGGGGGGAAAGGTGTTTATGTTTTCCTTAGCCTATTTTGTGAATGAAGGATTACTGCCTGTGTCCCCATAGTAACTCCTATTTTCAGGATATGAGGATTCTGGCAGAGGTGGGGGTTTTAACCCTGGATCTATGCATATGTATGAATCATGGATGTGCATGCATGCATTCTGGAAAGCAGGCTCTTTTTTTTTTTTTTTTTGTTACATTTGTACCCTGCGCTTTCCCACTCATGGCAGGCTCAATGCGGCTTACATGGGGCAATGGAGGGTTAAGTGACTTGCCCAGAGTCACAAGGAGCTGCCTGTGCCTGAAGTGGGAATCGAACTCAGTTCCTCAGGACCAAAGTCCACCACCCTAACCACTAGGCCACTCCTCCACTGTTGCTACTATTTGAGATTCTACATGGAATGTTGCTATTCAACTAGCAACATTCCATATAGAAGTCGGCCCTTGCAGATCACCAATGTGGCTGCACAGGCTTCTGCTTCTGTGAGTCTGACGTCCTGCACATACGTGCAGGACGTCAGACTCACAGAAACAGAAGCCTGCGCAGCCTTCTACATGGAATGTTGCTAGTGGAATAGCAACATTCCATGTAGAACCTCCAATAGTAGCAACATTCCATGTAGAATCTTCAATAGTAGCAACATTCCATGTAGAATCTCCAATAGTATCTATTTTATTTTTGTTACATTTGTACCCTGCGCTTTCCCACTCATGGCAGGCTCAATGTGGCTTACCTGGGGCAATGGAGGGATAAGTGACTTGCCCAGAGTCACAAAGAGCTGTGCCTGAAGTGGGAATCGAACTCAGTTCCTCAGGACCAAAATCCACCACGCTAACCACTAGGCCACTCCTCCACTGTTGCTACTATTTGAGATTCTACATGGAATGTTGCTATTCCACTAGCAACATTCCATGTAGAAGTTGGCCCTTGCAGATCACCAATGTGGCCGCGCAGGCTTCTGCTTCTGTATGTGCAGGACGTCAGACTCACAGAAACAGAAGCCTGCGCAGCCTTCTGCATGGAATGTTGCTAGTGGAATAGCAAGTGGAATAGCAACATTCCATGTAGAATCTCCAATAGTAGCAACATTCCATGTAGAATCTCCAATAGTAGCAACATTCCATGTAGAATCTCCAATAGTTGCAACATTCCATGTAGAATCTCCAATAGTTGCAACATTCCATGTAGAATCTCCAATAGTTGCAACATTCCATGTAGAATCTCCAATAGTAGCAACATTCCATGTAGAATCTCCAATAGTATCTATTTTATTTTTGTTACATTTGTACCCTGTGCTTTCCCACTCATGGCAGGCTCAGTGCGGCTTGTGTGTATAAGTTAGTTTCACTCATAATGTTCCCGTATCAAATTAAATCTCCCTCATTTATTTATTTATTTGTTACATTTGTATCCCACATTTCCCCACCTGTTTGCAGGCTCAATGTGGCTTACATAGTACCGTAATGGCATTCACCATGTCCGGTAAAGTAACAAATACAAGGTGATATCGTGGTCGAATAAAGGTACATGTGTTTCATCCCATGGGGATCGGGGACAGGAAAGGTTATTATTTATTATTATTTATTTTACAGTGCTTATATCCCACAATTTCCCACCTCTGGCAGGCTCATTGTGGCTTACAACATTTGAATAACAAATAGACAGGGTGCAATAAAAGGAAAGGGGTAAGCAGGGCAGAGAGGTAAAGATAAATAGATGGGTCAGTCCGTACTGGTGGCTTCCTGAGATTAGCGAGGGTGGACAGGGTCTTTGTGGTAGGCTTGCTCAAATAAGCAGGTCTTAAGCGATTTCCTAAAGGCTTTCAGAGATGGGCAAGGTAAAGCCTGGCACTGAAAAGTGGGTGGGCCTGAACTTATTAAAGGGAGAGGCAAGAATGAGGCAGTGAGTTTTTTCGGCGTTAAGTTTTAGCTTGAATGCCATTACGAGCTTTGGTTTTGCTGTGTTGCAGAATGTAGGTATTTATGTTGGATCGGTGGGGTATGCCTTTTTGAACAGGTTGGTTTTTAGTGATTTCCTGAAGTTAAGGTGGTCGTAGATTGCTGTCACAGCTTTTGGCAATGCGTTCCATGGTTTTGTGCTTACGTAGGAGAAGCTGGATGCCTAGATTGCTTGGTATTTAAGTCCTTTGCAGTTTGGGTAGTGAAGGTTTAGGTATGTTCGAGATGATCTGCTTATGTTTCTGACTGGTAGGTCTATGAGGTCTGTCATGTATCTTGGGACTTGGCCACAGATAATTTTGTGGACCAGGGTGCAGATTTTGAAGGTAATACGTTCTTTGATTGGAAGCCAGTGCAGTTTTTCTCGGAGGGGTTTGGCGCTTTCGAATCATCGATTTGCCAAATATCAGCCTGGCTGCTGTGTTTTGAGCGGTCTGGAGTTTCTTAGTGAGTTGTTCTTTGCAAGGTCGTGGGATACAAATGTTTATTTTAGCATGGGTTACATCTGCATTTAATTCAGGTTCTTAACATAGTAGTTAATATAAATAAAGACTGGTTGTCTTCCTCTCTGGTTCCCTAGCACTTTGTTTAGGTGAATGAATAAATAAATATATGAAAGTTTCCATGCTCGAACCAAAATCGAAATCTGTTCTCCCTTCATGTCTGTCTAGTCAGCCTCTGAACCCTGTTCCTGCCACTGCCCTCTGTTTCTCTGTCCAAAGCACATTTAAATTATGGTAGTTTTCCATCATCTCCACTGGCAGCCTCTGTTCCTCTTTCATTCTCACAACTCTTGCTTTGTCCAACATCCAGGTGGCCTCCTGGAGGCAGGGGAGCAACTTGTGGATTGGGAAAGGTGTTGCAGCTGAATATCTACCCCTGACTCCCCCTAGGTTCTCTAATTACGGATGTTCTGTGGGACAGAATATTGATTAGCACCCAGTGTCCACCCTTCTAGATCTTACCATCAAAACTAGTGAGGCTGTTTGGAACATCTGGCCATTGATAGGTTTGTAACCTTGGCTGCTGAGTGCATGTCACCTAATGAAGTTACTTTTACTTCTTTGATTAGCTAAAGCTGTATTTGAAGGAGAATATACTTTAATTAAGCTGCCACCCTCAAGTTTTCTACCTGTTACCCCTCAACCTAACCTTACCACTATGTGTTCCATTCTGCATCGGATCAAAGTTCCACTAAGCCTCATCCCTTCTCCGAACATACCTGGCGGATCCCAAGAATGAATCCATTTACTGGAGCTACCTCACAGAGACAAGTCTTAGGATTCCCTATTGCTTAAGGACCTTTCCCCTAAGAACTCATCTACCCCCCCCCCCCCCCATTTAAATCCAGCTACTCTGGATGTCTTGATCGCAGCTATTCCTAAATTGAGGGTTCCTTTTACGAAGCTGTGGCAAAAGGGGGCCTGCGCTGGTGTCGGCCCTTGTTTGTGACGTGCTCCGAGGATCCCTTTTACTGCAGCGGGTAAAAGTCAGGTCTTTGTTTTTTTTTTTTTTCAAGAAATGACCGTGCGGCAAGTGAAGCACTTGCCTGCGGCCATTTCGGGGGGGGGGGGGGGGGAGCACTTAAGGGCTCCCATGCTAACCTGGCGGTAACCGGGCAGCATGTGGCACTGCCCGATTACTGCCGGGTACACACCGGTGCTTGAAAAATTTAAATATTTTTGCGTCGCTGGAAATGGTGTAAGCTGAGGGAGGGAATTACCACTGGGCTGCTGCAGTAGCTTGGCGATACTTTCCTTTGAGCAAACAGTAAGCTCCTTTCCTCATTTTTATTGCTGTTCTCTGTATCTGTCCCAGACAGGTTTAAATTCTGTCACGCTTTGTCTCTACCTGTGCCATTAGACTAAACCAGGCATCTGCCGCCCTCTCAATAAAGAAGCGTTTGAAGCCTTTCAACTAAACTGAAGGGTGAAGCTGCCGTCTTTCAAAGTTATGCGCTTTCAGATTCCTTCTTTAATCCCCGGCCTCCTTTCCCTTCCTCCCCACAGGAATGAGATTCCTTAGTGTAAGCTAGAAATTCTTCGGTACAGAGAGAGGCATACCACGGTCTACCACATGAAAAAAAACCCCTCCAAAAACGTCTTAGCCCTTTGTACATTGACGGAAGCTAATTATAAGTTTAGTGAGGTGAGAGATTAATTGTGAAAGAGAATCCCATTTCCTCTTGCTGTATGTTCGTACTTAGCTGCAGGAGCTGTATGTTGGTGTGGGTAATTTTTGTTTTCCCTGGCAGGCACTTTAGAAGACAAAGAGAAGCAGGCACCTGCGTTATAGGTATGTGGGCCTGCAGTCTGTTCTGTAATTTAGAAAATCTGTCTGGGCTGCAGTATAGTTAAGAGGTGGTTATGTACCTAGTAGAGCTGCTTTTGATTACTGCTGTGTTTGACAAAGACAGGCTGTTAAAATACTAATGCTTAAGCTTGCTGTTTTCCTTTTGGACTGGAAAGCGTGGAGGGTGCGGGGGGGGGGGGGGGGGGGGGGAATGTTTGCCTCTAGCTCTGCTGTGGTTTCGGCATATGAGGTCTAAAGTTTGGTAAGTGTCTGTTTAAAGCAGATCTGTTTAAAAGGGAAGGGAAAGGGGACTTGATATACCGCCTTTCTGAGGTTTTTGCAACTACATTCAAAGCGGTTTACATATATTCAGGTTCTTATTTTTGTACCAGGGGCAATGGAGGGTTAAGTGACTTACCCAGAGTCACAAGGAGCTGCAGTGGGAATTGAACTCAGTTCCCCAGGATCAAAGTCCACTGCACTAACCACTAGGCTACTCCTCAACTCATTCCACCAATAAGAGCCAACCTCATCAGTGATGTCACAATGGCTTGATTGCCCGATACAGTTCCCCAGGATCAAAATCCACTGCACTAACCATTAGGCTACTCCTCCACTCATTCCACCAATAAGAGCCAACCTCATCAGTGATGTCACAATGGCTTGATTGCCCGATACAGTTCCCCAGGATCAAAGTCCACTGCACTAACCACTAGGCTACTCCTCCACTCATTCCACCAATAAGAGCCAACCTCATCAGTGATGTCACAATGGCTTGATTGCCCGATACAGTTCCCCAGGATCAAAGTCCACTGCACTAACCACTAGGCTACTCCTCCACTCATTCCACCAATAAGAGCCAACCTCATCAGTGATGTCACAATGGCTTGATTGCCCTACAGTTCCCCAGGATCAAAGTCCACTGCACTAACCATTAGGCTACTCCTCCACTCATTCCACCAATAAGAGCCAACCTCATCAGTGATGTCACAATGGCTTGATTGCCCGATACAGTTCCCCAGGATCAAAGTCCACTGCACTAACCACTAGGCTACTCCTCCACTCATTCCACCAATAAGAGCCAACCTCATCAGTGATGTCACAATGGCTTGATTGCCCAATACAGTTCCCCAGGATCAAAGTCCACTGCACTAACCACTAGGCTACTCCTCCACTTTCTAGCTGTAAAGTGTGTTAGCAAGTTACCTCATTTATGTACACGCTAAAATCTTAATAGACAACGTAGGGTATAAACAAAAGTGGAACAGACAGATAAGATAGCATAACAGGAGTTCAATAGACTGAAGAGTGACTAAGTTAAGGAAAAATTGCACATGAGATCAGGAAGGTGCTTTCGAATATGATCTCAGCTTGGCTAGCAGAGCATAAGCGAGTCCCTGCTACGGTATGTGCAGCCGGTGTTAGTCCTTGTATGTGTGACTGGATAGTTAAAGGCTTGGGACAAGAGCCAAGCTTTCACCTGCTTCCAGAAGTAGAGAGAGATTCTAAAAGGAAAATGTTACTGGAGTCCGCTGGCCTTTGGGGATCTGAAAGCCCACGTACTTGTTGGAAATACTCCCAAGAGTCGGTCAGGATGGAATCATCGTTTGAAATCATTCATTTTCAGCCTCCAAAAATAACAACTAAGTGGTGGCAATTTCCTTTTAAAAGCATGTGCTAGAAAAGGCGAGGTGTAATTAAAAACGAAAGCCCCTTAACGGTAAAAACGTCAAACTTTTTGTATATAATGCGGACATCAGAATGTTTTGGGACCGTCCATTTAGACCTGGCTATGCAGGGCACATTTTGTACATATTCCAAGTGGTATAAATGTGTGTGTTACTTTCATTCACGTCAATTTTCTCAAAGTTGTGATTTTGGCCACTCAGGGTGTACTTTTTCACGGAGAGGGTGGTGGATGCTTGGAATGCCCTCCCGCGGGAGGTGGTGGAGATGAAAACGGTAACGGAATTCAAACATGCGTGGGATAGGCATAAAGGAATCCTGTGCAGCAGGAATGGATCCTCAGAAGCTTAGCTGAAATTGGGTGGCGGAGCAGGTGGGGGGAAGAGGGGTTGGTGGTTGGGAGGCTAGGATAGGGGAGGGCAGACTTATACGGTCTGTACCAGAGCCGGTGATGGGAGACGGGACTGGTGGTTGGGAGGCGGGAAATACTGCTGGGCAGACTTATACGGTCTGTGCCCTGAAAAAGACAGGTACAAATTCAAGATATGAGTTTATCTTGGGCAGACTAGATGGACCATGCAGGTCTTTTTCTGCCGTCATCTACTATGTTACTATGTTACAAGAGATTTTTAGTATTAAGTCTTTTCAGAGCCACTGCTGCTCAGTATTAGTCATCCCGTCCCAGCAGACCTTGTTAGTCACCATGCTGCCAGGATTTGGTCTTCTTTTTTTGGGTGGTGTTTCCCCCTGCTGATGGATTTTGGCTTCCTCTGGAACCTACACTTTTTTTATGTTATCCAACCAATCTTATGAATACCAATTGAAACCAGCCCAATGCAATTTTTTATCATTCCTTTTGTGTAAATCTGTGAACCTCAGCCGTGCCGCTCTGTGTATCTGCCTTACCGGTAAGTCTTATGCACTCCTATCGTCATTGGTTCAACCGCCTCCACCCTAACATATCTTAAATTTATATTGCTTAATTTAAATTCCCATAAGGACTTATTTGTAATCTTAAATTAATTGGATTTAAACAGTGCTCATCTTAGAATGAGACTTGATATATAGTCGGCAATAGGGGTACAGTGCTTCGACACGGCACGTGTTTCGCAGTTGCTTTATCAAGGAGGTCCGTCCCCTAACAGTCATCTTTTTCCAACCTGGTGTAAGTTCTGGGAGCCAGCAGACGATAACGTTATCAATTTAGAATTTGGTTCCTCTGCAACCTTGCAGAGATGCACTGTATGCTGGCCAATAGATTTCTCTCCAGGGTCTCCCTTCCCTAGCTTGTGTGAGAAGTGGGGTCTAGGCCAGTCATGCAGCAGTGCACAGGGCCACTGTTGGCCAGCACGGTGAGAGTCCATGATTAAGTGTTAATTGCTCACTTGCTGGCAGTACCGTATGGAAACCCCCCTAAAGAGCAATATGTGCTGGCTGACTTACTGTATTTGGATATTTGTTTTAGCTCACACCTTTTTCAGAAGTAGTTCAAAGTGAGTTAGGTACTTTCCTTCTCCCTGGAGGGCTCACAATCATACGTTTGAACCTGAGGCAACGGAGGGTTAAGTGACTTCCCAAGATCACTAAGAGCAGAAGCAAGATTTGAACCAAGCTTCCCTGCCGAGAGAAAGTACATCAAATGATTAATAAGCCTGGAAACTTGGCTGTCAGCCTGGAACCCTAACCACTAGGCTATAACTCCACACGCGAGGTGTTAGGGAGGTTCAAACCCTTCTTTAGTACTCTGTTACAGATTGTGGTGGTTTTATTTTTTGTTTTTGACCCAGCAGTTTCATCCTGTTCCCTTTTGGGCTTCCAGTTCAGTTGGAACCAGAGCCGGGGACCTGGTGCCAGGAACCTTTGTTCAGAACTACCTGGGAATTCTTTCCCTGTTTTACATCACCTACTGGTTAACTTTAGTCTGGTCATTACAGTGATAGTCCTGGACCAGGAGCTGTGAATGAGATTGGCTTCTGGCAGTCTGACTACTGCCATTTGCATTTTATTGTACACTAGTAAAAAAGGCCCGTTTCCGAAACCAATGAAACGGGCGCTAGCATGTGGCTTTTTTTGTGTGTGTGTGTATGTGTCACAGAGATATTTTGTGTGTGTGTGAGGGTGCGGTGTGTGTGCAGGTTGTTGATGTGTGTCTTTTTTTGTTTTGTTGTGTTTTTTCTTGGGGGTTGGGGGATGTGCTGTGCTGTCCTTGGTCGCTGTTTGCTGCTGGCTGGGTCGCGGGTAATCCTTCCAGCTGGGCCGCAGCTTGTCCTGTTCGCCCACATCCCAGATGGTGACGGGCACGTTGTTTTCCGGCTCCTCTTACTCCATGTCAAGCAATCCCAAATATACTCTGTGCTATAGGCCCTCTGGTACTCTTCAGTACTGGCATTAGGCATTTAAAAATTTCTCCCCCCCCCCCCCCCCCCCGGTCTATTTTTGCACATACCCACAGCAGGAATATTCTTCTCTCGTTCCAGCGGTGGTTCTGTACTCTCCGTGCTGCACAGATAATGAGCCATTCTGCTGGGGAATGCTCCTCCCTTATTGTCACGTAGTTTCCTCTGATTGGTCCGTCTTACGTTGCCTAGTGTTGCCTGGGAACGGTGTTGTGATGGTCCTTTGTGTTTCAGAATGTTGAGGGTGTTTTTTCTGATTGGTCCGTCATGCGAGGGCGGGGCAGAGAGACATGGTCAGTGTTGTGGCTTCACCACCATGAATCCATGAACCCTTCAGGGAGTGACTGAGTGACTTCAGAACATTGTCTTCAGAACGTTGAGGGTGAGTTTTATTATAGTAGATTTTATACACTGCATTGAACCCTGGAAAAGGGGATTATAGCGGTTAATAAGATTTGGTTTTGATTTAATTTGTATGGTTCCTGCTATAATGGAGTCAGCCTCTGAAGACCCATGGAGACTGGACTGTTTTCTGACCCTCAGCACTCAGAAAAATGGGTTTCTTTTGCATCCCAGCCTCCAATCCCTAGCCCTCATGACTTGGATGTTGAGAGCTTAGAGTTAGTATCCCTTCAACTGCATAAGGGTGTCTCCCGAGTCCTGCCTGCTTTCAGGAAAGATTACACTAAGAGGGCATATAATTTCAAATGGAAGAGCTTTGCCATCTAGTGTGAGGGCAAGGCCTTAGATCCTTTTCCTTCCCTACACAAAAACTGCCTGAATACCTTCTACCTTCACTCCATGGTGTGACCGCACCTCGAATACTGTGTGCAGTTCTAGTCACCGCATCTCAAAAAAGATTTAGCAGAATTAGAAAAGGTCACAAAAGGGCAACAAAAATGATCAAGGGGATGGGATGCCTTCCCTATGAGGAAAGGCTAAAGTGAATAGGGCTGTTCAGCTTTGGAGAAGAGACAGCTGAGGGGAGATATGAGAGAGGTATGTAAAATACTGAGGAAAGTGAAACGGTTAGACATGAATCGCTTGTTTACTCTTTGTTTCAAAAATAAATTTGAAACAGTGGGAGAAAATATTTCTTCACTCAGTGTCTAATTGAACTCTGGAATTCATTGCCGGAAAATGTGGTGGAAGCAGTTAGCTTAGCAGGGTTTAAAAAAGGTTCGGCTAATTTCCTGAAAGAAAAGTCCATGGGCCATTGTTGAGGCGGACTTGGGAAAATCCACTGCTTTTTTCTAAGATAAGCAGCATAGGATCTGTTTTGCTCTTTTGGGATTTTGCCAGGTATTTGTGACCTGAATTGGCCACTATTGGAAACAGGAAACGGCGCTTAATGGACCTTCGGTCTGTCCCGGTACGGCAACTCTTGTGTTCTTATATTCTTACTTTTCTGACCCTGGTTTCATAGTATCATAGTAGATGACAGCAGATAAAGATCTGTACAGTCTATCCAGTCTGCCCAATAAGATAAACTCATTATATATGGTATGTGATACTTTATATGTATTCCTGATTTTGATTTGTCCTTGCCATTTTCAGGGCATAGACCGTAGAAGGTTCAAAGAAGAGCAACCAAAATGTTAAAGGGATGGAACTCCTCTCGTATGAGGAAAGGCTAAAGAGGTTGGAAAAGAGACGAACGAGGGGAGATATGATTGAATCCTACAAAATCCTGAGTGGTTTAGAACGAGTAGAAGTAAATCAATTTTTTTTTCGTTCCAAAAGTACAAAGACTAGGGGACACTCAAGGAAGTTACATTGAAATACTTTTAAAACAAATAGGAGGAAATATTTTTCCACTCAACGAATAGTTAAGCTTTGGAACTCTTTGCTGGAGGAAGTGGTAACAGCGGTTAGCGTATCTGAGTTTA
This sequence comes from Microcaecilia unicolor, assembly GCF_901765095.1. Classification (NCBI taxonomy): domain Eukaryota; kingdom Metazoa; phylum Chordata; class Amphibia; order Gymnophiona; family Siphonopidae; genus Microcaecilia; species Microcaecilia unicolor. The sequence continues at coordinate 13,225,154 of NC_044037.1, read as the reverse complement.
AAAAAGGTTTGGACAAATTCCTGGAGGAAAAGTCCATAGTCTGCTATTGAGACAGACATGGGAAGCAACTGCTTGCCCTGGGATTGGTAGTAACATAGTAAATATAGTAAATGATGGCAGATAAAGACCTGTACGGCCCATCCAGTCAGCCCAACTGGATGGCGTGTTGCCACCATTTGGGTCTGCCAGGTACTTGTGACCTGGCTTGGCCACTGTTTGGAAAACAGGATACTGGGCTAGATGGACCATTGGTCTGACCCAGTATGGCTACTCTTATATTCTAAGCTGATGTGGCTGCAGGTCATCTGAGGCCCAAGGAAATACAGAGGTTTTTCCCGTGGATCATTGAGTTCCTAATGCAGAAATCTGACTACTGCAATGCCCCTGTCCCTCCTGACAGCCAGAGAGGTCACTTATGACTTTTGTAAGGTCTAATAAACTGTGTAAGGGAAGCTGTCAAATCTCAGTATCAATGTAATATCACAGCACCAAACATTCCAAGATCAGAAAGCAATGTTAGAAAGTTAGAATTTGTACCTTACAGAAGACACTTAACGTTTTCTTAAATGTGTAGTCATCATTGAATAGATATATGATTCAATATCCAGTGTCTGAATGGGGTATCAACGTTTTGGCTGCAGACCACACAGCATCCCTGTTCCAACTTGTCCCCAGACAAGTCAATGGCCATGATTCAGGTGTGTTTCCTGAAAGCTGCAGACAGTCTGGAGAGTTTCCTAAAATAGATACGATACGAGGGGAAGCCCTGATTCAGCACAGACTTCAGGCAGAAAAACTTATCCTAAAGTGAGACGACGGGACGCACAGCTTGAACCAAGGGGGGAGTACAGAAAGATTTTGAATAGCTAGAATTTCAGGTAAGAAAGTTTGAACGCTGTTGCTGGAAGGGATTTCCTGGGGCCCGGCTGTGTCATATAATGAAAGACCAGAATGCTGAACCTGGAAAACCTGATTTGCTGTTCCTAGAATATCCATGGGTGGTATATGCTGTAAGGCAACATTAAATATGTTTGGATGCTAAATATGGGTGGTGTGGTCTGACAATGAAATGTTTTCAAGTCTTCAGTGTGCTTCCTCTGCTTTACTGCTACTTATCTTTGCTCTCTGTATTACACAGCCTTCTTTACTTAACATTTCTAGAGCGCTACTAGGGTTACGCAGCGCTGTACAATTTAACAAAAAGGACAGTCCTTGCTCAAAGGAGCTTACAATCTAAAGGATGAAATGTCAAGTTGGTGCAGTCTAGATTTCTTGAATAGAGGTATAGTGGTCTTTACCAGATTTTGATTCCCTTACTTGCCCTTCTGTAAGCTTCAGCAGGTCAGGTAACCTCTCTGTGTCCTGATTTAGGGACTAAACCGTACCGAAGGAGTTGGAGGCTTGAGGATAATGTGGAAATAGAGATCATAGCCTGTGGCAGGGAGGGATTTCCTGCTGTTACCCAGCAGCAGTGGGTGTAGAGTCCTGTTCTCATTTCCTTACGTTGGCTGCCTGTATATTGGCATGGTAAATTTTAAGTTGCTCTGTTTTTGTTTTTATTTATTTTCAAGTTTGTTTATTGGTTGGGATCTCACAGTTAACAATGTGGTATAGCATAACATTTACATGACTATTTCCCCACATCGTAACTCATTCTAACAATTCACGCTTATAGTCATAGATTCTGAACATCAATTTGTCTGCTTGTTTCTGTATACAACCGAGGTGATTTTATTATAGTACTAATCTAACTATCAAAACATAAGGCCTCGCTTAACTAACATGAGTCCATCTAGGTATCATAAGTGAACCCCCCTTCCCCCCCCTTCTTGTTCCTTCTATCCAGGAGATTGTTCCATAGTTAACCCTGTTGGGTGCCACTTAAAGTGACATTATTACAGATTCAAGATTCGGTCCCTACCCCCCCCCCCTTGGGTATTGTCTGCCAAAAGGGAGTCCAAATCCGATAGAAATCGTTTTCTGTGAAGCTGGAGTCGTGTTTGAGTTCTGCCATTCGCCACTCAAATTTCATAACGTCTGTCATGCTACAGCGCCATTGCTGTAGCGTAGGCGCTTTATGTGCAATCCACTCTCTGAGGATTAGCTTTTTTGCCACTATTGTGGTTCTGCAAGTAAAACCCTTGAAACCTGCCGGAAAGGGTTGAACCACTGTGACTTGACCAAACAATATCTGTTTTTGTTTTTAAAGTTCTGTTGGGTGCTGCTTCTTAATATGTGCAATTACAAATGCCTGTTAAGACCCTATGCTCTGGTGGTACTCTGGGGACTAATCACAGTTACCTGGTCCCAGGTAGAGAGCGGACAATGAAGGAAGGTAATAAGGTGACGAAAAGTAGAAATGTAGCGCTCTAGAATGGGTGGGTCACAACATCTCTCTTCAGATCCGAATTCTTAGTCCAAGATAACACACTGAAAGAATAGGACACAAAGGTCACATATTATAGGAAAAATAGAAAAGCTGGTTTATTAGAAACTAGTAAAAAAGGCCCGTTTCCCAAACCAATGAAACGGGCGCTAGCAAGGTTTTCCTCGGAGTGTGTATGTTTGGGAGAGTGTATGTGAGAGTGACTGTTTGAGAGTTAGAGTGAAAGTGTGAGTGTGTGAGAGAGAGAGTGAGTCTGGGTGTGAGTGTGTTTGTGAGAGAGTGTGTGTGTGAGAATGAGAGTGTGTGCAAGTGTGTGTGAGAGAGAGTGTGTGTGTGTGGGCGAGAGAGAGAGTGTGTGTGAGACACAGATTCTCTGTGAGAGTGAGTGTATGAGACCAAGCGAGTGTGTGAGTGACTGTGTGGCACATAGAGAGTGAATGTGATACAGTGTGAGACAGTGTGTGAGAGTGAGAGTGAGAGTCAGAAAGACATTGTATATGAGAGAGAGAGTGTGAGCCCTGCCCTCCCAATCCATGCCCATCTGTCCCCTGCCCCCTCCATTAATCCTTTTCCAGCAGTTCCCCTCTCTCCCTGAGCCCTGCCCTCCCAATCCATGCCCATCCATGCTCCTCTGTCACCTGTCCCCTCCATTCATCCCTATCCAGCAATTCCCCTCTCTCCCTGAGGCCTGCCCTGCAATCCATATCCATCCATGCCCATCTGTCCCCTCCATTCATCCCTGTCCAGCAATTCCCCTCTCTCCATGAGCCCTGCCCTCCCAATCCATGCCCATCCATGCTCCTCTGTCCCCTGCCCCCTCCATTCATCCCTTTCCAGCAATTCCCCTCTCCCCCTGAGCCCTGCCCTCCCAATCCATGCCCATCCATGTTCCTCTGTCACCTGCCCCCTCCATTCATCCCTATCCAGCAATTCCCCTCTCTCCCTGAGCTCTGCCCTGCAATCCATATCCATCCATGCCCATCTGTTCCCTCCATTCATCCTTATCCAGCAATTCCCCTCTCCCTGAGTCCTGCCCTTCCAATCCATGCCCATCCATGCTCCTCTGTCCCCTGCCCCCTCCATTCATCCCTTTCCAGCATTTCCCCTCTCTGCCTGGGGCCATCCTGCAATCCATATCCATCCATGCCCATCTGTCCCCTTCATTCATCCCTATCCAGCAATTCCCCTTTCCCTGAGCCCTGCCCTCCCAATCCATGGCCATCCATGTTACTCTGTCTCCTGCCCCCTCCATTCATCCCTTTCCAGCATTTCCCCTCTGTGCCTGAGGCCTGCCCTGCAATCCATATCCATCCATGCCCATCTGTCCCCTCCATTCATCCCTATCCAGCAATTCCCCTTTCCCTAAGCCCTGCCGTCCCAATCCATGGCCATCCATGTTACTCTGTCACCTGCCCCCTCCATTCATCCCTATCCAGCATTTCCCCTCTCTGCCTGGGGCCATCCTGCAATCCATATCCATCCATGCCCATCTGTCCCCTTCATTCATCCCTATCCAGCAATTCCCCTTTCCCTGAGCCCTGCCCTCCCAATCCATGGCCATCCATGTTACTCTGTCTCCTGCCCCCTCCATTCATCCCTTTCCAGCATTTCCCCTCTCTGCCTGGGGCCATCCTGCAATCCATATCCATCCATGCCCATCTGTCCCCTTCATTCATCCCTATCCAGCAATTCCCCTTTCCCTAAGCCCTGCCGTCCCAATCCATGGCCATCCATGCTCCTCTGTCACCTGGCCCCTCCATTCATCTTTTTCCAGCAAGTCCCCTCTCTCCCTTCCATGACCCCCCCTCGCATCCATGCTCCTCTCTCTCCCATGTCCCAGCCTGGGCCGCCCTCTTTCCCCCCCCCCCCCTTCGCATCCATGCCCCCCCCTTCGCATCCGTGCTGTCGTTTCTCCCCTGCCCTCCCGCTCCCATTGTTCTTCTTTACTGGCCACCCTCTTCTCTCCCCCCAACATCCCTTTTTGTTTTTTTCTTCTTTTTAAATTTACCTCCGTGGCGGTTCCGGCAGCGAAGCGTCAGGGAAGGAGGCGGCGCTCCCGACGTCTAGCTTTCCCTTCGCTGTGTTCCGCCTTCTTTTGACGTCATCCTTGACGTCAGAAGAAGGCGGAACACAGCAAAGGGAAGGCTAGATGTCGGGAGCGCCGCCTCCTTCCCTGACGCTTCGCTGCCGGATTTGTTTGGTTTTTTTTTTCCGCCCTCGACGTCATGACGTTTGACGCGAGGGCGGGGCAGAGACGGCTGGCTGGCTTGAAGGCTTCACACCACGAATCCACGAACCCTTCAGCCTGGGAGTGACATCAGATGGCTTCATGGCTTCAGAACGTTGTCCTCAGAACGTTGAGGGTGCGTTTTATTATATTAGATATTGGCAGCCGTAAACTTATCATCTTGTAGCAGTAACAGTGTCGGCTGGAGACAATGCGCTTATGCACAATTACCTAAACTGATGGTAAAGTACTGATTTTTAAGGATGGGATTGGACTGGTGGGGTGCCACTAAGGGGGCAATCAGATGTTCAGCAAGGGGATGGGGAATCAGAGCTTTGTGGCAGAGATTGGTGTTTCGGGGGGGGGGGGGGAGGGTATGCCACCGCAGTAGTACTCACGGGTCTTAATTTATTTGAGGGGGAGTGGGGGACCGCTGACCCTGGACTGACAGCGACCCTGCTACCAGATTGCCCGGTAGCACAGCTGTAGTCACGCTGACCACACCTCCTCCCACCCACTCCTTCATTAGACAGCTAACGTGGCATTTTTACCATGCGCTTCTGTTTTTAGAACGCTTCTTTTTACCGCCCCGTAAAAGCCACATTAGCTGTTTAATGCAGCTTCTTAAAAGGGGCCCCTTAGTCTTTCTGGACCATTTGAACGGAAGACTTGACATTAGAAACCAGATTGATGACATGTTTTTGTACCGTTAGGACACTGATAAAGATATTTGCCAGGTATGTGGTAAATGAACAGCAGTTACACGTGAAGGGAAAGGGGATAGGATGTGACGCACCACCTTTCTGCGGTTATAGTTAATAAATAGAGTTAACACGAAGAAAAGAAAATAAGATGATACCTTTTTATTGGATTAACGTAATACATTTTCTGAATTAGCTTTTGAAGGCAACATCACCTTTTTCAGATCAGATATGAGAAAATAATGACATATCAGAATATGTACGGTCTGTGCCAGAGCCGGTGGTGGGGGGCGGGGCGGGGATAGTGCTGGGCAGACTTATACGGTCTGTGCCAGTGCCGGTGGTGGGAGGCGGGACTGGTGGTTGGGAGGCGGGGATAGTGCTGGGCAGACTTATACGGTCTGTGCCAGTGCCGGTGGTGGGAGGTGGGACTGGTGGTTGGGAGGTGGGGATGGTGCTGGGAAGACTTATACGGTCTGTGCCAGAGCTGGTGGTGGGAGGCGGGACTGGTGGTTGGGAGGCATGGATAGTGCTGGGCAGACTTATACAGTCTGTGCCCTGAAAAGGACAGGTACAAATCAAGGTAAGGTATACACAAAAAGTAGCACATGTGAGTTTATCTTGTTGGGCAGACTGGATGGACCGTGCAGGTCTTTTTCTGCCGTCATCTACTATGTTACTATTTATGTGAAATGTAAATACAGGAAAGGTAGGAGTGGGTGGAGTTTGGGTGTGAACAGGGAGAAATGGATGAGTGATCAGAGGGTGACAACACAGAATAATTTTATGACTTATAATTATGTACATCACCTTTATTTTGGCCTTGGCCAAGATTGGCAATTCATCAAGTTTTAAATGTAAACATAACGTGATAAGAAACCCAGATCTTTAAGTCTTGCTGATTGTCAAAATATTTCATCATTACAGTCAAAGCGGTTACATATTATATACACATACTGTATAGATATTAACATTTTGTATGATTTGTTCTATTATGTATATTTTTACCATACCCACCTAGTATGAGGGTAGTTGTGCGTTGTTGTTTTAAATAAATAAATAGAGCACACTTTGCTCCTAGGGGAATTCTGCAGAAAAACTTTCTAAATTCCCTCCGCACACAGTATTTTAAAATTCTGCTTAGTTTTATTTGCAATTGTTTTGCGCATAAATACTCCAGGCCTCAAATGCTCCACTCTCGCCAGCCCTCCTCTCCTCCCGCAGTTCTCTGTGCTCATCCTCCCTGCTTTCAGTGCACCCCATCCCCCCCCCCCCCCCCCCCCCCCCCCGTTTTCTATCCCTCTAACTCTCGGCAAGATCCCTAATTCTTTCTGTCCTCCGAGGTCTCTCCCTGGCGCACACCCCCCCCCCCCCCCTTGGCCTTCTCCCCACCCCCAAACCGTATGAAATACCTTTGGCCTTGCTGTGGCCCCATCCCTTATACATAGTAACATGGTAGATGACGGCAAAAAAAGACCTGCACGGTCCATCCAGTCTGCCCAAGAAATGCGCCACTTTTTTGTGTATACCTTACCTTGATTTGTACCTGTCTTTTTCAGGGCACAGACCGTACAAGTCTGCCCAGCACTATCCCCGCCTCCCACCATCGGCTCTGGCACAGACCGTATAAGTCTGCCCAGCACTATCCCCGCCTCCCAACCACCAGCCCCGCCTCCCACTACTGGCTCTGTTATCCAATCTCGGCTAAGCTCCTGAGGATCCATTTCTTCTGAACAGGATTCCTTTATGTTTATCCCACGCATGTTTGAATTCCGTTACCGTTTTCATCTCCACCACCTCCCGCAGGAGGGCATTCCAAACATCCACCACTCTCTCCTCTCCTCCCGCAGTTCTCTGTGCTCATCCTCCCCATCCCCCCCAACACCCCTAAGCGTACTTCCTCCTCCCCCCCCCCCCTCAGTACATACCCCAGCCTTGCCTGCTTTTCTCCATGCCCCAAGAGGAGGAGGTGACGAACTTCACATTAAGCCAGGTTCTCCTCTGCCACCCTAGGCCTGACTGCTCACTTGAAGCACGTGGCTGCATTGAGCCTCTCCCAGTTTAAATAATCGGTTGGGCCTAGGGCAGCAGTGAAGATTAGGACAGGGAGGTGGAGGAATGGAGGAGAGCCAGTTCCCCCAGGAGTAACACTTGCACAGGCTCTAAGGGAGCCATGGTCAGGGTAGAGGAGCAGGCGAAAGGTGGTGATTCTGTTTCAGCCTCGTGTGTGTTAATGATAGATTTGGTTGTCAAGATAATATCGAAATGGAAACACCCTCTAGGTTTCTTGCAGCTGGTCCAGTTCTCCGGTTACAGGGAAACAGATCTCTTATTCTTTCTCAGGACAAAGAGCTGATTTGCTAGTCAGGGCTGTGTTCAGAAGGACCTCCAGTAGATTTCAGGTTTTGTTTCTCTAAGCCTGCAGGTATGGCTGCTGAATTTGTCTTCTACATTATTTATTCTTAGGATGTGGATAGGACTGCTGAGGGTACAGAGCCACACACGTAGAGATCCTGTGTTTGGATCCACTATCCACCCCTTCTTTGCAGAACTGGTGGTGCCCTGGAAGGGGGGGGGGGGGGGTGGCACCCTCTGTCCCAGTATATTGATGTTGCCTCCCTCATCCCTCCCAGACAGGGAAAGAGTCATGTTGGGGGTGGGGGGGAGGGGGCATTCTACTGTACTGTCCTTCTGGTTTACATGCACTAGGGCAGGTCGAACTGGTGGAAAGCTAAGCGGTGCTTCTCAATTGCACGTGTGCGCTCAGGGCTCCTAGCAGTTGCCCTGCTCGATTTCAAGTTACTCAGCCAGTGCATCAATGATTGTTACGGCATTCTTGATGATCTCGTACGGCACTGGGGAAGGAATAGTGTGCGCTTTTAATACGGCAACTGATCCTTACATATGGCCTTCAGTCTTGAATCTGAGAGAGAATTCTGACTTGGTGCTGCTTAAAACATTTAGGGGCCCTTTTACTAAGCTGCGTGGGCGCCTATGCACGTCCTACGCCCGTCAGTTTTGAACTACCGTCCGGCTACGGCATGGTCCGGGCGGTAATTTCACTTTTTACGCGCGTCTATTAAGTGCACCGGACGTTTTCTGGTGAGCGGCGCTAACCAGGCGGTAATCTGCATGGTACGGACATAGACCTTTACCACCCAGTTAATACTTGAGACCTTACTGCTAGGTCAGTGGATGGTGGTAAGGTCTCAGGGCCAAAACGGACGCACTCCAATTTTAATTTTGCCGCACGTCCATTTTCGGGCCAAAAAAAGAGGCCTTTTTTGCAGGTGCACTGAAAAATGGACCTGCACACGTCCAACACACGCGTCTACACCAGCACAGGCCATTTTTCAGCACGCCTTAGTAAAAGGACCCCTTAAGTTGCTGTGGAGGGTATTACTTGGATACAGTGGGATGTAGGTTAGTTTCCTTTTCAGTCGCTGAAATTTTGCGACTGCCAGTTGTTCCTTTTTCTCCTAACGGTTGAGGCTCCCTAAAAAAAAAAAAAAGAGTTCAGAGAAGATACCTGAAGTTGTTTTTGAAAGTTTTTCCAGGAAGTTGTCTGTTGGGTGCTTCTGTGCCTCCCCCCCCCCCACCCCCCCATGTACGAGGACTGGTACTAGAATTTTGAAGTTTAGGAGATGGAGTGGAGGAGTGGCCTAGTGGTTAGGGTGGTGGACTTTGGTCCTGGGGAACTGAGTTTGATTCCCACTTCAGGCACAGGCAGCTCCTTGTGACTCTGGGCAAGTCCATTGCCCCATGTAAGCCGCATTGAGCCTGCCATGAGTGGGAAAGCGCAGGGTACAAATGTAACAAAAATAAAATAGATACTATTGGAGATTCTACATGGAATGTTGCTACTATTGGAGATTCTACTATTAGAGATTCTACATGGAATGTTGCTATTCCACTAGCAACATTCCATGTAGAAGGCTGCGCAGGCTTCTGTTTCTGTGAGTCTGACGTCCTGCACGTATGTGCAGGACGTCAGACTCACAGAAGCAGAAGCCTGCGTGGCCACATTGGTGATCTGCAAGGGCCGACTTCTACATGGAATGTTGCTAGTGGAATAGCAACATTCCATCTAGAATCTCAAAATAGTAGCAACAGTGGAGAAGTGGCCTAGTGGTTAGGGTGGTGGACTTTGGTCCTAGGGAACTGAGGAACTGAGTTCGATTCCCGGCACAGGCAGCTCCTTGTGACCCTGGGCAAGTCACTTAACCCTCCATTGCCTGCCGCATTGAGCCTACCATGAGTGGGAAAGCGCGGGGTACAAATGTAACATAAATAAATTTTAAAAAAAATTGACGTTTGTAGTGAGTCAGAAAATAAAATAATGGAAGTGTGGGAATCCCAGATCAAACTCGATATGGGCGATAGGGTCAGATGTGGCCCGATTTGACTCTCAGGTGTTAAGTTCTTTGCTTCAAGGATTCTTAGGCAGTTTGCCTTGAAGTTAGTGCTTATATCAGGAACTGTATAGCTAAAAGACTTAAAACCAAATAGACACAGGAGGGTGATAGAATTTCCAAATGTGAAAAGGAGACCCTCCAAGGTGACTTTTCTCAAGCAATTTATGTGGCTGTTGAGAGCTGTAAACAGGATATCCGTGATGACTATTTAGAGAATACATATTTGCATGCATTTAGTCTAAGAACCACTTTTTATTTTTGATATATATAGTTTGGAAACCTATTGGAGACTAGACTTTTAAAAAGTCACAGCTCTAAATCTCTCTCTCTCTCTCTCTCTCTCTCTCTCTCTCTCTCTCTCTCTCTCTCTCTCTCTCTCTCTCTCTCTCTCTATATATATATATATATATATATATATATATATATATATATATTTAAATGAAATGAATTCTGAAATGGTGACTTTTCTTTAAATATATACACACAGTCAACACTGTATCACTGTGTGCAGGGTAAACATTGAAAAGTCAACACAGCCATTCACAGGCCTCACAAGGCACTCCTTTCACTTTTGTACTTTCCTCAAAGAAGCCATAACTGGAGTGAAAAGGAAGGAAGCCATGAGATAGGAGTGTGGGGGAACAGTATTGATTGCAAACCCAGAGACAGGGCCGTGCCCAGGGCTCTGCTTTTCAGCCTCTACTGACTTAAGCAGATGACGCCCTGCAATGAATCGTTCCACAGGGCCCCGGATCCTCCCAGGCTGCCTCTGACCAGGGATTAGGGGAGAAGGCTCAGCCGAGGAGAACGCCACATTAAGGCACGGCATATTGCCCTCCAGGAAATGTATCTTTATGCTGAACTCCAAGTTGGAATGAGAAAGGGGAGATGGGCTGATTTTTATTAAAAGTACACTCTAAAGTAGATTTAGGTTTTTCTTGTAGCCACACATTTGGTAAGCGGATGGTTAGTGCTGCGGGCTTGGATCCTGGTGACCTGGGTTCGATTCCCACTGCAGCTCCTTGTGACCTTTGGGCAAATCACTTAACCCTTCGTTGCCCCAGGTACAAAAACTTTTAGACTGTGAGCCCACTAGGGACAGATAAAGTACCTGCATATAATGTGTACATCTAGTAGTGCTATTGAAATGATTAATAATATGAGAAGGACAGGGCCAGATGCACTAAGGTCCTCGGAAGAGCCTTTCCCTTACCGATTCCATAGCGAATCGGTAGGGAACGGCCATGCATCAAGGAAATGGAATGCAAATGAGCTGCCCGTTGTAGCTCACTTGCATTCTGTATTCCCTCGGAAGCCAGTCAGCCGGTCGAGCATGCGCAGAGCAGCCAAGCGTTATGCTGGTTGCTCTCTGCATGCCAAGGACGTACTTTATGGACGTCCTTCACTAAAAAAAAATCAGACCCCCGTGCCTCACAGCTGATCTCTGTCCTCTTTCCCTGAGCCGGCAAGACAAGGAGTAGTGACCCAGCTTCCACCCTTATGCCTGGGGAAGAGGGACCAGCTGTGCACCAAGAGGTGGGGAAGGAGCCGTGGCTAATAAGGAGATGAACTCGACCCTCCCGCGAGTCGCCCGCGCTGGAACAGCAGTGCAGGACCAGACACAGGCTGCCTCACTCAAGAAAACAACAAAAAAAGGCCTGTCTGATGAGACTTTTTTCCCCCACTGAAGATTCTTTGAAGATTTTTTTCTTACGATTATGCCCCTCCTCCAGGTCTCTCTCAGCCAATCACAGCACGTTTAGCTGTCACTGGTGTCAGCTAAACGCGCTGTGATTGGCTGAGAGGCCGTGGGGGGGGGGGCTCACAATTGTCCATTAAGCTTCAGCTGGCAATGAGGAAGGGACTCCGTTCAACTTTTGAAAGCTAGAGAAAGCTGCAAACGTCCAAGTGCTCATCAGGGACTTCCTTTTTTGTTTTTCTGAGTGAAGGACGTCCATGTTAGGCACTTTAGAAGGACGTCCTTCCAGCCCCTTCCCCATGCTCCTCAGAAGGAAAACAGCAGCCGAAGAGCCCCTGCGATGCCACCCTGTGTGGGGACAGCAGAATCCGAGGCACACAAACCCTCTAAACTACCCAGATTTCCAGGGGACAAGACAAATAAGCAGCGCAGGAAGCGAGAGCATCCTCGTAGCCCCGTCTGATCGCTGCTTCCCTTGAGTGTTTTGGAGAGAGAAGGCAGAGTAGTAGCCCTTCACTTAAGCTGCAAACGTCCAAGTGCTCGTCAGGGACGTCCTTTTTTGTTTTTGTGAGTGAAGGACGTCTATGTTAGGCACTTTAGAAGGACGTCCCTGGCGAGCACTTTTTCTTTTTTTCCTTCTGATTCCCTCACAGCAGTCCCAACGAGAGGTGCAGACCTCTCGTTAGGTTTTCCACGGTAAGGGGATCGGAAAACAGTAGTGCAGCTCATTATAATAGCCTTTGGATCATTTGCATTCCGTTTTCGTTAGCTGCTACCGTGATCGGAAATTGCCCTTTTGTGCATGTCCCTGTTTACGAGCACGTTAAACTGGCTAAAACCAGTTTAAAACCCACGTTGCTGGCTCGGAAAGCTTAGTTCATCTAGCCCACAGTTCTGTAACTGGGCAGCCGCATTTACATTCTACACAGTGGGTAATTGTACAGAATACCTGCACATTTATGGGTAAGTGGCAGCAGGGACACTAAACGCGGATGTAAAAGTGCTAGAGCACGTAAATGGAAGGGCCGTTCACGTGGGTGGGGCTCCCGCTTATGCATGTTAACTTGTAGAATACTGTTGGTTACTCCCCCCCGCCCCTCCCTGTGTCTGGATTATGTGTAGTGCCAGTGCACCCAATGCCATTCTAGAATAGGTTCTTGGCACGCAGCGTCAGGATGCCCCAAAAGGTGCCCACTTACGGAATCGCCTCCTTGGTGCTTGTCTGAGACTGTGATCTCTCGCCCTGCACGTAGAAAGAGGTGGTGTGCGTGCATACATGACCATCCTGCTGGTGGCTGCACAGAAATGAATTTAAATTTTAACCTTCTGAAAAAAAGGCAAGTTTTAATTGTTCTCTCACCTTCACGTTGCCTCTGTCCTTTGCCCTCGGCATATCCTGGCAGACTTGAGCCTTGAGGCACATGACTTATTGAAGTGTACCGGAGCTATTGCTAGAAGATTTATTTATGCATACATATTTGTTATTTACCTTTCTGAATCCAAGGTGACGTAGACAATAAAACATATGATTTATTTCTTATTATAATGTTTTGTAAGTATGGAACGCTACTCTCCCACCTTATCACCAGCGTCCAGCCTTTTTCCAAAAGTCAAATAGTTCTGCTCCCTCCACTGTGCTTTGAGTCCAAAAGGAAATGTTGCCTGTGGAGCAGCCTCAGTGTCCAAAGTCTGCCTGCATTGCACCGTCAGACTGTGAACTTTGCCAAGGGTTTGTTTGAACATTCGATAGCTGACGCCAGCGTCTTTCTCTGTAATTGTTTCATTGTCATCTGCGTGTTTTAGGAATTCTTATGTTTGGTCGAGGTGACTTGTACCATTCATCTTTCTGCATAATTGCAATGGTGGCAGCAGAGCTCAGACCTAGACCTCGATGCAGAAGGAGTGAAGTGCTTTGCAATTTGTGTTCACGATGATGAAATGGGGTTGGAGAGGAATGTCACAGGTTACTTTTGGACTGCTATCACGTGACGTACATTTTTACCTATTTACTGAGCCACTCTGAATATTGTTTCATAGCCTCATTATGTAAATACTAGTAAAAAAGGCCCGTTTCTGTGAGGAATGAAACGGGCGCTAGCAAGGTTTACCTGTGGCAGCGTTGGGAGGGTGCAGGTGGGTAGTTTTGTTTTGGCGGGCGGCAGCCTCGGGGTCCCGGCGGATCAGGTGTTCGGATGGCACTCCTCCCCCTGCGTAGCTCGGTGTTTGTCGCTGTGCGTCGGGGGGGGGGAGGGTGGATTTGCTTAGGCCGCTGTTTCTCGCAGTGCCTGGGGGGGGTAGCATCGGAGGGCGGTGGAACTGGCGATTTGCTGAGTGTCATAGCCCCGCCCTCCACGTCATCACGTTGTGACGCGAGGGCGGGGCATACACTCATGGGATCTTGCAACTACAAATTTGCTTATAGAATGTTGGGGTTGTGAATTATGTGTGGATGGGGCGTGGCTGAGGGCGGGTCTATGAGTGAGAGTGAGTGGTGCTGACAGCCTAGAAGACTACAGGGCTTCAGTGTTTCCCTGCCACACAGTGAGGTTCAGAACGTTGGAGGTGAGAATTATTTATATAGATGGTGGTAATTTAAATAATGCTGAAATCCTGATTGAGCCTTCATTTCTTGTTATAGTAGGGACGATGCTTAGATTGTGAACCTCCAGTTCCTTTAGTAATCTAGAAATTGAAAATGAGCATCACTTTTAGGGAACCAGCAACCAGAGAATGTGGTAAAGGCGGTTAGCTTAGTGGGGTTTAAAAAAGGTATGGACGGCTTCCTTAAGGAAAAGTCTGTAAACCATTATTAAAATGACTTGGGGAAAATCCACTGCTTATTTCTGGGATAAGCACCATAAAATGTATTGAACATTTTTGGGATCTTGCCAGGTATTTGTGACCTGGATTGGCCACTGTTGGAAACAGGATGCTGGGCTCGATGGATCTTTGGTCTGACCCAGTGTGGCAACACTTATGTACTTATAACCCTCTGCCTCGGTCCAATATGCCAAACAATTCCACCACAGCACTATAGGATGTCCTAAATTCAATGTCGTAAAATATATCGTAGAAAACTTTTTTCTAGCTGAAGCTAATTTCCACTCTGACAAGCGAGTTCTCAAATATTTTATTTTCACATTCGGAATGGAGGACCCAGCACTGACTTTGCTGTTGTGATGTAACATTTGGAGTATCATATTTTATTTTTTTTTCTCATTGCAGGACAGGACCATGCTGGCGACAACCCGACTTCAAACTGAACATTTTCATTCCCTGACCTGAAACCTACAGACCTGGCTTATAATGGCAGACCCGGAGTCGCAAGAGCAAGACGTTAAAATGCGTGAACTTTGTCCGGAGTGTGGCCAGCCTCACCTGCTGCTTGAGAACCACATTTACAACTTTCAGGATGAGGTGGATGATGAGTTGGTGTGCCATATCTGCCTTCAGCCTTTGCTGCAGCCTGTGGACACCCCTTGCGGGCATACGTACTGCTCCAAGTGCCTGGAGAACTTCCTGCAGGAGCGGGACTTCTGTCCCATGGACCGGAAAAAACTCTGCTTTCCGCACTGCAGGAAGTCCAGCCTCTTGGTGAGGAACCTGCTGGATAAGCTAACAGTGGATTGTCCCTTCCAGCCCGAATGCCAGCACAGCATGCAGAGGTGTGAACTGGAGGCTCATCTACGCCACAGGTGCAGACTTCTTGCTTTGGTAACCTCGGGGAATGATGTGGATATGCAAAGAGTTGATATCTATGAGAAAAACGGATACATCCAGTCCTGTATCATAAGTTTTGTCTGAAAACGAAGATTTTTGAGCTAGAAATGCATAGTAGCTAGCCGTCTTTTTGTTTGAGAGATTCCAAGGTACCTGTGAGGTGACAAGCATGCATTTCTCTTGCAGGAAAGTATCTCTAATCAACAGTGTTAGGGTCTGTGTCAGGATGTGAGCAAGCAGGCTTCACAACTTTCACAGTGGCTGCATAAAAATGTATTATTATTTTGTGTAATAATTACTATCAAAGAGTTTTGAAGTAAGCCCAATATGGCAAGTTCATCTAGAGCAATATTTTCAAAACCGTTTCTTGGAACCCATTGGAAGAAAATATTCCCCTCCCCCCCCAACCCCTCCAGCATCCCCTATTGCTAAATGTTCTCTCCGTACCCTGGTGGTCTTTCAGCTTGACTAAGTGAGCAATATATGTGGGTGGGCCACATTAATTAGGGCTAAAATATTTGCATTATTTTTTAAATGTAACTGCTGGGGATGGTGCCTCTTTAAGAGCAGGCAACGACGGGGGGGTAAGTGCTTGCTCTTTCCCCTTGGAGGGGGTGATTTTCTTGTTTAGTTTAAATGGCTGATGGCAGCCTGTTTATGGTACCTGGACTGCATGTCAGTTTCCAGAAGGGGGAACGAGAGTCTTTGTGTCGTTGACAGGTGGGTTAAGTTGTGTGGGACAGGAAGGTAAGTTGGGTGCCAGTGTCTTGCAAGTATTCAGAAGTGCAGTGTATTTTGGTGGAACCAGATGGTACTGAAATTATAATTCAAAACTTCTGTTAGGGAGGTGTAGGTGATTCATTAGAGGAGATGTTGAAGCTTGCTTATAGATATGCACGCACCTGGACCGTGAGAGTCTGGCGGATACGGGGGCTGCTACTGTGCATGGGCCACATGCACCTGGAGGGAGCCAGAATGGCACAGCACCAGAGGATTAAAGGGAGGGAAAAGAGGGAAGATTGATCAGATGTACATGAGGGATGAGTGCTCTGTTTCAGGCTTGGGCTGGGTCCCATGCACGGCAAAATATCTAGGAAAAAGGAAGTGATAAGGTCTGTGTATAAGTGTCTGTGAGACCTCATTTAGAGTACTGTGTGCAATTCTGGAGTCCACACCTCCAGATAGATGTAAACAGGATGGAGTTGGTCCAGAGGATGGCTATTAGAATGGTCTTCGGTCATAGTAACATAGTAGATGACAGCAGATAAAAGACCCGTACGGTCCATCCAGTCTGCCCATCATAAAGTGTTCATCATAAAGTGTATGTACAGTGGGGGAAATAAGTATTTGATCCCTTGCTGATTTTGTAAGTTTGCCCACTGACAAAGACATGAGCAGCCCATAATTGAAGGGTAGGTTATTGGTAACAGTGAGAGATAGCACATCACAAATTAAATCCGGAAAATCACATTGTGGAAAGTATATGAATTTATTTGCATTCTGCAGAGGGAAATAAGTATTTGATCCCCCACCAACCAGTAAGAGATCTGGCCCCTACAGACCAGGTAGATGCTCCAAATCAACTCGTTACCTGCATGACAGACAGCTGTCGGCAATGGTCACCTGTATGAAAGACACCTGTCCACAGACTCAGTGAATCAGTCAGACTCTAACCTCTACAAAATGGCCAAGAGCAAGGAGCTGTCTAAGGATGTCAGGGACAAGATCATACACCTGCACAAGGCTGGAATGGGCTACAAAACCATCAGTAAGACGCTGGGCGAGAAGGAGACAACTGTTGGTGCCATAGTAAGAAAATGGAAGAAGTACAAAATGACTGTCAATCGACAAAGATCTGGGGCTCCACGCAAAATCTCACCTCGTGGGGTATCCTTGATCATGAGGAAGGTTAGAAATCAGCCTACAACTACAAGGGGGGAACTTGTCAATGATCTCAAGGCAGCTGGGACCACTGTCACCACGAAAACCATTGGTAACACATTACGACATAACGGATTGCAATCCTGCAGTGCCCGCAAGGTCCCCCTGCTCCGGATGGCACATGTGATGGCCCGTCTGAAGTTTGCCAGTGAACACCTGGATGATGCCGAGAGTGATTGGGAGAAGGTGCTGTGGTCAGATGAGACAAAAATTGAGCTCTTTGGCATGAACTCAACTCGCCGTGTTTGGAGGAAGAGAAATGCTGCCTATGACCCAAAGAACACCGTCCCCACTGTCAAGCATGGAGGTGGAAATGTTATGTTTTGGGGGTGTTTCTCTGCTAAGGGCACAGGACTACTTCACCGCATCAATGGGAGAATGGATGGGGCCATGTACCGTACAATTCTGAGTGACAACCTCCTTCCCTCCGCCAGGGCCTTAAAAATGGGTCGTGGCTGGGTCTTCCAGCACGACAATGACCCAAAACATACAGCCAAGGCAACAAAGGAGTGGCTCAGGAAGAAGCACATTAGGGTCATGGAGTGGCCTAGCCAGTCACCAGACCTTAATCCCATTGAAAACTTATGGAGGGAGCTGAAGATGCGAGTTGCCAAGTGACAGCCCAGAACTCTTAATGATTTAGAGATGATCTGCAAAGAGGAGTGGACCAAAATTCCTCCTGACATGTGTGCAAACCTCATCATCAACTACAAAAGACGTCTGACCGCTGTGCTTGCCAACAAGGGTTTTGCCACCAAGTATTAGGTCTTGTTTGCCAGAGGGATTAAATACTTATTTCCCTCTGCAGAATGCAAATAAATTCATATACTTTCCACAATGTGATTTTCCGGATTTAATTTGTGATGTGCTATCTCTCACTGTTACCAATAACCTACCCTTCAATTATGGGCTGCTCATGTCTTTGTCAGTGGGCAAACTTACAAAATCAGCAAGGGATCAAATACTTATTTCCCCCACTGTATACTTTAGAAGAAAGGCAAGAGAGGGGGAGACATGATAGAGATGTTTAAATACCTCTGTGGCAGAAATGCACAGGAGGTGATTCTCTTTCAATTGAAAGGAAGCTCTGGAACAAGGGGGCATAGGATGAAGGTAAAAGAGGACAGACTCAGGAATACTTCTTCACTGAAAGGGTGGGGACTTCGTGCAGTGGCCTCCCAGTGGAAGTGGTGGAGACGAAGACTGCTAAAACCTGTCGTTTCTTTCTCTATAATATCAGCAAAATTCGCCCTTTCCTTTCTGAGCAGACTACCAGAACCCTCATCCACACTCTTATCACCTCTCGCTTAGACTATTGCAACTTGCTTCTTACAGGTCTCCTAATTAGCCATCTCTCTCCTCTTCAATCTGTTCAAAATTCTGCTGCACGACTAATATTCCGCCAGTGTCGTTATGCTCATATTAGCCCTCTCCTCAAGTCACTTCACTGGCTTCCTATCCGTTTCCGCATACAGTTCAAACTCCTCTCATTGACCTATAAGTGCATTCACTCTGCAGCTCCTCAGTACCTCTCCACTCTCATCTCTCCCTACATTCCTCCCCGGGAACTCCGTTCACTGGGTAAATCTCTCTTATCTGCACCCTTCTCCTCCACTGCTAACTCCAGACTCCGTTCCTTTTATCTTGCTGCACCATATGCCTGGAATAGACTTCGTGAGCCGGTACGTCAAGCTCCATCTCTGGCTGTCTTCAAATCTAAGCTAAAATCCCACCTTTTTGATGCTGCTTTTAACTCCTAACCCTTATTCACTTGTTCAGAACCCTTATTTTATCATCCTCACTTTAATATTCCCTTAACTCTTGTTTGTCCTGTTTGTCTGTCCTAGACTGTAACCTCTGTGGAGCAGGGACTGTCTCTTCATGTTCAAGTGTACAGCGCTGCGTACGTCTAGTAGCGCTTTAGAAATGATAAGTAGTAGTATCTGAATTCAAGGAAGGGATAGTAGATGGCATGAATGGGCAGACTGGATAAGGCCATATGATCTTTATCTGTCTTCACACTTTTGTGTTTCCGTGAAGACGATGGGGGTCTGGTTGGTGAGGGGACAATTAGCAGTGCAAAGAGGAAGCATTGGAGCCTACTCTGTGGGTGCTGTGGGTGCTTGAGCACCCCCAATATTGAGAAAATTCCTTGTATGTGTCCAGGGAGAGGTCATTTCCATTGGGCTTAGCACCCCCAATAATTTTGAAAAGTTGGCTCCTATGAGAGGAAGGAAAATTATCCGCCAGTAAATTTCACTGTGCATCAGCTAGCTTTTTTCTAATTTGCTTCCCTAATAAGCAGCCAGTGTGTTTATAATCCCTTGGTTGCTTCCCCTTCTGCCTTTTGTTTCTAGCAAATCTGAGCCTTCCAGTGCTGTGTTGGGGAGTGGCTCCATCGTACATAATTACAATGGATTTACCTGTAACATTTCTACAGCAGCATCTTCTGAACAACCTTTGTCCCTGGTTAATGATTGCTAAGCTGCTCAGTATACAGAAAGCATAATTATGGTAGCAGGCAGTAAGACATTTGTCCCTTGTGCATTGAAATTAGGCATTTTGCTGCCTTGGAATTTTGTCAGGTGTGCATGTGGTCACTGGCTCCAGATCTTTTTCTCTCACTGCTGCTGCTATTTCAGGCTCATAGCAGAGGCCTAGCGTCAGCTGAGGACTTCTCTGGTGCTGGCCTTGTTTAGGGAAGTTAACTGTGGCCCAGAGTTGTTTTTCTGCAGATCGTATGTCACACAGGCACACGTGTCCCATGATAGCTACCTGAAGTACTACTACTACTACTTAGCATTTCTATAGCGCTGCCAGGGTTACGCAGCGCTGTACAAGTTTAAACATGGGGAAGGACAGTCCCTGCTCAAGAGAGCTTACAATCTAAAGGTAACAAACTATGTAGTCAGTGTAGGTATCATGAATGGGGAAGGTGGTTAGGCGCCAAAAGCAAGGGAGAAGAGATGGGCTTTGAGTAAGGACTTGAAAATGGGCAGGGAAGGCGCATGGCGTATGGGCTCAGGAAGTCTGTTCCAGGCATAAGGTGATGCGAGGCAGAAGGGGCGGAGTCTGGAGTTAGCGGTGGTGGAGAAGGGTACAGATAGGAGTGATTTGTCCTGGTTATAGCTACCTGAAGGAGATGATAAATTTCCCCCTTCTCACGGCAAAACACTTTTTTTCCCCATTTCACAATGGCTAGTAGGAGAGGGAGGCGAGAACTTTTTATTCAGAAATTTTTGAGATTCGTATCAAATAGTGAGTAAATGCAAAGTTAATGAAACAACAGTAGACTAACAAAAAACAAAACAGTAAAGAAATTACTCACTAACCACCTTAAGGGGAAGAAGGGAATTAGAAATATAAACAGTTTAAAAAGGAAATACTAGTCTTCCCAATAAGCAAAGCAGGGAAATGCAAGGGGTCAGTACAAGTGAACTTGTTTCCCTGTTAACTTATTAAACACAGACAAGAAAATTTAAGGAGAGATTTGTCCCAACTGCACACGGTAGAAGTGGTGGAGACAGAAACAGTATCTGGATTCAAGAGAGCTTGGGACAAGTACATAGGATCTCTAAGGGAATGATGGGGAGAGTAGATGGCATGGATGGACAGACTGGATAGGCCACATGGTCTTTATCTGCCTACATTTTTCTCGGTTTCTAATGTGATCTTAACCAAATTTTTTCCTTCCAAACTAGATGCCCTTAACTCTAGAGAAAACCTGTAACTTTTTACCACAAAAAAGAAATATGCTTTAAAAAAATGAGCTTTGAATCCAAACTGTACTTGCTGCAGAAAGAAAGATGACAAGGTGGCAATGTCAGCCTTTTTAGACAGCATACATCTATGCAGATGACGTACAGATTGCGATAACCCACAGGACATTTTAACATTCAGCCAGAAGCTGAATAAAGTTGCAGACTGGCTAGGGGACCATAGACTGGCCTCTTGGTTGCCCATAGACACATCCCACCTTTGAGTATCTCTGCCTTTCCATGATTCCATAGAACAACTGGGGGTGGTCCTTGACCAATACCTGGACTTTTGCCATCAGGAATCAAGTATAGTTCAACACTGCTTCTAGAAGTTAAGAATGATTTTCTCAGTCGGGGCCTTGTTCACTATGTCTGTGGTCCGTGTTCTTCTCCACTCGCTTGTCCTTACCCACTTGGATTATTGCAACTTGCTACTGAAAGGAATCTGTACATCAGACCCTCAGCTTGCCCAGAATCTGGCAGTTAAGTTACTTTGCAATTCTAGGAGGTTTGGCCATGTCACTTCTCTACTCCTAACACAGCACTAGCGGCCTGTCTCTCATATCAATTACGCCTTACTTTTACAAGCTCCGCTGGTTACCAGTGGTTGCAAGATCTCATTTTAAACTATGTACTATGGTTTTCAGGTCCCTATGGGTACGCCCCTTCATATTTGGTAAGGCCTTTTCCACTTTTAAAGAGACAACTATCGCGGGGGCTGGTGTTTATTAAGATTTCCTTCAGTGAGTTTGGCTTCAGTTCGGAACTCTCTTGTCCCATCAGTTCACTCTTTTATTTATTTATAATTTGCAATAATTATCAAGACACACAATCTTTTAAGATATAACAGCCATTAATCCAGATGAATAACACAGAAAATCATTACAAAGAAATATATCATTTGGTGTCATTTTTAGTCCACATGATAGGATCCAAGATTTTGATAACCAAAGGGAATTGGCATAAAAAAGGAAATAATATCTAATTACATTTAAGGCTTTACTCATTAACTATAATCCCTCTAAGGTGTATGGACTTGTCCAGTTCCCTTCCAGGCTTTAAGAAAATCACTCAATTGTTTATCATCATAAAATACATACTTCTGATCTTTAAATATTACTAAGCATTTACATGGGAAACGTAATTGAAAACGGGCTTGTAAAGAAAGCACTTCTGTCTTCATTTCTAGAAATTTCTTTCTCCGTTGTTGTGTCCACTTAGATATATCAGGGAAAATCGAGATTTTTCCACCAAGAAAATCTATGTTAACTTTCTGAAAATAGGTTTTCAACAAGGCTTCCTTATCCTGCAGAAATACAAATCAGTTCACTCTTTAACAGATTATTTAACATTTTGTAAGCAAATTAATACAGCTTTATTTAGGAAAAATGTGGGTTGATCTATAACATGAGATGCTGGGTTTTATAATTCCTGGATGAACTATTCTGGTTATTGTGATCTGCATAGAACTGCAGAGGCTTTTGCGGAATACAAATTTGACATGTAATGTAACAGAATCATGTGTAAGATCTTGGTTCTCTCTCACAAAGTCTATCTCTCTGTCACTCAATTATACCTCTACCAACTTCTCATTCCTTACCTATTCTATTCGAGTCTTGTATACTGTCCGTTATTCCACAAAAGGGTTAACAGGCAAGGAGACTCTCGTAATCAGAGGAATTTCCACATAGATAGAACATAGTTACAAAGATAGCCATTTTAGACAGAATAACCCATTATTTACTTAAAAAAAAGTTTTTAAAACCTTTCTAAAAGATATGTATGATGATAAATCTTTCAGTGACATAGGCAGTTCATTCCAAATTCACGCTTCATTAAAAGGGAAAGAACCTCTAGGAACTGACTTTAATCTAACATATTTTAAGACAGGATAGCCCAGCTGCAATGTACGAAGAAAACGCCATCCTTTTTCCTAAAGAAGGAATCTCAAGTAGGTCTTTACGGCCGTCGGAATTTGAACCATAAATCGATTTGTAAACCAGACAAGCTATTTTAAACTTATTACACTGATGTATTAACATCCAGTGAAGATCGTTAATGAAGGACAAAGCTCTATCAAAATAACCAAACCCGTAAATCAGCCTGGCAGCAATGTTCTGCAACAACTGCAGCCGACTTAGATGTACTGGAAACTCAACAGTGTATAAGGAGTTACAATAATCCAGTTGTGGAAGTAAAACCGCCTGGGCTAAGGTCCTAAAATCTTCAAATTGTAGAGAGGATCTAATAGCTCGGAGTTGTCTAAGCCTAAAAAAGATTCTCTTACTCAGAACACTAATCTGCTTATCAAAGGATAATTTGGAATCTGAGACCAAGGATAAGGATCCAACAGGAATATTATCTATATCACCAAACCACAATATCTTAGTCTTCTGTTTATTTAGTTTCAGAAGTTGATCCACTGCCCACTTAACTATAGAGGATAGAGTGTCCTCAAGCTTTTCTAATACTGGATACAAAAGGAAGATGATATCCGCTTAAGACAGAACAGTAATCCCAATCTCTGAAAAGGTTTTACCAAGAGAACTAAGATAGATATTAAGTAGTGATGGTGACAGTGGTGAGCCCTGAGGGACACCACAGCCTGGGTTCCAACTAGATGACCTGCCTTTAAGACCTTTCACACTCTATTGTTCAACTATTGTTCAAACCATCTTATTACGTTATCTGACAGACCCAGTTCAGCCAATTTCTAGAGGAGCACAGAATGGTTAATAGCATCAAAAGCTGCCATTATGTCAAATTGCAGTAAGACGGTTTGTTGTCCTCTGTGGAGAAAATACCTTATCTTTGAAACCAAAACAATCAGTAGTGTTTTCGTCAGGGGCATAGCCAGACTTCGGTGGGAGGGGGTCTAGGGCCCGAACTGAAGGAGCACATTTTAGGCCCCCCCCCCCCCCCGGCACCGCTGACCTCCCCCCCCCGGCCATTGCCAACCCCGCCACCACCAACAACTTTGACCCCCCCCCCTTGCCGATGACCCTCTTGACCCGCCACCGCCGTCGCCTACCTTTGCTGGCGGGGGACCCCAACCCCCGCCAGCTGAGGTCCTCTTCCTCCCGCGCAAGGCTTCGTTCAGTTTCTGAGTCTGACATCCTGCACGTTGTACAGCAAAGGTTGATGGCGGGTTGGCAGTGGGAGGGGGGTCGAGAGGGTCGTCGGCAGGGGGGACCAGGGCCAAATCTACGGGGGCCCAGGCCCCCGTGGCCCCATGTAGCTACGCCCCTGGTTTCTGTGCTCTGATAGGGGTCGAAAACCATGCTGAGATTAATGTAGCACATGAGTTTCTATAAAATTTTGAAGCTGATTATTAACTGCAAACTCCAGGAGTTTAGCCATCCTTACCTTCCAGATCATTGTGCTCATCCCAGCAAAATCACCTTGTTGTCTCCTCCTTTCATGTTTTTGCTCTTACCGCTGTAAGGGCCCGGACAGTCAGTGTGACTGAACACTCCTTGACAAAGTTTGAGATGGACCTCAAGATTTGCAAGCCGTGGCGCCTTCCTTTTGTCAGCCTCGTGGGGGGGGGGGGGGGGGGGGGAGGGAATTGGGGATTCTCAGCATCATTATGTCTGCTTACTTTTGTGTCTCCTCCTTTTGCTATCATTATGTGAATTCCTTTCCTGATTTTTCTTCTTTTTCCAATTATTTATGAAATACTGTAAACTTCTCGGGTTGCTAATTGAGCGCTATATCAAACGCTAATTAAACGTGGAAACTAGAATCTTTCCAGGACATCAATTGCAAACTATTAACTGTTATTACATTCAATACTTCTTTGCCCCTCGTTTTCAGCAAGGATACCTTACGCAGGTAGTAGATTTGCAACTTCTGTGTTGGCCCCATTCTCCTCCCCCTCCCCCCTTGGCTTTGGGTTTTGTTTTTTTTGTTTGTTTTTTTTCAAATTCTATCTAAAATACTTCCTGAGATGCTGTACTGGAGATGATAGGACCACTGGGAAATTGAGAAACCTTAGATTACTGGATTTAATCATTCTCTGTTACTTCAGTCTCATAAATGATTGCCCAGCTCTTTAATATATGCAGTACCTGCAGCTTGCAAGGAAGGTATCTGTGTGTGTGTAACATAACCAAATGAGCTTCCCTCTTCCATCTTATTTTCCTGATCCTCTGATTTGATTACTGTCTCTTTGGATAAGTCACAGAGTTGGGAAATTGAACTGCAAAGCATAATTTCAGTCCTTGACCACTAACCATATATCGTCAAGAGAAACATGCATCTGCAAAGGGTTTACTTGCCTGGTCATTTCTCACCCCAGAGTGTAGTGACTTTTCCCACATCCGAGTCAAACGTTTAAATTACAATATAGAGACCAAAATCTACGGAGTCAACATTCAAAGTGAATTAAACAGCCATGAAGAGACTTGCCATGAAATGGATTGTGTGGGGCTACCCAGGGATATTCAGAGAGTGATGCTGAATATCACCTCTAACCGCCCATGCTGAAACCGGCTGGTTTGTGGGTGGTCTAGGGGTGGGGCACAGGCTTAGCCAGTTAGCAGCCATTTTCAGTCCACTAACCAGCGGAACAACCGTATAAAGTTAGGATAGAAAAATGGCTGCCTTAAGACATCTCAGATTTATTTTCTGCCATTCAAAAAAATGCAGTCCTTAGGACCTCCACTCTTTGCTCTGGATTAATTGCTGAAGCTCAGTGAAACCCCCTATTCCACTTGGTCTATGAGGTATGTCCAGAAGAGGGGATGAACTTGAAAATGTTGGTCTGGAGCACCTCTTGACATTCGGAGCCATCTCAGCCCCTCTAGTCTTTGTCTTTCCTTTTCCCCAACTCTCAGGAAATCTTCAATAGGGAGAGCTCAATGTTTTCAGTACCTTTTGAAGTGGTTGCAAAGGGGAGCTCCCCCCCCCCCCCCCCCCGATCATGCCCCTTCTTCCTTTTAATCACACCCGTAGCATTGTCAGGTGACATTAGCAGGTGGGCAGTTTTCTCCTCACTCAAAACTGGCGTGCAGTCACAGTTCCCCTGTCTCTCTTGTAGCTGGCAGATTATAATGAAAACATTAAAAGTCAGGAGAGGGTAAAGAGAAGTCAGCACACTTCTTCCATTTTCTAGAGGGCTTTCTCCCATTTTCTGACTGGTAAAACTTACCGAACCTTAGCACTTCCTTTCTCTTAAGACACGGTCCCTTTGAACGTCTGCCAGAATCCAGGTAAAATCCCTGTCGAGGCCCTATTGAAGTTGTTTTAAATTTTCTGTTCGTTTGCATATTTATTTATTCATTCGGATTTATTTACCGCCTTTTTGAAAGAATGCACTCAAGGCGGTGTAAGAAAGAATAAATCAAACATAAGCGATATATAATTATAAGGCTTGTGTAACATATGTGGGTGGGCCACGTTCACTTGGAAGTGCTTGCCATCTCTTTGCTACAAACATGTCGGTGTGTTCAACTACAGCAAAATGAGCCAAATGTACGTTAGTCAGATGTGACTGTATTTCCAGCAGAAAGCAGTCAAAAACCAGTGTGACTGAACTAGGATTGCAAAATGCTTTGAAGGCGTGGTTGCAGGTGTCTAATAAAGAAGATCCCGTGGGCTGTGAATCCTGTGAGCAAAAGCCACTTTCTCTCTGTCATCAGCTGCCTCATTCAGAGCAAAGGGAAGGCCGGCTTCTGGCTGCCAAACTCCCTGAGCAACCAGTTTTCTCTGTTGGTGAAATTTGCCTAGTGCCTGAGAATGAAATCAAATGAACTTCAGGCCTGGATTAGAGTTATAGCTGAGTTACCAATAACAAGGACGTGGATTAGTGTCAGTCACACGGGCTTACCTCCTGAGCCAGGGCTGTCTGGTGTGCTGGAGGGCTTACAGAATTCATTTTTTGCTGGAAAGCTGCCACTGTTTGTGTAAGTGTGCCGGTGTTACCTGCTGCCTGATCTCCAGATCCTTGAAAACCACCCTGTCCTTGAGCCTCAGGGAGCCAAACTGCTCTCTCTGTTTTTTCTTATTTGACACATGGTTACAATCACATCACGAAAGAACCTGATGCCTGTGCAATCTAAATTTTGCCTCTGCCCCTTTACCCAAGCGCATGGTGTGACTGCGGCTCCTTCCCCGAGGCTTTGTGAAAGTTGCCTTTGAAGTGTTCCCAGTCCCTTCTGGCACGGTGAGCACAAGCTGAGTCCAGAACCAAATCTGCATTTCTGGTATATTTAATTTATGAGTATTTTACATTGTATGGCTGGTCCTCCTGCTCAATCACTCCAGCCAATATGACTGTTAAATTTAAAAAAAAAAGGGGGGGGTGCAATGCCATTGTGATCCCTATTATACACTAAAATAACGTGACAAAGTAGATACTTGGAGAAGACCATTTATAGAAACTGTGGTATGACTGTAATTCAATTTAATTTGGCATTTATAATCTGCTTTATTTATTTTATTTTATTTTTGTTACATTTGTACCCTGCGCTTTCCCACTCATGGCAGGCTCAATGCGGCTTACATGGGGCAATGGAGGGTTAAGTGACTTGCCCAGAGTCACAAGGAGCTGCCTGTGCCTGAAGTGGGAATCGAACACAGTTCCCCAGGACCATAGTCCACCACCCTAACCACTAGGCCACTCCTCCACTGTTGCTACTATTTGAGATTCTACATGGAATGTTGCTATTCCACTAGCAACATTCCATGTAGAAGTTGGCCCTTGCAGATCACCAATGTGGCCGCGCAGGCTTCTGCTTCTGTGAGTCTGACGTCCTGCATGTACGTGCAGGACGTCAGACTCACAGAAACAGAAGCCTGCGCAGCCTTCTACATGGAATGTTGCTAGTGGAATAGCAACATTCCATGTAGAATCTCCAATAGTAGCAACATTCCATGTAGAATCTCCAATAGTAGCAACAGAATCTCAATAGTAGCAACATTCCATGTAGAATCTCCAATAGTAGCAACATTCCATGTAGAATCTCCAATAGTATCTATTTTATTTTTGTTACATTTTTTTACCCCGTGCTTTCCCACTCATGGCAGGCTCAGTGCGGCTTACATGGGGCAATGGAGGGTTAAGTGACTTGCCCAGAGTCACAAGGAGCTGCCTGTGCCTGAAGTGGGAATCGAACTCGGTTCCTCAGTACATGTGGTTTTTGTATTCTATTAAAGCATTAAAAATGTACAAAAGACAAGTCCTAGGAATAAAACCTAAAGGGGGTAAGAGATGACACACAAGTTGGTCATCTGCTGAAGGATCTAGTTAATCCTTAAGTTTTTGTTGTTGTTTTAAAGCAAAAGTATATATATATATTTTTTTCTAAACCTTTGTGCTAGGATATACTCGGGAGTGTTCTGCGGGAGTGAGCTAATGCCTATTAAGTCCCATCAAAGACCCTTTACATATTGACCACAGATGAGAGTCCAGTAGGGAATCACAGAGGAGAGGGACCTATGTGATGCTGAGAGGTCATTCACTACAGCATCTCTGCATACGTACGACCACCTTAACTTCCGTAAACTATTAAAGACTAATATGGTCGAGAAGGCATAACCCACTGATCCAACCTAAATGACTGATCTCGGCAACACAACAAAGCAAAGCAAGTAACGGCCAGAACACATCCAGTCCGTTGACTGTCCCATATGAACTTCTTATTACCACAAATCACTCTGTATTTGTTCACACTGGAGCCTGCGAAGGCCTCTCCGGTACTATGTAAGCCACATTGAACCTCCAAATAGGTGGGAAAATGTGGGATACAAATGTGACAGATAATAAGAAGAAGAAAAGTACCATAATCTATGTTTATTTCAACTAACTTGAAACACATGGTTAGATTAGTGCAAGTGACATCTTGTAGACTAGGCCTTGACAAATTTTCTTTAGATTTAGGAGACAGTGGCTAAGATTTCCTTTCCCCCTGCCCCCCCCCCCCCCCCCCACACCATTTCCACTGAAGTGAAGGGGGGGAGGGAGAAATCTCTTCTGAGATTTACCCTGAGACATATTTTCAAAGCACTTAGCCTTCCAAAGTGCCATAGGTTTCTATGGAACTTTGGAAGGCTAAGTGCTTTGAAAATATGTCTCCATAGCTCCTTTAGGGCCTGATTTTACTAAGGTTCATCTAACAATCTGTGTCCAAGGAAAAAGAAAGCTTAGTAAATTAGTCCTTTCTATAGCATCCTCACCAAACCACTCCAGAACCTGTGGGTTGTGCCATTTGACCATCTAAGGGCACCATGTAGCCTTAGATGTTCAGTATTTCTCTGTTTCCAGCAGATGATGATGGGAGGGAGAACTGTGCAGCTCATGGACTGGTTACTGAAGCAGCTCATGACCCAGTTGGAGAACTGGGTGTCAGTTGAGCAGAGGGATACCTCTTTTTTTTTTTAATTTGTACCCCGCGCTTTCCCACTCATGGCAGGCTCAATGCGGCTTACATGGGGCAATGGAGGGTTAAGTGACTTGCCCAGAGTCACAAGGAGCTGCCTGTGCCTGAAGTGGGAATGGAATTCAGTTCCCCAGGACCTAAGTCCACCACCCTAACCACTAGGCCACTCCTCCATGCAACATTCCATGTAGAAGTCGGCCCTTGCAGATCACCAATGTGGCCGCGCAGGCTTCTGCTTCTGTGAGTCTGACGTCCTGCACGTACGTGCAGGATGTCAGACTCACAGAAACAGAAGCCTGCGCAGCCTTCTACATGGAATGTTGCTAGTGGAATAGCAACATTCCATGTAGAATCTCCAATAGTAGCAACATTCCATGTAGAATCTCCAATAGTATCTATTTTATTTTTGTTACATTTGTACCCTGCGCTTTCCCACTCATGGCAGGCTCAATGCAGCTTACATGGGGCAATGGAGGGTTAAGTGACTTGCCCAGAGTCACAACGAGCTGCCTGTGCCTGAAGTGGGAATCAAACTCAGTTCCTCAGGACCAAAGTCCACCACCCTAACCACTAGGCCACTCCTCCACTGTTGCTACTATTTGAGATTCTACATGGAATGTTGCTATTCCACTAGCAACATTCCATGTAGAAGTCGGCCCTTGCAGATCACCAATGTGGCCGCGCAGGCTTCTGCTTCTGTGAGTCTGACGTCCTGCACGTGCAGGACGTCAGACTCACAGAAACAGAAGCCTGCGCAGCCTTCTACATGGAATGTTGCTAGTGGAATAGCAACATTCCATGTAGAATCTCCAATAGTAGCAACATTCCATGTAGAATCTCGAATAGTATCTATTTTATTTTTGTTACATTTGTACCCTGCGCTTTCCCACTCATGGCAGGCTCAATGCGGCTTACATGGGGCAATGGAGGGTTAAGTGACTTGCCCAGAGTCACAAGGAGCTGCCTGTGCCTGAAGTGGGAATCGAACGCAGTTCCTCAGGACCAAAGTCCACCACCCTAACCACTAGGCCACTCCTCCAAGGGCTGCCCCTCCCATCTGTGTGTGTGTGTGTATATATATATATATATATATATATATATATATATATATATATATATATATATATATATATATATATATATATATATAAATTTAACTTGATCTTGAGCAAGGATGATAGTGGTAAAGTCCTAATTCTTCTCTCCCACCTCCATCCCCTTTGCTTCCCTTGTTCACTGTTGGCTTTCTTCTTCTCCTGAAAAGGGTTTAAATAATTAGATAGTAAGTTGCTTTCTTACCTCAAGACATCAAAAGAACGCCACCAGCACTTGTTCCTGGCTACCCTTAACAGAAACAGGTGAGAGTATGCACCCATACTGCATGGAAAGGTGATTTCCTTTCTTCTGCTAGTCCCAAAGGAGCATGGGATAAAGGCTGAGCATTCAGGCCGGCAATAGCACTGGTCACTTCCTTCAAATCAACCAGCACCCCCGCCCCCCCTAAGCTCCACGCTGGCGAGCACTCACAATCCAGACAACCAGCCCCCCTCCCCCCCCCCACCTACTATCTTAATCCCAGCAAGGCAGCCTTCCTCCCTCTTCCACCCTTCCAACCCTCAGAGCTACGTTCCATACCTGAAAGTTGTGGCAACCGCTCTTACAAGACTTGAGATCTTGCACAGCTCAGACTTTCACGGTGCAGGTAGGAAGAAGTTCTTGCTCCAGGGGCAGCAGCAACCGCAACAAAAATAAAAAAAGGAGCTTGGGAAGAAAAAGCCCCAGAAATCCCAGGCGCCAGAGTCAAGTTTCTAGTCACTATGATGACCTGTGCCTGGGATTAGTCGAGCCCTGTTATAGACTAATCAGTTTCTTGAGGCATGAGCTCGCATTCATTTTGGCAGGTGAACCCGGTGCTTGCCCTCCATTTCATTGCTTCTGGATTAGGCTAGCTTTCGAAACATACCTTTTATTGGATCCCTGAGCAGAAAAATGGAATTTTGATTTAGGAAGATCACAAATGTAATGAGAATTCATTGTCCATAATCTGTAAAACACATGAATGATACAGCAGGCAGTTTCAGGCACTTTGTACTTAATACACGAGCTTTTACCTCCAGCTCTGAACAAGACAAATTCTGAACACAAATGACATTTCCTGGAGTAAAATCACCACTTGGTTATGGCACAGAAACATTATTCTTGTGTGATGGATCCAAATGGAACAAGAGAACGTGAAATAGAAAATGTGGCATTTTTTGTTTCATGTAAGGTAGTGATAACACTTTAAATAATTTACCAAAGCACAGTGTTTGAGATACACTGGGAGATGTAGAGGGGCATTTTCGATATGACGTCCAAGTCTGACTATGGATGTTTTGCAAGAAATGTCCAAAATCTGAATAGGCAAGAAGGTAATTTTCAAAAAAGAAAAGCGTCTTATCTTTTGTTTTCGAAAATACAAGGTTTTCTGATTTGGATGTTTTGTTTTTTGGTCCATTTTCGGGAAAAAACCACCAAAAACCATCCAAGTGAAAACGCACAAAATCAAGCCATTGGGATGTAGGATGAGCCAACAGTTTTAGTAGACTGGTCCCCCCGACATCCCAGGAAAGCAATAAGGCACCCTAGGGGGCACTGCAGTGGAATTCATAACAGCTCCCAGGTACACATCTCACCATTGCTCCCTTACCTTGTCTGTTGAACCACCCAAAACCCGCTATCCCCAACTGTACACCACTATCATAGCCCTTATGGGTGAAGGGGGCACCTATATGTGGGTACAGTGGGTTTCTGGTGAGTTTTGGAGGGCTCACAGTCTGCAGTGCACATCACCCAACATCACCCAACACTAGACTACTCCAGGGACCTGCATGCTGTTCTAATGGATCTGTGTATAACATCTGAGCGTGGCACAGAGGCTGGCAAGTAATGTTCTTAATGACAAATTTTGGGGGTGAGAGGGGGTTAGTGACCAGGGGGATTATGGGGACTTGGGGAAAATCCACTATTTCTGGGATAAGCAGTATAGAATGTTTTGTACTTTTTGGGGATCTTACCAGGTATTTGTGACCTGGATTGGCCACTGTTGGAAACAGGATGCTGTGCTTGATGGACCTTTGGTCTTGGCGATACTTATGTACTTATCCCTGATTCCGTCCAGTGGTCTTCTGGTTTGTTAGGGCACCATTTTGTGCCCTACTCGTTATAAAAACAGGTCTAGCTCAAAACTAAGTTTTAGTCCTGGATGATTTTGTTTTGTTCCTTTATGGCTGAAAAACATCTAAGTCTTAGGAACGCCCAAGTCCTGGCCTGAACACGCCTCCTTGAGATTTGGACGCGCTTCTGACAGACTTCATAGAAAACCATCTAAAAATAGGTTTCGAAAAAACCTATTAAATGCTGCTTTAGGCCACTTTTTAGATGTTTTTCTTTTTTGAAAATAAGCCCTTTTCTTTCTTTCCTATTTTTGAGTTGTAGTTCACTCTTTTTACTCGTGTTGCGATTTTCTTTCCGTTGTAAACTGTCTGAAAGGCAATATGTCAAATAAATATGAAACTTGAGGAGACGGAGGACCCTTCGTTCTTGTAATTTGACACAACTCACGTTTTGCAGCATCAGGTGGACTCGTGCTGACTTTTATCATCCTGTGGTAGCCCGAGTCAGCAGTTGCTATAATTATGCTCCACTGCCACTACTTGTTCACTATCTTTTACCCTTTTGGTTTTTTTTTTTCCTCTCCTGTTTTTGGCATTAGATGTCCTGGCTTTAAGAAGCACAGAACTGAGCTGGAAAGGAGAAAGACTCATCACTACAGAGAAGAGAGATGGAGCATTCCCAGGGTGGAAGTTAATGGGCCCGCTGACTCCAGCCTCACACTCAAGATCTCTGCGCTAGTGGCAGACAGCTCGCTAGCCGCAGTAGTGGCTCTGGGCACACCAGAGCCAGGGCTCGTTAATCCTGCCTTTGATGAGGGTGATGATGGTAAGATCTTTTTTTTTTTGTTACATTTGTACCCCGCGCTTTCCCACTCATGGCAGGCTCAATGAGGCAGGCAATGGAGGGTTAAGTGACTTGCCCAGAGTCACAAGGAGCTGCCTGTGCCGGGAACTGAACTCAGTTCCTCAGGACCAAAGTCCACCACCCTAACCACTAGGCCACTCCTCCACCTCCTTGTGCATATCATGTGACCTTACATTTCTGTCATAACTTAATGCTCTTAGCGGAAAGTAAGGTTAGTCCATGGGTAAACTCCTATTTTAGAAGGAGGGCTTTCAAACTTGTCCTGGGGACCCCACAGCCAGTTGGGTTTTCAGGATATCCACAATGAATATGCATGAAAACAATCTGTATATACTGAGTTTCCAGTGGAGGAGTTGCCTAACGGTTAGAGGTGTTGGCTGAGAACCAGGGAAGCCAGGGTTCAAATCCCACTGTGGCTGCTTGTGATCTTGAGCAAGTCACTTAACGCTGTGTAGCCTCAGGTACAAATTTAAATCGTAAGCCCAAAAGGAATAGGAAAATACGTACTGTACCTGAATGTAACTCATTTTGAGCCACTGAGAAAGGTGTGAACTAATTCAACTTTCATGTACTGGGAAGGGAAAGGGAATTGGATCTCTCATTGTCGATATTCTGAAAACCCAACTGGCTGGAGGGGTTTCCAGGATGACTTTGGGAGGCCTGTATTTAAGCATCTTTGACTAATTCTGATTTGTCAACCAGTACAAATATATCACAAGGACTCCTGTTATCCTCAGGTGTAGTGCGGTTGTCAGGACTATGCACTACAAACCCTTTTCTGTAAACTAAGTTACATTTATGAATGATATCTATATATATAAAAGGCAAGACCAACGTACTATGAAGCCTCCAGCAGGAAGTGTGAAGCGCCAGAGATATCCGGTTTCCCCATGAGTGAAGGAAAACAGCACAGCACGAAATCCCTCTCTCTGTAACAGT
The DNA here is from genome assembly GCF_901765095.1 of Microcaecilia unicolor. Taxonomy (NCBI): domain Eukaryota; kingdom Metazoa; phylum Chordata; class Amphibia; order Gymnophiona; family Siphonopidae; genus Microcaecilia; species Microcaecilia unicolor. The sequence continues at coordinate 13,190,967 of NC_044037.1, read as the reverse complement.
GAAGGACTCAGAGGGGGAGGGGAGAGAGATGCCCTCACTCTCTCTGTAACACAAACACAGAACAGCAGGAAACTTAACACTGAAGGACTGGACTCCAAGGGGGGAGGGGGAGGGAGAGAGGGCAGAGGGCAGGGACACACACTCCCACATGCACACTCTGAAGAAAACCTTGCTAGCCCCTGTTTCATTTGCATCAGAAACGGGGCTTTTTTACTAGTATCAAATAAAGCCTAATTTCAAATTAGGCAGAGTAAGCTGTGCTGTAATGAAAGGGATGCCATCTCTTCCATCCCCACGAGGATCTGTTAAGTCATGAGTGGGAAACGCAGTCACGGGGGGGGGGGGGCCAACAGCCTACTCAGATTTTCTGGGTTGCAACAATAAATATTCATGAGATTTTAGATTGTGAGACCACTAGGGACAGAGAAAAGTACCTGTATTTAATATGCAAAACACTTTGGTTGTACCACAGAAAGGCGATATATCAAATGCTTTAACCTTACCTTAGCCTTATAAGTTTGGCCAAATGAAGACATTGGCCCATTGATTGCAACCGTTCCATCCATTGTGCTTATTTATTTTTCTTTTACCTGGGGCCATATAATTAAAACTCCAGCACATTCTTTGTTGCTGTTTAAGACCACCTTAATTTCATGTTGCAAGAAGGCCTATTCCCATGGGATAAAGGAAACATCCTACTAACACCCATCCCAAAAGACACCAAGAAAAAAGCAGACAAAATCACAAATTACAGGCCAATTGTATCTATACCTCTAACAACCAAGACAATGGAAGGCATAGTGGCCAAACAACTAACAGAATACCTCACCAAATTCACCATACTGCACGAATCTCAATCTGGCTTCAGACCCCACCATAGTACAGAAACAGTACAAGTTACACTCCTTTCAAGCAGGAAATAGAAATGGGCAAAAACATCCTCCTTCTCCAATACAGGAAAAGTACTTACTTGGGTCAAGGGATTTCTGACCTCCAGGACCTACCAAGAAAAATCAAACTCGGATATGTCTCCACCTTGGAAAGTGGAATGTGGGGTGCCACGGGGATCACCACTCTCACCCAAACTAGTCAACCTAATGATGACCCCACTAGCCAGATCCCTATCCAAACAAGGCCTTAACCCATTTCTATATTCAGATGACATCTCAATCTATATACCCTTCAAAAAGAATCCATCGGAAATCACCAATGAAATCATAAACAGTACAACCATCATGGAATCTTGGGCATCAGCATTTAAGTTAAAACTCAACAGAGAAAAAACACAATTGTCTCGTTCTCTCTTCCCCAACACAACACTAAACGCACCACTACCATCAATGCCTCGGGCTTATCTCTCCCAGTCTCGGACAACCTGAAAATCGTAGGCATTACCATAGACCGCAACCTGTCATTCGAACACCAAGTCAAAGCCACGACAAAGAAAATGTTCTACACAATGGAAACTCAAACGCATGAAATCTTACTTCCCTAGGAACATATTCTGCAACATGATCCAAACAATGGTGCTAGCTCACGTAGACTACTGCAGTGGAATCTACGCAGGTTGCAAAGTTCAGATCATAAGAAAACTACAGATGACACAAAACACAGCAACCAGACTTATGTACGGAAAAACACGATTCGAAAGTGCGAAACCCCTCCTACAAAGTCTATACAGGCTACCAATTAATGCATGCATAGCCTTCAAGATATGCTGTACGCACACAGAATTATCTATGGACTTGCACCGGGCTACATGACCGAACTAATTGATCTACCAATAAGAAACATGATGAAAGCAACGAGATCATACCTAACCCTCCACTACCCCAGATGCAAGGGCCTGAAATACAAACCATCATACGCCTTCAGTTTCTCCTTTATAGGCACCCAACTCTGCAACTCATTGCCAAAAGACCTGAAACTCACGAACAACTACCTGAACTTCTGAAAAAAAAACCTAAAGACCCACCTTTTCATGAAATTCTTCCCCTCAGCATCAGCCTAATTTTTGAGACCACTGAAACCTACCCGAAATACCACATAAATGGACAATTTTGCCAATTCAGCCCATTCCACCCCATACATATTGTAAACGCAGACTATGCAATCGCTGATCATTTGTACTAAGTGCTATGCGTCAAACTAATCTGAAATCGGTAACTGTCTCTCTTGAAACATGTAAGCCACATTGAACCTATCAATGGGTGAGAAATGTGGGATACAAATGCAATAAATAAGTCATCTTGTGAAAATATATACTGTATTTTCAGGAAAATAACGCGTGTTATACACCTCTTTTTTACAAAGCACAAGACAGCTGTGCAGTATCTCTGTGTGCGCACTATACATGCTTTTTTTTTTTCAAATTTCAAACAAATGAAATAGAAAGGCGTAGCTTGTAATTTGTGATCAGTTTATTTAATAAATCTTTAAATTGAATAAGGGTTGATTGAATATAGGCCTGGGTATTTCAGTTCAGTTTTTATAAAGTCTCTTCAGAAGAAATCATGTGAAGTCATCTGGAAGAGACCATTTTCCAGTCCAAGCATCATCAGTCATCCTCATCCGACTCCTCGAACTCTTCAAAGTCCATTCCCTCACCGCTATCGTCATTGAAATATCTAAGAACCGCCTATAGATGTTCTTCTGTAATTTCTGAAGTGATATTATCATCACTGCTATTGCTATCTTCACTTTTGCCATCGACATCTGTCTCGCTTTGTGCTCGTACATAGTCCCAGCCTTTCTCAACCCATTGTGGATGGTTTCTGGAGTTATTTTCCCACAGGAAGAAGCCACCCACTTGCAGACTTCCAAAAACGTTGCCTGCTTCAGCCGCCTTGTTGGTGTAAATTCAAGAATCCAAGACCGCATCCATTCATCCCACTCTCTTCTTACGAAGGTCTTGAATGGATGGATGGTTAACCGCTATATCTAGCGACTGTAGCTTGCAGGTAAGACCAGCAGGAATAACAGCTATGTGGGCACCGATGGAGTTTATCATTTTGAACGTTTTTTTTTTTTCCTTTGTGTGCAGCCATGGCATCGAAAATTAGTAAGGACTTCTTTGAATAGAATCCCTGTTGCTTGGCTTTGTACTTTTATAAAGTCATAGTCCATCCATCCCTTCTTATTGCAGTGGACAACCACGCCGGTGTGCATTTTTTTGCAGGGCATGGTAACTCTTTTGAAAACTACCATCGGCTTTAATTTCACTCTAGTCGCAGTGGATCTGAGGACAACAGTCAAGTAAGCCCTCTCATGTCCTGTGGTTGCAATGGCTACAACTTTCGTACCTGAAGCAGCCATTGTTCTGATAACGTCCATTGCAGAGATACTGAGTTCAGAGATTTATTTGGAGACAAATTCATGGAAGTTGATCAACTTTCGCTCCCGGTCATCTGGAAGTTGCTAGCCTATGGTGGTTCTCATTTTCACTGAAAGTCCAGTTTCTTTTTATGAATCTTAAAATCCAGCTGAAACCCGCTTTGAAATCCAGGAAGCCTCTTTCATTTGCCAGAAACTTCATTTTAATCTGACTTGCGATGGTAAGAAGAGCCTGATTTTGTTCTCTTCGAGAAAAGTCCCACTCTCTTCAAGTCATTCTCCAATTGAGGCCATTTTGGTTTCTGTCCACGAAGTGAATGTTTTCGGGGATTCATGTTCTCGGGTGCTTTTTCTCCTTTCTCCATGTGTGAAATGACGACTCTCCAATCTCAAACTCTCTCTCTGCTGCTGTCTTCCTTCTGCTCTCGCAGTGACTTTCAGTTTGAAGTCAGCGGTGTAGGACTTGTTTCATTCCTGGCATGATCGTATAGGCCAGTTCAAATCTATGTAGAGTGAATAAGAAGGGTTTAACCTGGCATGGTAATGGTAAATTGGATTTCTATCCCGCTATTACCTCACAGTTCTAAGCGGGTTACAGCTATTTAAGAAGCCAGTTTCATTTAACTGGGAAGAAGGGGCATAATAATAAATTTAATAATTAAGAATAAATAGTAGATCGGTAGTTAGCGTGGGATACATATTTCTGAAACAGAAGTGTTTTCAAATTTTCCTAAAAAGAATATAGGACTGAGAAGATTTAAATATAGGTGAAATCGTAGTCCATAATCTTGCTGCTTGGTCACATTATACTAGTGTTATTTTGCATTACTACTGACTTCGTGCATGTTATATGAGGGGTGTAGCCAGACTTCGGTGGGAGAGGGGGGGTTCAGAGCCCGAGGTGAAGGGGTACATTTTAGCCCCCCCCCCCGCCATTGCTGACCCCACTGCCACCACCAACTTTGCCCCCCCCCCCCCCCCAGCCGACAACCCTCTCAACCCTCCCTTCCCGCCGCCAACCTGCCATCGCCTGCCTTTGCTGGTGGGGAACCTCAACCCCCCCCAGCCGAGGTCCTCTTCTTCTCACAAAAGGCTTCCTTCTGTTTCTGACGGTCGTAGGCAGGTGCCAGGACTTTCAAGTGACAAGCTGTGGACTTTCTCAGTAAATCTATTTCATCAGGCCCTTTTGTCAGGAGTCTATTTTGTCAGGGACTTTTATGTCGGGAACCTTTTTTGTCTGGTTTCTTTTGACAGGGTGCCCAATTCAGACTCTGCTTCTTCCTTTTTTCCCCTTGCTGCTGCCACCGGCCTCACTTAGCTTATCAACTTCAATGGGTAACACATTGCACCTGGTGTTCACTTCACCTGCTGTATCTCTCCTTCACTCCTCTCTCACCTCCCTTCCCTGATCTTTTCCTCTGCTTCTCTCTTTCTGTTGTGTCCCCTGCCCTGCCTCTGCTGCCCCCTGGCGGCAATCACGCGCCCTCACTGACCCCACCGTGGACCTTAGCAATGAGGCCCTAATCTCGTTACCACCCACCTCGCACTCTTTGTCCCTTTTTGCCCAAGTCTTGTATAGGGTATAGGGAATAAGAAGAGAGTTGAGATACCCTGGAGCAGAAGGGAGACACAATTTGAAGACTAGGCGGAGGGTTTTGGATTTAATGCAGGCTGATACTGGAAGCCAGTGTTCTGAACGAAGGAAGGGAGTAACGTGGTCAAAGCGATGAACACAATAAAGGATCTGAAGTAGAAGCTGGGAAGAGAGTGGAGAGAGCCAGGGAAAGAAGGAGATTCTGGGACAGGATTTGGCACAGGGAAGAAATGTTGGAAATGCAGGCATCAGCACATTTAGTAAGTGAAAGAATGAAAGGGTCATAAAGCAAGGATAACTGTGTGAGAAGGAGACAGTTGCCTTCCCTTCAACGTCTGATCTCCCCTCTAATCTCCACCCACACTCATCACCGTCACTCACCTCGGTTCTCCCCAAAGTTCCGTCTTCTCCAATTGCATCTCCGTCGCGCTGAGAGGCTCTGGTGCAAGTCATGCTCAAGAACTTCCACACACAGCTCTGCTTTTTTCGCACTGAGGTCCACGCAGCAAAACATGAGTACCTCAGCAAGTGCATCTCAGCATCTGCTAACTGCCCCCTGACTGCTTATCATATATCTTGAGCAACTGTCTCCTTCTCACACAGTTATCCTTGCTTTATGACCCTTTCATTCTTTCACTTACTAAATGTGCTGATGCCTGTATTTCCAACATTTCTTCCCTGTGCCAAATCCTGTCCCAGAATCTCCTTCTTTCCCTGGCTCTCTCCACTCTCTTCCCAGCCTCTACTTCAGATCCTTTATTGTGTCCATCGCTTTGACCACGTTACTCCCTTCCTTGTTCAGAACACTGGCTTCCAGTATCAGCCTGCATTAAATCCAAAACCCTCCGCCTTGTCTTCAAATTGTGTCTCCCTTCTGCTCCAGCGTATCTCAACTCTCTTCTTATTCCCTATACCCAGCACATTCCCTCTCTTCCCCCACCATTAACCTACGTATGGCCCCATCCCTCCCTGCCTTCCATTTAACTGAAACTGGTCTCACGAGAAACAATTTTCTTAATCTAACCAACTGGAACTCTCTGCCCTCTTACATCCATATAGAACTTTCCTATCCAGAGTTAAAAACACTACTCAAAACTCACCTGTTCATTGAATCCTTTAATTCTTCTACTTCTTGACCTGGTCTCCCTTCCCTATTTTCTCCTCCCCTCATTATCTTTTATTGTTAACCACATAGATGCCTTTATGGACTCCTTGAGGTTTATCAAGCAGTGGAAATAAATAAGTGTAGAGTCTTTGAGCCCATGGCGTGTGCTGAAGGCCTGCTGCATCTTCTTCCTCCATTGACTTCTTGTTTGCTTGGAGCCAGGATAGGACTCAAAGGCTCCGTGTATACTGTTTTATTACCTCTGCCTCAGGGCATACGGGAAAAGAGGGCTAGAAACCAGATGCAGGAGAAAGGTTGGTGGGAGAGTTGATGAAAAACTGGATTAAGAGGCTGGGGAGGGAGAAAGAAAAGAAAAGCTGTAGGTAGGTACAGTAAAAAGAGGGAAATTGAAGACTGGATGGAAAGGAATAAGTGTGAAATTTTAGTGTATAGAGAAGTACAAAAACAATAGAAGAAAACTGAAAGGTGAAAATCAATGTTTGGAGAGGAGGAAGTGATGATACCAGGAGAGAAAAGAAATGGCAAGTGGACACATAAAGAAGTGAAGAGAGAACAAGTACACAGTTTTGGAACGCACTACCCATGGCCCTAAAAACCATGACCAACCTAACCAGCTTCCGCAGAGCTTTGAAAACACATCTCTTCAACAGAGCCTACAAAAGTCATCCTCAATGAAACAAATCATTCCTTAAACCACCCAAGTACACCAAAAAAACCCTCTCACACAACCTTACCTAACACCTTCTACCTAAATTCCTCTTTCACCTCCGCTTATGATCGACTGTCTTCTTATATCATGTAATGACGTTCTCATTTCCATACTCTGTAAGCCACATTGAGCCTGCAAAAAGGTGGGAAATATGTGGGGTACAAATACAATAAATAAATAAAATAAAATAAACAAAGCAGAAATCGGAGACTGGGAGCAACAGAACTAGAAAAATAAAACACACAAAAATAGAAAAAAAATGTTATTGTCAGTTTTTGGAATGTATATGTATTGTCTTTATATTTTGCCCAGTACAGGGGAAATGCATCACTTGTTTCTGTTTCTCTGGATGCTGTATGTGTGCTGTAGATGTGAAACGGAATCCCTTGAATATCTCCTCCTGATCCTTTTCTTTTCACCAGCAGACCAGCCTCGTAGATCTAGCCTTGTGGCAGAAACAAATATGGTAGAAATTCATCGAGAGGACCCGGAAGAAGAACTTGGACTACGTATTGTAGGAGGGAAGGACTCCCCTCTGGGCAGTATTGTTGTTCAGGATGTCCTTCGGGATTCTCATGCTGCTGTAGATGGAAAAATAGCGCCGGGAGACCACATAATGGAGGTAGAGTGTTTTCATATGTGACATGTGCTCAGTCCTTGCCTACTTTGCCCATTCGGAAGGTAGTAAAATAGCTTTTCCAAGTCTACTGCTGTCTAATTAATGAAGTCTCCGCTTTATAAAGGCAACGGGCCATCAGACGTGAGCTTCCATAAACTGCTGGAAGAGGTGAAACACATTTTATAAAACAGGCGCTTATCTCCCTTCCTATATAATAAAAAGCACCTCCAACATTCTGACGCCAGCAGCCTTGCAGTGAAGCCTGAAGCCTGAGGTGCTCGTAGGCATCTTAATAGCTCCGCCCACATTCTCAGCTGATTCCAAGGCAAGGGGAGGAGTAGGGAAACGCGGAGCGTGTTTCCCTACTCCTCCCCCTGCCTGGGAAACAGCTGTCACTGCGCCGCTCCCTGCCACTTCAGAGCAAGTGGCAGGGAGTGGCGCAACAACCTCCCCCCCCCCCCCCCCCCGCTCGGCGCATCAACAAAGCCGTCGCGTACCTCTGCTGAGCTGACGGATCCGAAGTTCTGTTCTCGGCTGCGGGGCGTGGCTTCATGACTGAGCATTTCTGTGCTTGCGTCTGATGTCAGACGCACGCACATAGACTTCAACAGATGCTCAATCAAGAAGTCACACCCCGCAGCCGAGAAAGAACAGAACTTGATCCGTCAGCTCAGCAGAGGTACGTGACGGCTTCAGGGGAGGTATTTCGGAGGAAAGGGTGTTGTACAAACGGTCGCGGTAGAGGGGTGCAGGGGACATTAAAGCGGAGGGGGGGTTTTGAATGTGAGGGAGGGGGTAGTCTGGAACGCGGTGGGAGGGGCTTGACAGCCCTTGAACTGGGAGGAAGGGACATATGTGTGGGTGGGTGTGTGGATGTGCTTCGGGTGGGGCCCTTGAACTGGGAGGGAGGGGGGAGGGGTATGGAACTCGGGAGGGAAGGAAGGGAGGATGGGTGGGAATTTACGTTGCTAGCGCCCGTTTCATAGCGTTTCGAAACGGGCCTTTTTTACTAGTTTCTGAATAATATGAAGAATATTTTAAGATAAATACTAGTGAATATCTAAAAGTAAATGTGAGAAGTTTTGTGGAAAATTAATAAAGATTTAAGAAAAAATTGAAGAAAAAGTAAAAATGATAAAAAGAACTGCAGGGACTGATGATGATATAAGGTGTTTCACCTCTTCTAGCGCTTTATGGAAGCTCACCTCTGATGGTCCGTTTCCTTTATAAAGAGGAGATTTCATTAATTAGGCAGCAGTATAGTTGTGCATGAGTTTTAGAACATTTGAACTGCTGAATTATAATTAACCATCTTGATACTTACATAAACGAATCTGTAACATTCTTTGTTTGGCTTGGGCGGGGAGGTGGTGGTTTTTGACTATCACTAATTGGAAAATAGCCCTGACCTTGTATAACATGGAACATGGCCATCCAACACCTCTAGTTTGTTCATTTCATAACCTATAATTGGCTGAGTTGCAGGATGCTGGCTCCCTGCAAACATCCTGCTTTGCTGACTCAGCCGCTCTAAAATCTTTGCCTTCCTCGGTTGGAGGCTGACTGCTGTATTTATTTTGGAGAGGGTAGTGGAAGCAGTAGCGAAAGGGAAGGGACCGTGGAACCAGTGCTGGCATCTGACATCATGAGGAATGTTTTCCTTCGTTACTCATCCTTTCAGAATTGTGGGCTTTAAACGCCTCTCAGGGACTGTGAATGCTCCTCTCATCTTTTTAATTTTATAAGGAGAAGGGGGACATATTCTAAAGGTGTCCTAGTTCTTCTCTTAAAATTTTGGGTGACAAAGTAACAGAGGAGTACCGTAGGCAGTCTTCAAAACAGTGAGAATCCCAACCAGTGAGCACTAATGGGAGGAAAAGATGTTTGTTTACCTACATCTCATGGGTATTCGTAGCCTGAACTAGGACTGTTGCTGGCCTAGAGGATATAGTGGGGGGGAGGGGGGAGTTTAGGTACAGTTCCTCTCCAGTGATGTGCCAGGGACAAGTCTCTAATGGGACTATGGTCCCATGCACAGGGACGGCTGCGCTGTTAGCAAAGGAATGGTTGGCCACAGCTCAGGAGCTTTTCCACTTCTGGCAATGGTAGTAGCATGGAGCTCTAGCACTTGGTATATTCACCTGTGCAGCAGCCCTGGCCTGAATCATAAAATGCACAAGCAGCTGAGTGGATATTAAACTCTGGAATTTATTGCCAGAGAATGTGGTAAAAGCAGCTTAGCAGGGTTTAAAAATGATTTGGCTAGCTTCCTAAAAGAAAAGTCCATTAGCCATTATTAAAATGGACTTGGGAAAACCCACTGCTTATTTCTTGGATAAGCATCATAAAATGTATTGTACTGTTTTGGGATCTTGCCAGGTACTTGTGACCTGGATTGGCCACGGTTGGAAACAGGATGCTGGACTTGATGGACCTTCAGTCTGTCCCAGTATGGCAACACTTATGTACTTGGGATTCTGAATGGAATCTTGCTACTCTTTGGGGTTCTACATGGAATGTTGTTACACTTTGAAATTCTGCATGGAATCTTGTTATTCTTTAGAATTCTAGAATCTTGCTACTCTTTGGGGTTCTACATGGAATGTTGCTACTATCTGAGTTTCTGCCAGGTATTTGTGACCTGAATTGGCCACTGTTGGAAACAGGATGCTGGGATGGATGGACCTTCGGTCTGTCTCAGTATGGCAACACTTTTGAGCCCTGCTTTTATAGGAGAACATAAGAATAGCCATACTGGGTCAGACCAGTGGTCCATCTAGCCCAGTATCCTGTTTCCCATAGTGGTCAATCCAGGTCACAAGTACCTGGCAGAAACCCAAAGAGTGGCAACATTCCATGCTACCAATCCTGGGGCAAGCAGTATCTGAAACATTCTACAACCCAGCTTTATAATCATGATGTGGCATATTATGAGTGTGTTCCCTCTTGTAGGTGAATGGAATTAATGTCAGCAACGTTACCCATAGTCATGCCATTTCCCTGCTCCGCCACCCATGCGCTGTGCTGCGCCTCATGGTACTGCAGGAGAAGGGTTTCTCCACCAAAGCTGCTCGGAGAGACACCAGCAGCAGCTCCTGCAAAGAAGTCATCCATGTAACCCTGCTGAAGAGGGACCGTTCGGAGCCTTTGGGTATCAAACTGATCCGAAAGACAGATGAGGCCGGGATCTTCATTCTGGATCTGCTGGATGGTGGGTTGGCTGCCAAGGATGGGAAGCTGAAATTTAACGATAAGGTTCTCTCCATCAATGGGCAGGATGTGCGCCAGGGCACGCCTGAGACTGCTGCCCACATAATTCAGGTAGGAACATGTCATGATCTGAAGCTCTTGTGGTCTCCTTGTCAGCAGTCATTTTGGCAAATGGCAAAATAAATCACATAGACAAATTCAGATTTCACTGGTCGATGTCTTCATTGGATGGTAATTGCTGACGTGCACATGCGTTGGGACGTGTCTAGTGAGCTTTCTGGGTAAATGTCGCTGAAGACAGAGTAAAGCACATACTGATGGATTGTTGAACTGATCTGAGTGTAGATGTCCTTTTCTGCCTTTTAAAATTTCACTTAAGCTGACGTGGCAGCTGTGGAATGGACCAAGGTCCACATGAGGTCTGAGTCATGAACAGAGGATGACCCCCTTTGTGATTTTAGACCTGTAGAATGGGGAAGAAAATGCCATGTTAGACCTGCCTCCACCACCACATTTGGGGACACTAAGAGGCACATTTTCAAAGCACTTAGCCTTCCAAAGTTCCATAGAAACCTATGGAACTTTGGAAGGCTAAGTGCTTTGAAAATGAGCCTCTTAGTCATTTGAACCCTGACCAAATGGAGGATTAAACCTCCCAGCCTCTTATCATGGTTCCATATTCTAGGACTTGATTTCTGATTACCCTGAATATGGTTTTCTCCTGTACATTGTTTCTCCATTAGGAGAGTTTGTCATGGCCATATTCGAGTACTTTGTTGCCTTGAGGATACTTGTTCACTTATTGTATAGGTCAGGTCTGTGGGAAAAAGTGTGTGTGGAAATTTGAAAATCAAATCCTTTCAACAGTTACATTTGCCCCACACCCAGGAGTGCCCCTTCCCCTTTGTGGGTTTTTCAGTTAGTTTTTAGTACATTGGGCTTTTATCTCTGACTACTGGGTATTTTTGGTAGATTTAATGTATTAGTTAAAGTAAATGTTTTAGGGCGAGTTAACAGACCAAAATACGTGCTTACTGTGGGTAAAAGCGTGTGCACTGTGAAACATCTGGCATTCTTTTACCCACCCAGACACTGGTGACTTCCTGTTTCACCAACAGAATTATCCAGAGTGAAAGATGTTTTGTGACCACCTGAGACCACACAAATCTGTTGTTCAGTAGCTTAAAAGGACCTCCCATAGCTCAGACTTCTGATCCAGTAATTTCACTTTTGCCGAAATGTTTTCTGTCCTTGTGCCCAGTTGGTACTGTTCACAGCTTTACATTTGCCAAGCAAAAGGGCATGAATCTAGTTTTAGCTACTTTCTATTGATGGAACTTACCCTGTAACAGAAGGTTTGCCCCTATCTTTCAACCTTTTGGTTTCAGTCCAGCGAGACCAGAGTTAACTTTGTGGTGATGAGGCAGGCTGGGACTCCGTTGGCAGAAGCATCTGAGGATGGGAGTGCATCTAATAACAGTAGCAGTAGCAGCAGCAATGGTGGAAGTCCTGTACATCAGCGGAGGAGGCCCAGCCAGCATCAACATCGACAGAAAGCAGCATACCACAGAGTAAGTGCTCCCGGCGGTCCGTTAACGGTTGTGGGTTTTGAGAGTTTCAAGGAGCTACAGTTTGACCTCCCCATTCTGCCCCTGTGACCACCTCTGCCTCTGTAGGAAGCAGGAAAATATACAAAGCAGATCGTTGATGGATAAAAATGATTTTAATAATAAATTAGAATATGCATACAATAGCCCGACACAGGCCGTGTTTCGCCCTACTGGGCTGCTTCAGGGGCTACAAAACAAAATAATATATAATAAATAATCAAATATAAAGTTAAAATTGAAATTAAAATTAAAAATATTCAATCTAAATCCCATAGAATTTACATGTATATAAAAGAACAGATAAATCAAAACATACATATATATATCGTAAATATCAAACATAGAAACGGCGAGTGACCGTACTCACTCGCAAATGCGCAGTACAGACCTCTGCCCCGCCCCCACGTCAATACGTGATGACGGGGGGGCGGAACACAGAGGGTCTGTACTGCGCATTGCTAAGGGAGGGACACCGCCGTCTAACGCTCCCCCCACCTGAGTCACCGCCGCCACCCACCTTCTACCCGGTCGGGCCCTCGCTCCACTATTGAAACAGCGAGGGTCCGGGAACGCAGCACTGCTGAGCTGCCGACATCGCCCTTCCTTCTTCTTCTCTGCCTCTGTCCCGCCCTCGACGACGTTACGTCACACGAGGGCGGGACAGGCAGAGAAGAAGAAGGAAGGGCGATGTCGGAGTGCTGCGTTCCCGGACCCTCGCTGTTTCAATAGCGGAGTGAGGGCCCGGCCGGGTGGAAGGTGGGTGGTGACGGCTCGGTGCGGGGGCGTGAACTCGGAGGGGGAGGGGCGGCGGCAAACTCGGCGGTGGGGGCGGGCCTTTCAACCCCCCCTTCCTATAATAGCCCGTTTTTACGGGCTCAAAGGCTAGTCATATATATAAAAGAACAGATAGATCAAAACATACATATATATATATATATATGATAATATGTCACATAAATCAAAATATACATATATATACAGCAAAATATCACATTAAAAAATCAATGTTCTAAATAGTATTATCATGATTATGCTATGCTTGTAAATACAAACAAAAACTGAATGAAATGCATAAGACACCCACCTCTTCAATGTTTCTGTAGGAAGCAGGGCACAGTTTGAGTGGGGGGTTTCCCCCTCATCTTGGGGGCAGTACATGTTGTGACTGTTGTGTCTCCTTTTTTCTTCCCGCCTAATACTGGCAGCTCAAGCTTGGGAATTGAAGCTTCTGATATTAGGGTTCACAGCACATAATTCTCCTGAATGTTAAGAATAAACACCGGGTGTTTCGAATACATGCATTTAAAACGTAGAGAAGCTGCAAGCAAGGGGACTTGATATACCGCCTTTCTGAGGTTTTTGCAACTACATTCAAAGCGGTTTACATATATTCAGGTACTTATTTTGTACCAGGGGCAATGGAGGGTTAAGTGACTTGGCCAGACTCACAAGGAACTGCGGTGGGAATCGAACCCAGTTCCCTAGGATCAGAGTCTGCTGCACTAACCACTAGGCTACTCCTCCACTAGCAACATTCTGTGTAGAAGCCTGCCCTTGCAGATCAGCAAAGCGGCCTCACAGGCTTCTGTTTCTGTGAGTCTGACGTCCTGCACATACGTGCAGGACGTCAGACTCACAGAAACAGAAGCCTGTGAGGCCGCTTTGCTGATCTGCAAGGGCAGACTTCTACAATGAATTTTGCTAGTGGAATAGCAACATTCCATGTAGAATCTCAAATAGGGAAAGGGAACTGGGACTTAACATACCGCCTTTCTGAGGTTTTTGCAACTACATTCAAAGCGGTTTACATATATTCAGGTACTTATTTTTGTACCAGGGGCAATGGAGGGTTAAGTGACTTGGCCAGACTCACAAGGAACTGCGGTGGGAATCGAACCCAGTTCCCTAGGATCAGAGTCTGCTGCACTAACCACTAGGCTACTCCTCCACTAGCAACATTCTGTGTAGAAGCCTGCCCTTGCAGATCAGCAAAGCGGCCTCACAGGCTTCTGTTTCTGTGAGTCTGACGTCCTGCACGTATGTGCAGGACGTCAGACTCACAGAAACAGAAGCCTGCGCGGCCGCTTTGCTGATCTGCAAGGGCAGACTTCTACAATGAATTTTGCTAGTGGAATAGCAACATTCCATGTAGAATCTCAAATAGGGAAAGGGAACTGGGACTTAACATACCGCCTTTCTGAGGTTTTTGCAACTACATTCAAAGCGGTTTACATATATTCAGGTACTTATTTTTGTACCAGGGGCAATGGAGGGTTAAGTGACTTGCCCAGAGTCACAAGGAGCTGCAGTGGGAATCGAACTCAGTTCCCCAGGATCAAAGTCCACTGCACTAACCACTAGGCTACTCCGGAGCATTGGACATGGCTTCTGCACTGTGCTGCATCAGATAAAATAAGAAGGGAATGTGATTTTCCCATAAAGAAACAGCCGGGTTTGGGTGAAAGGCTGTGAAAAAGGTTTTTGCTTCCACCACCTGTACCGTGTGCTGGGAATGATTCCTCTTCCTCCACACCCCCCCACCCCCCCCCCCCAGTGTGACAAGGCTGGACTTGAGGAGTAGCCTAGTGTTGAGAGCAAAAGGCTAAGAACCAGGGAAGCCAGGGTTCAAGTTCTGCATCTCGCACTGTTGCTGATTGTGACTTTGAATAAGTGACTTCACTCTGCATTACTTTAATTACCAACTTAGATTGTAAGCTCTCTGGAGAAGATAAATAATTTCTTCTACCTGACTAACTTGCCTTGAATTCAGATTTGGAAAGGTCAGTATCAGTTTTATGTAGATTTGGATTTTTATATTCCTTTCTAGGAATTGTCTGTGGGGTCTTTATGCCAAGAAAAGATCGTGACAATAAGAAAGGAGCCCCGCGAGTCATTGGGAATAACCATCGGAGGGGGGAGCAAGCTTCCCATTTATGTGTCCAGCGTGCAGCCCGTCGGATGCCTTCTCCGGGATGGCCGGATTAAGAAAGGTGAGCACGGATGAGTTGCAGTGCGTTTAAAGCCTTTTAATGTTTTGCATTAAATGTTTCACAATGTAGCTGCAGGGTACTGGAAGGGAGCAGATGACGTTGAAACTTTGACATTTCAAGAAGAGGGCTATTTTACCACTAAGTGCAAAAATCCTGCTTTTTTTGTCTTTTATTTAGTTTTTAAATTTGTTTGCAGATATCAATTTTATATATTTATATTCTCTTCTGAACATGTCGATAGCAGAGAGCAAAGATGAAAACAGTCCAATTAACTTAGGTTACATTTCTATTCTGTCCTGTAAGCGTAAGAATGAAACAGCCCAATATTCAGCCCATGAAGATCAGCAGCTTTTAAGCCTGTGACAGCTGCAGGCTGAATTTGGCCCAGATGTTCAGTGCTGGGCTCTCTGTAGGCTCCGGCATTGAATCTCTGACTCAGTGTGGTCATCCAGAAGTTAACTGGGCACTGGCCAATATTCAGACTGGCTCCTGGCTAACTCAGTTGGTAAAGATAGGACGGCCTTTTTGCTGTCCTAACTTTATTCGCTGACTTAACTGGTTAGTGGACTGAATATTGCCTCGATCCGGTTAAGTTGCCAGCTCCATTCCCAGGCCTCTCTGATCTAACCGTGGCAGTCACAGGCAATATTGCAACCAAAGAAATCAAAGTTGGGAACAATCAATAAACTGTTAGTAGGAAGTATTGCAGAATGAAGAGACCTAACATTTGAGATTTCCACATGGAGTTACATGGGTAGGAATAAGGTGAAAGTTTGGGATTTTTCTGAGGGAAGATGGACCTTTTCCATTTGGATCGTCAAAAGAGCTAACTGAGGGGTTGATTCAGAAATGTGTGCACTGATGGCTGAGCATGTGGCTTCTAACATGAACTTCCCACAGAATTCACTGCCTGGACGCAGTAAGCAATGAGCGTGCAGATTACTGTTGTATTAAAAAGCGTGCATTGTCAGAAAAACAAATAGTGCATGCCACACAGTATTCTGCAGGGACTGTCTCATGCACTGATGGGAAGGGGGACATTAAAAAAACAAACAAACCTCACCAGATCTTCCCTCCCTCTCCTCAACACACACAACAAGCCCTGATAGTCTAGTTGCATCCCTCCCCCCCCCCCCCCCCCCCAAAAAAAAAAAAACACCTCCTTCCCTGGACATAAAAAAATAAATCCCTGGTAGTATAGTGGATACTCTCCCCTCCCTGAACTGGTTCTTTCCATCTGGCACTGCTCTCATTCAAAATGGCAGCTCCTGACCCCTAGCAATTCATCCTGAAGTACCTGCAGGAGTCAGCCTACCAAATAATGCAAAGAAGTAGATGGCAAGGGGGTCTACTAAAGTACCAGGGCTTACTTGTGAGTCAGGGTCAAGGGAGGTCGTCAGGCTGGTGAGGGAGGGCATGGGGGATTCAGTCCATTAGATCACTGGGAATCTTGGATCATCTAAGGTCAAGTGCAAGACGTCACCTCAAACGACCCTCGGAGCGAAATGCAAGGTGAGCTGTACAGCACCTCAGACGTGGCATTACAGCTCCGCTGTTGCACTCAGCCCTTCAGCCTTCCACGTACATAGCCTCCTCATTGTTGGAGTAAACTGCATTCATATGCATGCGTTGAGCTGTAAGGCAAGGTTTCGTGTGGAGTTGGCCTGCTACACAAAACACTTTTTCTGTATCGGGTGCCCACAAAATTATGCACCTTTCTGTGTTGAGCCCTGAATACATCAGGCTTCTTACAAGCAAGTTTAACAAAGTTGTGAGAAAATCCATTGTTAGCTGAAAAGCTGGCATGATGGCCTCTGTTTCTTTGCTTTGTTCATGTATATGTTGTACCCCCTGTGTCAGAGGCTTCAGGTTAGCTTACAGTCCCAAACGAATATAGGAAAGGAAGTGAGCATGAGAAGAAAAGAAAAAGAATTACAAAAGTATTACATAGTGACTCTGGGCAAGTCACTTAACCCTCCATTGCCCCATGTAAGCCGCATTGAGCCTGCCATGAGTGGGAAAGCGCAGGGTACAAATGTAACAAAAATAAAATAGATACTATTGGAGATTCTACATGGAATGTTGCTACTATTGGAGATTCTACATGGAATGTTCCTACTATTGGAGATTCTACATGGAATGTTGCTATTCCACTAGCAACATTCCATATAGAAGCCTGCGCGGCCACATTGGTGATCTGCAAGGGGCCGACTTCTACATGGAATGTTGCTAGTGGAATAGCAACATTCCATTTAGAATCTCAAACAGTAGTAACAGTGGAGGAGTGGCCTAGTGGTTAGCGTGGTGGACTTTGGTCCTGAGGAACTGAGTTCAATTCCCACTTCAGGCACAGGCAGCTCCTTGTGACTCTGGGCAAGTCACTTAACCCTCCATTTCCCCATGTAAGCCGCATTGAGCCTGCCATGAGTGGGAAAGCGCGGGGTACAAATGTAACAAAAAAAAAAAATAGAAGTAACATAGAAGAAGTTAGGCCATGTCTTTGAACAGAAGTTTCTGGGTGCACCTTGAGCTGTCACTGGTAAGCAGACTCTGTCCCTTGTGATCTACAGGAGATGTACTCTTGAGCATTAATGGAGTTGATCTGACACAGCTCACTTACTCGGAGGCAGTTTCAGTACTGAAGTCCAATGCAGCCTCTCATGCCGTAGTGCTAAAAGCACTGGAGTTTCTTCCAGCAGACGGGACCATGGATCCCCAGGAAGCTTCCGCTGACACGGCCGGAGAGCATGACTCGGTGTGGTCACCACTCTGGGTTATGTGGCTTGCACTCCCCAGGTAAGTTGTTTGATTATACGTTTACTCTTTAGACAGCAACAGCTTGACATTTACCTGTCTAGAATCCTCCGGTAACTAGCAGCGTCACAGCCAGCGACTTGAGCGGAGGTGGGGTTGGATTACGGAGCAGAACAGCTTTGCACTGATCGCTGTACTGTCAGCTTATCTCTTCCTATGTTCCCTGTATGTTGCTGCCTGAGAAGGGAGGGCTGAAGCAGGAAACTCTCTTGGTAATAAGCATATTTAAATAACTGGTACCAGCAGTTTTCCTGCTCCTTTTGGGTGAAATGCTTATAAAGAGGCTTGGTTCTACCATCTATACTGTGTATGCTTGGAAGGTCCCTCTACTTCCCACAAGGCTGGAGTGGAGGAGTAAGCTAATGGTTAGAGCAACAGGGAAGCCGTGGTTCTAATCCCACTGGTGCTCCCACTTCACCCTCCAGTGCCTCGGGCACAAACATAGATGGTAAGCCCCCTTGGGAAGGGAAATATCTGCTGAATAGTGGGGCTTTACTACATTTGGGTAAAAGAAGAGGCATATTCTCCAGTGACGCAGTCCATTGGAGTCACTTTAAGTGGGGTTTCCTTGTCATCTATACCAGACCAGTCCAGACGAATGAGTTATGCCCATCCACCAGCGGAAGGAGACATAGTTCCAAGTGATCTGCCCCTTAAGGGTATTGTGCAGCCTGGAATGTTCAGTATTTCAATTAGCCAAGCAATGGTGCTCTGAAGATCTGGTATGATTAAAGGAAAGAAAATTATTAGTTAAGAACATAATTTTTTCCCCCTATTTTTCTGCATTTGTTACGGTACTTCCAGACTCTCATCATTAGGCATGATTTCATTTGCTGTGAACTGCTCTGAGGCTTATCTGATGTGACAGACATTATCAATGGTAAGAAAGATGACAGGCCCTGCAGATGGAAGCTAGGGTGTAGTGTTCCGCTACTGTGCAGCAAGTTTCGAAAATCATTTTTCCTTCTCCTTTTGGAAAAGTAGGGACAACAGGATGGGAAAAGCCTTCAGGTTGTAGTTGTTTTCTGTCATTTTCTGAAACTGCTTAAATATAATTCATAGAATAAAAGGTGAACTACATCCACCCTGGAAAAGCAAACAGGCTTGTGGACTCTTGTGCTTTTGTCTTTTCCTTAAATCTGACCCTTTGCACCCTCAAATTTTAAGTCTTTGTTTATAACACACTACCTAGCAGGCAGCATCGTCATGTTGCGTATTGTTAGGAGAGATCAGGGGGAATAGTAGACATGGTTTACCTAGATTTCAGGAAGGCCTTTGGCTCTGCTCCATATAAGGCGATAATAAATAAACCGAATATCCTTGGTATGCTCTCTGGGTTAGAAAGTGGTTGAGTGGGAGAGTTCATTCTGAGCAAAGGAATGTTACCTGTGGTTTGCCGCCGGGATCAGCCGTTAATCCGGTTCTTTTCAGCATCTTTATAAGGGATATTGTGGAACGGCTGTCAGGAAAAGTTTGCCCCTTTACAGATACTACCAATAGTGCTGGGCAGACTTATACGGTGTGTGCCAGAGCCGGTGGTGGGAGGCGGGACTGGTGGTTGGGAGGCGGGGATAGTGCTGGGCAGACTTATATGGTCTGTGCTAGAGCTGGTGGTGGGAGGCGGGGCTGGTGGTTGGGAGGCAGGGATAGTGCTGAGCAGACTTATACGCTCTGTGCCAGAGCCGGTGGTTGGGAGGAGGGGCTGGTGGTAGGGAGGTGGGGATAGTGCTGGGCAGACTTATACGGTCTGTGCCAGAGCCGGTGGTTGGGAGGCGGGGCTGATGGTTGGGAGGCGGGGATAGTGCTGGGCAGACTTATACGGTCTGTGCCCTGAAGAGGACAGGTACAAATCAAAGTAGGGTATACACAAAAAGTAGAACATATGAGTTTATCTTGTTGGGCAGACTGGATGGACCGTGCAGGTCTTTTTCTGCCGTCATCTACTATGTTACTATGTAATATCTGCCACAAGGTAGATGCCCTGGAAGATGTGGAAAACATGAAGAGAGATCTAACAAAGCTTGAGCAATGGTTTTAGAGTGAGGCAACTAAAGGTTAGTACTAATAAAAATGTTCAGTTTACAGGGGGTAAAGTATTTCTGGGTATGAAAGAAGAGTTGAATCTGGGGGTGATCATATTTAATTACGTTAAGGTGGGCCAGCAGATAGAGAAGATGACAGCGAAAGTCCAAAAGATGCCTGGGTGCATAGGGAGAAGAATGACTAGCATAAAAAAGGAGGCGATAGAGTTTCTGTGTATGTATCTGGTTGGACCTCATTTGGGGTTTCTTTTACAAAGCCACGCTAGCAATTCACGCGTGGCAAACGAAAGGAAACCCATAGGAATTGATTGGGCTTCCTCTCGTTTGCTGCACCTGTTATGGAAAAATTTCCTCTTACCAAAGAAGCTGCAGACTCTGGGTTCAGATATATATCTTTATTGTAAAATTCCTGTATACAGGGAGAATAGATGAACAAGAAATCTCAGTTCACAATCTGACTATACTGATTCATTGCAACCTTAAATATCCAAGAATACTGTTATCTTTACCATCACCAGCTCACCAGGTGCTGTACTTCTGGTCAAGAAGAAAGAACATATAATGATCCCCTTCTTGCCCCCTCCAGCTGCTGTAGATAAGGCACGTGCACCTCTGTTATTTTCCCAGTCAATTGGCATTCCGGACTTCTAAGATGATGTTGGCTTATTTCTTACTAACAAGCTAGTTAATTACAAGCATGACATATATATATGACCTTTCTAACTTCAGCAACTTATTTCAGTAATTATTATTCTGCAGTGAGATACAATTCTATTATCCTACAGCATGTACATTCTATAACAGAGTAAGCATAATCCTAATATATATACATATAGAATGATCATGATTTCCATTACAGCACCGACAATCGGTAACGCGGCTTTGTAAAAGAGACCCTTAGAGTACAATTTGCATTTCTGAAGACCGCACCTTCAAAAGGATATAAACAAGGGTGGACTCTGTCCACAGGGCAGCTGCTAAAATGGTCAGTGGACGTCCTCAGAAAGCGTATGGGAACAATCTTGGAGATCTCAATATGTATACTTTAGAAGAAAGGAAGGAGAGCAGAGTTCAGATAATATTTAACTACTTCCATGGCATAAATACACTGGAGGCGGGCTTCTTTCAATTGAAAGGAAGCTCTGGGATGAGGGTCATAGGGTAAAGGTGAAAGAAGATACTCAGGAGCAATCTAAGGAAATTATTTCTCTACAGAAAAGGGTGATTGATGCATGGAACAGCCTCTCAGCAAAGGTGGTGGAGACGAGGACTGTATCTGGACTCAAAAAAAGCCTGGGATAAGCACAGAGGATTTAATTTAATTCATCAACATTTATATTCCGCTTAACCAAAAAAAATAATTGGTTCAAGGCAAATAATAATTTATCAATTTTAATTTGACAATTTCTCCTTAACATTCAAAACATTACTAAAACAGCTTTCTATATCGTATATGCAAATGTGAGGGAATACCAATGAAAAGTCTCTTATACCAAATTTTAAGTCTAACAGATTTGACAGAAGGTAAAGATACACAATATTTGTTCTCTGATCGTAAACTCCTAGCCAGTTACTACCAGATTCCCCAGTTCTCCATATACTTAGGGACTTTGCCATGTAAAACAAAAGCAGCTTAAAATTTATTCTTACCCTTATGAGTAACCAATGAAGTTTCGCCAAGTAAAGGATTCCCTTCTGATATTATGATATTCAAAAATCATCTCTGCTCTGTAACATTTGAAATCGGGAAGTTTATAGTTTGGGACTTTTGGTTGTGTCAAACTTCCTGTGTCTAAGGTCATTAGGGACCAAGTTGAAAAAAACAGCAGGACCATGAATTTGGCTTTCCTGGACGGCTAAGGTTTCGATGCACTACAATGCAGTACCTTGGTAATTCATGTTGCTGGTGTAACATATTAAATAGATGGGACCTGCAGTAAATAATGCTGTAGCACCTTTTAGTAGAACTATCCTTAAGACTGTACCAGAGGCAGTGGAGGGTAAAGAGACTTGACCAAAGTTTTAGGGCATGTTGGTAGGATTTGCACTCTGGCTTCACTGGTTTGCATCCTGCTGTAATCATTAAGCTACTCTTCCATTTGAGGAGTAGCTGAAGAACAGCTTCTGGTTCTTGTTCACCCTACAGATGGGGCCGGGGAAGAGAGGCCTCTTGAAGAATCTGTAGGACTCATGACAACTACAGTAGCTGAGACAGGATACCAGCCTTAGTTAAATGGTGGTGGGGGTGACTTCACTTTAAAACCAAGAATATAGAAATGATTACGTAGGAACATCATTTAATGTTTGAAATAAGACACATGTTGTCTATGCAATAACCTAGACGTCAACAAGAATATTCCCTGATCTACACTATACACACATTTTCTATTAGTTGAAAAATAGCAGTTCTAGTGAAATGGTTCCATATTATTGGTATATTAAAGTGGTGCTTAATGTGTATTTTATCTTTGGAATGTCATCTCTGCCGGTAAGTCGAAGAGCGTTGATAAAACTGTCTAACCACCTGCATGTTGATAGAGAGGTTCCGAAGACGTGCTTGAGTAAATGGCCACTTTTATCACGCCATCTTCCCTTTCAGCTCCATGCACTACTGCCGAGACATCACCCTGCAGAAAAGCAGCTGGGAAAGCTGGGGCTTCAGCATCGTGGGAGGATTTGAGGAGACCAAAGGACACCAGCCCTTCTTCATTAAAACCATCGTGCCCGCAACACCTGCGTTCTTTGACGGGAGGCTGAAGTATGACATATTGTATGCTTTTATGCTTCTCGCTTCTTGCTTTTGTCCAACGAAGTGCTGGAGCTTTTGTTTTTCCGGGACTTGAGGAAAGGGTGGTTGGGGTCGTTATAGCAGACGTATATTTCAGACATTTGCTATCATCTATGATGTTAGTGTTCCGGTGACGGCATTAATTCTGAAATATGTCCCACTGACCCCACAATGAAAAATTGCAGGAAGACCTTAGGAAACTGGAAGACTGACTATCCAAATGACAAATGAAATTTAATGTGGACAAATGCAAAGTGGTGCTCTTTGGGAAGAATAATCCGAATCATAGTTACCTGATGCTAGGGTCCACCTTAGGACTCAACACTCAAGAAAAAGATCTAGGAGTCATCGTAGACAATACGTTGAAATCTTCTGCCCAGTGTGCAGTGGTGGCCAAAAAAGCAAACCGGATGCTAGGAATTATAAGGAAAGGGATGCAAAATATAATGCCTCTGTATTGCTCCATGGTGTGACCTCACCCTGAGTATTGCATTCAGTTCTGGTCGCCGTATCTCACAAAAGATATAGCGGATTTAGAAAAGGTTCAACAAAAAGCGATCAAATTGGTAAAGGGAGTGGAACTGCTGTCATTTGAGGAAAGGCTAAATAGGTTAGGGCTCTTCAGTTTGGAAAAGGGACAGCTGAGGGGCATGTGATTGAGGTCTACAAAATCTTGAGTAGTGTAGAACAGGTGAAAGTGAATCAATTTTTCACTCTTTCAGAAAGTACAAAGACCAGGGGACACAATGAAATTACATGGAAATACTTTTAAAACAAATAGGAGGAAATACTTTTTCACTCAAAGAATAGTCAAACCCAGTACACCAGGATCTCAGCTTACTGCACTAACCACTAGGCTACTCCTTCACTCCAGATCAAGAGCCCACTTATTTCATAAGAACATAAGAATAGCCATACTGGGTCAGACCAGTGGTCAATCTAACCCAGTATCCTGTTTCCACAGTGGCCAATCCAGGTCACAAGTACCTGGCAGAAACCCAAAGAGTAGCAACATTCCATGCTACCAATTCCAAGGCAAGAAGTGACTTCCTCATGTCCATCTCAATAACAGACAATGGACTTTTCCTCCAGGAACTTGTCCAAACCTTTTTTAAGCCCAGATACGCTAACCACTGTTACCACATCCTCCTGCGAAGAGTTCCGCAGCTTAACACTGATGTCTGTCCAGTTTTCTAGATAGAGCCAAACAATTTAGTTCCTCTGAGCAGTGGCAGAGGAAGCAAACTTCATACAGAAAACTGAGCAGGGCTGACTTGGAAGTCGCAAAGCAGAGATGCCCATAGAAAGCACTAGCAGTTGACTTTCCTGAGCTTTAAGTCTATTTTGTGATGTTTGTCTACCAAAGTCTACTGCTCGTGAGCTTGGGCCATCCTCCAAGCAATGGGCATATAGTGACTTTCTGACCCGTGAGAGAATGCCCAGTTGAACGGCGAGATCTGCCCCATCTCCCATACTTGGTGCTTGTTGCACAGAAACTTCCTCAAGGCAATTTCAGGTTTTTGAGAGGATGTTAAGACAAATATACAGTTTGATATAAATTCTTTTTTTCTCAAATTTCTATTTTTTTATTGATGAATCAACACCACCAACAAAAGTACAAAATGTCAAAACGCCTAATTTTACATTTTCTAACATAAGTATGAACATTTGTCAATCCCCTCTGTCATCAATAGTTTTACATTTCTTTATTCCCCTCCCTCCCCGTCTCCTTTCCCCCTCCCTTCCCCTATTCCCTATCCCTCCCAGCCCTAGGTCAGGTATTATGGTTAAGTATCATGTTCAAATCAGACCATTCATCTTGGTATACATTCTTATATGTAGTGACTTACGTATGTACAGTCCTCATACTGATGGCATTCACATTCCTTCTAACAAACAGGTGTGGAGATGAAATAGTAGCTGTGAATGGCGTGTCTGCTACTGGCATGAGCAACGCACAGCTAATTCCTATGCTGAAGGAACAAAGAAACAGAGTCACTCTAGCGGTGGTCTCGTGGCCTGGAAGCCTTGTGTAACGCCAAAGGCTACATCAGGAAGACTTCAGAGACTGTCGTAGCGGATGCATATCGACCCGATTGTATGTCCAGACCAAAGGAATGTAGCGTAGTAGAACTGGGACAAATTGCCCTTCATCTTCAACCTTATACTCATTCCAGGGACCATCAGCAAGTAGTCGTGTGTGTGTTGTAATGTGTGTGTAATGATTAGGCTCTGAGAATGAATGAAAGGTGAATGCACATTTTTTTATGTGGATGTTGGGGCCTATAATGACAGAATGTCCAGTGGATGATCATCCGTCATCTCACTGGGAGCGTTCTTGATAGCTGGTGGTGCTCATTAACACCGAAAAACAAGTCTGAAAGTTGAGGATAGTCAATAAATTTGGCTACTCAGAATTAGTAGGATCTTACTCCCAAGTCTCCTATTTTATCTGCTGGTTTTCACTGCCTCTCTTTTATCATTTGTTTCAAGAACTGTAATAAATTGGAAGTGAAGAATCCATAAAATTGGAAGCTAGTGATGCTGAGGAGTGAAGGTGAACTGAATTAGTCGCATCAGTGAAATATTTATTGATGACAAATCAGCCAACGAGAGGAAGAAATCTCAGTCTTAAGTAGCAACACTGGAGTGCTCCTAGGATACAGGATTCATTTTAGAGAGTGCTAATATGGTCAGAGAAGCAATGACTGAATGTTGAGGGTTTTGTCCATTTTTTTGGCTGTGGTCAGTTCTAATTCACTCTTTAGCAATCAGCCAGCAGAAATGAAGTGAATGGTGGGATATTTGAACATAGTAGAATGCATATGGAAGGTGGACAACCAAATAGAGAAAAGTTAATAATAGTGGGGATAGTGCTGGGCAGACATACGGTCTGTGCCAGAGCCGGTGGTGGGAGGCGGGGCTGGTGGTTGGGAGGCGGGGATAGTGCTGGGCAGACATACGGTCTGTGCCAGAGCCGGTGGTGGGAGGCGGGGCTGGTGGTTGGGAGGCGGGGATAGTGCTGGGCAGACTTATACGGTCTGTGCCAGAGCTGGTGGTGGGAGGCGGGACTGGTGGTTGGGAGGCGGGGATAGTGCTGGGCAGACATACGGTCTGTGCCAGAGCCGGTGGTGGGAGGCGGGGCTGGTGGTTGGGAGGCGGGGATAGTGCTGGGCAGACTTATACGGTCTGTGCCAGAGCCGGTGGTGGGAGGCGGGGCTGGTGGTTGGGAGGCGGGGATAGTGCTGGGCAGACTTATACTGTCTGTGCCAGAGCCGGTGGTGGGAGGCGGGACTGGTGGTTGGGAGGCAGGGATAGTGCTGGGCAGACTCATACGGTCTGTGCCAGAGCCGGTGGTTGGGAGGAGGGGCTGGTGGTTGGGAGGCGGGGATAGTGCTGGGCAGATTTATACGGTCTGTGCCCTGAAGAGGACAGGTACAAATCAAAGTAGGGTATACACAAAAAGTAGCACTTATGAGTTTATCTTGTTGGGCAGACTGGATGGACCGTGCAGGTCTTTTTCTGCCGTCATCTACTATGTTACTATGCATCATTTATTGTTGCTGAAGTCTGCCTCCTGCTGGCTGAATGGCATAGTGTGTGAACTAGGAAGAGGCACCCCTCCAATCCTTCTGTTAGTGAAGGTTTCAGAGCAGCCCAGGCACGCAGCCTTGGAAAGGCGAACAGCAGAGACTGCTGCGGGGAGGGGGAGAAACAATGGGGGGGGGGGGGGGGTTTGTTTTAATTCTAGGGCAGATTAGAATTCTAGCCGCACAGAAGTTTTCCTCTCGCTCCTTAGCAAACTCCTAGTCTCCACAAGATTTGTGTGCAACTCCTGGGTCTGTTGGCAGCAGAGGATAGAAAGGGTTTTTTTTATTTAATGTCTGCAGCTGGCCATTGATCCTGGAGGCCAGAGTGATCTTTCTCAGGGATTCCTCAGACTACTGTATAGAATAACGGGCTCTGTCGCAAAAGGACAGCTTAGCATTTGATAATTTATTCTAGACCTTTGAAGTACTTGAGAAGCATGAATTATAACAGTATATTGAAGTACCAGTTGATGTAGGTTTCTTAGCAGCTCTTTTTCACCACGTTAATCATTGGAAGAGCAGATTAATGTTGAAAATGATCACTTGTAATGATGTTTAATCACCGATTTTGTTTTTCTCCTTTTATTGCAAGTGGCATTAGAATTAGTGTGTTTAAACATCTGTGATACCTTGGGAATTGGGAAACAATTACTTAAGTCTCTGCATTACATTTTTGGACATTGCCTTCAACCAGCAAGCTGACCAGAGAATACTTGAAGAATTAGCCTGGGTATTATCCTAGTAGTGTATTGATATTTATCATGGTACAGAGAGGGAAATTCACGAACTGTGATGGAATCCTCTTGAGATGCAAGTCTACTCTTGACTTGTCTCGGGAAGTTGGGTTGGTTATGTTGAAATGCTGTGTTAATTTGTTTTTCTCCGTTCCTGAGTGCGTATAACGCAGGATATTGCACCGCCCACTTTAAAATAAATCAATTTAACTGGTTATGTGGAGAACCGTTGCAACAGAATAGGGCAACAGAAATTAAAAGGGTACAATCGGAATCTTAGATGTTTAGCGGTTGTGACATCAGCAGATGTAGCACCAGGGCTGCCAAGTAATAACTCACTGGATGTGTTCACACTGCTGCAGTTAGTGAAAGGGGCTGAACAAGTGTCTGTTTTATTAAGTGAAACATTTGCTGTGAATTGGCAGGCAATATTTTACAGGTTCACTAGGTGCCTTAACCGCTGTGCATCGATTTCTTAGTGACCGCACCAGCTCTTTGCACTACACTTAATCCCAAAATCATCCTAACTGTAGACTTGAAATTCTGTATGAATGTTTTTTTTTATATAAATTATTTGTTGTAATATTAGGCAATACTGTATCATAACTATTTTTAATCTACCTTGTGATTTTTTTGAAGTTCAGTACGTGATTCATAGATATTGGGTTTTATAAAAAATATGATTTCCTACTCTGGGCTGCTTTGGAAAATGTAGATGTCCTGTTTATTTTTACATCACTTTTAATGAGCAGAAATTGTAAATACCAAAGTAGCTGCGTGTGGTGATGAGGGAATTAGTGTGGATCCACAAACAGTCGTCTTAACAAGTTGGAGATTCACAGACCTGCCCTGTTGAAGGCCAGTAGTGAAAGTTTGGATGTGTTTTGAGTAATAAATAAAAGTCTGCTTTATAATAACAGCACAGCCTTCTTTTTAATTGTTTTCTGTCATACCCTCTCCCCCAACCTGCATTCACTTCAGCTGATGAGAGCTGCGCTGCGTGGGTTTCCGCAGTGGGAGCCTGGACTGCTCCCTTCCTATGTGCTGCTTAGCCAGCAGCGTGTGGTTTCCATAATGCAGCAGCAGAGAAATTCACTGGTGGTGGTACTTGAACTGGATCCTTGGCCGAATTTTGTGGGGTTTGCTAGGTTCCTTAGCCAGGGAAGGAGCAGATGGCACTTTAGCTCTTCCTGTTCTCTTTCCATTAGTTTGCACGATTGCCGAGACCCCATGTTGGAACTGGCAGCCCTCTGAATACCACTAGATTACACGGACAGTCCTCCTAATGAATATGCATGAGAGAGACTGGCATGCGTAGGTATTGTCACAGTGTGCAGATCCCTAATGCATTACTCATCAAAGACCAGAAGCCAATGCCATTGCTCTAATTCAGGGCTGAGCAATCTGCGGCCCACCTGTGAAATCATGGGAAGTATACACAGAAAACCTTATCCTTAGTTGTGGCAATTTTATAGAAGTATTTTTGGAATAGCCACTCTAGCAGTATGGAAACAAGTAAAAATTTATCACGGGTGGTCTATGGAGCTCTCTGCATTTCCGATTCCGATATTAGGTCATAGGGCCCAGTAGGGACCATTCATGCAGCCCTCTGAGTATACAGGTTGCCACTGCTGCTGTAATCTGTCCAGTCCCTTGGGGTTCTATATACTGAAGTGGTTGATTAGTGTAGTTGGGGCAGGAGCAAATGCCCCAGTCATGGCAGCCATTTTGAGAGCTGAGCCGGAATGGGCAGGAGTAACGGGATCACTCTAGACTACCATGGATTGTAAGATAGGCTTGGGGGAGGGGGGGCCTTCACAGGGTCTGGGAGAAGGGGCAACTCCTATTCAGGGGGAGGAGGATGGAAATGGGACAAAGCACATATTTTCAGCTTCCACTGAAAACACATGGTCATTTTCAGCTAAAACCGAAAATTAAAATAACCTTTAGACCAAAACTGAAACCAGACAGAAAAAGGATTTTGGACTGCTTTTGGCGCTGTAACCAAATTCAGTCGGCCTCTAGAATGAATTCCAGCCAACCCGCAAGGGCCTTACCGTTTCAGACTTCAGGGCAATAATTTTCCCTTACCCTACAGAAGTTCACAGAATAAGAAAAATGTTGGAGAAAGGTGTAGCTTGCCTGCCTCTGGCCATTTTTTTCTTTCCTGATGAGACCCAGGGAGAAAAGCATGCAGCCACATACATCCTTCCAATCTGAGGCCGTCGGAGTATTTCCTGACTCCTTACCTGCTGGAGCTTGATAAAAACCTCACTGAGAGACAGGTAAGTGGTGTGTTTCACGATCAATAATGCTACTCACAATTTAAAAAATAATAATAAAAATCAGCAATAATAAAAATCAGCAGCTGCACATATACAGAGGATGAAGAAATAGGAGGGAAGTGTTTACATGTGAAAGTACGGTATGTTTATACTGTAAAAAGACTATCGAGTCATCTGTATTTGGTTAGTGTGAGTAGGGCCTGTTTGGGGACAACTATAAAATCAAGCAATGTCATGTATAACTCTTCCCCCGAGAGCAAGTGCACCCCTATTAAATTGCACAGGAACACAGCGTGTGCGTGCATGCCTTAGAATTGCATTGAAAAGATCTGGAAACAACCCCAATACTGTAGTTAGTGAGACTGGTTCTGTTCCATAGTCAGTAGAAAATTGTGGTTTTAGTCCTGGAAGTCTCCTAATAAAGGCTTCATTATACAGATGTTGAATTCAGTGGTATTTAGAATAGTGCCTCAGCGCTGGGATTGGTAGCATGGAATGTTGCTACTCTTTGAGATTCTGAATGGAATCATGCTATTCTTAGGATTCCGGAATCTTGCTATTCTTTGGGGTTCTACATGGAATGTTGCTACTATTTGGGTTTCTGTCAGGTACTTGTGACCTGGCTTTGGTCACTGTTGGAAACGGGGATACTGGGCTAGATGAACCATTGGTCTGACCCAGTATGGCTATTATGTTCCACCAGCAGAGAAAGAAATGGTGCAGATACTTTAGGGGGGGGAGGGGGAGAGGAGGAAAGGGATGTGTTTTAAATATAAGACACTACAGTAGCTCATAATGCTGGGAAATTTCTCGGGCAGTTGCTGAACAAAAACCATATCCTGGACTAGAGTTGTCCTTGAGCTTCCCCCTCCCTTTTCTGAATTCACATATTGAGCCCAGATGAAATGGTGCCCTCTCCCCACTGCTCAGCACAAAGGGAAAGGGGAAATGGGACTTGATGTACAGCCTTTCTGTGTTTTTTGCAACTACAGTCAAAGAGGTTTACAGAATATATACAGGTGCTTATTTGTACCTGGGGCAATGGAGGGTTAAGTGACTTGCCCAGAGTCCCAAGGAGCTGCAATAAAAAGTGTTAATCAAAATAGAGCCCCAATTTAGAAGCATGCATACCTCCCTTTTCCCACTTCCCAATGCTCTTTTTGTCCTGACCACTCTTTCTAACCAGCAGGAACTTGTACAACCTGTGCTGGAACTTAACCAAGAACAGCAGCCTCAGAGCCTGAATAATAGACTTAAGCTGTTCGTATTTGTTCTAAGGTCTGGAAACGTGAGAATAACTTTTAAAATGAAGTGAAACTGAGGTCCCCTCGATGCTGCAAGCAGCTGGTATCAGCCTTTGGTTTTGCAGGTGTCCTCATCAGCTGTTTTTGGTCCTGGTCTATAAGACGTGTAGACATGGGACTTCACACCCAGCATATAATTGAAGACCTGTGCGAAACTATATTTATTCTTGATGCTTGTAACTTCACTTTTGAGAAGTCTCTCCTGCGAAGATTATTAAGCACACAAACAATGCTTGAATTAGCACAAATTTGAAACACTTGAGCAACAAGCACCACTCAGATAAGAGCAGTGACAACAGACTGAAGTCTCGTGGGAGATGCTGTTGATTTCACTACAGTTGTGTGTTTAAGAAGGAAAAATTATCTCATGATTTCTGAACAAATCCTCCTGCCAAAACTGAACTTGTCAGCTGCCTTTTGGTGTGAAACCTCTTAGACGCCTGCTACTGTGTTACCTAAACACTGGACCTGCAAACGGAAGGGACCACATGATGTGTTCTGGCACATTAGTTATACCAAGCTGTAGCCTTTTGAAAAGCAGTACAAATAATGTACTGCAATACTTCTCCACTGTATTTCAGTGCTCAGCCAGGCTTCGCCGGAAAACTGATACAGCAATCTAGTTCTGGGATGAGAAGAAACAGCCTGAGTGAAGCCTAATTTTAAACGTGTGCTACAAATCAGGACCCACAATTCATATAGGCTAAGATGGTAGATGAAGACTGTGAACCCAATTTTTCCTCTTTGGTGGGGGTCCAGCTCAATTAAAATACAAAACAACATTTGCATCTAGCTTCTCCTACATGAGCGCACAACTATGGAATGGACTCCCGCATGCTGTGAGAACAATACACGACCACCTAAACTTCAGGAAATCATTAAAAACCTCAGCTCTTCAAAAAAAGCCTATCCCACTGATCCAACATAACTCCCCACACCCAGCAACACAACATAATCAAGGATCGTACTGGACAACCTACTATCATCATTCCCCTCAACCCAATAACGCCTGAATCACATCTACCTCATCTGACCACAACACAATCTTGTAACGCCTTTATGGTTACTTGTAAGCCACATTGAGCCTGCAACTAGGTTGGGAACATGTGGGGTATAAATGTAATAAGTAAATCAGAACCAATGGTACTATGAGCCTTTAAGAATGAGGGAATGAATCAAAAAGGGTGAGGGTTGAAGTTGCACCATTCCTGGACCTGTGAACGTGCTGTGCTGCCTGTACCACTTTCAAGACTCATAAATAATCTGGAGTTGTGTAGGAGCTGCTCACACACATCATTTATCCACTGGCTTCTGCATAGTAACATAGTAGATGACGGCAGATGAGCTAACTTAAGTGGCTAGGGAGCATGGCAAGCATTCCCTGCAGTGACGCAGGCTGCATAAGAATGAGGAAATGTTACCAAGGAGGTTTTTGTCTTCCAATAAGCAATAATTATCTAGAAAGAGTTCACGAGAATAATTTTGGTCAGCAAGAAGTTCAAATTCAGTATTTGTCTTTCTGCCATAAAGACAGCTCAGGAGAGAGACTTTGGGGTGATGGTGTTCAAGGATCTCAAAGTGGCCATGGCCAGAGGGATGTTAGGCTGCATAAAGGGGAGGGGGTATAACCATCAGAAGAAAGGAGGTGTTGATGCCCCTGTGCAAGTTTTTGGTGAGGCCCCACTTGAAATATTGTGTTCAGCTTTGGAGACCGTTTCTTGCTAAAGACCTAAAAAGACTTGAAGTAGTTCAGAGAAAAGGGATGAAAATGGCATAGGGTTTGAATCACAAGACACATGAGAGACTTGAGGACTTGAACACGTGAACCCTGGAGGAAAGGAGGGACAGGTGATATGATGCAGACATTCAAATATTTGAAAGGTATTAATCTACAATCAAACCTTTTCCAGAGATGGGAAGGTGGTAGAACTACAGGACATGAATTAAGGTTGCAGGGGTGTGGACTCAGGAATAAATCCAGGCAGTATTTTTTTTTACAGGGTGGGTGGTAGATACCTGGAATGCCCTCTTGCGGGAGGTGGTGGAGAAGAAAACGGTAATGGAATTTAGAAATGATTGGGATAAACACAAAGGAATCCTGTATGGAAAGAGAACAGAATCAAAACAAAACTTAGTGGTACTTAGTAACTCCAGTAATTGGGAAGCAAAGCCAGTGCTGGGTAGACTTCTACGGTCTGTGCCCTGCTCATGGCTGGAGTTGGGCTTTGATGACAGCTTCAGTAGCTGGAGAACAAGGCCAGGGTTGGGCAGGCTTTTAAGGTTTGTGCCCTGAAAATGGAAAGGACAAATTAATATGTAGCCTAATCACATGATTTTATCTTGTTGGGCAGCCTGGAATGGACCGTATAGGTCTCTATCTGCCATCATCTACTATGTTACTATGCAAATTTTTACCTACATAACTACATTCTAAAAAGTGTTAGCAAAACTAAACATCTCTCGTTCCAGGAGTGTTTTAATAGGAGCAAGACAAAGCCATGGACCGTCAATCCTCAGTGCTGGCAGAAGTTAGAAATACTTGAATGTGCAAAAAAATAAAATAAAACCATGATTCTCTCTTGTTTTGGAAATACCTCAGTATGTCTACAGCAGCAACCAACCATGCCAAAGTTAAGCTAAGCCCGTCTCCTGCACCGTTCCATATAATTATATCCCTTCCCTCAGAGCGGAAATGGAAGACTCTCCTGTGTCTCACTGGTGGCGGAGGAGAACAGGAAGACTGATTTTCCAAGTCTGCTGCCAGACTAGCAGAAGTAACCGTCATTCAGTTGCAATGATCCCTATCAAAGCCAGCGCCTTTGGTCCAGGGAGGGCCCATCTGTATTGTGTTTGGCACCGATGACAGTCCCTCCGAGCAGCTGTGTCCTGAGGAGCACAATGAGGCTGCTGGACAATGGTCTATCAAACATAGTTGGGGTAGGGAGATTGTGATTTGGAGTCTTTACTAAGCACAGATGTTTGGATAGAACAAAGCCTACTGCCACCGTGTAACAGTAGCAAAGTACGGCATTCAATTGTAGGATGTTGTAGCCTGGCTTTAAATAAATCCACTTCCTGGCCCCACTCGACAGTATTGCAGGACTCTCAGCTTCCCTTTTCCAAAATTTAAAGACCCAAGCATTTCCCATTAATGCCCATACTCGCACTGTGATTTGAAACATCTCAGGCTTCATTCATTCCAAAGGTACCGTACGATAGGAGTTGGCCCTCACATTTCCCTCTCACCAGAGTCTTAGGACTCCAGATTACAGCATGCGAGTGTGTGGGGGGGGGGGGGGGGGGGGGGGTAAGCCATGCAATCAGGGAAAAATAGATAGTGCAGTACAATTAAGGACCCCAGCAGTTAATAAACTGAAGATGGGAAGAATTATTTCATTAGTAGACACCGAGGGCTTATTTCATACCAGAAAGTATACCTATATTTTCTCATCTAGAATAGGTACATGCCAGACATGCTTAGGGGCAGAGGTGCAAATAGGAGACATTTTACTCACACATTCTTTACAAGAGAAGTATGCACGTATAGTCCAAAACCTCTTCTGTCTCTACTCCATGGATCACACATTTTCCAAATTCATACATGTATGCAGGAATGTGATTTCACACACTAGGCACCTGTATGCTGTGCAATTAATTATATGAGGCAACTTCTGCACCTATAACCCTCCCTCCTTCAGCTAAAGCTGTTAATTTAATAAGTTCAACAGCTCTGACGACTGAAGCCAAAAAGTGCACTGGACTTTCCCGTCACGCTTTTGTTTCTTGCTACAGGAGCACAAAGAGGCCGAGATTCAGCCCCCAGGAGGCAGTGTAAGTGCTGCGGCACTGACCCTGGATACTTGAGGCCAGGCCGTTTCCAGTGACCGGCCTTGACTATCCCGGTGTTTTTGGCCGGTGTTAAATTAACTGCACAAGCGAATATTCAGCACTGGCTGATTAAGTTAATCACGTGCAAATGAGCTGCACGGATCCCCCTTTGTGCCTTGACAACTCTGATGCACTGGACCTCCCCGACCCCTCCAATCTTTTTTTCAAGTGGACCACAACCTCCCCCCCCCCCATGACCCTACGAACCTTTTTTAATTTCCATGGTGGTCCACTGGACAGAACCTCTTCCCCTGTGTGTGCACACCCCCCCCCCCCCTTGCCCCTCCCTGTACCTTTACAATGAGGTGGAGGCAAGAGGGCAGGATCAACAGCTCCTCCCTTCTGCTTCAGGCCCGCCCTGAACAAAATGGCAGCACCCAGGCCCTGTCCAGTGCATTCTGGGATGCACTGGGCAGGGCTAAACACCATATAAAGTACCACTATTTTGTTCCAGTCAGGAGGGAGGAGCCATTGCTCCTGACCTCCTGCCTCTACCTCATTGTAAAGGTACAGGCAGGGGTGTGGGTCGGTTGCAGGAGGAAGGGGTTTGGTCCACTGGACCACCAGGGAAAACTTTTTAAAAAGGTTCTGGGGTCATGGGGACCACCAGGGAAAGTTTAAAAAAAAGTTTGGGATGGGGGGGGGGGGGGGGGGTTAGGGTCCACTTGACCACCAGGAAAATAAAGAAAAGATGCAGGGTTTAAAAAAAAAAAATAAGGGGGGGGGGGCTGGGAGGTGAGAGGTAGGAAGCACAAGCAGGCAGCCTTTATAGCTTCCTGCTTGTGTTTCTGTCCTCTCCGACAGCTCCAGAGCAGCCGTAAAAGTTGCTCGATAAATTAGGGCTGCTCTGGAGCTGTGCATCCCCTGCAATACACATTACATTACAAATGAGCTTGAGCTCATTGTAATACATTTGCATGGGGTTCTCGGTGTCTGCTAATGGCACACAGAGCCACGGAAAACCCCTTTGTGCATTCCTAGCTACATCAGTCTATAGCAAGGTAAGCTTTGTGCATCTGGCCCTAAATTAGGATGTGAAATAGTGGAGGAACTGCTAGATCAGCTGGGGGTGGCTGTATAAATAATCTAATGGATTAGTTGCTGAACTGCAGTGAGGACACCCCTGTTGACATCATCAGACTTCTTTGCCTTACTATGCTACAACATGGGAAGAGCCACCATGCTCAAACCAAAATTAGATTGGAACAATAAATTACCCACTTACCCCCTCCAAAAAATACAAAAAAAAAGCACAAATGTAAGCATACTCAGAATTTATACAAAAGCTTTAAGGACCCTCCATGATTTTTTTTTTAATTGGAGGGCAGGGGGAGTGGAGAGTGAGAGGTCAGAGGATGAAGATACAGAGCAAAGGGACCAGAACCCACCACATTACTGAATGGATTCTGGCCTGGTCTGCAATTACAAATCCTGAGTGGTCCGACAGATGACACTAGACACTTTACTGCTCTCTGGAACGCTGGGTGAGTCAAGGTGGAGTAAAAATAATTCCTGTCCCAGGGAACAGCCCACGGAGCTTTACTGCTTGGAAGAACAGGTATTGAAAATTTAAGCAAAGATTGAACAAAGCTAAAAACATTTCAGTATGCAGCACCAAGATTAGGAGGACGGCCTGTTCAATGCAGGGGTTTCCAGAGTGGTCCTGGGACTCCATGATCAGTCAGCATGGTAGGATAGTCACAGTGACTATGGATGACACATAGACAGAGTGTACGCATATTTATCTGACTTTGAAGATCCTGAAAACCTGACTAGCTGCGCAATGAAGATAGGGAATCCCCACAACTTCAGAACTAATCTAGAGCTTGATGCGTTCCCAACCGGAAGACCCTCGCCTCTCCCCAAAGTCCACTCCAAATAGACTTCAGCTTCTCTGACTGGATCCTACTACCAATGGGTACAAGACGCACACTGCGCTCTGTCTGAAGTCACTTTTTATGGAAGGGGTAATGTTAAAAGATCTCATGCTTCCCCATTAATAACCCCCCCCCCCCCTCAGCTGGTGAATTTACTCCACATTAACCATCACGGGGTCAGAATTCCATCTGTCTCTGGACTGTAACGCTGAAATGGCTGTCACTAGCCTATACTACTCCCCCCTCCCCCCCCCCCCAAGTGGAAATGTTATTGCTCCCTGTTAATGACACCAATTCCATTCAAAGCTGCCTTAGTTCAGTCACCATGGGGTCTGATGAGGGGCTTGGTGGTTCACGGCATGCATTGGCTTCTGGTCAGTAGCCCAGTACAGGTGCTCTCTAGCCCGCCGTGAGTGCCAGCTCAAGCCTTTGGCTTCATCCTGGTCCTTGCTGGCTCTTTTACATTGGTGGAAGCCGTTACTCTTTGCCGTCCTGCTCTCCCAAGGAAACTACATCCTCTTTGTCCTCTCGACTCCGCTTGTTCTTTTTGTGTTTGTGGCGTCTGTGGCCTTCGCCATCTTCGTTCTCGTGCTGTTTCCTGATTAATAAGAACAGCAAACAGTCAATCCACACAAACCTGGGAAAGTGGGGAGGAATGAATTCAGCATTTTCCCCATCTCCCGTTCCTGGCCTCCAACCAGTACAATCAGAGTGAATCTACCCAAGGTACACTAAGACCCAGCTTCAATTTCACATTTTGATTGCCCCAAAAATCTGTAGGAGCATGAGATTCAGTGGAGCAGTGCAGTGGTTCCCAAACCTGGTCCTGGAGGCACGTTTTTAGGGTATCCACAATGTAGGGGCGTAGCCAGACTTCGGCGGAAGGGCGGTCCAGACCCGAGGTGAGGGGGCACATTTTTGCCCCCCCCCAGCCACCGCCGCCGCCACCACCAACAACTGACGACCCCTGCCGACGACCCTCTCGACCCCCCTCCTGCCGCCAACCCTCCCCCGCCGTGGGCTACCTTTGCTGGCGGGGGGACCCCAATCCCCGCCAGCCGAGGAGGTCCTATTCTTCCTCCGATTCGATGGCTTCATTCTGTTTCTGACGTCCTGCACGTCAGACTCACAGAAACAGAACAAAGTCTTGCAGATCAGCCAGGCTTCGTTCTGTTTCTGTGAGTCTGACGTCCTGCACGACGTCAGAAACAGAACGAAGCCTTCGAATCGGAGGAAGAAGAGGACCTCCTCGGCTGGCGGGGACTGGGGTCCCCCACCAGCAAAGGTAGCCCACGGCGATGGCGGGGGAGGGTTGGCGGCGGGAGGGGGGTCCAGAGGGTCATCGGCAGGGGGGTCCAGGGGCAAATCTACGGGGGCCTAAGCCCCCCCAGCCCCACACAGCTACGCCACTGCCACAATGAATATTCATATGAGAGATTTGCATGCATTGTGGAGATTCTGAAAACCTGACTGGCTGGGGTGCCTCCAGGACCAGGTTTGGGAACCACTGATGTAGGGGGTACATAAGTACATAAGTAATGCCACACTGGGAAAAGACCAAGGGTCCATCGAGCCCAGCATCCTGTCCACGACAGCGGCCAATCCAGGCCAAGGGCACCTGGCAAGCTTCCCAAACGTACAAACATTCTGTACATGTTATTCCTGGAATTGTGGATTTTTTCCAAGTCCGTTTAGTAGTGGTTTATGGATTTGTCCTTTAGGAAACCGTCTAACCCCTTTTTAAACTCTGCCAAGCTAACCGCCTTCACCACGTTCTCCGGCAACGAACTGATATACCGCCTTTCTGAGGTTTTTGCAACTACATTCAAAGCGGTTTACATATATTCAGGTACTTATTTTGTACCAGGGGCAATGGGGGGTTAAGTGACTTGCCCAGAGTCACAAGGAGCTGCAGTGGGAGTCGAACTCAGTTCCCCCGGATCAAAGTCCACTGCACTAACCACTAGGCCACTCCTCCAATAAAGTGACCCTCTTTGTAGGGCCCAATTTCATTCTGCTGGCAAACAGTTTGGAACCCAGGGACACCCTGAAGGGAAGAGAGAG
Source organism: Microcaecilia unicolor (assembly GCF_901765095.1). Taxonomy (NCBI): domain Eukaryota; kingdom Metazoa; phylum Chordata; class Amphibia; order Gymnophiona; family Siphonopidae; genus Microcaecilia; species Microcaecilia unicolor. Next base: position 13,152,390 of record NC_044037.1, on the reverse strand, counting down.
TCAAACCCCACCCACACTAAATGTACAGGAGCTCCGTTTGATTCAAGTGTCAGGCCGAGGTTCCCCCAGACTTTCAGGGAAGGGTTTGTGGTCACTCACCGCCTGGATGCCTTGTGTTTACTGCTCTCCTCCTTCTCTCGGTGCCTGCGTTCCCTGTGCCGCTCCTCCCTCTCTCTGCTGTGGTCTCTGCTTCGCCGGTACTCTCGCTCTCTCTCTCTCTCGCGCTCTCGCTCACGCTCATAATCGTAACTTCTCTCCTGGCTGTAGTAATGGTATCGCTCATCATCGCTTCGGAACATGGAAAGAAACAGACACTGTCAGAATCCTGTCCCCTCCCATGAGTCCCACAGTGCAAATCCCTTATCGTGATTAGTTGGCATTAGGAATGGGGGCGCTGTGAGCTACCGTCTCTATACAGATTCAAAGAATTTGACTGGCCTTATCATTCTAACGCGAAGGCAATGTGACTAAGGGCAAAAGCAAGAAATAATTTATAGAACAGTAACAATAAAATAAAATTATGGTGGTAAATGTTCAGTGCTATTGAACCAAGTACAAGGACTCTTGCCCGGATCAGGGGCATAGCCAGACCTCATGGTGGGAAAGGGCCAGAGCCCAAGGTTGGGAGCACATTTTGAGTGCTGCCCCACTGCCACGCCTTGCCTCCCCCCACCACCTCACCCCCTGCCTCGCCTCACCCCACCTCGCCCCCTCACAAACAAATACCTTTGCTGGTGGGGGTCCCCAAGCCCCACCAGCCGAAGCATTCTTCAGTGCGGTCTCTGGCGCAGCCGCATTTGCTGCCTGCCCCCTGCTCTTCTTTCTTCTTGCTCCTCCTGTGCATGCATGCATGAAGAGCAGGGGGCAGGCAGCAAACGCGGCTGTGCCGGAGACCTCTGAGCGTCAGTGTGCACAGGAGGAGCAAGAAGAAAGAAGAGCAGGGGGCAGGCAGCAAACGCGGCTGCGCCGGAGACCTCTGAGCGTCAGTGTGCACAGGAGGAGCAAGAAGAAAGAAGAGCAGGGGGCAGGCAGCAAACGTGGCTGCGCCGGAGACCTCTGAGCGTCAGTGTGCACAGGAGGAGCAAGAAGAAAGAAGAGCAGGGGGCAGGCAGCGAACGTGGGTGCGCCGGAGACCGCGAGCATCAGCGTGCACAGGAGGAGCAAGAAGAAAGAAGAGCAGGGGGCAGGCTGCGAATGCTGCTGCGCCAGAGACCGCTGAGCATCAGCGTTTACAGGAGGAGCAAGAAGAAAGAAGAGCAGGGGGCAGGCAGCGAACGTGGCTGTGCCGGAGACCTCTGAGCGTCAGTGTGCACAGGAGGAGCAAGAAGAAAGAAGAGCAGGAGGCAGGCAGCAAACGCGGCTGCGCCGGAGACCTCTGAGCGTCAGTGTGCACAGGAGGAGCAAGAAGAAAGAAGAGCAGGGGGCAGGCAGCGAATGTGGCTGCGCTGGAGACTGCGCTGAAGAAGGCTTCAGCTGGCGGGGGTTGGGGATCCCACCAGCCAAACCAGGGACCCGGACGAAATTTGCTACGCCCCTATCCTGGATAAATAACACTGAGCAGGTCGAGCAGGTCAAGGTGTAGTTCTTGCCTAGTGACAGCATACAATGTTTTTTTTCTGCTCCAGCTGCTGTTTCTCCTCTTTCCCCCGGGATTTGCAGTTTTACTTACTTCTCCTTTTCTGCTTTGTCTTTGATGTTCTCTGTTATTTTTTGGGGAAATGTGTATTTCTGATAATTTTGTATTCTGGACTGTGCAAGAGGAAATCCATTTCTGTTTCTCTTTTGCCCAGGTTTCATGGAGTTTCCCGGTTCATTTTTATCTCTGCTTTGTGTGACCAAGGTTAGGCATTCTGCTATCAGGTAGTTTTCGTATGGGTTCTGCACTGGTGCTCGACCATACACTGCAGCATTTAATCTGCTGTTCCTAAGCTGGGGTCCAGTGGTTTGGTTCTGCTTATTGGTGTTGGTTTTGTAGGACAGGTTTGCCACACATATATTGAACATACATAGTAATGTGCTCTCTGCTCGGCTATCCCTGGATTGGGTCTGCCAAATTCTCCTGTGCTGAGGCCGCTGGGGTGCATCTACAGAAGCCGGCAGCCGCCTGAATTAGAGCAGTTGGAAGTGCTTAAATCAGCGATGGCGGAGGCAGCAGCAGTAGAACTAGCAAAATATGCAAACATCAGACTGTCCATTTCTTGCTTTCTCCTGTCTTCTCCGAGTTTTATTCCGAGGTCTCCTTTCCTCTTCATACCATTTCTACTTCTTATAATTTTACCTTTATTTACAGCCTAAAGGGCCAAATTCTGTATATAACGCCAAAAAATCGGTGCTAATAATTAAATGAGCATTAAGCGGCATTCTATAAACGGCGCTCAGCATTGGGCACCATTAATAGAATTATAGCGTTTGACGCTGGTATCCGCGCCCAATTACAGGCACGAGGATTTACACCAACTGCACGCAAATTCAAGGAATGTCCCTGATCTGCCCATGGTCCTCCCATGGCCACGCCCCTTTTTGGATCTGCACACCAAAATTTACACGTGGATTCCGGTGCCTAAACATATGCACGTAAATTTAAATTGATGCCAATTAGTGCCCAATTATCAGTGCTAATTGGCTCATTCGTCAATTAAATTGTGCATACAAATTGGGTCTGCACCATATATGAAATCAGGGTGAAAGTGTGCACTTGTAGTTTTGGCCAGGGCACCTGTGTTTAAATGTGAGCCTCCCTGTCATTCACATTTCAGCTGTTTATGCTGTACTCATGTAGATGTTAGTGTCCCGGGAGCTGTTTCCAACGATAGACGAAGCGGCGATAGGCCCTTACAAGGTGTGTGATCATGCTGGGTGCAGCGTTCCTTGGTGGATTCTGACTCTCCTAGGGAACGATGGAAATTCCAGTCGAGCTCCATCATGATGAGGCTTTTCGAGAGTTTCTTTTGGCAAAGTGGATGGATTACAGGGCATGTAATCACCTTCATGAGCACGACCCGCTCTTGTTCTGGGAGGCTGCCAAAGTAGTGTTACATGGGGAAATTATTAGTTACTACAGTCATAAACGTAAATCACGTGATCGGGAAATCCTTAGACTGGAAGTGAAGATTCAATCCGACTGGCGTGTGTTTGCAGCTTTGCCCTACTTTGCCTAATAAGCTCCAGCTTTTAAGCACACAGATGGCCTTGAACGAATTGCTTCTATCGATCCAATATTTTAAATATCAATTATATAAGCATGGCAACAAAAACGAGAAATTACTAGCTCGGATGTCTAGGCAGTGGGCGGGTCTCTCCAGGATTCTGAAGCTGCAAGAGAGAGATGGGACTCTGATTTGTTCTGATGGGGAGATTAGTAATCTTTTTAACATTTTCAACAAGCGATTGTACTCGCACCCCTCAGAGTTTGGTTTGGACAGTGACAGTTATTTGTCTAGTGTGGATGCCCCGCGGCTTTCTATGGCTGAAGGCAGTGGCGTAGGAAGGGGGGGCGGTGGGGCGGTCCGCCCCGGGTGCACGCGCTGGGGGGGGGGGGGGGGTGTCGGCTCGCTGGTTCTCTGCTCTTTCTGCCCTGGAACAGATTACTTCCTGTTCCGGGCCAGAGAAAGCAGTAAGCAGCAGAGCCGACGCAGCTCCCAGTGACGTGCACTGGGGGCGGATCGGCCCTCCCGCCTGCCCCCCGCTGCAAGGTAGGGTGCGTTTCGGGGGGGGGGGTGCGCTCCAGAGGGGAGGGCACCATGCCCTGCACCCGGGGGGGGGGGGGGGGGTGCGCAGCGGCGACCCGCCCCAGGTGTCAGGCACCCTCGCTACGACACTGGCTGAAGGGGACACTTTGGGTGCCCCTATTCAGTTGGAAGAAGTTGAATGAGCAATACAACAGAGCATTCTCTGCAAAGCACCTGGTGCCAATGGGTTGCCCTTTGTCTCCTTTTTCATTTGTTTTGACTTTAGATCCATTTTTGAGACAAGTACAGGGGAACCCAGAAATTCAGGGGGTTACGCTTGGGACTCATCACTTTAAAACTGCAGCCTTTACTGATGACTTATTTATTAGTCCATCTTACTGACGTTCATGCATCCCTGCCTGTCCTATTGGAGAGCTTTACTGAATATGGCGACTTTCGGGCTTTAAGCTTAATTATCAAAAATTGGAGGCATTGGCTATTGGGGGGTGGGGGGGGGGGGAGGGTGTTGGATTGAGAATTTGATGAGTCTTTTATTCCGGATGACGATTTCCCCCATGTGGCTGGATGTTTTGCAAGTTCGCTCCATCAGATTACTCAAGAAGGATTTGAAGAGGCCGTATAGTCTTGCTTTGAGCTTTTTGTTGGGGGGTGGGGGAGAAAATCTAAGCTGTGGCTGTCTTATTTGTAAGGCAACTGGAGGATGGCGGGGTTTGGGTCCACTGGATTTGAGAAGTGGGCACCCATGATTATACCCCCAGGGTTCTCAAATCTGCTTTCTTTAGGCCTTGGCACTTCAGTTACCTACTACATGCTCCTTATAGGCTGTTGCCTAGGGAGGTTAAATATAGTTGCTTTTTGAGACCCCTTAAAGAATTTTGGAAGGAATTCATCAAGATGTGGGGTGGTTAGGCTGGTTGTACTTCCTTGTTACCCTTCTATGGAAATGGTGCATTTGTTCCTGGCTGGGAGAATGTAGTTTTTCTCACTTTGGAGGCAAAGGGCTTTTCTCTCCTTGAGCATTTCTTGACACCAGATGGGAAACTTTGGCAAACTTCCTCCTTGGTTGAAGTGTTGTGGTGGTGCTTTTTTTTTTTTTGCCTTACCGTCAACTGACTCATTATGTTCACTCATTGGATTTGCCAACTGATGATAAGTTTACTGCTTTCTTTTCTGCAAAGGATTATGGTCTCTTACAGCAAGCAGGGTGGGAGTGAGAAGGGGAACGTCCTTTGGGGTTGCATAACTTCACCCGGTTGATATGCTGATTATCGAGAATGTCAATTTCGGGTTATAAACCATGCTCATTTTTCCCCTCAGCGAGCCTACAAAGCTAGGATTACAGCCTCCCCAGCTTGTGCAAAGTGTAGCCCCAACGAAGGTACCTTGTATCATGCCTTTTGGGCTTGTCTTCATACAACGTCCTTTTTGGGGACGACATAGCTGCCTACCTTGGTCAACTGTTAGGGTCTCGTGTACCTTCTCTTTTGCAACCTCGATTTTGCATTGCGAGGGGGATGTGGGCACACGAGGGAGGGGCCCTAGGTTGTTCCACCGTAAGGCAGCTTTAGTGGGGAAGAAATGCATCCTTCAACAGCCGTGGGTTGCCATGAAGGGTCCCTCACACTGACAGTGGAGAAATCAGCTACACACGCTGATGTTGTGGGAGGCCAGAGAGGCTCATCTCACCTACAGGCACTCTCGGTGTTTTCTGGAGATTTGGTCTGCTTATGTCCAGTCTCTTTCTCCCAGGGCTCGGAGTCTTGTTTTAAACAGGCTACGAAGTGGTGCTTCCTAGTGCTTTTTCGCAAGGGCTTTCTTGCTCTATGAGGTTCTCGGCTGGGGTGGGACCAGAAGGGAAGGGGGGAGGCCTTCTTCCTCTATCGAGGATGGGTATTTTTTTTCCAAAACTCTAGTTCTCTCTGACAAGTTTAAGGATGCTGTTTGCTTTAGCTTCATTACTGTTTGCCGTCTTCTCGCTTGATGGTGTTTTCTGGCATTGTCTTGGATTGGAAATTAGATCTTCATTTTGTTCCCGTTCAACTTTTCGATAAACATAATTGAAATAAAGGAGAAGCCTCATTAAATTTACCTAGTTGCAGTAATCCAAATGCCATGTTAGAACTATTGGGCTATTGTTCTACAACTTGAAGGACTTAAAGCCCTTCCGGCCCTCAGTTTAAAAGTAGATTAAAGAAGAACTTCTTCACCGACTCATTTAGCTGCCTTTCAAAAGATAATTTAGAATGTAAGATTATTCCCAGTACCTATACGTAAGAAAACATCCCATACAGACAACAGAAAACAAGCACATGAGCTTGATTTTACCACAATATCACGTTGTATTTGTTTACACCAGAGTCCGCAAGCGCTCTCCGGAACTATGTAAGCCACATTGAGCCTACAAATAGGTGGGAAAACGTGGGATACAAATAAATATGGAATAGAAATACCACAAAGATAACAATTAAACTCATCCCTACCCCAAACAGCCCACCTCCATCAACAAAACGCAGGCTTAACCATATACCCAGAGGGTCTGGACTCTTATAACCCTCCGTGCTAACAGGGAAGTCTCCTCCCCCCCACCCCCTGCCTGTCACAAGAGAAGCAAACCAAAAACACAAGGCATGGAACAGAGAAATAAAACATACACATATGGGTTGTTGCTGAGGCAGACGTTTCTGCTGCAGTAGGCCGAACAATCAACGGCCATTTGCCCTTCAGAAAAACATTAAAGACCCATCTCTTCAAGAAAGCCTACCCCAATGATTCAATTTAACTAAAGGCTACCCACATGATTCTGTACTGACGATTGTTATACATTGACCATGTCTCCCATTCTCCTTATGGCTACCCCTTATCTTTTCCTCTCCATCCTCCCTACGCCTACCTCCTAATGTTCATTTCCTTCTACACTCAATCCCTCCTATGTTCAATTTACTTATCCGTCAACCCCATTATTATTACGTTTACTACAATTTGTATAATCTCTTAGACTTTGTATTTTTTTTTTACTGTTACTATGTAAGCCGCATTGAGCCTGCTATGTGTGGGAAAGCGCGGGGTACAAATGTAATAAATAAATAAATAAATATTTTCCAGACACTACGCACAAAATAATATACAGTCAAATACACTGCACTTAAAGTGTACCCAGTGGGCTCCCGACATATTAATATACCAACGCTGAAAGTGGCCAGACTGTTTGTGTAGCTTTAAATAAACCTGAGAGCAACAGTGGCAAGCCACGTCTGCAAGGGGAGTTGCCTCCAGCCAGATACTCACTTGCTGTATTCACTGATAGATGGTGTTCTCTCTCTGTCCCGCTCGCGTCTGGATCGAGAATACTCCCAGCGACTTCCTCCAGAGTTGCTCGTCCCCTTATCCACTGCCGACACCCAGGGCGTGCGAGTGCTGGAGATCGGAGGATAGCTTACGAAAGCCGAATCTGAAATGGAGGAAACACAACCCTCCTGAGTGACCAAGACGCCCTCCCTGAGCAAGCAATGGATCACGCAAGCTGACCATGGCCCATTTAGCCCATGTTAACCAGTGACCCATGACCTACCCACAATATATCGAATATAATTGACGACAAGTAATTCAGTAACTGCACTACTTAGATCCTTCAACCTTTAACAAAGACAACATTCTGCCACCTCGCTAACAAGGGAATGCTATTTCCACACGTTCCCCCTCGAAATGTCCACTGTAATGTAAAACTGTGAAGTAATATTTGAATAGATAGACCCCTACTTAAGATGGATCACATTTTGAATATACAGACCCCTGACCCGTTCAACCCATCCAACCTGCTGAGCAGTCACCCATTACTCCATTGCTTGCTTTGCCCCCTCCAGACAGTAACAATGCCAAACAAAAAGTGAACTCCTGGAATATAAAAAGCTATTTATGTGCATTACATTTCTTTTAAATGCAGAACAGCTGGTGAAAATCTTTTCCTTGTTCTGTCTATAAAAATGATACAGAAAACAAAGGCTCAAGAGGATAGGCTTGGCGGCAGCAAAAACTACGATTGCTGCATTTTGGAAACAGGAGGGTGGGCCCGCGGTGAAGAATTGGATTGGGAGAATTAGAGGAATTTCCATGTTGGAGGAATTAACAGATAAACGAAGGGGGAGGTACAATTCTGAAGCAGAGGAATGGAAGCGTTTGGAACAGATATTTAGGCACGAATAGATGGGAGGTTTGAGGGGGAGGGGGGAGGAAAGGGACAATTAAAGGGTGGAACGGTGGGGGGGGGGGGGGGGGATGAAAAGAGATTTTGTTATACATTCAAGTTTTCTTGTACAATTCCCAAGGGTGTGTTCGGAGAATATTGGATGGTTATTGTACAAAATGGTTTGGATTTGTACAGCTGTTTGAGATATATTTCAATAAACTTTACAAATATAAAAAAAAAATGATACAGAAATCAGCGAGGTAACGTCACCATGTCTACCTTGCCATGAGGGGTCAATTTAGTTAAAGCAAGGGCCAGGGCAGTCTTCTTGAGTTTGCCTTAGGCCACTGGATTGTAGATGTGGCCTTCGAGAACCCCACTGGATCTGAATTTCAGGGTAACTTAACATACAGAAATTAAGCTGATTAACTAGAACATATGGATGGGAGCACAGAGCAAACATCTATTGTGGACACCATTAGGTAAGGACCAGAAGCTTCGGGACTTCTCCAGGACTGTACTTGGGAATCACCACCACAGGCTCAGAGCAGCCCCGTCTGCTCCTTACTGTATTCCACAAAAGGCTGTCCCTGGTCAGTACTTATTCCTGGTTACCTCTGGAGCTGTATCCGAACGAAGGAGGTTGTCTGTTGTTGTAGCTGGCAGACGAGCTTTGGAAAGGACACAAGAGAGAGCCGCAGTAAGAGATAGCAAAGCACATCAGAGCTGTTCTTAATCTTACATTCCAGCAGCCAGGGTTCTAGAGGCCCCGTCACAGGTCCCAGGACTGTGCCACGGAGAATGGCACGCTTCCCAAGATCATGACGAGAGCGCTGCTCCCGAGGATCAGGACACGGACAGCACATTGTGTAAAGTGTAACATGCAGAGAAACAGAACAAGGAGCCGAGATACTCCAGAAAGAGTTAAACTTTGAACACTTCAAATGAAAGCACAATAACGGAATCTGGTTTTTACCTATCAAGTGTGGGAATCAGAAGTGCTGGTGGAGGAGCCAGAGGTGGAGGAAACAACCCTAAAGATAAAACAGAGCAAACGGAGGGGACAAGTCAACATTACAGCAGAGAATATAGGTTTCTGCACACTTGAGACAGAGCCTTCCCTCACCCCCACTCTAATCATCCTATATAATAAAACGCACCTCCAACATTCTGACGCTGACTGCATGGCTGAGGCATTCCTGCTCTCTGTATCCATCTCCTGAATTGACATCACATACTTCCGGGTTCGTCACAAGCAGAAGTGACCAACCACACGAGGTTTCTCGGCTTCAGAATGTTGGAGGTGCATTCTATTAAATAGGATTGGTCAGTTCCTTGAAGCACAGCCAGAGCTCAGCGTCCTGCACAGTAACGCTCAGACACCAGAAAGAGGGAGGGGGGGGGGGGGGGGGCTTGACACCAGAGATTGGGGGGGGAGGTATCTCTGTCTCTCACACACTCTCTCTCTCATAGTCAATGTCTTTCTCTCACTCTCACACACACTGTCTCACACTGTATCACATTCACTCTCTATGTGTCACACAGTCACTCACACACTCTCTTGGTCTCATACACTCAGTCTCACACACACACTCTCTCTCTCTCGCACACACTGTATCTGTGTGAAACACACACTCTCTCTCTCACACTGTGTCTCACATACGCACTTGCACACACTCTCATTCTCACAGACACACTCGCACCCAGACTCACTCTCTCTCTCTCACACACACACACTCGCACATTCACTCTCTCTCTCACACACAGTCACTCTCACATACACTCTCTCAAACATACACACTGTGAGGAAAACCTTGCTAGTGTCCGTTTCATTTGTGTCAGAAATGGGCCTTTTTTACTAGTAGTACATAAAGATACAAACTCCCCTTCCCCCCTTTTCCCTAGACTGCATTGCTGGGACAGCTTCATCTCTCAAGGCTTCTGGCTTCTTTGGATTCCAGCTCCAGAAACACTTCCTCGCTGTGGGAGCAGGGGTAAATCACTCACACTCTGGACAATGAGGAGAGAAAATGTGGCTGTTTTCTCTGCAGCATTATACATGCTATGCTTTTCTTCCTCCCCAATGAGAAATACCTACAAAATGCCATTTATTTCTCTACTGAAGTAATACTACACCATCAAACCCCAGCCTGCAAAACCAGTGCCAGAAAGAACTGCAGCTGGCAATTGGGAGGGAAGGGTCTGAGGAGTTTTTGAGGGGTTTGTTTTGGTTAAACTGTACAGCGCTGCGTAACCCTAGTAGCACTCTAGAAATGCGTTGAATAATTATTACCTTCATTACCGCAGGATTTAATAAGGTGTGGGCTGATGTCAATTTAACAAAATTGGGCGCCAAAGCCTATGGCTCCTCAGACAGCTGGGACTCTAACCTAGGTACTGCCTCGGGCGGCCCTGTCTGGTTTTCTAATGAGTGGATGAGGTGAAAAACAGAGGCCTACCTGGGATGGGTCCTGGAGGCGGCATACCTGTGTAAGAAGAGAGCAAAGAGAGGACATTTAGAACCATTTGTATATTCCGAAAAATCCAGCTACAGATGAAGTATTTGCCAGCATACTTTGTCTTATTCGTGCTGTATACCGCAAACAGCACAAATGTGATACAATGAATAAATGGAAATAAATAAATGGTCATTGAAAAATAAGGCACTCACCTTTCCCCAAGCCTTCTCTGAGCCACCAGAGGGGCAAGGCTCCTTTAGTCTTTGGCTCCAGGTTTTCCATGCTTCCCCTGTTTCCTTTCATCACTCACTGGCACAGGCTTCCACCTTTTATATCAATCCTTAATACACTGACTCCTCAAACCGGAGTCAAGATGCCACTGCGCAGCAGAGCACCTGAGCAGAACAAGTCTGCTTTCTAAGCTATCCTTATCAGAGAAATAGCCGTGGGTGGGCCTTGGCCCCTCTACTTTTGCCTCAGCCCCCTCCTTCCCAGCAGCCGGGTAAGCCACTGCTGTAGCTGATGGGGGATCCCCATGCCCCATCAACTAAAGAAATCCAGAGCTAGACTCAGCTGAGGAGCGAATTGGCAGCAGCACTTCAGGCCACCGATACCAGCACCGTGAGCATGTCCAGTCCTCACGGGAGCATTTCCTGACGCTAAGCCAGGGCTCCACACTGGCAGAGCCTTTTCTAAAATACTTGCCTGTGTGTGGATGTCCTGACTTGGACATCTCAAAGTCATTTCTAAAATGCCACTCCACACGTACAGCATTATACATCTGACATCACCAGATTTTTTTATTTTTGTTACATTTGTACCCTGCGCTTTCCCACTCATGGCAGGCTCAATGCGGCTTAACATGGGGCAATGGAGGGTTAAGTGACTTGCCCAGAGTCACAAGGAGCTGCCTGTGCCTGAAGTGGGAATCAAACTCAGTTTCTCAGGACCAAAGTCCACCACCCTAACCACTAGGCCACTCCTCCACTGTTGCTACTATTTGAGATTCTACATGGAATGTTGCTATTCCACTAGCAACATTCCATGTAGAAGTCGGCCCTTGCAGATCACCAATGTGGCCGCGCAGGCTTCTGCTTCTGTGAGTCTGATGTCCTGCACATACGTGCAGGACGTCAGACTCACAGAAACAGAAGCCTGTGTAGCCTTCTACATGGAATGTTGCTAGTGGAATAGCAACATTCCATGTAGCATCTCCAATAGTGGCAACATTCCATTTAGAATATCCAATAGTATCTATTTTATTTTTGTTACATTTGTACCCTGCGCTTTCCCACTCATGGCAGGCTCAATGCGGTTTACATGGGGCAATGGAGGGTTAAGTGACTTGCCCAGAGTCACAAGGAGCTGCCTGTGCCTGAAGTGGGAATCGAACTCAGTTCCCCAGAACCAAAGTCCGCCACCCCAACCACTAGGCCACTCCTCCAGTTTATCATTCAGCAATGCACCAAACCTGTTCAAAAAGGCATACCCTACCGACCCAACTTAAATACCTGAACCCTGCAACACTACGAAACCAAAGCACGCAATGGACATAACGTATCTCTTCCTCTATACGATTCCCTAATATGTCTGTTCCACATGAACCTCATTCTACCACAACATCACTGTGTAACTGTTTATACCGGAATTGGCGAACGCCTTTACGGTACTGTGTAAGCCACATTGAGCCTGCAAATAGGTGGGAAAATGTGGGATACAAATGTAACAAATAAATAAATAAAATAAATATGACTGCTTTTGAAATCTCAGGGCCTGCGCATTTTACAGAAGGTTACAGTCTCTTTCTTGGCACCTTGGAGACTTCTTTCAGGTCTCACATGTGCCTTACTCATTCTGTTTTTCCTACATTCCTTTCTTGAAGGTTGGATACCTGCCAAGGGACTCTGCTGCCTCCTCCTCCTCCTCCTCCTCATGGTAGGAATCTGATGGTGTGCGATGAGGTGATGCTCTTACACTGAAGGGAGACTGTAATGAGGATGCCTCCACAGGTATACGTCTGAATAGGGGTATGGCCAAATTAAGGACCTTCAAATGACCATTTTGGGGGTGGAAGGGAGTGGAGGAGAGGCCTAGTGGTTAGGGTGGTGGACTCTGGTCCTGGGGAACTGAGTTCAATTCCCACTTCAGGCACAGGCAGCTCCTTGTGACTCTGGGCAAGTCACTTAACCCTCCATTGCCCCATGTAAGCCACATTGAGCCTGCCATGAGTGGGAAAGTGCAGGGTACAAATGTAACAAAAATAAAATAGATACTATTGGAGATTCTACATGGAATGTTGCTACTATTGGACATTCTACATGGAATGTTGCTATTCCACTAGCAACATTCCATGTAGAAGGCTGCGCAGGCTTCTGTTTCTGTGAGTCTGACGTCCTGCACGTACGTGCAGGACGTCAGACTCACAGAAGCAGAAGCCTGCGCGGCCACATTGGTGATCTGCAAGGGCCGACTTCTACATGTAGAATCTCAAATAGTAGCAACAGTGTAGGAGTGGCCTAGTGGTTAGGGTGGTGGACTTTGGTCCTGAGGAACTGAGTTTGATTTCCAGCACAGGCAGCTCCTTGTGACTCTGGGCAAGTCACTTAACCCTCCATTGCCCCATGTAAGCCACATTGAGCCTGCCATGAGTGGGAAAGCGCGGGGTACAAATGTAACAAAAATAAAATAGATACTATTGGAGATTCTACATGGAATGTTGCTACTATTGGACATTCTACATGGAATGTTGCTACTATTGGAGATTCTACATGGAATGTTGCTATTCCACTAGCAACATTCCATGTAGAAGGCTGCGCAGGCTTCTGTTTCTGTGAGTCTGACGTCCTGCACGTTTCTGTGAGTCTGACGTCAGACTCACAGAAGCAGAAGCCTGCGCGGCCACATTGGTGATCTGCAAGGGCCGACTTCTACATGTAGAATCTCAAATAGTAGCAACAGTGTAGGAGTGGCCTAGTGGTTAGGGTGGTGGACTTTGGTCCTGAGGAACTGAGTTTGATTTCCAGCACAGGCAGCTCCTTGTGACTCTGGGCAAGTCACTTAACCCTCCATTGCCCCATGTAAGCCGCATTGAGCCTGCCATGAGTGGGAAAGCGCGGGGTACAAATGTAACAAAAATAAAATAGATACTATTGGAGATTCTACATGGAATGTTGCTACTATTGGACATTCTACATGGAATGTTGCTACTATTGGAGATTCTACATGGAATGTTGCTATTCCACTAGCAACATTCCATGTAGAAGGCTGCGCAGGCTTCTGTTTCTGTGAGTCTGACGTCCTGCACGTATGTGCAGGACGTCAGACTCACAGAAGCAGAAGCCTGCGCGGCCACATTGGTGATCTGCAAGGGCCGACTTCTACATGTAGAATCTCAAATAGTAGCAACAGTGTAGGAGTGGCCTAGTGGTTAGGGTGGTGGACTTTTGTCCTGAGGAACTGAGTTGGATTCCCACTTCAGGCACAGGCAGCTCCTTGTGACTCTGGGCAAGTCACTTAACCCTCCATTGCCCCATGTAAGCCGCACTGAGCCTTTTCATGAGTGGGAAAGCGCAGGGTACAAATGTAACAAAACTAAGGAGGGGGGGAATCCTTCTGAAGCAGCAGCTGCAGACTGTGCACCCACTGTGCTTCCAGCTGTGAGCAAACCCTTTATTCTTTAAGTCTGTTTTGGTAGAATTCATGCCATGGCATCTGAATAAACGTCTCCAAAATGATGATCCAGACAGTGAATGAGGATAGACTCGGGGAGGAATGTGAAGAAATATGTCTGCACAGAGGGTGGTGGAAGCAAAAACAGTACGAGAATTCAAGAAAACCTGAGAGGTTGGAGTGAGGAAAAATCTAGATATTTATTTTAATTGAAATGTTTTTAAACTGCTTCCTTGGCTCAAAAAGTCATCCAAACTGATATACAATCAAAGTCACGTACGATCCAGTAGAAACACAAGAACTTCCTCAAACACTTGACAGCCAGACTACACTCAGTTCAAACAACTGGAACCACGCAATCCCACGTGGAAACCCGTATAATCCCACTTCTACCTTCACAGATCAGGAACATAATTCCATAAATGGCGGGCTGCCACAGAAACAGTTCTGAATTTTCAGCCTCTCTTCCTCACGCATGGAAGGACCCTTCAACAACATTGCCTGACTAGAACACAAAGGCCCCCTGAGCACATGGCATTCTAACTTTGTGACTCTTCTTCAATCGTAGCTTAAAAAACCAGGGACAGAATCTTACACTGAATATGACCCCTAATAGGAAACTAGTACAACAATCTTAAAGGAGCATCTAAGAACACACGGACCACGGCATTTTAAACCACGTGTAGCCAGCGCATCTGCTCGCTCATTTACTCCAAAGTACTAGGGTTACCATTTTGTGTCCTCTGAAAAAGAGGACACATGTCACGCCCCCTACCCCGCCGTGCCTCATGTCCCGCCCCTGCCACGCCCCCTTCAGGTCCGGGTTCCGCCCCTATTCCCCCCCCCCCCCGTCACATAGTCCCCTCCCCCCCATCACATACCCCCCCCTCACTTACTGGTGGTCTAGTAGAGTCTTCTCTTCGGGGCAGGAAAGAGCCCCCTCTTTCCTGCCCGGAGCGCTGCCTGCCCTTTCCTGCTGCATCCTCCTCGGTATGGCTGGGGATTCAAAATGGCCACCGAGAGTTGAAGCGGCCTCGCGAGAGTTCAACTCTCGGCGGCCATTTTGAATCCCCAGCCAGACCGAGAAAGATGATAGACAGGGGAGGCAGCGCTCCGGGCAGGAAAGAGGGGGCTCTTTCCTGCCCCGAAGACGTCACTAGACCACCAGGGAACATGGTAAGGAAGGGGAGGGGACGGGAGACCAGGTCACCAGACCCACGGCGCCGATCACACGCGCCTGCTCGCACCCGCGCCCACGTTTGTCCAGAAATCCGGACAAACGTGGGCGCGGGCAAAATCCGCCGGACGCCCCGGACATGCCCTCAAAAAGAGGACATGTCCGGGGAAATCCGGACGTATGGTAACCCTACAAAGTACAGCCCTTTGCAATGATCCAAAGAAGGGGGTCACATCAACTTGCACCAATAAACAGAAAGAATTCTCTTCCAAAAATGGAAGCAGTTTCCAAACTACATAAGTATTGCCATACTGGGAATGACGAAAGGTCCATCGAGCCCAGCAACCTGTTTCCAACAGTGGCCAATCCAGGTCACAAATACCCGGCAAGATCCCAAAAATGTACAAAACATTTTATACTGCTTATCCCAGAAATAGTGGATTTTCCCCAAGTCCATTTAATAACGGTCTATGGCCTTTTTCTTTAGGAAGCCATCCAAACCTTTTTTAAACTCAGCTAAACCGCCTTTACCACATTCTCTGGCAACGAATTCCAGAGTTTAATTACACGTTGAGTGAAGAAAAAGTTTCTCCGATTAGTTTTAAATTTACTACATTGTAGCTTCATCACATGGCCCCTAGTCCTAGTATTTTTGGAAAGCGTAAACAGACGCTTCACGTCTGCCTGTTCCACTCATTATTTTATAGACCTCTATCAAACCTCCCCTCAGCCGCCTTTTCTCCAAGCTGAAGAGCCCTAGCCACTTTAGCCTTTCCTCATAGGGAAGTCGTCCCATCCCCTTTATCATTTTCGTTGCCCTTCTCTTTACCTTTTCTAATTCCACTATATCTTTTTTGAGATGCGGTGACCAGAATTGAACACACTATTCGAGGTGTGGTCGCACCATGGAGCGATACAAAGGCATTATAACATCCTCGAGCACCTGAAGCTTTAAAAAGACCTGCACAGAACAGCCACATTAAGTGCCCATGCTTGCGCCATGGCTGCCGTAACTTCAGTCGTGTAAATGTTAGTCGTGACAATACCAGGTTACGCTAGTTTTCTATAGCAGAACCTGGGCACACAGGTGTCATAGAATAAGCTCCCACTGCACATCTTCGGGCACCTAAAGGAGGCGACTAGTTGTAAAATTTACCCTCACAGAGATGTTGAATATATGAGTAATTTGGGCTCTCAGGGGCCAATATTCAGTGCTATTTAACCAGCCACAAACAACTCTTGGCCAGTTAAATAGCTGGCTAAGGGCCTTTTTTTTTTTAATCGAGCTGCACTAGTGGCTCACAGTCAAGTAACGCTGGCAAAGCACATTAACTTTGAACGTGCTCCGTCGACACTGCCACGAAGGAACCATTAGTGTGGCTTAATAAAAGAGGCCCTAAGAGCTAGTATTCAGCGTAAGCTAGCCGGTTAGCTCCAATGAATATTAGTGCATAGCCAGGGCCACCAAGAGACAAAGCTGGGCTTGAGGCAGGGCCACCACTCCCTTCCAACAGAGGACACAGCCACCGACCCCCCCCCCCCCCCACTCGAGACGCAGCTGCCGTCACCGCCCCTCACTCGCTCAGGCTGCCACCACCCCCTACCTTCCTGCGTTAGTGCGTCTGGTCCTCCCCATTCTCCAAGGGGGTCCAGCACCGGGATCTGTCTCTCTCCTGTGTGCCGGGACCAGGTTATCGCGTTAATAGAATGGCCAGGGTCCTGACATGAGCAGGAGAGAGACTGACCCCCAGTGCCGGGCCCCCCCCTTGGAGGCCAGGCTCAGGGAAATTTCCCACCTCCCTGCCCCTCCCCCTCAGCAGCTCAGCGCATAGCAGCTAACCAGCTATATCACGCAATATAGCCTGCTATCCGTGAATATTCAAGTACTGGCCAGCTAAGTTTAGCGGGTAAACTGGACTGCATATATAGCAGTCCTATCTTTGCCCACTACTAATTTAACCGGTCAGCGCTGAATATTTACATACCTGGTTAAGTTAGAGCCAGCCCAAAAATCCCAGATAGTGATGCCGGTCACCTGAAACGGCCCGGCATTGAATATCTGCGCAGTCTGCCACAGTATATGGGCTATGGTGCATTTTTAAAGATACTCAACATGCAGATATAACTGTGATTATTATTACGTTCAACTATCAAAGGTCCTTCCGTTACGCAGGACTAGACGATACAGGGTCAGATAGTATTGACACGTTGTCTGTTTTCATAATATCACATTCTGTATCGCCTACGAATAACGTGAAATGTCTTTCCTACTCTTAATCTTCCAGCATGTTTCAAACCAAATAAATTAAAATTCTCAAACCCCCCCCCCCCCCCCATCAAAATAAGGTAAAAAAAAGTCCTATGAAAGTTATGGGCTGGTTGATATTCAAAACGATTTAACTGTCCAGAAATGGCCGCTGACCGGTTAAATCACTTGCGTCAGGGCTATCTGCTAATTTACAGCAGCACTTAACTGGTTAACGCCGCTGAAAATTAATGGTCAGTGCCTAAGTGAAAACCAGTTATTTTGGCGGCATTCCGGGGGGCGGAGTTGGCACTTGACCAGTTAAGAACCGATATTCGGCAGTTAACCGGCCAGGGTAACCGCATAAGTGAGATCCGCATAAAACACAGTCCTGTCTATGTAGCAACCCATGGCTGGTTAAGTTCTGAATATAGACGTAACCAGCCACGTGTTAGCCGGCGCCGCATAAACCGAAGCTCGGATATTGGATATCCAAGAATAACGCCGGTGGCAGTAAGCAGAACGCTCACCGCCGACCCTGGGGTCGATATTTGGCAGAAGGGTCATTCCATGTCAAGTGGTCTGGTGGTCCCTGCGCGAAGGCTGCAGTATGGGGTCAAACAGATTACTATATCTCAGCAAGTATTGCATCGGCGAACGTAAAACTTTACCAATGTTCACTGGGGACATGTACAGTGGTGGAAATAAGTATTTGATCCCTTGCTGATTTTGTAAGTTTGCCCACTGACAAAGACATGAGCAGCCCATAATTGAAGGGTAGGTTATTGGTAACAGTGAGAGATAGCACATCACAAATTAAATCCGGAAAATCACATTGTGGAAAGTATATGAATTTATTTGCATTCTGCAGAGGGAAATAAGTATTTAATCCCTCTGGCAAACAAGACCTAATACTTGGTGGCAAAACCCTTGTTGGCAAGCACAGCGGTCAGACGTCTTCTGTAGTTGATGATGAGGTTTGCACACATGTCAGGAGGAATTTTGGTCCACTCCTCTTTGCAGATCATCTCTAAATCATTAAGAGTTCTGGGCTGTCGCTTGGCAACTCGCAGCTTCAGCTCCCTCCATAAGTTTTCAATGGGATTAAGGTCTGGTGACTGGCTAGGCCACTCCATGACCCTAATGTGCTTCTTCCTGAGCCACTCCTTTGTTGCCTTGGCTGTATGTTTTGGGTCATTGTCGTGCTGGAAGACCCAGCCACGACCCATTTTTAAGGCCCTGGCGGAGGGAAGGAGGTTGTCACTCAGAATTGTACGGTACATGGCCCCATCCATTCTCCCATTGATGCGGTGAAGTAGTCCTGTGCCCTTAGCAGAGAAACACCCCCAAAACATAACATTTCCACCTCCATGCTTGACAGTGGGGACGGTGTTCTTTGGGTCATAGGCAGCATTTCTCTTCCTCCAAACACGGCGAGTTGAGTTCATGCCAAAGAGCTCAATTTTTGTCTCATCTGACCACAGCACCTTCTCCCAATCACTCTCGGCATCATCCAGGTGTTCACTGGCAAACTTCAGACGGGCCGTCACATGTGCCTTCCGGAGCAGGGGGACCTTGCGGGCACTGCAGGATTGCAATCCGTTATGTCGTAATGTGTTACCAATGGTTTTCGTGGTGACAGTGGTCCCAGCTGCCTTGAGATCATTGACAAGTTCCCCCCTTGTAGTTGTAGGCTGATTTCTAACCTTCCTCATGATCAAGGATACCCCACGAGGTGAGATTTTGCGTGGAGCCCCAGATCTTTGTCGATTGACAGTCATTTTGTACTTCTTCCATTTTCTTACTATGGCACCAACAGTTGTCTCCTTCTCGCCCAGCGTCTTACTGATGGTTTTGTAGCCCATTCCAGCCTTGTGCATGTGTATGATCTTGTCCCTGACATCCTTAGACAGCTCCTTGCTCTTGGCCATTTTGTAGAGGTTAGAGTCTGACTGATTCACTGAGTCTGTGGACAGGTGTCTTTCATACAGGTGACCATTGCCGACAGCTGTCTGTCATGCAGGTAACGAGTTGATTGGAGCATCTACCTGGTCTGTAGGGGCCAGATCTCTTACTGGTTGGTGGGGGATCAAATACTTATTTCCCTCTGCAGAATGCAAATAAATTCATATACTTTCCACAATGTGATTTTCCGGATTTAATTTGTGATGTGCTATCTCTCACTGTTACCAATAACCTACCCTTCAATTATGGGCTGCTCATGTCTTTGTCAGTGGGCAAACTTACAAAATCAGCAAGGGATCAAATACTTATTTCCACCACTGTATGAATGTTCACAGAAAATTTCATCGAAATCCGTGATGGTCGCGCAGGGACCACCAGACCACTTGACATGGAATGACCCAGTAAGAGCCTCCTGGACAGGTAAATCACTTGCGCCTGCCTAACTGGTGATGTTCAGCGGTTCTGAACCAGACAGCACACTGAATATCGGGAACTATTCACCCCTGCCGTGCCCGCTTAGCACGGGGGCGGTCCATGGGCAGAGCCGGTTACTGGCAATATTTAGACCATTAACCGATTAAGGAAGTGGATAAAGCTAACTGCTCACCTGTCTGAAGATTGGGGTGTAAGCAGTTAACTTCCAGCAGGCCACTGTAACCAGATAGTCAGTGCTGGAACCGGGCCATGGCCTGGCATTAGATATTCGGGAACTGTCCAAACTCTGGGTTTTCTTTAAAAATAGGTTTCAATACTGGTACTCAACAACTTAACCAGAAACCTTATTACAAAATCAAAAAAATTAAATTAAATTAAATGTGCTCTATAGCACCCCAAAAAAACTGAGCACATTTAATTTAATTTAATATTTTTGTTTTTTTGATTTTGTAATAAGGTTTCTGGTTAAGTTATTAGATATTCGGGCTCAGTTCTGCCCACATCTGTCACCTGCTTAAAACTCATCAGCTGCCATAGGCTGAATACTGCCACCTACATTTCCCAGAGGCAACTGCCTAGACAGTCCTGGCCTACCCTGCTCTAGTAATTACCTGGTGGGTGCAGAGGTGGAGGAACATTAGTCACGGGCGGAGGAGGGTGCAGGAAGTGAGGCGGAGGCGGCCTGGTGAGCGGCAGAGGGGGAGGACCGCTTGGAGGGACGAACGGTGGTGGTGGCTGCTGCGGAGGAGGTGGTTGTGCTGGTTTCTGTTGAGGTTGAGAGTTTGGCTGATTTGTTCCTTGCGGTATATTTCCATGATCTCCAAGAACCTGTTTCAAAGAAAAAGAAGAGAGAAAAAGAATCCTTCCTCCAACAGGGTCTCGGAATCGTTCCTATGCTAGGGCTGTAAGAGGTCTCACGACCCACAAAGAGAATCCAGTTTCCTTCAGCTACAAGAAGAACTCTTCCATATCAGCAGGACGTGAGCAGCACTAAAAGCTGCAATCATAGAGGTTTCTTCACCTTTCAAACACCCTTTCAGGCTGGGACAAGCTCCTCAGGAGCTTAGTCGAAAGTGTGGCGGAGCCGGTGGGGGGAAAAGGGGTTGGTGGTTGGGAGGCGAGGATAGTGGTGGGCAGACTTATACAGTCTGTGCCAGAACCGGTGGTGGGAGGCGGGGATGGTGGTTGGGAGGCGGGGATGGTGCTGGGCAGACTTATACAGTCTGTGCCAGAGCCGGTGGTGGGAGGCGGGGCTGGTGGTTGGGAGGCGGGGATAGTGCTAAGCAGACTTATATGGTCTGTGCCAGAGCCAGTGGTTGGGAGGTGGGGATAGTGCTGGGCAGACTTATACGGTCTGTGCCAGAGCCGGTGGTGGGAGGCGGGACTGGTGGTTGAGAGGCGGGGATACCCTAATTTCCCCTTACGTTCCCGTCCGTAACCTCCGCTCACAGGACAAATCCCTCCTCTCAGTACCCTTCTCCACCACTGCCAACTCCAGGCTCCGCTCATTCTGCCTCGCCTCACCCTATGCTTGGAATAAACTTCCTGAGCCCTTACGCCAAGCCCCCTCCCTACCCATCTTCAAATCCTTGCTCAAAGCCCACCTCTTCAATGTTGCTTTCGGCACCTAACCTTTATACCTTTCAGGAAATCTAGACTGCCCCTATTTGACTGACTGTACATTTGTCCTTTAGATTGTAAGCTCCTTTGAGCAGGGACTGTCCTTCTATGTTAAATTGTACAGCGCTGCGTAACCCTAGTAGCGCTTTAGAAATGTCAAGTAGTAGTAGTAGTATAGTGGTGGGCAGACTTATACAGTCTGTGCCAGAACCGGTGGTGGGAGGCGGGGCTGGTGGTTGGGAGGCGGGGATAGTGCTGGGCAGACTTATACGGTCTGTGCCCTGAAAAAGACAGGTACAAATCAAGGTAAGGTATACACATATGAGTTTATCTTGTTGGGCAGACTGGATGGACCATGCAAGTCTTTTTCTGCCGTCATCTACTATGTTACTATGTTCGATATTCAGCTGGCAGTGGGCAATGCTGTTAATGTCCACTGCAGGTATTGAACCCGGATCTTCAATGCCAGGCCATATCCAGTCAACAGCATTGAACATCCTTTTTTTTTTTTTTAATGCTGGCCAGCGAATGCCTGGATAACTCAATATTCAGAGCTAACCAGCCATTTGTTAGCACATAAAGATAGGGCTGGAGGGTGCGGATAACATGAAGAAGGATCTAGCAAAGCTTGAAGAATGGTATGATAATTAGCAACTAAGATTTAATGCTAAGAAATTCAGGGTCATGCACTTGGGGTACAAGAATCCAAGGGAACGGTACAATATTGGGGGTGAAGCGCTTCTGGGTATGAAAGAAGGTAAGGACTTGGGGGTGATTGAACTTAAGGTGGCCAAACAGGTAGAAAAGGCGACAGTCAAAGCCAGAAGGATGCTTGGGTGCATAAGGAGAGGGATGAGCAGCAGGAAAAAAAGAGGTGATAGCGCCCTTGTACAAGTCTCTGGTGAAGCCCCATTTAAAGTACTGTATGCAATTCTGGAGACCGCACCTACGGAAAGATATAAACAGGATGGAGTCGGTCCAGAAGGTGAGACTGAAAGATGCTGCAACCCTCTATGTGGATAATGATGAAAGGAAAAGCAAATTTGCTAAACAAATACTTTTCTTCTGTTTTTACTGAAGAAAATCCTGGAGAAGGACCACGACTGATTGGCAAAAGTACATATGAGAATGGAGTGGATATAGCACCGTTCACGGAAGAGAGTGTGTATCAACAACTAGAAAAACTAAAGGTGGACAAAGCCGTAGGACCGGATGGGATCCACCCCAGGATATTGAGGGAGCTCAGAGAGGTTATGGCGGGTCCTCTTAAAGATTTGTTTAATAAATCCTTGGAGACGGGAGAGGTTCCGAGGGATTGGAGAACGGCGGAGGTGGTCCCTCTTCACAAAAGTGGTGATAGGGAAGAAGCTGGAAACTACAGGCCGGTAAGCCTCACTTCGATTATTGGAAAAGTAATGGAAGCGATGCTGAAGGAAAGGATAGTGAATTTCCTGGAAGAAAATGAGTTGCAAGATCCGAGACAACATGGTTTTACCAAAGGGAAATCGTGCCAAACGAATCTCATTGAATTCTTTGATTGGGTGACCGGAGAATTGAACCGTGGACGTGCTATACACGTAATCTACTTAGATTTCAGCAAGGCTTTTGACACGGTTCCCCACAGGAGGCTCTTAAATAAACTGGATGGGCTGAAGATAGGACCCAAAGTGGTGAACTGGATTAGGAACTGGTTGACGGACAGGCGCCAGAGGGTGGTGGTGAATGGAATTCGCTCGGATGAGGGAAAGGTGAGTAGTGGAGTGCCTCAGGGATCGGTTCTGGGGCCGATTCTGTTCAATATATTTGTAAGTGACATTGCCAAAGGGTTAGAAGGTAAAGTTTGCCTTTTTGCGGATGATACTAAGAGTGGACACCCGGGAGGGAGTGGAAAACGTGAACAAGGATCTGCAGAAGCTAGAAGAATGGTCTAAGATTCGGCAATTAAAATTCAATGTGAAGAAATGCAAAGTGATGCACTTAGGGAGTAGAAATCCATGGGAGACATATGTGTTAGGCGGTGAGAGTCTGAGATGTACAGATGGGGAGAGGGATCTTGGGATGATAGTATCTGAGGATCTGAAGGCGACAAAACAGTGTGACAACGCGGTGGCCGTAAGTAGAAGGTTGCTAGGCTGTTTAGAGAGGGGAGTGACCAGCAGAAGAAAAGAGGTGTTGATGCCCCTGTACAAGTCGTTGGTGAGGCCCCACCTGGAGTATTGTGTTCAGTTTTGGAGGCCGTATCTTGCTAAAGATGTAAAAAGAATTGAAGTGGTGCAAAGAAAAGCTACAAAAATGGTATGGGATTTGCGTTACAAGACGTACGAGGAGAGACTTGCTGACCTGAACATGTATACCCTGGAGGAAAGGAGAAACAGGGGTGATATGATACAGATGTTCAAATATTTGAAAGGTATTAATCCGCAAATGAACCTGTTCCAGAGACGGGAAGGCGGTAGAACTAGAGGACATGAAATGAGGTTGAAGGGCGGCAGACTCAAGAAAAATGTCAGGAAGTATTTTTTCACGGAGAGAATGGTGGGTACTTGGAATGCCCTCCCGCGGGAGATGGTGGAGATGAAAACGGTAACAGAATTCAAAAATGCATGGGATAAATATTAAGGAATCCTGTTCAGAAGGAAGCGATCCTCAGAAGCTTAGCGGAGATTGGGTGGCAGCACCGGTGGTTGGGAGGCGGGGCTAGTACTGGGCAGACTTCTACGGTCTGTGCCCTGAAAATGGTAGATACAAATCAAGGTCAGGTTTACATATAAAGTAGTGCATATGAATTTATCTTGTTGTGCAGACTGGCTGGACCGTGCAGGTCTTTTTCTGCTGTCACCTACTATGTTACTATGTAACAGTCTGTAGAGATGAGCTGAGACACAGTGCAGGTTCGATCACGCACACTGAAGATGCTTTTCTAGAAATTCCTGCAATGCTATGTGAGCGTCAGGTTGGCCCTGGTGTCATCTACAGGTGTGATGGGCAATTCACTCATCTTCAGAGAACTGTTTTATTTTCCTGGGGTCACCAATCACTGCTTTGACTTTAGAGTGACAGTCATTTTAGGGAATATTTGCTAACGTTAGATTATATGCACCTAGAACAGTGTCCACCTCAGGGATGCAGCCCTTTCTCGACTTGCGAGTATGTGCCAGGCATAGATACACAGAACAGATCAGAATTTTCTTTCATTGGAAAAATTATACTTCCATCTTAACAACAGTAATACATTCCAGTGGAATAAACTATTGTGTTTCTGCACTGATCGATTGTCATAAATTTTAACCAACTGGCAAGGGCAAAGGCATCACATACACAAAAGACGTTTGGTCCTTATCTTGCGATTACTTTCGATTTTAAGACTATGCGATGGGATGAGCAGTCAAATAAATGTGACCATCTCTGGGAAAAGGCAAAATATTGAGAATGGCCAATTTTTCATTTCATGGGTCCATAAGCAATCTGAAGAAATTACGTTTGTAACTTCTGTAACTTCTTTTTTTCACATAAAAGGATGGGGTTTGGACTGTTGTATTACAAATAATTTGCTCTAACAGAATTCATTAAAACTTCATTTTTTTGTTTCTGCCGACTTTAGTCCCCCTTTCCCAGAAACGGACACGTATTTTGAAGGAAAATCTCCTGAAAGCAACTGGGATTACAGGAACGATTTGCAACACAGGCACCCAACTCTTTACCTGAATGGGATTCTCCTCGGATGCATGCTTATCCCTCCGCCTTCCTTCCACTCGCCTGATAGTGCCTGCAAGTCCGCCAATCACATCGATCGTTCCACCCAGCTTCCTGATGTAAAGTACACAAATTGTCTCAGCAATGACACTAAATACCAGGTCAAGTAACATTTGCAAAGGTGGCGGGAAGGTTCTCTTGCAGACAGGGTCTGGAAGAGACTTGGCCTGCCCTTGCTTTAAACAAGATGCTTCATTTGTGCAAATTTTATGTCTATACAGTAAGAAACCTATTAACCCATGCCTGATTTATCCAGATATTCATGTAACCTTTATATCTCCAAGGGTTGGCGAGAGAGTTGACTTGGAGCACCTAGGGAAAGATGCTGGTAGGACCTTGGAATTCTAGGGAGAAGGCTGATCTCCTAGTGTGGACAGCAGGCTGACTTGGCTACATTTCCCTTCTAAGGGAAAAAAGGATAGTGAACAATTAAATGCAGACTGTCTAGTCTGTCTGGTTAACTAGTTAGAGATATCCTTAGCACAAGAGGGCTGTGGTAAGGGCATGGAAAGGTGATAACTGGAGATACAGCAGCGTAAGTGTCCCAGCCTGAAGGTTGACAGTAGAGACATCATCTTAGTGAGAGCAAGAGCACTGTAAGTGGGGGTTGGGGGGGGGGGGGCAAATAACCACATGACTCAATCTGTTTGCTTATCATACACAAACATCTACCATGGTATTAATCCCAATCAGACTGATGTGGAGTAACCATCTCTGACAATACTGTGTACAAGTTATAAAAATCACGCTTCCTCATTGATGAGTCACAGCCTGGTACCCTCGGACATGGCAGCTGATACACTCACAGCTATCCTTTTTTTTTTTTTAATTTATATTTTACAAAATATACACAGATGACAAGAAGAATTAAACACAATCATCCCCAACCAAACTAACGATCAATGCACAAAGCATACCGTGTTCCTTCAGTATGCAGCAAATTAAAGACCCCCAAACAGCTAGTCACTAGGATCCCTAATCTGTCCCCATACCCTCCACTTAAACCCCCTCCCTCCCCCCTGCACAAAGTGTTGCAGTACCAAGATCTGGTTACAATACAACTCCTAATGATCAAGGTTGAGTGACCCGACACTGACTTTTCCAACCAGCTGATCTAGACATCCCAAGCACTCATAGCTAAACTGATGCAACATATGGGGTGGGAGTGGAGTGGGCATGGGGGCAGATGCAGTTGCAAGGGTACTCGAGGTGGGCTGGGCTTGCCTAAGAACGACCATGATGCTGCTCCACCACGCCCCTCTGTTGTCCTGCCACTAGCCCTATAATAATCGGGCTGTGGTGTGCACACGCACCCTAGATGGGTGGCAGGACACCGTCCCACAAGCCACTCCACGGGTAAGTGTGGCAGGATCAGGGTCAGGGTCACGGCAGCACCAAAACACCTCACACAGCACTCTCTCTGACTTTCTTTCTTTGCCTTTCCCTTACCAGCACCTTCATTCTGTTGTTATCTTGGTATTTATAACTCTGTCATGCCTCTTGTTTTCAAAACCACTCCTGGCCAGCAAAAGAGTGCCAGGTCTAAAGCATTCTCAAGGAGAGGGTGCGGAACAGAAGGCCTATCAGCCATCTTCCCAGCTCACAATTAGCTCAATGTAATGGGTATTCAGGAAATCAGAAAGTATGGCTTTTCTGTCACCGCAGTTAAGCTGCCCTTTTCCTCACATGTTGCGAGTGGGAAGTCTCCTTCAAATCCTGACCCTGAGAACCAGGACTAACCTGGCATCAGTTACATGCATAAAAGAAAGCTCAAATCATTTGCTTGGCTATACCTGTTGGGAGGAGGGCCTGCCTTCATCCGCCCTCCGACAAGAGACGGCGACAAATCCAGTTTAAGTTCTGGGGTGATAAGACTGTTCTCTGGCTCATTCTCTGTACTTCCTGCTCCTCCCTGCTGAACCTGTAAAGAAAAATTCCCAGGTACACTTTCTCTCTCTGGTGTCCATTTCATAGGCATTTGAAGACACATTAGAAAACAATACTTATTCATTTGAATGGCACAATAGTTTTAAACCGATTTCAAAACAATGTCAAAATATCGGACCACAACAGGACTCTTGAAAGGTTCACCTTTTCTGTCATTCTCTATTCAGAAGGAGAAAAAAAAAGGTTTTTCACAACTGTAAAGTTACAACAAAAACCGACCCCTTAATATCAGGTGAATTTTGTAACCTGGAATACCCAAATTAATCCCTGTGCATCTGCAGCTATGGTTACCAAGTCTTCTCTGTGCCCCCCGGGGACCATTTGCCTGTAATCTAGCACTCTCTTCACCTGATTCATCTACTGTATTCGATATAAACCAACTTCACAGCACGGCAATGTAAAAGCCACCTTAGGAGAAAGGGTTAGGTTAGCGTAAGAGTTAATCATAAGATACACAACCCAAACTGAATGTAGTTGGTTTGGATTTGTATTGCAGCTCCAAGAACTCACTCTGCAAAACTCCTTTATGCAGAGGCCTCAAATATAATTAAAGCTATTTAAAATGCAACACAGGATTAACCTGATCCACTTGTTTTGAAATGTCTGTATATAGATTGGGTGGGTCAATTTTGGGACCAGAGGGAAAAGTGGAGGGAAGAAGATATACTGCCTCCCGTCATTATACAGTATGACACAAACTGTTTTATTAAGACTTCAACAAAATCTAACTAGGCATAGGTGTCTATATCATTCCAGAAGAACTCTGTAACAACCAGGCGTAGGTGTCCATACTATTCCGGAACAAATCTTCAATTACCAGGTGTAAGTGTCCCTACCATTCCGGGAGAACTCTGCAACAACTACCACCATTCCAGAAGAACTCTGCAACAACCAGACATAGGTGTCCTACCATTCCAGAAGAACTCTGCAACAACCACTACCATTTCGGAATAACTCTGCAACAACCACTACCAATCCGGAACAACTCTGCAACAACCAGACATAGGTGTCCTACAATTCCGGAACAACTCTGCAACAACCACTACCATTCCGGAACAACTCTGCAACAACCAGACATAAGTGTCCTACCATTCCGGAAGAACTCTGCAACAATCACTACCATTCCGGAAGAACTCTGCAACAACCACTACCATTCCGGAACAACTCTGCAACAACCAGACATAGGTGTCCTACCATTCCAGAAGAACTCTGCAACAACCACTACCATT
This sequence comes from Microcaecilia unicolor, assembly GCF_901765095.1. Classification (NCBI taxonomy): domain Eukaryota; kingdom Metazoa; phylum Chordata; class Amphibia; order Gymnophiona; family Siphonopidae; genus Microcaecilia; species Microcaecilia unicolor. Next base: position 13,124,019 of record NC_044037.1, on the reverse strand, counting down.
CCAGAACAACTCTGCAACAACCACTACCAATCCGGAACAACTCTGCAACAACCAGACATAGGTGTCCTACCATTTCAGACCAACTCTGCAACAACTGCTACCTTTTCGGAACAACTCTGCAACAACCAGACATAGGTGAGCTACCATTCTGGAACAACTCTGCAACAACCACTACCATTTCGGAACAACTCTGCAACAACCACTACCAATCCGGAACAACTCTGCAACAACCAGACATAGGTGTCCTACCATTCCAGAACAACTCTGCAACAACCACTACCATTTCGGAACAACTCTGCAACAACCACTACCAATCCGGAACAACTCTGCAACAACCAGACACAGGTGTCCTACCATTCTGGAACAACTCTGCAACAACCGCTACCATTTCAGACCAACTCTGCAACAACTGCTACCTTTTCGGAACAATTCTGCAACAAGCAGACATAGGTGTCCTACAATTCCGGAAGAACTCTGCAACAACCACTACCATTTTGGAACAACTCTGCAACAACCAGACATAGGTGTCCTACCATTCCGGAAGAACTCTGCAACAACCACTACCATTTCAGACCAACTCTGCAACAACTGCTACCTTTTCGGAACAACTCTGCAACAACTGCTACCTTTTCGGAACAACTCTGCAACAAGCAGACATAGGTATCCTACAATTCCGGAAGAACTCTGCAACAACCACTACCATTTTGGAACAACTCTGCAACAACCACTACCATTTTGGAACAACTCTGCAACAAGCAGACATAGGTGTCCTACAATTCTGGAAGAACTCTGCAACAACCACTACCATTTTGGAACAACTCTGCAACAACCAGACATAGGTGTCCTACCATTCCGGAAGAACTCTGCAACAACCACTACCATTTCAGACCAACTCTGCAACAACTGCTACCTTTTCGGAACAACTCTGCAACAACTGCTACCTTTTCGGAACAACTCTGCAACAAGCAGACATAGGTGTCCTACAATTCCGGAAGAACTCTGCAACAACCACTACCATTTTGGAACAACTCTGCAACAACCACTACCATTCCGGAACAACTCTGCAACAACCACTACCATTCCGGAACAACTCTGCAACAACCAGACATACCTACCATTCTGGAACAACTCTGTAACAACCGGATGTGAGTGCCCATACCATTCTTAACAATTCTGTAACAGCCTCTGATGTGGTCAGAACAGAGGGGTAAAAATACAAGTATCTATAGGCAATCACAGCTGGATAAATGAACGTTCCACTTCTAAGACTGCTGTATCAAAGCTCTCTTCATGTTCCAAGCAAAGTCATTTCTCATAAAAATATGTTGGTCTTTTAGGGCCTGATAGGTGCCTACGAGGCGTATTTTTAAAGCACTTAGACTTAACAAAGTTTTATAGTAACCTATGGGACTTTGTAAGTCTAAGTGCTTTGAAAATGAGCCCCTATGTGTGTATTTATAAAATAGGCACCCAAAAAGCAACTAGATGCTACCCATGTACTTGTGAGGAAAATACATGTGTTATAAAATATCCAGACAATGCCTCTGGAAACATAAGAACAGACCATCTTGTCACTGTGCATAGTTACTGAGAGTTTTATGAATATCCCTTTTGCACATATGACACAGGCTTGGCACAAGGAAAAACCCCTTTTAAAATTACCCTCCAGGTGGGATCGACTGCATAAGCTAATTATAAATCACTGAATATGATAAGGAAATAGTGAAATACAGAAAGCAATGACAAACCTCCTGGCCTATCATCTATTACAAAACCACAGACCCTGCAGGCCACCCCCATCACCAACAATAATCCTATGAACAATTCATAGCCCCAGTGCAATGATCAACAGACTTGTGTCATCACCCAACTTAATCGCCCTGGATTTCCAGGAGAGGCTCTTAGAAGGATTACAGTTTGCCACTTGTTTTACCATAGAAATGCACCGACTAATCTCCAACCCCCAACAGACCAAAGCATCCCCTAGCAGTAATATTCCTCGAAGTTAAACTTTTGACAAATGCTCAGCCATTACAACCGACCAACAGAAGTAGAGGTTGACCAACAGACAAAGCCCACTCGGGAGATGGTGCTTAAAAACGTGATATGATACAGACGTTCAAATATTTGAAAGGTATTAATCCGCAAACGAACCTTTTACGGAGATACGAAAGCGGTAGAACGAGAGGACATGAAATGAGATTGAAGGGGGGCAGACTCAAGAAAAATGCCAGGAAGTATTTTTTCACGGAGAGAGTGGTGGATACTTGGAATGCCCTCCTGCGGGAGGTGGTGGAGATGAAAATGGTAACGGAATTAAAAAATGCGTGAGATAAACATAAAGGAATCCTGTTCAGAAGAAATGGATCCTCAGAAGCTTAGCCGAGATTGGGTGGCAGAGCCGGTGGTTGGGAGGCGGGGCTGGTGGTTGGGAGGCGGGGATAGTGCTGGGCAGACTTGTACGGTCTGTGCCCTGAAAAAGACAGGTACAAATCAAGGTAAGGTATACACAAAAAAGTGGCACATTTCTTGGGCAGACTGGATGGACTATGCGGGTCTTTTTCTGCTGTCATCTACTATGTTACTATGTTTAATTGATTGCTTGCACAAAGGACCCAACACGGTCTGTGCTTCAGCGTAATAGGACGCCTGCTTCAGGGGTCACAAATAGTATTGTAAAAAAAGGACATATAAAAGTGTCATACATATATAACAGCATATTATATATTCAAATATCAATAAAACGTTTTTAAGCACCATCTCCCCAGTTGGCTTTGTCTGTTGGTCAGTCTCTACTTCTGTTGGTCTGTTTTGCTTATCGTGGAGGTTTTCCCTGTTTATTGTTCCTGACTCAAGCCACTACAACCCTCAGGAAAGTTGCAGACTGAGCAGCGACTGGCTGAACACAAACACGATGGCTAAATACCGTTATCATATTCTCCACGCTTTCAGGGGGTGAGGCATCCAGTCCCAGCTGAAGCCGCTTCTGTTTCTCACAGTAAGCTTTCCAAGTGTCCTCGTTAAAACCATAATTGAAATAATCTGATAAATCGGCACCTACGAAAGAGAAAAAGTTAACACAGGAGAATATATTTTGTCACAAAACTCCACTGTTTCCTGGTGTGAAAAAAAATAATACTCACTTATTAAATTGTGCTCCAGAAATCTTTATCAATCAGTTTATTAAAAACCTTAAATCAACAAACATTTCCTTCCTGCTTACTGCATAGGCTCAATCCTGTCAGCATGTATTAATTAACTCACTTGTACACATTGAGGATTCCTCTTATCACATCACTTTCATTTTACATCATTAACAATAATCTTATCCTGACCAAACAGGTTTATATACATTACCAGATGATAAAGTTCAAGTTCTATTACCCCCACCCAACCAATTACTGCCCTGAGTTATCAAGTGGGCATAACTTCAAAAAGTTCCTTCATTCCAATAAACCCATCAGTTTATTATATTTCCGTGCTCTTCAATTCTTAAATCCAGTCAACGCCTTTCGGCTTTTTGAACTTTTTGAGCTGTCATATCTTCACATACATTTCAGCAGATATTTAAAGCCAAAATCCTCCTTCCTGGAAGTGTCCATATATTAGTTTTTGGTTGGCTGTAGAATATAGAACTTGCAGTCCTGAACAAATTATAACCTCTTTTTATTCATCAAAATGAATCAGGCTACCCTCTTGGTCTCCAACACATGATTTTCTATTGACGCGGGAGAACGTTATAAAATCGATAGCCATCGCAAGTTCTTTTATTCCACGTTCCACCCTGTTGCAGAGTTTAGTATCATCCGCAAACAGACAAACCTTACCAGACAGCCCCTCCGCAATATCGCTCACAAAGACGTTAAAAAGAGCCGGCCCTAGGACCGATCCCTGCGGTACTCCGCTGACCACATCCTTTTCTTACGAGCAAGCTCCATTTACCACCACCCTCTGTCTCCTACCAGTCAACCAATTTTTTTTTTTATTGCAAATTTTATTGCAAATTTTTCCAACAAGTACAATACTTGATTACGTAATACAGGCTTAAGCATATAGCTACTAAACTAAGTCGTAAATATGTTTAACATAAAGAAGAATATTATACGCTCTCTTTAGACCACAACTATAGAGTGAGGATCATCATTTTCAGGAGAGAACTTAAAGAAAAATAGTAAATGTTCACTTGTAACATAGTAGTAGATGATGGCAGAAAAAGACCTGCACGGTCCATCCAGTTTGCCCAAAAAGATAAACTCATATGTGCCATGTTTTGTGTATACCTTACCTTGATTTGTAACTGCCATTGTCAGGGCACAGACCGTATAAGTCTGCCCAGCACTATCCCCGCCTCCCCCCACCGGCTCCACTACTACTACTCAACATTTCCAAGATGCTACCAGACTCACGAAGCGCTATACTGCCACCCAATCTCGGCTAAGCTCCTGAGGATCCATTTCTTCTGCACAGGATTCCTTTATGCTTATCCCACGCATTTTTAAATTCCGTTACCGTTTTCATCTCCACCACCTCCCGCGGGAGGGCATTCCAAGCATCCACCACTCTCTCTGTGAAAAAATACTTCCTGACATTTTTCTTGAGTCTGCCCCCCTTTAACCTCATTTCATGTCCTCTCGTTCTACCGCCTTCCCGTCTCCGTAAAAGGTTCGTTTGCGGATTAATACCTTTCAAATATTTGAACGTCTGTATCATATCACCCGTTTCTCCTTTCTTCCAGAGTATAAATGTTCAGGTCCGCAAGTCTCTCCTCATACGTCTTGGAACGCAAATCCCGTACGATTCTCGTAGCTTTTCTTTGCACTGCTTCAATTCTTTTTACATCCTTAGCAAGATATGGCCTCCAGAACTGAACACAATACTCCAGGTGGGGCCTCACCCACGACTTATACAGGGGCATTAAAACTTCTTTTCTTCTGCTGCAAAGTTTGTATATAGTTTAGCCTATTTGTTCTATATAATCAATCTTACTTAGATATAACATTAAACTGTTCAGTCAACCAATCTTTAACCCAATCCGTTACTCTAGGTCCCATACCGAAGGCACTGCCCCTACTGAGGAAGGGGGGCTGTTCCTGCCCACTCACAGGTCTTTTGCAATCAGCCAGTGTGTCTTGACAGATGCAAAACTACAACTTAGGACAATGCTTCCCAAACTTTCATCCACTATGACCCCATTTTACCAAACGCTAGCAACAAAATAGCAGACCTCCACTCCCTCACTGACCTCGTCTTCTCCTGATTTAGCCAAGGCAGAAGTGTGGCAACACTAGTGATATTCAGTACAGTGCCTTGTGTTGCAGTGTGTACCCCAGTACTCTGTTCAGACAGGAGGAGGGTTCAGGACAGTGGCGTAGCTACTATGGGGCCACGGGGGCCTGGGCCCCCTGTAGATTTGGCCCTGGACCCCTCTTTCGATGACCCTCTCAACCCCCCCCCTCCCGCTGCCAACCTGCCATTGCCGTCTGCTACCTTTGCTGGCGGGGGACCCCAAGCCCCGCCAGCCGAAGTCTTCTTCCTTCGTTTGGTTTCCGAGTCTGACGTCCTGGGCTTCGTTTTGTTTCTGTGAGTCTGACGTCCTGCATGTTGTATGTGCAGGACGGCAGACTCGGAAACCAAACGAAGGACGAAGACTTCGGCTGGCGGGGGTTGGGGTCCTCAGCCAGCAAAAGTAGGCGACGGCGGGGACGGGCGGGGATCGAGAGGGTCATTGGCAGGAGGGGGGGTCAAAGTTGTTCGTGGTGGTGCTGGCGGCAGCGGGGGGTGGGGGCTAAAATGTGCCCCCTCACCTCGGGCTCTGGACCCCCCTCCCACCGAAGTCTGGCTACGCCCCTGGTTCAGGGCCCGTGAACGTTCACCGATCCTAGGCCCCATGCTGTCTACTATACTTAATTTGGGACCCAGAGGGCGGGAACATCCTATTTCTGAGACCCCCATCCACTGTGACCCCATTTAATATCCCGCTCCACAGTCTGGGAACCACCGTCTTATTTCTCTTGTATCTGCCACACTATGCAGTCAAGCCACCGTAACTACCTCACAAATGACATGACTACATCCACAGCACATCTCACACACATCCTCCATCACTTCTCTACAATCTCACCCCTGCCAGCCACCTCCCTTCCAACCACCTTCAAGGAGAGCTCACCTGGCATCCTCCACGGCTTCTCATCGAATGAATCCAAGTCCACTTCAATCACTGGCAGGCCATTTATGTTCCCGACAGCATCCAAATCAATCCCTTTCGACTGTAGCTTGGCTTTAAAAAGCAAAATTGACCAAAAACAAAAACAATGTTTTAATATTTGCTAATACAAAAGGTTCTTGAAGTATCTTGATAAATATCTGAACTCTTTATCGATCTCTTAGCTGGAAATTAATTATTCTTGGGATAATGGTTTTTAGCTTAGCTCTTCACCTTAAAATGCAAAACTTAACCAAAATACAAATTAATTTACATTAAGATTTGAGGTACTTAAAAAGTTCACTAGTTAAAATATTAAGCCATGGCTCCCCTTCAATTATATTTCCACAGCTCCTTCGGACATGAAGAAATTCCATGAAATGAAGCTGACTGAAATATGGTTTGGCTGATTTATTTGAATCACTGGAGCACCTTTACAATGATACTTCAAATGGTCTTGGATTTTCAGACAGCCTTTCCAAATAAAGCTCTACGCAGCTTACAGGACTGTTGGTATTCATTGATCCTTGTTTCATGGCAGGGAGATGGACAGGGTTGCATACAAGTCAAATTGACAAACTGAAGAGTAGCAAATCCCCTGAACTGGATGGCATACACCCCAAAGTACTCAAAAATGAAATTGCAGATCTACTATTAGTAAACTGAAACCTATCATTAAAATAATCTGCAATTCCTGAAGACTGAAGGGTGGCTAGTTTTTAAAGAGGGTTCCAGGGTGATCTGGAAACCTACAGATTGGCGAGCCTAATGTCAGTGCCGGGCAACATAGCAGAAACTATTATGAAAAGCAAAGTTACTGAACACAGAGACAAACATGATTTAATAGGGCAGAATCAACATGGATTTAGCCAAGGGAAGACTTGCCTCACCAAACTGCTACCATTTTTGGAAGGTGTGAATAAAGGGTAGCCACTTGATATAATATATAGGATTTTCAGAAAGGGTTTGACAAAATCCTTCATGAAAGACTCTTGAGGGCTAGGAGCCAATGCCTTGGATTGGGAACTGGTTAAAAGAGAAAACTAACTAGATGGAGAGGGTTTCTTTATGCATAGAAGGATCTGGTCTCTTAAGTGTGCTAATTTTAAAAAAAGGGGAATTAGGGAGAAGGGTATGTGATATTGTGGGCATGAAGTGTGAAACTATCGCACTGGCTTGCCTCCCTCCATACCTAGCTTGCCCCCCTGTTGCCACCCCAAATATTTCTGACTGGGAGACTGGGCGGCTAGATGGCAGATGATGTGGAACCTTGCATGACGGGTTCTTTTTTCCCACATGCATCACCTTGCACTTGCTCACATTAAACGTCATCTGCCATTTAGCCGCCCAGTCTCCCAGTCTCGTAAGGTCCTTCTGTAATTTTTCACAATCCTGTCGCGAGTTCACGACTTTGAATAACTTTGTGTCATCAGCAAATTTAATTACCTCGCTAGTTACTCCCATCTCTAAATCGTGTGTGTGTGGGGGGGGGGGGGGGGGGGGGGGGGAATACACACTTAACTAATGCAAATGTATTTTATTTCACTATATTTCAACTTACAAGACAATCAGGGTTCACTGTTAAACGAAACCAATTAAAATCACATGTTATGCAATAATGTCAAAGTTAGAAAGCGGACCTGAAACGGATGCGCCGTAGCCTCTACCTGCTTTGAAGTTCAGATTCATCGGGGTTCCCCTGCAAAGAGAAGAACATTTTCTTCCTCAGTGCTTAAAAATGTTAAAACCTTTGCAGAAATCGCTCTTTGCTCAGATGAAGGCGAAACAGAGGTTTAAAGAAACTGAGCGAGTTCTTTATTCAGCCATTTTGAACTTTATGTTAACATTAGAGAATGACACGGGGACAGATTTTGTACCTGTCCCCACCCCATCCCTGCGGGTTCTGTCTCCATCCGCACCCCGTTCCCACAGGCCCCGTCTCCATCCCCGCAGGTTCTGTCTCCATCTGCACCCCGTTCCCACAGGCCCCGTCTCCATCCCCGCAGGTTCTGTCTCCATCTGCACCCCGTTCCCACAGGCCCCGTCTCCATCCCCGCAGGTTCTGTCTCCATCTGCACCCCGTTCCCACAGGCCCCGTCTCCATCCCCGCAGGTTCTGTCTCCATCCCCACCCTGTTCCCACAGGCCCCGTCTCCATCCCCGCAGGTTCTGTCTCCATCTGCACCCCGTTCCCACAGGCCCCGTCTCCATCCCCGCAGGTTCTGTCTCCATCTGCACCCCGTTCCCACAGGCCCCGTCTCCATCCCCGCAGGTTCTGTCTCCATCTGCACCCCGTTCCCACAGGCCCCGTCTCCATCCCCGCAGGTTCTGTCTCCATCCCCACCCTGTTCCCACAGGCCCCGTCTCCATCCCCGCAGGTTCTGTCTCCATCTGCACCCCGTTCCCACAGGCCCTGTCTCCATCCCCGCAGGTTCTGTCCCCGTTCCCGCCCCATCCCCACAGGTTCTGTCTCCATCTGCACCCCGTTCCCACAGGCCCTGTCTCTGTCCCCGCCCCATCCCTGTGGGCTCTGTCCTCATCTGCAGAAGCCTCAAACACTTATGATTTTATATTGAAATCTTTTTATTAAAGTATAAAAAGGAACCATATGTTGTGCAACTGAAGAGTATAAATTGCACATATAAAACAATAACAACGAGCAGCTATAATAACCCTCCTTCCCACCTCCATCCTCTACCCTTCCAACCCCAACAATAGAGGATTTCTACTACCCCAAGGAATCCTAATTCACATTATTAAAATGTCCAGGGGTATAAAATACAACCCGTTCTGTATGCCCTAGAGGGGGGAAATATGCCCTATGAAGCACTGTTGTGATTTTTAATCTATGGATGAATAAGAAGTCATCAACAATCTTGGGATTCAGTCTAGCTCTCCTGCAACAGAAGATGTCTTCTTAGAAGATGTGCTGGTAGCAGGATGTACAGGACCCACCATGCAAAGTTTGCTAGCTGTGGCCAGCTCGTTTGCTTGTTTTTCCAAACAAATAAAAATATTGTGGTCTGCATCAAACAAACATAATTAACAGTCCAGTTGATTAACAGGCTTCAAAGTAGAAAGTGACACGGGCACAAAGTTTGTCCCCGTCCCCATCCCCGCAGTTACCACGGGTCCCCGTCCCAGTGTCATTCTCTAGTTAAGATATCCTTCAAAGTGAGAGGTACCAGCCCTAGAACAAGAGGGCCCGAAAGGATATAACAAAATGAACACACGAGTAGTAACAATCTTATGAGAGTAAGAGCCAGCTAGGACTGTGGGTGTTTTATAAGAATAATTCAAAAAGGAGTCATGTGGAAATCCACTGAATCCACTCCAGGCCCTCCCCCTCCACCCAGATGTTCTTGCATTGAACACAGCACAACCACAGAGAAACTAGATGTGATTGATTGATTACCCCCTCCCCCCCAAGAGCTTGCTTGAATTACATAATTCAGAGTAAATGTTGGTACTGACCCATTAAAACAAGGTACATTCAGATTATTTCTTTTTAAAAACCAAAGGGTTTGTTAGGAAGGAACATTAACCAAAGGGCCACAGAACTCAGCTATTCCTCATACTCCCACCTCCTCTGATCAGTGCTGATGACTGGCTGTCCACACTCGGGGGACCACGGAAACTCCCGTACATCGGCTGGGGTTCCAGACATTCACAACAAATATACAAGAGATTTGTTGTGAATGTCTGAAACCCCAGCCGATGTACGGGAGTTTCCGTGGTCCCCGAGTGTGAGGAATAGCTGAGTTCTGTGGCCCTCCCTGGTATGCAAATCTACTTAATACAAATTCATTTTGGATATCTTGATTTTCAGATTGGCTGGCTGGTCCTAGAGAACTAAATTGAGAACCACTGCAAATCAACACCCCCCCCCCCCCACCCCCAACCATAGGGAATGAGCTAACAGCAAGATCAAACTGTGGTCCCCTGCACCCAAGCTCCAGGATACATACAGATAGGAAGGCGCTCCGGTTTTGATGTTCCCAATGGTGACTTTCACATCGTCCTCATCGCTGTCACTGTCGGTGTCGTCATCGCCACTCTGGGGGGCCTGGGAGGGATGCGAGCACATTCCGTTCTTATTTCCACACAGGGCTACCACAGAGTGCAGCACGGTACAGCTCACACAATACCACGCCAGTCATGCAACACGAAATGTAAAGTCAGTCAGCATGCTGTGAAGTCAACGGGAGAGGGGGGGATAAGCAATTTCACAGCAGCCATGCAGCTTCCCTGGCTGAGAAAGAGTTTTCGTACAGTCTTAGCAGCAAGCGCACCAAAGACTGTTCAAGATGTAAAGGGAGGAGAGCGTAGCTCAGTGTGAGGGCAACGAGAGCCACAGAAGAGAAATGGCATCACAACCTCACAACTCTTTGTGCCTCTGTTTACCCAAAAGTTAAAATAAGCAATCATAACAATGCTATCGATTTTGGAAGTTTCCGTAGCTGGCTCTCAGAAAAGTGCTGGCCAGACCCACCCGCCCTGGGGGTGGCTGCACGTGGCTTTCTGAAGCACCGAACCAGTGCCTGCTTCCTAAACTCATGCTTTCGTTCACACGAGGGGTGCCGTCACTGAAGATCTGTCCAACGGGACGCATACCTGCTCTGACATGTGTTTGTCTTCACTGACGCCAATCCTATTCTCCTGAGTGATGTCTTGCAAAGGGCGCAGCGGCTCTGAGTGTCTGAGACAGACATTACAAGCACACGTTAGGTACATGTAGAGGTGTACAACATGCCATTTGTCCTCTGAGCCTGCTTCCTATCTCCATGGGCACTTCGAGGGCAACTCTATGACGGGGCGTCTACTCTATAAAGGAAAGTAGGTAAACGTTTTCCTTTACGGAATAGCAGTGTAACCAGGGATAAAGGACACGTTATGTGGTGGAGATGCCAGGAGTACCCGCAGTGAGCCACACAGTAACTGTCACCCCAGATTTTGGGGTGGTGGTTCGGAACAGCTAAGAAGGAAACGTAAGTTCCAAGTTTATTACCAAGGTATTATACCACTGCTCGGCAAACCATCGGAGCGGCTCACAATCCTGGGCAAAAGCTGCAAGATCACCATCTCGGAGGCCCATACTTGAAATATGTGTGTAAGTTATAGTACTGTATAAGATACGCACGTGTGGAATCCCACCCAGACTCCGCCCACTTCTGAGATATATACAGAACAGCGAGCAACAGATTTCTGGCAGTTACAAAGGATGTACGCTCAGATGCCGGCACTCTAGTCATTAACCCCCGGATTCAATATATGGCACCCAAACTTGCGTGTACGCCCGAGATGCACGTGCGTTTCTGGAGTACCTCTTGCCGGTCAGGTTTTCAGGATATCCACCATGAATACGCATGAAAGAGATTTCCATATAATGGAGGCAGTGTATGCAAATCAAGTTCATGCATATTCATCGTGGATATCCTGAAACCCTGAATGGCAAGGGGGTACTCCAGGACTAGCTTGGGAAATACTGCTCTACTGCATATGACTGACCCCTGCCCCGCTTTGGTTCCGCCGGTGGCTAGCCTGAATCTCACATCTTTTACCTAATGCTTTTTCCCCTCCCCCCGCTTTCCTAGCAAAATATTGTAGTTCTACCCCCTTCTTCTGTTCTGGGCTCTCATTTCTGTTCTCTCTCTTATTTGTACTGCAGTGTAAGCTGCCCAGATATTAAACTGATGGGCGGGGTAGAATTTTTGAAGGTCCAAGAAAGCACAGGGGCAGACGATCTGCAAACTCCAAGATGGAAAACAGAGCAGATTGTTGAAAAACAAAATATGCTTTATTGATTTTCATCAATAAAACATATTTTGGTTTTCAATGATCTGCTCTGTTTGTTTTCCATCGTAGAATTTTTGAATACATTTGGAAACTTTGCAAATTAATTGAGAAATGAGCCCCTAGCTATGAACAATTGGGCGCTAACAACCGATTACTGAAATTAATTGGCGCTCATTAGGAAACTTTGCAAATTAATTGAGAAATGAGCCCCTAGCTATGAACAATTGGGCGCTAACAACCGATTACTGAAATTAATTGGCGCTCATTAGAACTTGCACACACATCTGGCTGCGCACTATTCTAGCAGGCGTGGCGTCTACCTCTAGTAACGCATCAGTCACAAACGGACGTGTCAGGGGCATTCCAAAAAGTTACTGTGCGGCTCACTCGGGCACCAGCACTTACAGCAGGTTTCGGGAGGTGTAAATGCAGTGCCTAACATTAGGGGCGGGCCTGTTATACTATAAAGGGCGCTGGTTCCTGCGCCTAACTTTTTTTTATTTTCTACCACATGGTGCTAACCGGGCAGTAATCGGCAGGGTACGTGCGCTGACGATTACGGCCCGGTTAACATGTCAGACCTTACTGCTAAGTGAATGGGTGGCGGTAAGGTCTCAGGCCCAAAACGGACGCGTGCCAATTTTTGTTTTGCCACGCATCTATTTTTGCCCCCCCCCCAAAAGCCCTTTTTTACAGGCATGCTGAAAAATGGACCTGTGCGCATCCAAAGCACATGCCTAAACTAGCGCAGGCCATTTTTCACTGCGCCTTAGTAAAAGGACCCCTTAATCCTTCATTGCTCCAGGTATATAATAAGTACCTGTATATAAACCATTTTGACTGTAACCAGAGCCGCCGAGAGACTGGGCCAGTCCCGGCGCAAGTCCGCCCCCGGGGCCCCACCCCCGCCGCCCCCCCTCCACCACCGGGCCGGACCCCATGAATTCAAATCATAGCGCCTCACCTCGACCTCGCTCCTTGTGAAAGAAGCGCAGCAGCGGCAGTCTGCAGATCGCCTCCCTTCGGGCCTTCCCTTCCTCGTCTGACGTAACTTGCGTGAGGGCGGGACACAGGGAGGGAAGGCCCGAAGGGAGGCGATCTGCAGACTGCTGCTGCTGCGCTTCTTTCACACGGAGCGAGGTTGAGGTGAGGCGCTATGATTTGAATTCAGGGGGGGCCGGCCCGGTGGTGGATGGAGGGGAGCGGGTGGAGGGGACTGCAGCGCCGGGCCCCCCTTGGAGGCCCGGGGAATTTTGTCCCCCCTGCCCCCACCCCTCTCGGCAGCCCTGACTGTAACTACAGAAAGTCTCATAGTATATAGTGAGGTTTAAGCAACAGCTTAAATCACACTGAGCGGGCCAGGAGCATATTCAATGGCACTTGACAGGACTGCGGAATATCAGCTGTGATTGCAAACTGGTCCGGGGGTGGAGTCAGGAGTTATGTAGGCACTAGTGATGTTCAATGCTGGGGAATGCAGGGCCGCCGAGAGGGGGGGCAAAATTCCCCGGGTCAGGGCCTCCAAGGGGGGCCCGGCGCCTGGGTCAGGCCGCCAGCACTGCAGTCCCTGGTCTCACCTGCCTACCTCCTTGGCTCCGGGCCCCCTTCATTCGTAACGGCAGTCGCAGATCGCCTCTCTTAGGGCCTTCCCTCCCTGTGTCCCGCCCTCATGGAAACCAGAAGTTACATCAGACGAGGGCGGGAGGGAAGGCCCGAAGAGAGGCGATCTGCGACTGCCGTTACAAATGAAGGGGGCCCGGAGCCGTGGAGGCAGGCAGGTGAGACCGCGGACTGCAGCGGCGGGGGGAGCGACGGGGGGCGGCAGCGGCCTTGCCCCAGGCCCGGCCTAGTCTCTCGGTGGCCCTGGGGGGATGCACAGTTAACTGGGCATGAAGGACCACAAAAAAGGCAGTGCTGGCTTTGCCCAGTTAGCTATGCAGGAACGACACCAGTATCGACCAGCACCTGTGCAACTTCTGGGCACCACTGAGAATCACTGAAGCAAACAAATTCCCTAATGTAGCCAAGACTCACTGCTACACTAACCTTTCTCCACCTTGGAATAGGTTAAAGGTAACACTTTAACTTCCTTCTAGACAACAGTGTAGCCAAAATTAAAACCTGTTTCAAAGACTAGCAAATTGTTACAACCCTTTCTGAGCTCCACCTCCTGCTAATTATTTCTGTAGGCTAAATTTAAAGCTTCCAGGGCAGGGGTTCTCAAATCCAGCCCTCGAGGTCCGCAACTCAGCCTGGTTTTCAGGATTTCCACAAAAACCAGGTTGGGTTGTGGACCTCGAGGACTGGATTTAAGGACCCCTGTTCCAGGGTTTAGAGCATACATGCAGTCTGATGCGTGACTGAGATAGTAAACTGGGCACATGTCATCACACCTACAGACATCCAGACACTGGTTCCACTGTATGCAGACTTTAATGCACCTGCAAGAGGTTCTGATGACGATCAGCACAGCAGCATTGTGATTTACTTACAGTCACAATGCTGGGAAAATTCAGTATAAGAGCTTTTAAAACTTTAAACGCAGATATCTTCTCAGAAATTAAAGACAAATCTTCATCGGACTAATTATTTCTTAACTTTTTATTTCTGTGCATTTAAGTGAACTAACACAGCTAGAAAATTATTTTACAGAATTCTTTTCCCTAATACTGCTGCCTCAGGTCACTACTACAGTGAAAGGGGCTGAGCCACGTATTGAGATATTCTGAGGGCAGTGATGGATAAAAGGAGATTGGGGTCCAAGGCTGGGGGGGGGGGGGGGGGGGCAACATATGGGTTCAGAGTACAGAGTAATGGAAATTGGAGTGGAGGAGGGGTCCATGGTTGGAGTACCACTTGGGACCCAAGGCACTCTTTATCCACCCCATCTGAGGGTTATTCTAATCTGTTCAATAATAAATAAAAAAAAAAGATTTCTCAGCAGAAAGGAAAGAAAAACAAGTCTTACCCCGAGATTGCTCCATCTTCTCTTTTTCCAATGTTGTCATCTATAAATATTACATTGAAATATTAAGATAAGAAATTATGCCACCGACTACAATGAAACCAAAATGAGACAATGGATTCGTGATGTGCAGTAAAGTTTAAAAGCAGGACCAGCAGTCAGGCACAGAGACACAGTTTTAGAAGCAAGGCAGAGGGTAAGGGAGCTACAGTGTGTATGGAGCAGATGTTACAAAGAGCCAGCCTTGTTTACAGGAGAGGATGCTCTGGGGGGAGGTGGAATGTCCCCAGCCAGCCCATGCCTGCCATGCAATACACTGAAACACAAGGGACGCTGGCAACTCAGGTGAGCGGAGACAGCTGAATGCAGGGATTCAGGTCTGCGGGACAGCCCTGAAAACCTATCACCGATTAAAACCACAGGAGCCAACTTTCCAAAATGATTGAGGGTGTTAACCCAACAGCACCCACACAGCTGGCACCTACGATTAAAACCCCAAAAGCCTTCATGCAAAGTCCCACAGCCTGGTGGCCTTCTTAAAGAACCCCCCCCCCCACAACCTTAACCCCCACCACCAGAAAAGAAGCCGTCCTGACAGAATGAAACCACTCCATCATCGCTGACTGCTTGGCCCACTGAGCTCCTTGGTTAACATTTCTATCCTTATTTTAGTTCTGATGCAAGTCTGGTGAATGTGTCAGGAGATCCATAATGAAAATTCACCTGCTCCTTTGAATATCTCGACTGCCCTCAAAACCAGGCCTGTCAGTGATTGCCACAGACTGGAGTTGATAGCTTATATTCCAAATTATTTACATTTTTATGTTTACTGTTATTAGTATTATTACAGCTTATATTGAGTCAAAATACTACAACAGCTTTGAGAAAGGGTGTTGGGATCGGTCCAATGAGATCACCTGACTCATGGTTACGGGACTTCTCTGGCCGTTACCTTGTACAAGAGCCAGGTCTTAGGCTTCCCTATCCAAAACTGTGGGGTTTTTAAAGGGGTTTAAAAGAAATTATTATTTGTATTTAGCACACCCTTTTCAGCGGTAGTCTGACCCTGAGGCATTGGAGAGTTAATTGACTTCCCCAAGGTCACAAGGGGCATTGATGGGATTTGAACGTTGGCTTCCCTACTCCTCCAAAAAAGCACTGCCAGAAAAACAGACTTTGGCCCTTAGAGCGTATAACATGGCTGCAGAATTTCCTACTGAGGAGGAGAGAAAATTTGGGGAGTTACAATTGACCGAAATCTCACACTAGAAGACCATGCGAAAAACACAACAAAGAAAATGTTCTACGCAATGTGGAAACTTAAAAGAATCAAACCTTACTTCCCAAGGGAAACATTCCGCAGCCTAGTACAAGCAATGGTGCTAAGTCACCTAGACTACTGTAATGCAATTTACGCAGGTTGCAAAGAACAAGTCATTAAGAAGCTTCAAACAGCCCAAAACACAGCAGCCAGACTCATATTTGGGAAAGCAAAATACGAAAGCGCCAAACCCTTAAGAGAAAAACTACACTGGCTTCCATTAAAAGAACGAATTGCGTTCAAAGTTTGCACCGTGGTCCAGAAGATTATACAAGGGGAAGCTCCGGCCTACATGACAGACCTTATAGACCTACCTGCTAGGAACGCAAAAAGATCAGCACGCACATTCCTCAACCTCCATTACCCCAACTGCAAAGGACTAAAATACAAGTCCACATACGCAACCAGTTTTTCCTACATTTGCACGCAACTATGGAACGCGCTTCCGAAGAACATAAAAACAACGCAAGATTTAACTATCTTCTGAAGACGATTGAAAACTGACTTAGTCAAGAAGGCATACCACAAACAAACGTCCTAATTACTAAACAGTAAGACTGAAGAATAAGACTGGATCGACCTTAATCACTCGATCGAATAACCTCAATGCTTTTAATATACAAACAACCCCACTTCTAATCTAAAATCGATTACTATGTAACCACACAATGCTGACTAACCTCACTGCCAAATACTATCACTTGCTACCCTAATGTCGATAACTGAGCAACAATATAATGTTGACACCTACGCAAGATCACAACGTATTCTTATACCATGTGTGTACGCACTGACTGTAAAACCATGTGCAACTCTGTAGACCGGAAATGGCAATCGCCACTACGGCAAATGTAAGCCACATTGAGCCTGCAAATAGGTGGGAAAATGTGGGGTACAAATGCTACAAATAAATAAAATAAAACTGTACCAACACTTAAAGGTGGAAGTTCAAATAAACAGAACTGGCAGTTGCGGTGAATCAGGCACTCAGCTGGGGATGCCCCCACCATAATGTCCCAAATACAGGCAGTCAACCAGGACCGCCCCCACCGTATTATGAAAAATAAAGGCAGTCAGCCAGAGCGCCCCCCCCCCTCCCCAACACCATAATGTCCCAAATACAGGCAATCAGTTGAGGCCATCGCCACCATCATATCACAGAGATGCCAAGTTATCCAGTTCCAGGCTGGAGGTTTTGGGACAGTCCTGGATTTCCGACCACCCCATCCAGGTGCATTAATGGTACTTGTAGTGCCTGATCCTGCGCATTGAAATCAGTACTACAAGTCCCACACTGCATTGGGATTAAAGTTCAAAAGGGAAGGGGAAATGGGACTTGATATACCGCCTTTCTGTGGTATTTTGCATTCAAAGCGGTTTACATATATACAGGTACTTTTTGTACCTAGGGCAATGGAGGGTTAAGTGACTTGCCCAGAGTCACGAGGAGCTGCAGTGGGAATCGAACCCAGTTCCCCAGGATCAAAGTCCGCTGCACTAACCACTAGGCTACTCCTCCATTAGCTCCATTAGCAACATTCCATGTAGAAGTCTGCCCTTGCAGATCAGCAATGCGGCCGCGCAGGCTTCTGTTTCTGTGCAGGACGTCAGACTCACAGAAACAGAAGCCTTCGCAGAGGCGTTGCTGACCTGCAAGGGCAGGCTTCTACATGGAATGTTGCTAGTGGAATAGCAACATTCCATGTAGAATCTCCAATAGTAGCAACAGAATCTCAATAGTAGCAACATTCCATGTAGAATCTCAAATAGGGAAAGGGAACTGGGACTTGATATACCGCCTTTCTGAGGTTTTTGCAACTACATTCAAAGCGGTTTACATATGTTCAGGTACTTATTTTGTACCAGGGGCAATGGAGGGTTAAGTGACTTGCCCAGAGTCACAAGGAGCTGCAGTGGGAATTGAACCCAGTTCCCCAGGATCAAAGTCCACTGCACTAGGCTACTCCACTGGGCAACTTGGCCTCTCTGGTATCATCACAAATACAGTGGCAGTTGAAGGGTAGCCTAACGAGTAAGGTAGAGGGCTGAGTTCCAGAGGAGACCAGGTCAAATCCTGATGTTTGCTCGTTGTGATCTTGAGCAAGTCACTTAACCCTCCATTGCCCCAGGTACAAACTTAGGGGCCTTTTTACTAAGCCGCATAAGCATCTACACATGCCCAACACGTGTCAACTTGGAGTTACCGCCTGGCTACCGTGTGGCTCTATCGGACGTGTGCCAAAAATGAAATTACTAAATTTCATTTTGGCACACGTCCGATACGCATGCCCAAAAAAATAACTTTTATTTTCTGGCACATGTCCGCTAGGTGCGTAGATCATTATCGCCTGGTTAACACGTGAGACCTTACTGCTAGGTCAATGGCTGGCGCTAAGGTCTCAGACCCAAAATGGACATGTGCCGCAAATTTTTATTTTGCTGCACATCCATTTTTGGCAAAAAAAATTTTTTAAAAGGCATTTTTTTTTACAGGTGTGCTGAAAAATGGATCCACGCGCCTACACTTCCATAGGCCATTTTTCAGCGCACTTAGTAAAAGGACCCCTCAGACTGGAAGCTCTCTGGAGACAGGGAAATATCTGGTGTGCCTGAATGTATCTGGCCTTGAGCTACTACAGAAAAGACATGGACTAAATCCAAATATCTATAAATAAACATCCAAAATACAGAGCTCAACTGGGGCCACCTCTACCATAATATTAGAAATATAGTAGGAACGGAGGAGCAGACTAATGGTCGGAGCAGCAGGCTGAGATGGGGGAAAGTGGAGTTCAAATCTTATCAACACTCTTTGTGACCTTGGGAAGTCACTTGACCCTCCATTGCCTCAGGGACAAACTCAGTTCGTAAACCCCCTGAGGTCTAGGAGACATCTACTGTACCTGAATGTAACTGACAATGAACAACTACAGAAAAAGCCCAGGCTAAATCCAAATAGCCATCTATAAACAAGCAAACATCCCAAATACTCAACTGGGACCAACCGCTGCTGTAACATCAAAAGCAGGCAATCAACTGGGGCCGAACCTGCCATAACACCTCAATCTGCCATAACACCTGGCTCCCAATCAAGGATCGGCATTGCCTTCAAAATCTGCTCTTTGGTCCAAAAGATTGTCTACGGTGATGCCCCAGGATATATGATTGACTTGATAGATCTTCCGACCAGAAACAGAACCAGAGCGTCACGTACCTATTTGAACCTCCACTATCCAAGCTGCATTGGACTCAGATACAAATCAACATACGCATCGAATTTTTCTTACTTAAGTACACATATGTGGAATGCACTACCAAAGAGTGTGAAAACGATTCATGGCCATCAAAACTTCAGGCGATCATTAAAGACCTATCTGTTTTTTGCAAGGTCTACCCTACTGACCCAACTTAAATGCCTCAACTCTGCAATGCATCAATACCTTACAACGCATTGGACATTATATATTCATTTCCTTGTTCCTTTTTGTACCTGTTTACTCTAACCTTACCTGACCCTTATTTTAAACTGTATTTGTTTAACATCTACCGGACTTGGCGATCGCCTTTACGGTATAATGTAAGCCACATTGAGCCTGCTAATGGGTGGGAAAATGTGGGATACAAATGTTACAAATAAATACAGGGGCTGAGCCTGTGCACTCCTGCCGTAACATCCAAAATTCAGACACTGCGCTGCGGCCACCCCTGCTGTAATGACACAAATATATGCACTCAACTAGCACCACCCCCACTGTAACTTCCCAGAAACAGGCACTCAGCTGTAAATACCCCCACCCATAACATCCCAAATAGGGAATGAGACTTCATATCAGTGGCGTAGCCAAGGGTTGGCCTGGATGGACCCAGGCCCACTTACTTTGGGCTCAGGCCCACCCAGTAGCAGAACACCTATGATTTGGCCGGCAGGGATCCCTAAGCCTCACCAGCCAAAAACTCCCAACAACTGTCCCTCCTGCATACCTTGTAAATAGCAGATCTTCGCCTGCAGCGAGCAGCGACTGATACATATTATTCACAACAGCCCCACAGCCTTCCCTCCGATGTATTCCCACCTATGCGGAAACAGGAAGTTGCATTAGAGGGAAGGCTGTGGGGTCAACATGAGCAGTGTGTATTAGTGCTGCATGCCAGGGAGGAAGGATGTTTGAGAGACCAAATGGCATGCAGGCGAGAGAGGGAGAGACCAAACCACTTGTGGGACAGGGCAAAGTTATTCTGCCCACCCATCCTGGGCCCAGGCCCACCCAAAATTGGGTGTCTGGCTACGCCCCTGCTTCATATACCACCTTTCTGTGGTTTTCGCAACTACATTCAAGGCAGTTTACATAGTATATACAGGTACTTCTTTGTACCTGGGGCAATGGAGAGTGAAGTGACTTGCCCAGAGTCACAAGGAGCTGCAGTGGGAATCAGTTCCCCAGGATCAAAGTCTGCTGCGCTAACCACTAGGCTACTCCTCCACTCATTCCACCAATAAGAGCCAACCTCATCAGTGATGTCACAATGGCTTGATTGCCTGATACTTGGCTCACTTCTGATATTGTGATGTCATAAGGGAACGGGAAAAGGGGGAAAGGGAACTGGGACTTGACACACCGCCTTTCTGAGGTTTTTGCAATACATTCGAAGCAGTTTACATATATTCTGGTACTTATTTTGTACCAGGGGCAATGGAGGGTTAAGTGACTTGCCCAGAGTCACAAGGAGCTGCAGTGGGAATCAGTTCCCCAGGATCAAAGTCTGCTGCGCTAACCACTAGGCTACTCCTCCATCCAGATGCCTAGCCACTGCCACTCCTGTGGAATGTCCCAAATGCAGGCACTGAGCTGCGGCCACCCCGTCATAGCATCCCTCATACAGGTCCTCAGCCACGGCCACCCTCACCATAGGCCCAACCTACAGGTGCTGGGCCATGACCACTCAGCTGTAACATCCCAAATACAGGTGCTCAGCCACATCAATTTTCCAAATACTAAATGCTCAGACAATTGCTATAACATCTCAAATACAGGCACAGCCACCTGCAGCCAAATAAAGCCACTCAACTGTGGCCCTGATCGACTGTAGCCACCACCTCCACCATAACATCCCAAACACAGGTAAACAGCCAGGGTACCCCCACCACAGCATCCCAAATGCAGGCACTGAGCTG
The DNA here is from genome assembly GCF_901765095.1 of Microcaecilia unicolor. Classification (NCBI taxonomy): domain Eukaryota; kingdom Metazoa; phylum Chordata; class Amphibia; order Gymnophiona; family Siphonopidae; genus Microcaecilia; species Microcaecilia unicolor. The sequence goes on along the minus strand of NC_044037.1, from coordinate 13,102,563 downwards.
TGGCCTCCCCTGCTCCAAAGCTCAGTCTTCACCCCTTCCCCACTACAACAGGCAGGATGGGGAGGACCAGAGCTCTGGCTCCACCAATATTTTGCCCAGCACAACATCAGGGACTGGCAGCGGGACTAGAGAGATGCTTTTGTTTGGCCCCTGAATGGGGGGGGGGGGGGAGGCTCTGCTACCCCGTTCCAAATTCCAGCAATGCCTCCACCCCCCCCCCCCTCTCCCCCCGCAGCATCCCGTGAGCCTCTGAGGAAGAGGAGGAGGAGGAGAAGAAGGGGGAGTTTATCGTAGGGATTTCCTCCCCCTCCTCCCGGGATTTGGGGGTCCAGGATCTGTTCCCGTCCTGCGGGGGGGGGGATCCCGCACACCTCGCCCCTCCCCCCTCCCCTGGTACCCACCCCCGTACAGCCAATTCTCGTCGTCCTCCTCCGCCTCTCGGCCGCCTCTCGGTGCTGAGCCGCCGCCGGCCGCCATGGCTACAACACCGCCGAGGGAGGGAGACAGGAAGCAAAGGCCCGAGCCCCCGGGCCCGCACCCCCCTCCCTCCCCCAGCACCGAGCCGGCACCGGCAGGTCCTAGCGCCCCCTTCCCGTTCTCAGCACCACCGGATCCCGGGCAGGTCCTAGCGCCCTCCGGCTCCCATTGAGAGCCGGCCTGGGTTGTACAGCGCCGCGTACACCTGTCAGATCAGCCTGGACGTTTTGTGCTTATCCTACTTCATCTCTTTCCCGCCCTCCCCCCATCCAGAATGGTCACCTACTTGCCCACCCCTTGTCAGGGCAGACACTGGGAAGGTGGCCCCAAGCCTGCCCTAATCTCAAGAAGGCCCAGGCAAACATAGCCATTAGATAGACTTGGGTCAGAACCGGCACCCGATCTTTTACCACCCCAAACAGTTTTTGGCTGCCTGCCTCTTTTCCTGTGAATGTGGTTTTTACTATGCCTGTGCTTTGCAAGTTGTTATTTATTTATTTATATTTTGCTCACACCTTTTTCAGCAGTAGCTCAAGGTGAGTTACATTCAGGTACTCTGGGTATTTCCCTGTCCCAGGAGGGCTGACAATCTAAGGTGTTTTTTTTTTTTTTTTTTTACCAAATGCAAATTGATTGTACACTTTTCATGTATATTTTATTGATTTTATAATGAATAAGAATGAGTTAACATCAACACAAACAAGAAAAGTACAGTTGAGTTATTAATTAACCAATGCTTGGGTCAAAAGTGAATCTCATCACTTACATGGGTTCCATACATCCCCAAGTCTATTCTTGCTTCCAATGCTGATATTATTACCTCCACCATATCTGTGATACATACTCTTGTTTCTACATTTTCAAAAGATAGATGGTTATCTTTGGATGCTCCATTATGGTATAACTCAAAAATATTAATTGGTAATCAACTCATTGGCCCTCTTGGAAATCCAAAGGAATATGGAATCTAGGCCATGTCTCTGAAAATTACACCCTTCTTTCTTTTCACAATTTATAGAAAATTTGCATTTACCCAGCACACTATTTTTGTTCTCTAGGCTCTGGCCTCTAAATATATACTGTCTGATTTCCGAACTATCAAAACTTTGTAAAATTGGGGTAGCCAAAGGTCAAACGACTTCTTTGTTTTACAGCATTTTGAGGTCCAAAAAATATACTCTTAAAAACAATCTATTAAATCTATGTGGTCGTCTGAAACAAATTGGAATAGTGATGATAACGATTGACCTGTAGTTTTTCAAAGAGATTATGGAGCTCATTTTCAAAAGAGAAAAAAATCCAAAAAGTGTCATAAAGAACCGTTTGGATGAATTTCTACTCAAAACATCCAAATCAGTATTTTTCGAAACCCTGTTGTGCAGATGTCTATATGATTTTGTCCACAGTGCATCCAAATCACAAGAGGGCATGTTGGGGGCGTTTCAAAGGCGGGATTAGGGTGATTTTAGGTTGTGCCTAACACTTGGATACAGCCATAATGGTACAAAACGAAAATATCTAGGGCAAAAACTTCAATGTTTTGGTCTAGATCTTTTTTCAGAATAAATAAGGCGTAAAAAAGGTGCCCTAAATGACCAGGACCACTGGAGGGAATTGGATTCGGGAATGACCCCCCCCCCCCCCCCCCCAAATATGAAGACAAATACTACTCACCAGCCTCAATGACAGCCTCAGATGTTATAGCAAGGTCCATTAGAGCAGCTTGCCGATCCCTGGAGTAGTGTAGTGGTGGGTGCAGTGCGCAGCAGACAGGTGAACCCAAGCCCATACCTCCCCCTTCCTGTTACACTTGTGGTGGAAACCGTGAGCCCTCCCAAACTCACCAGAAACCCACTGTAGCCACTTATAGGTGCCCCCTTCACCCATAAGGGCTATTGCAATGGTGTAGAGTTGGGGGTAGTGGGCTTTGGGTGACTCAACAGACAAGATAATGGAGCAACAGTTAGATGTGTACCTGGGAGGATTTATATGAAATCCACAGCAGTGCCCCACTGCTCTCCTAGGGGCACCAGTCTGCTAAAAATGCTGGTCCCCTCCTACATCCAAATGGCTTGATTTTCTTTGTTTTCAACTTGTACTTTTTTTTTTTTTCCCAAAAATGGGCTGAAAAGATAAACGCACAGCCCAAACTCTTGTTACAAACATTTTCAGAAAAAAAAAAAGATAGACTTTTGCAGTTTTGAAAATGGTTATGTTTTCTATTTGGATTTTGAACATGTAGCACAAAACATCCAAAGTCCAACTTAGACATCATATTGAAAATGCCCCGCCACATGTCCTACATCCTCTACTAGTGTAATGCAGTCTTTATATATTTCCTATTTCATAAGACCATTTGGTGTCCCAGTAAACTACGCCGGGTGAACCTGAGTAGTAGCAATTTATACTACACCATAATGCTCACTTAGGTGATTTAGAACATAAGAAAAGCCATCCTGGGTCAGACCACTGGTCCATCTAGCCCAGTATCCTGTTTCCAATGGTGGCCAATCCAGGTCACAAGTACCTGGCAGAAACTCAAATAGTAGCAACATTCCATATAGAACCCCAAAGAATAGCAAGATTCTGGAATCCTAAATAACAAGAATCCATGCAGAATCTCAGAGTAACAACATTCCATGTAGAACCCAAAGAATAGCAAGATTCCAGAATCCTAAAGAGTAGCAACATTCCTTGCAGAATCTCAAAGAGTAGCAACATTCCATGCTACCAATCCCAGGGCAACTCAATGCTCTGACTAAGAGTTCTTTGTTTCATTTGAGGAATTTAAGACACAAAGTATTTTGAAATTGAGCAGTTCAGATTATTGGTACAGGCATTGCTTTTGTACTAAGTTGGACTATTGTAATCTTATCTATTTGGGTGTACCTAGACAAGTTATCCGGCGACTGCAATCCGATTCATTTTTTCACTACAGAAGCAGGATAAAAAAATGTTCATATGTTGTTGAATTACATTGGTTGTCTACAGAGGTGAGGATTATGTTCAAATTATTTTGCTTTCTATATATAAAATCCTAAATGGTGAATGCTCAATTTATATAATGGATCATATGGAATTTATTTCCAATAATAGGGATAAAAGATCATTTCACAATTCACTTGTCATCCTTCCATCTATTAAGGGAATAAAGAGATTTTTTAATATTTTGCTGCTCAGTTATCTTTTTACTTATTCAAGAAACATGTACAAATTTATCTTTTTAAGAAGTTTGTTAAAATTAGTTCTTGAATAAGATTCTTTGGTTTTTTGTTTTTTCTTCCCAAGAGACTGTCTTGGTTTTTTAGTTATTGTAAACCATTAAGAATTCAAAAGTATCAGTGCTGTACAAGTATATTGTAATGTAATTTTCCCTATGTATATCAATAGCAGACTATGAACTTTTCCTCCAGGAACTTGTCCAAACCTTTTTTTTTTTTTTAAACGCAGATAAGCTATTACTACATCCTCTGGCAAAGAGTTCCAGAGCTTGAGTGAAAAAAATATTTCCTCCTATTTGTTTTGAAAGTATTTCCATGTAATTTCATTAAGTATCCCCTAGATTTTGTACTTTTTGAAAGAGTAAAAAAAATCACCACTCAGGACGTTGTAGACCTCAATCATATGCCCCCTAACCTCTTTAGCCTGTCCTCATTTGGGAGGAGTTCCATCCCCTCTATCATTTTGGTCGCTCTTCTTTGAACCTTTTCTAATTCTGCTGTATCTTTTTTTTGAGATCGGAGACCAGAACTGAACACAAGGTGAGGTCTCACCATGGAGCAATACAGAGGCATTATAGTGTTTTCAGTCTTATTTAGAATCCCTTTCATAATAATTCGTAGCATCCTGTTTCCTTTTTTGGTTGCCTCCACACACTGGGCAAAAGATTTCAACATATTATATACAACACCACCTAGATCTTATGTATGATTTACTCATGCCCTTGCATTCAAACCTTCTGGTCCTCTGTGTTGGATATAATAGGATCTATACTCTCAATTATGTCTCCTCTTACCAGTGATATATAATCATATATTGATCTTTGGCACTTCCACTGCAAAAAAACTACTTGATATTTTAATTGCCATTACCATATAGATGATCCTGCATAATTGGAAATCTTCATCTATGTTACATATCACCATTTGGTAGATGAATTTATTTTTTATTTGTTGCATTTCACATTTTCCCACCTATTTGCAGGCTCAATGTGGCTTACATAGTACCCTAGAGGCAATCGCCAATACCGGTATGAACAAATACAGAGTGAGGTTATGGTAAAGTTCATGGGTGACAGACACATTGGGAATCATAGGAGGAAGCGTTTAGTTACGTCCAGTACGAGCTTTTATTTTGTTGTGGGTTGGTAGCAGAATCCCAAAAAGTAGCACGATTTTATGCTAGGTATCTGTAACCTGGCTTGGCCACTGTTAGGAGGAGGATGCTAGACAAGATGGACCTTGGGTCTAATGGGCAGTTCTTATGTCCAAAGTTAAAAGGAGCGCTCTACTGAATATTCGTATTTGATTTGACCCCAAATAATTATTTTGTATTTGGCTGAATAGTGTTTTAAATTCAAATGTGAATAAGCTGGGGCCCTACTGTGCTAAATCCTACTGCAATAAACATGTTCTCTGATTGCCCGTTGCATCTTTTATTATTTATGTTAAAGCTTAATGCCCATTATTCATATTCAGCCAAATAGTAAAAAATGCTATTCGGTACTGCTCTAGTTAAAAGATAAATCAAGTCAGAGGCATGGAATGGCAAACTGAAAACCTGAATTCTGTTCTCTTATCCAGCCATTCAGGGGTGTAGTTATCAATGTGGACTACCATTAACATGGGTTATTGTACCACTAACTCATGCTATTTTAGTGCAGGTCTCATTTTATGCAAAGAGACCTGGTTACTAATAACTGGGGGTTAACAGTTAAAAGAAAACCCCCATCTTAATGGTAATTCTCCCCCTCCCCCCATTCAGTAATTCACTTCCCTTCTTCCTGTACAGTTTAAGCTCTTTGGCAAAACTACCATGTAAAACCTTAGGACAGTGCTGTGTGTGTTGCTGCTCACTATGAAATACATTTTAGACAACATAGTAACATAGTAGATGACGGCAGAAAATGACCTGCACGGTCCATCCAGTCTGCCCAACAAGATAACTCATATTTGCTGCTTTTGTGTATACCCTACTTTGATTTGTACCTGTGCTCTTTAGGGCACAGACCGTATAAGTCTGCCCAGCACTATCCCCGCCTCCCAACCACCGGCTCTGGCACAGACCGTATAAGTCTGCCCAGCACTATCCCTGCCTCCCAACCACCAGCCCCGCTTCCCACCACCGGTTCTGGCACAGACCGTACAAGTCTGCCCATCACTTTCCCCGCCTCCCAACCACCAGGCCCGCCTCCCACCACCGGCTCTGGCACAGACCGTATAAGTCTGCCCAGCACTATCCCTGCCTCCCAACCACCAGCCCCGCTTCCCACCACCGGTTCTGGCACAGACCGTACAAGTCTGCCCAGCACTATCCCCACCTCCTGCAACCCACACAACTTTTGAGTATGTGCATTTATAAAAACTGCAGTTCATTTGCAGGTGTAAAGGATACAGGAAACGTAAATTCAGCCACAGGCGACTATTTAAAAATCATTTATTTGAACTTTGCGATCCTGATTGCAATTTGGAGTTTTCTACTTGACCAATAAACAAATAAGGAAAAAACCCCCCCACCACCAAGCGGGTGTCAGAGGTACATATCTTCCTACATTTGGCACAATCATGCTTATCTCTGGATTTGAAACAACGTTTGCTATGACAGATTCAGGAATGTTCTTGGTTTAAGCTTTGAGATAATCATTTACCAGATGTCATCAAATTACATGACAGGAAGCCTTTGGAAACCCTTTATCCAAAGCAGGAGCATATACAGTACTACCCCAGTCATTAATAATGTCTTCACCATGTAAACTGTTGGCTTCTTCCCTAAGACATTACTTAATGTGCTCACATATATTTCACCATTAGGATTATCCCAGCTTGCATGATCCTCAAAGGAAAACTACGCTGCCTAAAAATATGCCTCTAGGTTGCCAGGGTGACACACTTACTTATGCGACATGTTTTGTAAGACATTTTAAACATTCCGATGTTTAAAAAAACAAACGTTGAACATTTTTGTAGTGAGACTAAAGCAATGTAAAACGGTGAAAAGTATATTATTGCCATTATATTAAATGCCCAAAACTACTAAATTGTGTTCAATATCATATTTTCACCCACTTTTCAACAGCAGTGCTTTTATTCCCTGGTCTTGTAAAAGAAATTAACCTAAATCCTCTGATTACTAATCTATATTGGCAGCATTTTAACTCACAAATAAAAACAAAACAAAACAACTCCAAAATGTCAGAATCACAGTCCAATTTAGATGACCATAACATAAAAAACATAAATGAGAAAGAACACCTCATTTTCATATATGACTGTCAAGACATATGCAACAGGCAATTGTACTAGATAGGGGTGGCATGTCTATAAAATGCCTTTGCCTAAACCTTGCTAAGCATTGGTTTAAATACTGTATCCTCCAAACCAGCAGCCCATAAAATTACCATGCTCCACATCCTTGAGAAACAAGGAAGGTACCTGATTTACATTCAGACCCATTCAGTAAGTGCTATGAGAAAATTGCTGAAGACTGTACAGATGAAGCATTAAACACAGGAACCGAATGGGCTTAGTCGCATTTGCTGTGCTGGGAATCACTACCACAGCTTCGTAGAAGGGACCCTTAGCCCCTTAAGACCATTAAAAAAAAAATGTTTCATTATACATATAGGCGTTTGTACTACAAAAGGTGAAAAATAAAAAGATTTTCAGGAATATCTTAATGACTTAATATGTTCATGTATGCTACATGAGTTGGTAAACTAACTTCTGGTTAACTCTTATGATGCGTCATTCTTTTCTCACGCATTTTTCTCCAGTAAAAGACATTCATTGCTGATAGACAGAGGCCCTGTATTATTTTCTGAAAAAAATGTTTAGGATAATAGGCACTTTTAGTGAGAAAAGAATAATGTCAAAGGGTTTGTCTATATTAGAGATAAAGCAGGGTCTGAGGTATCCAAGCATATTCTTTATGGAAGCCAAGGATCTTACTTTATACTCATGGAAGAACAAACGTATATGCTGCATGTCGAAAACACTCAGCTGCTTTAAGAGCAGATGATGGGTACTGAAGAGTAAGGGGTCTTTTTACTGAAGTGCACTCAAAAATGGCCTGCGGTAATGTAGGCACGGGTTTTGGGCGCACGCAGAATAACTGTCAGCACACCTGTAAAAAAAAAAAAAAAAAAAGGCTTTTTAAAATTTTTGCCGAAAATGGACGTGCAGCAAAATGAAAATTGGCATGTGTCAATTTGGGCCCGAGACCTTACCGCCAGCCGTGGACCTTGCAGTAAAGTCTCACGCGGTAACCGGGCGGTTATGATCTACACGTGCCGAATGCCACTTGGTGCGCGTCCGATATGCAAGGCAGAAAATAAAAATTTTCAGCCATGCGCCAAAAATGAAATTACCGCGAGACATGCTGTGCGGTAACTCCATTTTGGCGCACGTTGGGCACGTGTAGACACTTACGTGGCTTAGTAAAAAAGGGCCCCTAAGTGATGAGGGGGAATGAATAAGATAATGGAGAGGGGAGAAAAGAACATGTGAGAAGAGGAGGGAGCAAAACAATGACAGGTGAATGGGGAGGGTCAGAGTAAGCAAGTAGATGGGAACAAGTCATGAAGATAATGGGGAAAGTAAGGATTAGAGGAGCTGTTGGAAGGGTGCGAGTGGATTATCCCCGTCTCTTCTGATCTCAAAACTACTTCCCCCCCCCCCCCCGAGTTTCATTATTCACCCCTCGCCTGGTCCCACTTTCATAAGCTCTCTTCTCCATTTTCTGACCTGAGATTCCCTTCCCGTTCTCCTTTCTCAGCACACATCACCAAGATCCCTTGACCCTTCCCAAACAGCCAAATAAATTAAGTGGGAACAGAAAAAAATGCTAGAAAATGACTTTTTAAAATAAAAATATACAAATATATGCAAATCATAAAAATATGACATAACTGATGCAGAAAACAAGGGCTGTGCTCACAGGCAAGAATATTTCTCTATGCAACACTTGTCTGCAAGAACTGTAAACATTTATGGCACCTCAAACATTAAAAAAAAAGAGATTCGTAAACTAAATAAGTACAGCTTTTCAAAAACAGCTTGCAAGCCCAGCATTTTTGTTTTAAATTAAACTTTGCTGCTGCCATTCAGCCGGCAAACGGGATCCCCATTAAGCAAGTCCGATTGTAGGGCCATGGCTTTCTCACCCTGCATCAGTTGATGCAGTAAAATCCTGAGGCAAAGCATATAAAGACAACTCATTTGAACAATTCAAGGTTTGAGGTCTTTTGAAAAATTAAGAAGTTCTTTATTTTTTTTTTTTAATTAACTGTAAACACACAGAAGGAAAAAAATGTATTAAGAACTCAGTCTCTAATGCTTTTGACGTGATTTTTAGGCAAATCTGTCTTACTAGTTACAAATTATGATAATTAAAAAAAAAAGAAAAAAAGGAAAACAGGATTAGAACACATTTGGGCCAAAATATATACACTGAGTATTAAAAGAGTTCTACCTCATCTTATTGCTTTAAATGCCAGCGTTAAAGTGTAGTAAAACACTCAACCTACAACCACATTCATACTAATGTACATACATCAACTCACACACCTGTAATGACAATGTATCAACAGAACAATAAACCTTGGACCATTTACTGACTGAAATCAATCTGTATATAGAACATTCATGTAGGGATATGTAAAAAAAGGCAATTCACCCCCTTGTCCCCCCCCCCCCCCCCCAAAAAAAAAAAGATGAGAGCCCAGTATTTTAGAAAAAGAACCCTCAAGATAACCTTTATTATACAAATTCTGCTGTTCTCTTCATAGGCTGCAAACTCCACAGGTTCTGAGGTCTTCAAACAAAATTAAAAGGCAATAGTACTTTTTCTAGCATCAGATGGCAAAACTTACCAGATAAAGCTACTTTTGCTAATCAGCTTCCAAACTGAATAGCACAGTACACCATCTCAGTTATGCTACCGAAGGTTTTATGAACTTAATGACTATAGCTCTAAAAAGGTGTTGAGCAAGAAGCAAGGAATAATGCAGCCATTTATCAGTAACTTCTAGAACAGGTCTTTCCAAGCCAGTCAAGTTTCCAGGATATCCACAGTAAGTATGTAGGAGATACATTTGTATATGTAAATTTATTGCGCATACTCAGAAAACGGGACTGGCTTTTGGGTTCCTAAGACATGCTATGGAAGCTCTGCTCTAGACAAATGAGCACATGGGACAGACACATGGTGGGCATGGCTATGTTTCCTGGTTTTTTGTCAGGGACAAGATCTTGCCACTTACGAAAGGCTCCCCTTGCATACTACCCCTACCCAAGAAATGTTTAGCTTTCAGCAAAAGTACTCAACCTTTCCACAATTCCAGCAGAATTCTATTTCTAAATAAACTGCATTTCTGCCTTGTTTTATAATTAATCTTTGGGATTCAGACAGATTTAGCCACTTCATACTGCAGGTGATGTACATCATTTTGACAGTAATTCTAGTCTGCTCATACTCTTCAAAAAACATTCACTACGTACAAAAAAAACACACAAAACAGAATAAAATATCAACTTAAATATCAAATATATGCAATAATGATGAGGGGTAAATGTACAATTCATCTCAGACTATATGTTTTTTTTTTTGGGGGGGGGGCAGGTAATTTGGTTTACCTATTTTCCTTTGTTCACCCCTCTACAAAGTATTTCTTTTTAATAAGGAAGGCACTATCTTTTCCAGTCATAATACAGTTGTTACCTCTGTTGTATGTTGGACTGGTAGGAACCCTTCTTTAAAAACAAACAAAAAACACTGGGTAAAAAATGTCATTGTGTCTTGATCTCTATGATAAATTTGCACTCGTTAGGGGCCTATTAAAGGTTTCTTCCCTATTTCAAATCTGCAGGAAAAATGCTTAGTACATTATAGCAGCAGTGGCTTAAGAGACCTTTAATACATTCTCTAGATCTATGAATGATAAATTCTAAAACTGATAGGTAACTTTCTGGGAAGAGAGCAGAGTACTAGGTACAGACCTAAATGTATTGGAACAGCGGTCAACTTCCCCAAAAAGTAAGAAAATTTTTTTAAAAACCCAATTTCTGAACTGTTCAAAATGAGATGCAGACATTATGAGTATCTGCTAAAATGAATTCAGGGTCATGATGAAAGATGAAACCAAGAAACCTGCCACCTAACACACTAACCTAGATAAAAGCAAACTCAGGAGCAGGTCTGCTCTAGTAACGTTTCCTTACTTCCAGTTCCCCCCATTGTACCAAGATTTCTCTCCACTCTTCACCCCATAAAATGGGTTTTATGGAGTCTTAGCAGTAGCACATCTCTAGACCCTGACTAATGGGGAAATGAGAGAAGTTGATGTCATATGACGTATATTCCCTGCATAATCCTGAGGTCATGAGAGACATATGGACGGTCAAACAGACTCTCATCAGGAAAGCAGATGGTGCCATCTCAAATGTCTCCATATGGTTAAAAACTGCATTGACTCGAGCTCTTAAAAACCTACATAGTCCTTTGTGGAGGAACTGAGATTTCTGCTTATACAAGAGAAGAATTATTTTAATGTTCTAATCCCATAGTAAAAGCGATCTGCTGACCCTATCCCTCCTAAAACAAAAACATTTTGATAGTAGAGTTATACAAAGGAACTGAAACACAACAGGGCCTGCTCTTTAGCTGAAATGGCTTTTCAGAAAGAAAAAGCGACATACATCCAGCCTCACAGTCAACTCCTATGTAAAGGTTGAATGCAAGTTTACATACCCCCCCCCCCCCCCCCCCACACACACACACACACACAATTTTTCCTTTAGCTCAGTTACGTAGTACAACAGGATGGAAAGACCAGACCAAATTGCCACTATCAGGGCTGTGGCTGCTGCTGGCATTTAACCTGCTGCATCTGTAAAAATACACTGGCTTATTAAGCCACCTTTTCTGTCACCTGGGGTCCTGTTTACTAAGGTGCGTGTTTTTAACGTGCGCTAAACGCTAGAGTCGCCCATATGTTCCCACGGGCGACTTAACGTTTAACGTGTGCTAATCATTAGCGCGCACTAAAAACACCAGTGCACCCTTAGGACGGCTTAGTAGACAGGGCACTTAGTTCTGTATTCACTTTTCACAGTGAAAACTATCAGTCCATTGAGAGCTTAGCCATAGCTTATCTGTACTGTATTCTTACTTACTAATACACAGGTTTCCAAGTGGACCTTCTTTTTTTTTTTTGTTACATTTGTACCCCGCACTTTCCCCACTCATGGCAGGCTCAATGCAGCTTACATATTGTATACAGGTACTTATTTGTACCTGGGGCAATGGGAGGGTTAAGTGACTTGCCCAGAGTCACAAGGAGCTGCCTGTGCCTGAAGTGGGAATCGAACCCAGTTCCCCAGGACCAAAGTCCACCACCCTAACCACTAGGCCACTCCTCCACTGTTACTACTATTTGAGATTCTACATGGAATGTTGCTATTCCACTAGAAGTCGGCCCTTGCAGATCACCAATGTGGCCGCGCAGGCTTCTGCGAGCCTGACGTCCTGCAAGTACGTGCAGGACGTCAGACTCACAGAAACAGAAGCCTGCGCAGTCTTCTACATGGAATGTTGCTAGTGGAATAGCAACATTCCATGTAGAATCTCCAATAATATCTATTTTATTTTTGTTACCCTGCGCTTTCCCACTCATGGAAGGCTCAATGCAGCTTACATGGGGCAATGGAGGGTTAAGTGACTTGCCCAGAGTCACAAGGAGCTGCCTGTGCCTGAAGTGGGAATCAAACTCAGTCCCTCAGTTCCCCAGGACCAGAGTCCACCACCCTAACCACTAGGCCACTCCTCCACTGTTGCTACTATACATGGAATGTGGCTATTCCACTAGCAACATTCCATGTAGAAGTCGGCCCTTGCAGATCACCAATGTGGCCGCGCAGGCTTCTGCTTCTGTGAGTCTGACGTCCTGCACGTATGTGCAGGACGTCAGACTCACAGAAACAGAAGCCTGCGCAGCCTTCTACATGGAATGTTGCTGAATAGCAACATTCCATGTAGAATCTCCCATAGTAGCAACATTCCATGTAGAATCTTCAATAGTAGCAACATTACATGTAGAATCTCCAATAGTAGCAACATTCCATGTAGAATCTCCAATAGTATCTATTTTATTTTTGTTACATTTGTACCCTGCGCTTTCCCACTCATGGCAGGCTCAATGTGGCTTACATGGGGCAATGGAGGGTTAAGTGACTTGCCCAGAGTCACAAGGAGCTGCCTGTGCCTGAAGTGGGAATCGAACTCAGTTCCTCAGTTCCCCAGGACCAAAGTCCACCACCCTAACCGCTAGGCCACTCCTCCACTGCTTTTTTTCCCCCCTATCTCCTCCTACTTTAAACTGCATATGAAAAATTTTTTTTCTAGTACACTTCTGCTATTTGTTGGAGATAAATTATTAATGGACAATTTTACTGCAAACTAATATTTTCACTTCGCTACAGGTCATTTCATTATTTTTATGCTATATTCATAAGGGCTGTACCCAACATTCATATTCAATTTGAATTGGCCCCAAATAGGTGCCCCAAATACATTATTCATATTTGGCTGAATAGTGATTTAAATTTGAATACAAATAATCCCGGCTCTACTGTGCTAAATCCTACTGAAATAAACTTTCACATTGCTTCTTTTATTATTTATGTTAAAGCTCAATGCCCATTATTTGTATTCGGCCAAATAATATTTTACAATGTTCGTATTTGGCCTGATAGTAAAATATGCTATTTTCGGTACAGCTCTAATATTCATATAACTTGCTTTTTCCTTTTGACAACAGATTATACATTTTCTAAAACGTGGCTTCTATTTCCTAACAGTAATACACACGTTCATTTGTTGTACCCCAGTGTAGATACCCTACATTTTTCATCCCTGGAAAACTCAAGATGATATTTTTTTTAGGTCAATGAAAGACATCTAGAGATTCTGAGACATGCTGAGCAAAATTATTGTACACAGCTTATTTAAAAACAAATATAAAAGAAATGCAGTGAATGCTCTTATTTGAGTGCAGCTCACCTATCCATTTAGTGTATTTACAAACTCATTATGGCTTTACTGGAGAATGGCACGTAACAGGATCCTCCTAACATCATTGAAAAACCAACTATAGGGAAGTGTTGGCAGTACATTAACGAGCTATATTACATGCTGTAAACACTGGCATAGCATGCTTTACATTACACAGAGGCAATATTTACAAATTCTTTGCAGGTAAAATCTGCATTTACCTTCTAATATATACAATGAGGTGTTCGTTTTGTTTTCTTTTTGCAAAGTGCAGGGTCAAAGTAGCGTTGCCTGTTGCAAGTGCTTTGCCATCAAGTTAATTTCTAGATAAACGCAGCGTTCTTTACATGTTTCCATACAGGAGCGGTGCGATTTCCATTTTAGCATGGGAAGAGGAGGCTTGGAAATAAGGCAGAAAGCTCAAAATGAGTGTTAAGCAGCACTTTGATAATATCCTTAGTGGCAAGTAGGTTGTTTCTTCTTTCTTTGTCCAAATTCAGAGTGCAAACATGTAAGCCTCACTGAACATAAAAAAAAATAAATGTGCAAATTGTAGTCTTACACAAAAGAACAAAATAAAATGTAGCCAGGAGGATATTCTACCGTTCTAGAAAGAATACTTCTTGTAAAACTCGGCAACGAAGACCGTCTTCTCTCCAAAGTCATCTACAAGGCACTAAGGGCAGGAATGATGGGTAACATGAAAAAGGATTGAATCTGGTTCTTCAGTCAGGTCGAAATATAGGATATTTTGGTAAGAATTCTATTAGTATTACCTGTGGAGTTAAGAATAAAGACACTTCAGTTTTATTTGGCATTGCTTTGTTGATACTTACTATTCAAATAATCTGGCTGCTCTGCCCTCCTTCTACCCCTATAGTATAGTAATTGTATCAAGTGAAAAATTCTAACTGGACAGATGCTATCTGTGCAGTGGTTCAAAACTGAAAGATGAGGAAGTTATATATTCCTCGGTCACCAGTGTACATATAACTTCTTTTGACTATTATTGGTTTGATCCTAGCTGGCAGGCTTTTGAGGTGATGAATCTATGGAACTAATGGTGTAGAGCAGTGATCATATTTTGAACATTAAACATGGCTATTTCATAGTAACATAGTAGATGATGGCAGAAAAAGACCTGCATGGTCCATCTAGTCTGCCCAAGATAAACTCATATCTTGAATTTGTACCTGTCTTTTTCAGGGCACAGACCGTATAAGTCTGCCCAGCAGTATTTCCCGCCTCCCATCACCAGCTCTGGCACAGACCCCGTATAAGTCTGCTCTCCCCTATCCTAGCCTCCCAACCACCAACCCCTCTTCCCCCCACCTCCCTTGCACAAGTCTTTGTGCTCAAGTTTAAATTGTGTCAAGCCTTGGACCTTCTCGACATGCCATATAATACAGTTACACAGTAGATGACGGCAGATAAGGACCTTTTGGCCCATGCACCTCATCTGGTTCTTTCCATATACACTATTCAGCTCAGATGTCAGCCCTACAAGCCTGTACGGACACTTTCTTTTCTAGATCAGTCTTGCTGTCTTCCCTTCTTGGTTATGTGCTATTCTGGGCAAAAGTTACACCAACTGCCAGTGCTCACCCCATGTTTTAATTCCATCTTTGAACCCTGTATCTGCCACAGAATGGTTTCCACAATTTAAGTCATTACAGGTCTCTCTCACCCTTGCAGTAAAGATGCATTTCATTACCTTTCTTCTGAATCTCATGACCCAAGGTCTCCAGGACTGGTGCAAAGACATTGTCTTAGGCAACTGTCACCCATAGTTAGTAAAAGGACACCTCAATGTACTTAAAAAAGTACGCTCTCCAGAACTAGGGGTGTGATATGAATTCTCTTGTCCTGCTGATCACATCTCTATTTATGTACCCAATCACATTCGTAGCTTTTGTTGTTGCTAACAACTTTCAGGTCATGTGTAAATTACTCAATCTGTTTACTGCATCACACAGTGACAGAATACTATAAATATTAATTATAGAGATGTACGTTTTCCTGGTTAAATCTAAGAAAAAGATTGTTACCTAGGAAGGGCAAAGCTTTGCAGGCTGTTAGCATCCTCAGAGGGGTGCCCTTAATATAATGGCGATCAGAGAAAAGCAAACCTTCATTTGCAGGGGAAGTACTAATGAAGCTGGGCCCATCTGCAGAACACACAAGTCATTTATAAAATGTATGCGGGGATGACAAAGCAAGCTTTCCCTTTGAAAACCTGAAGTTGTCTAGCGCTATTGGTACTTCAGCAACTGTGGACTTTGCAACTGCTTTACAGGTGTATATACTGAAAGGTATTTTATATAGGTCACCCAGTTTGGAGGATAAACATGAGCCTATTTCTTACAGGCACATAGCAACTTGGGTGTTTCTACAAAATACTAGGGGTAAGCCGGCAGAAAACGTGGCTAGACTGAAGCCACGGACATTTATGCCTGTGCAGGATCAGGTATAAAATGTTAGTATTACAGTACATGTACAGTTTATGAAGACCACATACACTCTGCAATTCTGCCTCAGAATACACCTACATGTACGTGTCACCTTGGAGTAATTTTATAAATGACATTTTATGCATGGAACAGGTTTATAAAATTATTCCCCACGGAGACAAAAAGAAGAGAGACATCAGAATGAAAAGAATAGTTGAAGCAGTGGTTCTCAAGCAGCGTGTTGAAGCACACTGTTTCGCCAACCCTGCGTCTTCAGTAAAAGTTACATGTGTCTGCTGATTGAAACGAGTATACAGCAAGAAACCAGATCTTTGCAATCTCTATTGCTACTTTGCATCATTCTTTCTTCACCAGTCTGGGCTGGAAAGGTTGGATCCTGCTCCTTTCCCCATGAATGCAATCACTGTCACTGCTGGCTGTGGAGGAAGAAGCATTTTAAAGGGGGAACAAGCAAGGGAAATCTGAAAGGGTAAACAGTTGAGTCTTGACAGGGGGGGGGGGGGGGATATGCGCCTGAGGGGGTGGAGAGAGGGAGGAAAGCCTGAGTGTGTGTGACAGAAAACCAGCCTGCCAAGTCATTGGAGGGTCCCCCTAACCTTATGATGCTTCTATGTGCAATGTGTTACAAACTAACACTGTACTGTACATCAGATATGTCACAACAGAAACAGAATTGAGAACTTCCGAGCTGAAGCAAACGTATACGTTCTCATTTTTCACCCTTGTTTTCCTGACTGCTAATAGCAGCACTGGCCAAAATGAAATCCCCATGGTGTGTGTTGGTTCTACCATCCCCTCACCCCATCAATTTGGGAATCAGCACAGGTATTTATTCACATATAGAGGGGGAGGTAAAGTTTCAGCCTCTGATTTTACTGGTTAGTTGTTTAGGTAAAATCCCTGTGAATTTGCCACCATTACTTGTGAGAAGAGATGAGTATTATTTAGAGCAGACCCATCAAACATATAAACGGCAAGTGACCGACTCATCTGCATCTGTCCCGCCCTCGCGTCAAGACGTGATGAGGTCAGAGGGCGGAACAGAGAGGGAAACAGAGTCAGACTCACTGTCGGACGCTGCCGCCTGGAAACGAACATCGCGCGCACCAACCTCCCCCCCATCCCTGCCACAGCTCCCGCCCTCCTCCGCATCGGGCCTCCTGCACTGACCCGACAGCGCCTCTCACCTCCGTGTGCACACGGAGGTGAGAGGCGCTGTCAGGTCATTGCAGGGGGCCCGGCACAGAGGGCGGAGGAAGCGGCGGCGAGGAGGGTAGCTGGAAATCTCGCCCGTTTTTACGGGCTTAATGGCTAGTGTGAACATATTCCTCAAATGCTACTGTCCAGTTCAGACAAAACAGTGAAAATTTGGTACAACATTATCTCCACCCCCCCCCCCACCCCCCAAACTGAGACGCCAGAAACATTACTTTAATAATACTCAAATGTAGCAGGGTTTAGTGCTGGCCAGCTGCTCAAAAGCACAATTAGAAAAGTGATACTTACATACTCCATCATATTGCTAGTTTCACATTTTCTTTTACTCAACTTCCAGTGCAAACCAAGCTGAGGAAGTACATTAAACATTCCAGGGTTAATTTATGCTATCCACAAAATTCATGTCACTAATTCTCCCCATCTCTCGTAAATGGTGAACACTACAAGAATTTGGAACCTGCTGTTTTTAAAATGTGGGGTTGCAGGAAACCTATACCATAATGCTCTATTTTCCAACACCCATTTACAGCCAAAGCATTCACATTTACCGAACAAATTAAATAGGATTATATTAAAAAAAAAAAAAAAGAAGTCTTACCTTGTGGTATAATCTGTTATTTTCCCATTCTAACAGCTTCTGAATTGATCTTCTAGTCTGAGAAAGAAAGTCGAAGACTTAATGTAGCTTCTATCAGGATCACAAGCAGATCTGTCTGCATGCACATACTTCCTACTTACAGTTGGCCAAAAACAAAATGAAAACTAAGAATAAGACCAGAAGAGGATGCACTCAATTAAAAAACAAGCCCTTCATATCTTGGATATTCTATAGCAATTAGCAAAGGATTACAAAACCAGAAGAAGGTGTAATTTTTTTAATCCTTATTTTCCAAAAAGTGTATAGACCCATCTTTCCGCCTCTTGGCAACCCACCTAAATAGCAGGTGCCAACTATACAGGTGCCTTTAACATACACACATTACACCTGCACATTTTCAGCAGTACACTTTGCACACAATGTAGGATAATGAATGTTACTCTAAAGCAGTATGACCAACTGGATTTCTGAAATCATTGCAACGCCTCCTTTCTTACTTCAGTTGCTTCCTTTTATTCATAGGTTTCTTCTTTGCGGTCTAAATATATTTTAGCTGCACTTTCCTAGAATAAAACAGTCTACCTGATATTCTAAATGATTTAAGCGGACAGGAGAGGCTCCTGTTTGCTTAAATCGCTTTGAGCTGACCAACCCCCACTATACAGAAGCACTAAACCACTGAATATCGTTTCTGACCGCCCATGTTAAAAGTGAGCAGGTCAGGGGAGGTACAGGTGGTTATGCAGGTGCTGGCAATATTCAGTGCTGGGACCCACACAGTTAACCTGGCTCAACTTAGGAAGCACTGAAATACTGACCAGGACCCGAATAACTGTGAAAACCTCCAAGCCCCCTCTGGACCACAGAAAGAAGCCCCTCCTCCCGTTCCCCCTTCGACCTGGCTGCCGTGAGAGGTTGTGGCAGCCATTTTCAGGATGTTGCTGGCAGGGACAGGATCGAGGGGGGTTTGCTCAGAGGAGGACCTGGGGGAGCCTATCGAGACTTCAGGGGTTGGGGAGCCATTTGGGGAGGGGGAATGTAAGGAGGGGCCTCTATCTGCAGGCCACAGGGGGCTCGGAGAGCATCACGAACAGTTTTCACAGTTATGCAAGTCCTAGATTATGTTCAGTCATAGCCCACATAACTATCTTATGCGGGCCCCAGCTGAATATTGCCCAAGACTCGCATAAGCTCTGGCGGCAAGGGTACTTAAAATTATCTCTGAATATTCAGTGCTGGGGTCTGCACATGGCCTAGCATTGACTATCTGGGGGTATACAGCCGGCCACCGTCAGCATTTAAAAAAAAAAAAAAAAAACGTTGACCACCACTGGCTGAATATCACCCAGTGTGTTGTTATTATTGCAACAAATATCTATAAATTTCCTTTCCTTCTCTTCCATCGTTCATACTGCATTACTGTTTCACATACATCAACGAGACATTACTTTCGGGCCAGCAGAACTCCCAACAATGTTCCGACTTACTTCGGCTGATCATTTATTTGTGTTTGATTGAGGTGGCCCAGGTGGATGTGCATGGGATGGATTTGCACAATGAAGGCAGTGCATGCAGATCTGTTTCATGCATCTTCTTTGGGGGGGGGGGGGTGTCTCGAGGACTGGGTTGAGAACCCCTGGCATAGAGGAATGGAAATCTATACAGAATGGCAAGTACAACCCCAAACAAAGGCATAGAGGAGAAGTAACCTGCATGAAGCGGCAGGTACAACTCTAGGCACCTTAATAGACTAAATGGACCATACTGCCATCATTTACTATGTTACTATACTGTATCGTGATTGTGTGCATTCCCTGGAATACACATCCTATATAATAATTTGCACCTCCGTCTGGATGCCTGGGTTTGTAACACACTTCCCATTGGTCCGCCCTGGGGATGACATGACAGAGCGGACCAATGGGAAGTGAGAGGGGAGGGAAGCCAGCACCAGCCACCGGAGGTCTGCACAGAATCCCCCCCCCCCCCCCCCCCGAGTTCACGACGACCTGGGAAGGGAAGCCAGCACCAGTTCCATGCCCCCCTGCCACCCTCTCTCCCTCCTTCCACTCCCGTCCGAGTTCCACACCCCCTCCCTCTCCTCTGGAGGTCTGCACAGAATCCCCTCTCCCCCGAATTCACGACGACCTGGGAAGGGAAGCCAGCACCAGTTCCATACCTCCCTCCCTCCTTCCACTCCCGTCCGAGTTCCACACCCCTCCTCTCCTCTGAGTTCCCACGCCTCCCTCCCTCTCTCTCTGTGCCCTCAGAGTGGAAGGATGTGTGCGGCTGGCCCTCCCCTTCGTAAGTGCCGGCTGTTATTTAAAACTTTTTACTCCGTGCTCTGCCGGCAACAGTGAAGTCGAGCAGGCATGGCGCTTCACACTGCCTTCGCTTGTTTCAGCTCTGCCTCTGGTCGTGCCCTTCCGCAAACAGGAAATGAGGGCGGGACCAGAGTGCCGTGCCTGCTCGACTTCACTGTTGCTGGCGGATCACGAGGTAAGAAGTTTTAAATAACAGCCGACGCTTACCAAGGGGAGGGCCAACCGCACACATCCTGCTCCCACTCGGAGGGCACAGAGAGGGAAGGAGGCTCGGGGATGTGGAACTCGGAGGGCCGGGGAGGAGAGGGAGGGGGAGGGGTGCTTGGAACTCGGAGGAAGGGAGGGAGGCAGATAGGGGGGCATGGAACTCTGAGGACAGAGAGAGAGAGAGGGAGGGAGGGAGGGAGGGGGGCCCTGGAACCTTGCTAGCACCCGCTTCATTTCTGTTGGAAATGGGCCTCTTTTACTACTAAGAATACTAATGAGCTCATTGCATGAGGTTTTCTGTGGCTGAAGCCACGGAAAACCCCTTTGTGGATTACTAGCTACATAAAATGTTTGCTTTAGACTGGCTAGAACTACAGAATGACATGGGTTGTGCTCCATCCACACCCCATCCCCACAGGTTCTGTCTCCATCCCCATCCCGTCCCTGCAGGTTTGGTCTCCGTCCCTGCCTCATCCCTGCGGGCTCTGTCCTCATCTGCAGGAGCCTTGAACACTTATAATTTTATATTTATTTTTTAATTAAAGCATAAAAAGGAACAATATGCTGTGCAACTGTTGTTTATAAATCACAAATAGAAAATAATAATAGCAAGCAACTAAAATAACCCTCCCACCACCACCCTCTACCCTTTCATCATAGCTCACTTATACTACCACAAGAAATTCTAATCCACCCTGTTAAAATGTCCAGGGTTACAAAATACAACCCATTCTGTATGCCCTAGTGGGGGAGAAATATGCCCTGTTATGATTTTTTTAATCTGTGGATAAGTCATCAACAATCTCAGGAATCAGTCTAGTTCTCCTGTCTTCCACAGTCCTTCCTGCAATAGAAGATGTCTTCTCAGAAGATGTGCTGGTAGCAGGAAGCTACAGGATCCCTCATGCAAATTTTGCCAGTTGTGGCCAGCATGTTTGCTTGTTTTTCCCCCCCAAAAATCAAAATATCTTCTATAATCATTCAAACATAAATAACAGTCAACTTCATTAACAGGCTTCAAAGTAGAAAATGACACAGGGACGTTTGTACCCGTTCCCATGGGCTCTGTCCTCATCCCCACAAGCTCTGTCCCCGTCCCCGTGGTTACTGCAGATCCCCGTCCCCGTGTCATTCTCTAGCTAGAACCAGTCTAAAGCAAACATTAATAGGATGGTAAGCTTTATGCATCTGGCCCTGAACTGAAGCTAACAAAAAACAAACAGAGAGAGACTGGTTTGAGGGAGCAGTCAAGGAGAATGCTACATGGAACAGTTTCTTAGTGGGATTATCACAAGTTGTAATTAAGGTACGTGGTAACGTGAACAAGGACGGGGCTGGAGCCTACTAAGACAAAGCCACACAGTGGTTGCAGACAAAGGAAAATAACATTTAAAAAGATGTAAGTCAGGGGCTCTGTTCTATTCACAGGAAGGAGAAAAAGGCAACATAAAACTAATATTTAATAGGGAACTTGATATACCACCTTTCTTAGGGGAAAATCAAATTAATGCACATAACTAAGAGGAACCATGAAAAGGAAAAAAAAAAACTACAACCATCACAGGAGAGGACAAGGGGGGGGGGGGGGGGGGGGGGGGGGGAGAGGAGTGCTGCCATGCGGAAGGACTGAGCACCAAGCAGACAACCTACCAGTGGGCGTGGAAGGCTCAGGAAAACAATTAGGTCTTCAAGGCAGACCTAAATTTCAAATAAGACTGCTCAGCTCTGAGTTCAGGGGAAGCTTGTCCCAAAAGGAGGGAGTCCGACAGAAAAAGGCCGAGTGTCGTGTGGGTTCTAGACAAGAGCAATCCGTAATGCAAAAATGTCCTCAGATGGCCAGCTCCTGCAGGGCCACTGTGTATCCGACTGTCTTTCAGCACACTTTACTTGTCCCTGGCCTGGTTCCACAAGTACTCAGGTCAATATACAAAATCTGCAAAGTTCCAAGTGAGGCTTGGCCTACCTGAATGTAAGCAAGTCCCATATAGGCGGTGGAGGCATATGCCATGGGGCATCGCTGTTTCCTTAATTTGACTGTTCCCCTAGTTTTTATACTTCCTAGTTCCTGCTCTTCTGGCTTCACCCCTCCCATGTCACATCCCCCTCTGGGTGGGACCATGGATCTTAAGGCTGTTTTGACACTGTGAGGAAGTATCCTTAAGTTGAAGGGCGGCATCCTACAGACTCCCTCACAAGGTAGAATACATAAGCTTGTTTTATGCAGTTGGGATAATCTTTGATGTTCTTTAGAGAAGGCATGGGATATTAGAGTTCTTAACCTTCCTCCACACACATTGTTAGGCTATTTGTATGGTAAAATTATGCCTTACCTGATAATTTTCTTTCCTTTAGTCGCAGCAGATGAATCCAGAAACTGGTGGGCTGTATCCGTCTACCAGCAGGTGGAGATAAAGAAACTGAACTAAAGGGAGTTGTATTAGACAGCCAGCTCCTCCATCAGTTAGCATATGTCTCATCACAAAGCAGAAGTTAATAAAAAAAACAAAAAAAACATGGACACTGAAACCCTTCTTCACAAACCCAGAGCCGCAAAACAGCAGTCTGAACGACCAATAAATGGCACAGCATGTGAACTTCCAATTGATATCTTCTTTAGTATTTTTTTTTTGTACAGAAGCACTGAACCTGAAAGAGACTGTGTACAAAATTCCTGGGCACCAGCCAGCGCCCATGAAAAATACGCGGCTGAAATCAGAGTGGAATCCTGGATTCATCTGCTGTGACTAAAGGAAAGAAAATGATCAGGTAAGGCATAATTCTACCTCTTTAGCCTCTGCAGCAGATGAATACAGAAACTGGTGGGATGTACCAAAGCAATCTCTAAATAGGGTGGGAAGCTGCCTCTCCCCAAGACAAAACTGCTGCTCCAAGGTGAGCGTCCTCCCGCGCAGACACATCTATTCTGTAATGCTTTGAAAAGATATGTAACAAAATCCAAGTAGCCACCTGACAAATCTCATCCAATGGAAGAACACCCGTTTCTGTCCAAGAAGTTGCCTAGGCCCAAGTAGAATGGGCACGTAGCCCCTCTGGCAGAGCTCGCCCAGGTCCTATGTACACCGACGCAATGGCCTCTTTGAGCCAGCGCAGAATAGTCGGCTTTGACGTAACGTTGCCCCATCGTGAATCATAAAGGATCACAAAGAGATGATCCGAGCACCGAAATTCATTGGAGAACTGCAAATACCACAGAAGAACTCTCCGAACGTCCAGCAATTGAAGAGTCGCAAAATCCGTAGGGTAGTAGTCCTTCCGAAACAAAGGAGAAAGAGAATCTGATTAAGATGGAATGCTGAAACAACCTTTGGAAGAAAAGATGGTACTGTATGCAAGGTGATGCCATCCTCCGAAAATTGCAGAAAGGGATCCCGACACAACAAAGCCTGACTCTCCGAGACACTCCGGGCCGGCGCCATGGCCACCAAGAACACCGCTTTTAGGGTAACATCTTTATCCGACGCCTTGCGCAACAGTTCGAAGGGCGCCACTAGCATTCTCAAGACCTCAACATGGCTACAGAACTTTAAAAGATGATAATCTTAAGGAGGTAATTTTAGAAACTTCTACAAGTGTGATTAGGGGCATTCAGATGTGTTGGATGGATACATTTGCAAATAGTGATGTCTGAAAGTCCCATAATGATTTCTAATGAATCATATCTGATCCATGTGATTTAAATTGTCCTATTATGCCTTTTATTCTATAACTCAGGGCCAGATGCACTAAACTTAACAAGCAAGTAGTAAACCCTGGCATGCACTAAACGCCATTTCCCGATCACGGTAGCAGCTAACGAAAACGGAATGCAAATCATTATAATGAGCTGCAGTACCATTGCAAGGCTATTATAATGATATGCACTAACGTTTACCGATTCCCCTTACGGTGGACGTCTCTGTCGAGCACTGCTTTCTTTTTTCCCTTCCGACACCCCCCCCCCCACCCGAGGTCGCCGCCGCCGCTCCCCCCTGCATTGAAAGAGCTTTCCGCAGCCCCGCCCCCCCCAGGTTGCAGCCGCTGCTCCCTCCTCTCTTGAAATGACAGCTTCCCCGCCATCCTCTGTAATCCCATGGCCCCCCCCCCCCCCGAGGTCGTCGCCGCCACCGCTCCCCTCCGTCTACTACCGGGCCCTCACAGTGCCTCTCAGCCCCGTGTGAAGGCGCTGCACCGGCCGCAGCAGGCAACAGCTGATCGCTTGGCTTCGGGACTTCCCTTCTTTCCTCCTTGGCCCACTCTCGTCTGACGTAAGTTACCTAGGTAAGTTACTTACGTCAGACAAGGGCGGGCCAAGGAGGAAAGAAGGGAAGTCCCAAAGCCAAGCGATCAGCTGTTGCATGCTGCGGCCGGTGCAGCGCCTTCACATGGGGGTGAGAGGCGCTGTGAGGGCCCGGTGGTAGACGGAGGGGGGGCGGGTGGAGGCGGCAGCGGTGACCTTGGGGGGGGGGGGGGGGCGGAGCCATGGGGTTGCAGAGGATGGCAGGAAAGCTGTCATTTCAAGAGAGGGGGGAGCAGCGGCGGCGACTATAAAGGATATCCATAGGCACGTCGCCTTTTTTTTTTTTTTTTTTTGACGTCCTTGGCATGCGCAGAGCAGCCAGCATAACGCTTGGCTGCTCTGCACATGCTCTACTGGCCGATTCTCCGACCGTTTTACGAGGGATTAGAGAATGCAAGTGAGCTGCAACGAGCAGCTCATTTGCATTCCCTTTTTTTGATGCATTGCCGTTCCCTACCAATTCGCTATGGAAGTCGGTAGGGAATGGCTCTAACGATGACTTTAGTGCATCTGGCTCTCAGAATTCTAGTAAAAATATTATAATCAATATTTAATAACAAAATAGGTCTACAATTGCTAGCTAATAAGGAGTCCTTCCCTTCCTTAGGTATTACTGTGATTAATGCCTCAGGTGATATCTTTTTAATAGACTAACAGAATATGCAAGCAAAAAGCATTTCAGAGTTATAGTGGTTTTCCAGATCAGTGCTAAATAAAAGGATGATATTTGTCTATATAAGTAAAATGAATTGGTTTATTTAGCACTTAGCCTTCCAAAGTTCCATAGGTTTCTATAGAACTTTGGAAGGCTAAGTGCTTTGAAAATATGCCTCATAGGGTTGTCCAACCTTTGTACTTGAGGGCCACAATTCAGTTGGGTTTTCAGGATTTCCCCAATGAACATGCATGAGGTCTATTTGCATGTGATGCCTCCATTGTATGCAAATAGCTCTCATGCATATTCATTGGGGAAATCCTGACCTGGCAAGGGCTGAGGTTGGACACCCTTTGTCTACAAGCCTTGGAAACAAATGGGTGGGTCAGTGGCAATGCTGTGAGTGGACATGTGAAAGGTCAGGGTTCCATTTCCAAGTCAATCAAGAGATGGGAATGATGTCGCATCACTGCACCTACTAGCTGGACTCAGTCTGCATACATACCAAGTTCCACAGAAAACCATAGTTTGTGGCCTCTAGCGCCTGCTAAGGACTTTTACTGTAACGGGTGGGCGAGGTGGATGGAACGAGCAGAGTTATGAAACAAGGGAACTTCCTCTCACCCAAGTAGTTTCAGAAGAAGGTTCACAATATCAGAGCCCAAAAGAGGCGGGTTTGGATAGAGCTGGAGGACCAAACCAGGAGGAAGAAAAAAAAAAAAAAAACCGCAAATATTGATGTGGCAATCCAATCTACTTCTGTGGTTACACATTGTTCTTTGCATATTTATGGCCCATTTTGGACTCTCTCACCTTTCCTTTTTGTTTCTTTGTTTTTTTAATCTAATCAATATCTGTTTTCATTGTACTTGCATCCCCTCTGATCTGGCCACAGCCTTTGAGTGCATTTTCCCTTCCCTTCTCCCTCAGATTCTTCTGCCCTCTTTACTGTCATTGTACTTGTTTTCTCAGTTCATTGTAAGCCGCTTTGAGGCTGCTTTAAGAGGTATAAAGCGGGGTATAAATGTTCATAAATAAATAAATAAATATTTTGCACCGACCTGATGAAGAGACTATGGGGCTCATTTTCAAAGCACTTAGCCTTCCAAAGTTCCATAGAAACCTATGGAACTTTGGAAGGCTAAGTGCTTTGAAAATATGCCTCCCAGAGCTCTTAAAAGTTAATTATACATGTATTGTTAGTCCAGTAAAAAGGTTATCACCTCTAATTGTTACTGCACCTTGGATGCGTAGAAATAACACTACAATCAAGTTACGTTAATCAAAAGATATAACATAACTTGTTCCAAGAATGCTTGAATAAATATTAACCACCAATCATGAAACACACTACTTAGCAAATTACACAGCTGTGAAACTTGTTCCATGATTTCTGTTAATCAGTTTAAGGGAAAGGTTTTAATAAATGAAGGGTTTTGTTACTTCATTCTTTACACATCTGCACAGCTTCATAACATTAGCAGCAGTTGTAAATCACCTGCCGTCGTAAAACTATACAATTTGTACTTACTCTTTTGTTTAGACAAACAACAGGCCACAGGCTGCAGCCCAACGTGCAGCAGCAACACAAGCAGCCGCAGAGTAACCATTTTACATTGACTGGGAGATTCTTTTTCAGACATGCATTCACGCGGCCAATACTGGTCTTAAACTCTTCTGGAGCGACCTGAAACAATGGAGAACAGACTTTACTGGTCTGCACTAAGTATTCTCAGCACAATGAATACATGGGTAATACCACAGAAGAATTACTAGAGACAATGCACTACTTCAGCTAAACTGGAAAACAAACAAGGACAAGCTGTAAGTTTTATACAAGGAATATCATGAATTTGGCTGTGTTAAATTTACAGTGTTATTTATTATTTTCTAACACAGAAACCCACCTATTTTTAGCCAGTCTAAGTCTTATTCCTAGATCTATGAAATCTGCTGCAACACCTTTTTAAAGGCCTCCCTCCTTTTTTGTTTATTCTAAGATATGTTTATCTAATTTGACAGGGGCAGCGATGAAATTGTAGGCAGAGTCAAAAACCCTGGCTGTTTCATACTGGCTATGTCATCATATTACAATTACATCAATCAAATTTCATTCCATGTGAGAAATAGTGTGGCTGACATGCTAGATCACTCAAAGCCAATAAACAAATAAGGCAATACCTTTTTTTTTTTAAATTGGACTTCAATCCATTTTTTGACTAGCTTTTGGGAGCTAACACTAGGAGTGGCCTAGTGGTTAGGGTGGTGGACTTTGGTCCTGGGGATCTGAGGAACTGAGTTCGATTCCCGGCACAGGCAGCTCCTTGTGACTCTGGGCAAGTCACTTAACCCTCCATTGCCCCATGTAAGCCGCATTGAGTCTGCCATGAGTGGGAAAGCGCGGGGTACAAATGTCACAGAAATAAAATAGATACTATTGGAGATTTTACATGGAATGTTGCTATTCCACTAGCAACATTCCATGTAGAAGGCTGCGCAGGCTTCTGTTTCTGTGAGTCTGACGTCCTGCACGTACGTGCAGGACGTCAGACTCACAGAAGCAGAAGCCTGCGCGGCCACATTGGTGATCTGCAAGGGCCGACTTCTACGTGGAATGTTGCTAGTGGAATAGCAACATTCCATGTAGAATCTCAAATAGTAGCAACAGTGGAGGAGTGGCCTAGTGGTTAGGGTGGTGGACTTTGGTACTGGGGAACTGAGTTCGATTCCCACTTCAGGCACAGGCAGCTCCTTGTGACTCTGGGCAAGTCACTTAATCCTCCATTGCCCCATGTAAGCCGCATTGAGCCTGCCATGAGTGGGAAAGCGCGGGGTACAAATGTAATTAAAAAAAAAAAAAACACCTGTTCAAGAAGTTTAACTCCCAAAAACTAGTCAAGAAATGGATTAAGCTAGTTGAATAAAAAGGTATCGCCTTATACTTTTCTGTTTAACTTTATTTCTGCACATTTCATAGGAGGTAATAAATATGGCCAATAACAGGAGATTAAGGGAATCTCCAGTACAATTGTTAACTGATAAAAGAGAAATTATGTCTTACTTGATAATATTTTCTTTAGTCAGTGACTCTGTTCTGAATCAATACGCGTTTTCCCTTCCTACTAGCAGTGAGATCACCAGTATAAGCAGAGGTGATCCCTGGAACAATTCAGTATGCATCCGCCCAAGCAGATGAACAGTTTCGCTGAATAAAGAAAATAAAATTATCAGGTAAGACAGTTTCTCCTTTCTTAGCATCAGCTTCACTGTTCTGAACCAATGGAATGTAGCAAAGTAGATTTATTGGGCAGAAGAAGACAAGCCCCCCGCCCCCCAAAAAAATGACAGCTCTGCGAAAAACCACTCAATCCTCCGCCCAGGAAGCAGCCTGAGTCCCAGTAGAGTGGGCTTTGAGCCCCTGAGGCACTGGACAATTCTTGCTGGTGTAAGTGCACTCAATAGCTGTCTTAATCCACCTCGCAATGGAGGCCTTCGTCTCCTTGAGGTACTTGAGCAGCGTCCTCCGGACATCCAGCTTGTGCAGCCTCCAGCCTTCTAATGATGATCGCTGCGCCACCCTGAAGGGCAAACAAACCTCCCAATTCACAATGAAGAGGCATCACCTTTGGAAGCAAGGATGGTACCGTGTACAAGGACACAGAACCCTCAGAGAACAAAAGATAGGGATCCTGAAATGACACAGCCTGCAATTCAGATACCCTCCTAACAGAGGTAATTGGCCACCAAAAACATTGTCTTGAGGGAGAGATCCTTGCTGGAAGCTAAGCGCAGGAACTAAAACAGAGCCCTGGACAGTGTCCGGACCATATGATTGAATTCCCAAGAAGGAAAGGACAAAGGGAGAGGGAGTGTGCAGATGAACCACCCATTTCAGAAACTGAGCTATCTAAGCAAAGCCAGAAAGATGCCTTTCCCTCCAGGGAGCTCAAGGCCTGCCCCTGTTCCAGAACCTGCTATAGAAAACCCAAAGTATCAGAAACCCGAGCCCTCCGGGAAGACAGGGACCATTCCCCGCACCAGGATTCAAACACATGGCAGACCTCAACATAAGCCTGGGATGTAGAGGACTTCCTGGAGTGAAGTAGGGTAGAAAGTAGTGCGGAAGAAAGCCTGCACTTCTCTAATTGTCATCTCTCAGTGGCCAAAAGGGATCTAAATCCTCCATCTCTACCAGCCCTCGCTGGAGAAAACCCTAACCCCAGGGTAGTGGAAACAGGTTCTCCACCAGCAGACGCCAGAGATCTGTATACCAAGGTCTGCAAGGCCAATTTGACACCACCAGCAAGACCAAACGAGGATGATGTGCAATCCTGTGCAACAAGCAGCCAATGAGAGGCTATGGAGGAAGACGGGGGGGGGGGGGGGGGTCCACTACCAGTCAAGGCTGTGAAAGGACCGGTCGCTCCAAGCGAATGAAAAGCATTCTGCCTTCACACCGAACTGAAGAGCCCCCCCCCACCCCCAAGAGATCCACAAGGAGCTGGAAAGCCTGAAGCTCCAGCTCCCATTCTCTCGGATCCAGGAGAGAGCGATTGAGAAAGTGCACTTACACACTGTCTTTGCCCACAATATGGACCACTGAGAGAGCCTGCAGATATGTCTCTGCCCCCGACAGAGGTTGTCTCCAGGGGCACCAACAGACTCCTGGTTCCACCCTGCTTGTTGATATACGCCATCACCATGGCATTGTCTGACTTTACTCTGACCACTTTCCCTTCCAAGAGCAGCTGAAACTCCTGCAGAGCCAGACAGACTGCCTGGGTCCCCAAGCAGTTGATGGACCAGGACGCCTCCTGGCTTGACCAGATGCCCTATGCCACACGCCCAAGACAGTGAGCTCCTGAACCAAGGAGTCTCACATCCATGGTGGCTAGCTGAGGAGGATCAAAAGGTTCACTGGCTAGATAGATTTTCGCCCTAGGAGTGAGAAAGAAAGAACTTTGGATGTTCTGAGAGCCCGGCGCCTGTTGTGGCAAATGCATGTGAGGGTTCTGGGAGATCACACAACTAGTGCAACTGTGTCCGGACTTTCTCTGCCCATACCTCCGGAAGAAAAACCTCCCTACCACATGGCAGACACATGTTGGCCTGCCTGACTGCCATGGCATATCTTGGCACAGGGCTCCAGCATCTCTGCTGTCCCCGACTCTCTGGGTGCACCTAGAGGGAAATTCCCTACTTACTACTTTACAATAGCATTATCCTTGACCAAGGGCATGAAGCTAGCTAGGCCAATTGAATTTTTTTTTTGTATATGTGTTGCTGAAGTGAGCACTTTTGGAAAGCCTAGGAGCTGCAGGGGGAGTCTGAGGGGAGTATACCCAAACAGGGTGAACAGGCAAGAGAGGTGGGGGAATGGAGACCCAAACCCCTCAGGCAAGGCCATGCAGGACCAAGCCAAAGCCTCACACAGTGGCACTGACCATTAGGCTCAACCGCACTGAGTGGCCGTGGCCAGCACAGTGGGGAGCTAGGCCAGGGACAAGAGCACCGTCACCACCACCTACCACCTGCTGAAGGTAGAGAAAAATACTGGATTGTTCTAGGGAGCATCTCTACTTATGCTAGTGATGTCACTGGCACAATTCAGTTTTCTCTACCTCCACCTCCTGGTAGGAAGGAATAACACCCATTGGTTCAGAACAGTGGAGCTGACACAAGAAAAGTAAGATTAAGAGTAAACCATCTATTACCAGTACAAGGGCTCAGTGTGGGCCTTTGGAGCACCACAATCAAGTAATTTAATTTCCTTGCAGGATGATGACTCTCTTCAGTTTTCTAGGTCTTTAAATCTCTTGGAAGGAACTCTACCACTCTGCCCTGGGAGGGGGGGGTGGGTGTACAAATACTTAGCCCATGTATTCTTTGGAAGGGGATAGGGCTGTCCCCTCGACTACAACTAATCCATCTAGGGACAAGGTCCCCTAGAATGGAAGGCTGCCTCTTCTTGAGGTGACTGCTCAGCCATTACCATCGGACTCCTCCGGCTCTGAGAACAGAATGGCTGGGAAGGAAGTGTCCTTAATGGATATTTAGAAATCATGACCAATATGGATGCCTTATTAGGCTTTTTTTTGAAAAACATTAGTATTGTTTCTCAGTAGACTGTGGATAAGCTAAAAGAACATTATCAAAAGTTTGGTTTGATGGAAAACTCAGCTCTCTAGATTAGTGACTCAGGTGCAAACCCTTAAGGTTACTGAAACTTCTAGTCTTAATAACAGCTTAGAACTTCACCATCAAAGAGTTTACGGAAAATCTGGTTAGATCAAATAAATTTGTTCTGTTTTTGTTTAAAAATTTTCCTAAGACTCATCATAGGAAATTACTTAAATATTTTCAGAAGGTACAAATATTCCTCAAAACTATTGGAATTTCCACATTATATAATAGTTCCTCTAGGAAACTAGTGAAAAAGTGGCGTGGAAGGGGAACTGGATGTGTTGAAACCAACAGATAGCCTTGAACTGTTTGCATTTTTAGAATCATCCTCTGATATCCCTACAAATTTCCCTTCTGAAAGTGACTAAAATTAAGGTGTTTGAATCATATTTTCATAAACGAATAAATACCCCCTTTCATGAGCTCAAACTCTATTTCTACAACTGGAACCCAGCATTCTGAATCGGGGGGGGGGGGGGGGGATATTTTTTTCTTTAAATTTCTTACAAGTGCTTGATCTATTTTCATGGGAGACTCATAGGAGCCCACTCTGTGAGCGCACTGGGTACTGAGCACCCCCAATATTGAGCAACCTCTTTGCAGTATCCAGATAGGGGAAATTTGTGTTGCGTTTAGCATCTTGAATCATTTGGAAGAGTTGGCACCTATGATGGGAGTTGATATATTCTTCTGGACACTATTCAAATTGGAGGATTTTCTTAAAGCGCAAAATGTTTCATTTGATCATAATTTGCAGAGATATTGTTTGGGAAGAATGATAACATATGAATAATGAATCATTTGGGGGTTTTCTTGTGTTTTGTTGGAAGAAAAAGATTCTGTCCTTGTGTTTCTTTTGGATTTTTCTTTCCTTTGTTTTTCACTCTCCATAAAGCAGACTGTATGTAAAATATCTAAGTTTTGTATTTTGTTTAAATTCTTTAAAAAGCAGGTACTAATTTGTGCGCGTCAATCCTCCAACAAGATTTTTTAATTTACGTTTTGTTAGGTTTGCAAGACACAGAATGAACATACATTCTGATGCATTCAAATCCGGAATGCTTTAGGAAACTTTGGGATCAAACAATGTAGTTACTTGAAGAGTTTTTGTTTGTGTCTTCAAAAGAAAGGAAGATAAGAATACAGCTTCTGGCTGCACAGTCCACATTGTAAAGAAGACATTTCCTTCAGGCTTCTTCCACTCCTTTTTAAACATCTTTAAAGGGGGTTGTAATATTTTACAACAGGATGCAAGAGACACTGCAAATAGAGGAAAAGCCTGAGCAAAGCCCAGCAGGCTGGATCTGCCTCCTTCAATCATCATGATCAAGACCTAATCAATCACTTGTCATGTTAGATCACAATACAGGAGGGTGCACTTTATGGCCTATACTTTCCTCCACTGCAGGCTAATCTCTCCATAGGACCTTTTTTTTATTTTTTTATTTAAAGCTCAGGGCAGGAAGCCATGGTGTTTTTTTCTTAATGTTCAGTGTCTCTCATCTGCTCACCTGGAGCAGTCTGGGGTAATGTACCATATATCACAAGGTAACTTTCCCCAGTATAAACTATTGCAAAAGATAAGAAAAATAGCTATTTTTTTCTGTCCCAATATTACAAGATGCATTTTGCAGTATTAAACAACAACTGAAAATTCAGATGCACTATAAACTTAAAATAGCCCCTACCAGAATCAGGTTATACTACTGACCTTATTCCTTGTATAGGAATATGACGACTCTTGAGAGTTAAAAATAAAACACACAGAACTCAAAGATGTTCTGAAGTCAATCCAATAATTCAGTGCACAGATGAGCCACTCATTACTCTTTCTCCAATCAATATTTTCTGAAAACTTGTTTTGATTTTAGGTTAAAAAGGTTTATTAATTTTTAGCACATAGCAACAAAGCAGACAGCCAACAGGAGAATATAAGAAAATCATGAGGAATAACACTTGAAAAGTAAGGAGGGAGCTTGATTCTTCCGACTCTCTACCATGAGGATACAATATACACCTATCCTCAAAGTCCTATCCTCCCCTCCTTCCATTCCCCCCCAGGTGAAATTGGTGGTGTCCAAACATATACAGTCGTACAGATGGTAATTACAAATTCAGTTTGTTAAGAATAAGACTATGTAATTGGGGTGGTAAGTATTGAATATATGGGCCCCAAATTGCCCAAAAGTAATTTTTTTTGTTTGGCTGTCAAACAGGCATCATGTGATTCCATCACCATTAATTTGTGACAAAAAAGCTTTTTCACTGGCAAAAAGTCCAATGTTGTAGGATGAATATCTTACCAATAACACTAGCTTTATAAAACAATAAATGCAGTGGGCCACAGTGTTCCAATTTACTGAACATGATCGCCAGCGGTGACATAGTACAATGGTCTTCCCCAAAAGGTGCTCCAAAAATGTTGAATTTATTCCAGAATCTTTGTACCAATGAGCAATGCCAAAATGCACAAGGCAGAGTATTATCACCGAAACACCGCAATTCAGAGTGGAGAAATTACACAACCAGCATAAAATGCTTGTTTCAGAGAAAAACAGCTTCCAGTTAGTATGCGAAATTGGCATTCCCGGTAAGTGGCAGTGTGAAACCTGGTTGGAATTTGAGTTACGGCAACATGCAAATCCAACCCTTTTAATCGAACCCCCAATTCAATATTCCATTTGGCTGCAATACGATCATAGTGCTGTGGAGGGGCTACTTTCTCAATTTGTAGAGGTCTGACACTGATACCTGCGGGTTCCCAGATGGAGCAAAGAAACTGTCCAACTTATCCAAGAGCCCCTTAGAACATGAACTCCTCAAAAGGGCCTTAATACAGTGGGAAACTTGTAAATATGCATAATGGGCCAAAATTCTATACATGGCGCATAAAAAATCCATGTGGAACTAAGCATATTCTATACGATTTAGGTGCAATGTATAGAATACACTCAGTTGATACCATAGCGCCTAAATCTATGCACACGGATTTACACCAACGTGGAAATTTTGGAACGCCCACAAAACGCCCATAAACATGCCCCTTTTAAGCTACACGTGTTTATTTTGAACTGCACGCATTGTAATTTACGCCGATTTTCAGCACATCGCCAGCTAAGTTTGGTGGCCATATTTGGCCACATGAATACCAGGCCTATCTTTGACCAGTTTAAATTTAACTGGCCATTGCTGAATATCTGCTTGTCCGGTTAGGTTTGAATCGTCCAAAAATAAACCAGATATTCAATGCCGGTCACTGGAAACAGCCCATCACTGAATACCTGGGGTCAGCGCTGACAGCGGGAGTTAGCCCAGTTAACTTCTGTGGTCTGAATATCAGGCCCAATGAATTATTTCTTGTGTCTGGAACAAACTGTCTAGAACAGCAGTTAGGTGGTACACAAGTTTATCTAACTGAACCTTGCAGAATTTCACATTCATTGAAAGTCTTTTTCTGCATTTAGAAAAAAACTGGTGTAAATTTGCTTACCTTCCCTGTCAGAACAGAAGGAAATTCAGGGTCAAACTTGTTGCTCAAGCCAAACCTTAAAAAATAAAAGCAAATGGTCAAATTTTATCCAACATTTTATTTCACTATTATGGCAGTATGTGTGTGAAAAATGACACATACAATTCCCATGTTAGCTTTATATTTTCTATATATCAATATTTCAATAGACAACAGGCCGCAAATTCCATAAATTCAACTAGGGGTGTTATGCAGGCTAATGTAGTGTTTTAAAGCTCAGATTCATTATTAAAATATCTTGTATTAAGGCAGCAAATAAAACAGAAATCTGCGTTTCCTCCTGCAACTCCTTCATTCAATCTAACCAACTCATCTTGGCGCACACACAAAGGTAAAAATCACACAACATGCCAGTCATATGCGTCTATACCCCTGTCCAATATTCCTGAATTTTCAGACAAGCCCATATACAATGTGTCCAAGTACCCTTACAGGCTCATTTTCAAAGCACTTAGCCTCCCAAAGTTCCATAGAAACCTATGGAACTTAGCCTCCCAAAGTGCTTTGAAAATATGCCTCTATTAATGTCCCCACATTTCTTGCAAGCACCATCAGTAACAATGTAATTCTCGAAGTTGGCCAATTCCCACCAATTTCCTCCGTTCACCCCCCCCCCTTCTGAAAATCTTCCAGTCCATAATTCACATCAATTTCCTCCCTCCATTTATCCATCGTATGACTAAAAGGAGACTTACCCACCCCTAATCGCAAGCCCTCATTTTAATGGCCAGTAAAGGCCATCTCTCCTCAAAGTCATCTTCCTCAAGACTATCCTTATAGTATTTGCAGATATGGATACCGATTCCGATCTGATAAAGCATATTTCCATTTTAAGACAGCAAAATCC
Source organism: Microcaecilia unicolor (assembly GCF_901765095.1). Lineage (NCBI taxonomy): Eukaryota > Metazoa > Chordata > Amphibia > Gymnophiona > Siphonopidae > Microcaecilia > Microcaecilia unicolor. The sequence continues at coordinate 13,066,491 of NC_044037.1, read as the reverse complement.
ATTATTCGAGCTTCCTCATCCTCCAACACGAGCCTAAAGCCTTTACAATGCCAGAGCTTAAAAGCTGTACTCTGCATACCTGGAGAAAAATCCCCATTCTCCAACAACGGCAAATATCAAGAGCAATGCCGAATAAATCCCGCTCATTTGCGGGCCAACCCTCATCCCCAGCATACTGATTTCACCAAGATGAGATGGACTGATTGGGGCAATGAACTCATTTTAGCATGTAAAATATAAGATAAAGCCAAGGGAGCACCAACACACCACATAAATCATTGCTATCAAAAACCCAAATCTGAATCAGAACACAGATTACATGCTATCTTGTAGGAATGCAAGTCTGGCAAGCAGATGCCCCATTTGTCAAGCAAAACTTGCAAGGCCTGCAACAGATTAATCCAATGAGTTAATTGTTTAGGAGTTAATATAACATCTGAATCACGTACAACCACTTTGATAAACACTGCACTAAACATTAGGCTACTCCAAATGAGTCTGGGCTTTATTGGCCAGGGATGTTTCCCTTTCATTGGGTGGGGGACACCTTAAAACATTTAGGCCTTAATATTGCTTGCCACTTGTCTTGTTTGTGTTCTGAGGAATTACAAAGCCTAAATGTTTTAAGGTGTCCACTGCCCAACAAAAGGAAAAAATCCCCGGACAAGCCCAAATTAATTTGGAGTAGCCTAATGTTTAGTGTAGTGGCCTGAGAACCTGGGGAACTGGGTTTGATTCCCACTGCAGCTCCTTGTGACTCTGGGCAAGTCACTTAACCCTCTATTGCTCCAGGAAGTACCTGTGTATAATATGTAAACCGCTTTGATTATAACCCCAGAAAGGCAGTATATTAAATGCCATTCTCTTTCCCTTTAAATTAAATTTTAAAAACCTTGCTGTTATCTGAAAGCAATAAGTGAGAGTTCAGTTCTGTTTTCAGGACTCTAGATTCAGATGAAACCAGAACACTGTACCAGTGATTTCATGGTAAGAATCCTAAAAGGGAACTTTAAAACAAAGGAACGTAAGACCTTTGAAGTCAAAATGATTAAATATTTTGACACCCACCAGACAGGGCTTAACAAAGATATGTGTTTTCTAGCCCATTATAAACCATAAAATTGTACTGCTTTGTCACCCTCCTGTCTCCATGCATATCTCCCTGTCCCTCATCCACCGGACTCTTCCTGTCTCTCACCTATCCACCCCCATCCTCTTAGACTATCACTGAAAATGCTTTTATGTTTCACTTATATATACTGTCATCTACCAACATTTGCTTATTTCCAATCTAACGAAGAAGAGCAACCTTCGAAAGCTAATCAAGAAATGTATTAAGTTATGTCCAATAAAAAAGGTATCATCTTATTTTCTTTTCCATGTTTTATTCTTTATAGGTTGCCCACTCAATTTTGAGTAGGTTCAAGATCCAAGTACAAACTAATTGACCAGGTAATATATAATTTAATGTAAACCAGCAGTCATTAGGAGTTACATATGAATCTGCCATGTGTGTCTAATTTTATTAGCACCAACTCCAAATGGGGTGTGGCCATGGGAAGGGACATGAGCAGGTCAGGAGCAGTTCCGGAATTTAAGTGCAGCGTTATTGAATACCTGCATTTTCGTGCATAGTTGCCAGCTGGGTGTAAATGCTCGAATCCAAAGTTAGGCGCTAAACATTCCAATGGCCTTTCACAGCATAGCTTAGCGTGGATCACCCGGTGCTTAACTTTGGGTGATGTATACAGAATTTCCCCCTTAGTTTTAACTATATTCATATTACAGGGGCTAATACCAGGTACACATATAACATAGTAGATGACGGCAGAAAAAGACCTGCACGGTCCATCCAGTCTGCCCAACAAGATAAACTCACATGCTACTTTTTGTGTATATCTTAACTTGATTTGTACCTGTCCTTTTCAGGGCACAGATCGTATAAGTCTGCCCAGCACTATCCCGCCTCCCAACCACCAGCCCCGCCTCCCACTACCGGTTCCGGCACAGACCGTATAAGTCTGCCCAGCACCATCTCCACCTCCCGCCACCGGTTCTGCCACCCAATCTTGGCTAAGTTCCTTAGGATCCATTCCTTCTGAACAGGATTCCTTTATGTTTATCCCACGCATGTTTGAATTCCGTTACCGTTTTCGTTTCCACCATCTCCCGCGGGAGGGCATTACAAAAACACAGACAGATCAGATTCCTGATGAAGTTCAAGTGGCACTGTAGTAATAAATTGAAAAATGAATTTTTCTTCTGTTTGTAATGATTTACCAGTATCACCACCTCTCCAGGACATATATAGCATAAATATTGTCAGAAACCAATACTCATCAAAACAATGACTTTTTAAAACTGATGGGTATGTTTACTAAGGCACACTATAGGAGTGTTAGCATTTTTAATGCATGTTAATAGTTAACCCACGTTAAAAGCTACTATGCCCATAGGAATGTGTGTAACTTTAAAGGTGCGTTAAAACTGCTAATGTGCCTTAGTAAACATACCCCTGAGTGTTCAACTAAAGGTTTTGCCAAAATGTTCCTCTTAATTGCAATATGGTGTTCAGTAATTCTTTTGTTAAACTGGTGTTTGGTTTTGCCTATATACAGAAGACTGTATGGGCATACAGTTAGGTATACTACCCTTTCCATTTTACAGTCTGAAAAATGCCTTTGTTCAAAGATTTCTCCTGCTCTGGCTGAATAGTTATATTTTCATCTTAACACTGCATATAGAGCGGGTCCCATATGGAAAATGTCAGTTCAATGATGTTTTTGTGTGTCTACTGGATCTAGACAGGGCTGAGGATGCTAATAAGATCTTTTAAATTCTTATTCCACCTATACAATGCAAAGTGATGCACTTAGGAAGTAGAAATCCACGGGAGACGTATGTGTTAGGTGGGGAGAGTCTGATAGGTACGGGCGGAGAGAGGGATCTTGGGGTGATAGTATCTGAGGATTTGAAGGCGAAGAAACAGTGTGACAAGGCGGTGGCAGTAGCTAGAAGGTTGTTAGGCTGTATAAAGAGAGGTGTGACCAGCAGAAGAAAGGGGGTGTTGATGCCCCTGTATAAGTCGTTGGTGAGACCCCACCTGGAGTATTGTGTTCAGTTTTGGAGGCCGTATCTTAAGGATGTAAAAAGAATTGAAGCGGTGCAAAGAAAAGCTACGAGAATGGTATGGGATTTGCGTTACAAGACGTATGAGGAGAGACTTGCTGAACTAAACATGTATACTCTGGAGGAAAGGAGAAACAGGGGTGATAGGATACAGACGTTCAAATATTTGAAAGGTATTAATCCGCAAACGAATCTTTTCCGGAGATGGGAAGGTGGTAGAACGAGAGGACATGAAATGAGATTGAAGGGGGGCAGACTCAAGAAAAATGTCAGGAAGTATTTTTTCACGGAGAGAGTAGTGGATGCTTGGAATGCCCTCCCGCGGGAGGTGGTGGAAATGAAAACGGTAACGGAATTCAAACATGCGTGGGATAAGCATAAAGGAATCCTGTGCCGAAGGAATGGATCCTCAGGAGCTTAGTCAAGATCGGGAGGCGGGGCTGGAGGTTGGGAGGCGGGGGTAGGGCTGGGCAGACTTATACGGTCTGTGTCAGAGCCGGTGGTGGGAAGCGGGACTGGTGGTTGGGAGGCGGGGATAGTGCTGGACAGACTTGTACGGTCTGTGCCAGAGCCGGGGTTGGGAGGCAGGGCTGGGGAGGTGAGGATAGTGCTGGGCAGACTTATATGGTCTGTGCCTGTGCCAGAGCCGGTGATTGGGAGGTGGGGCTGGTGGTTGGGAGGCGGGGATAGTGCTGGGCAGACTTATACGGTCTGTGCCAGAGCCGGTGGTGGGAAGCGGGACAGACTTGTACGGTCTGTGCCAGAGCCGGTGGTTGGGAGGCAGGGCTGGTGGTGGGGAGGTGAGGATAGTGCTGGGCAGACTTATACGGTCTGTGCCCTGAAGAGCACAGGTACAAATCAAAGTAGGGTATACACAAAAAGCAGCAAATATGAGTTATCTTGTTGGGCAGACTGGATGGACCGTGCAGGTCTTTTTCTGCCGTCATCTACTATGTTATGTTACTATGATACACTACCAATAGATTTTTGAGGTGGAAAATGCTCCATGCTTTGTATTATATGACAGTGTTTCTTCATTATAGATATCTTTTTGAAAAGGTGATTGAACAAACAATTCTCTTCTTTTATTATTACTTTTTTTTTTGTGCAGGCTGTAGAAGTTCTCCCCTATCAGCAAACTGTGTCCTCTTACAACATTCATAACTCATTGGATAACTCTCACATATCCCTTGACTAGTTTTCAAAATCACTGTGATCAGATTTTGACAGCCCTTAGGTCTACCTTCAATGCTTAGGTTTTCCCAATACAACACAAAAGAATTCACAGCTATAAACACACCAAACCTGAACCTTCAAATCTCAGAAACGCTAAAAATCCTTGGAATCACTATCGACCGCCACCTAACGCTCGAAACTCATGCTAACAACACAACTAAAAAGATGTTCTACAGCATGTGGAAACTGAAAAGGATAAGACCATACATCCCAAGATCCGTCTTTCACAGCCCAGTGCAATCCCTCGTGCTCAGCCATCTGGATTACTGCAACTCACTATACGCAGGTTGCAAAGAACAAACACTGAGAAAACTTCAAACAGCCCAGAATACGGCAGCCAGACTCATCTTTGGAAAGCCAAAATATGAGAGTGCAAAACCATTATGAGAGAAACTGCACTGGCTTCCACTAAAGGAACGCATCACTTTTAAAGTATGCACATTAGTCCACAAAATCATTCACGGCGAAGCCCCAGCCTACATGTCTGAGTTAATAGACTTACCACCCAGAAACGCCAAAAGATCATCCCAAACCTTCCTAAACCTCCACTTCCCCAATTGCAAAGGCGTGAAATACAAAACGCTACATGCATCAACCTTTTCTCACATGAGCACGCAGTATTGGAATACACTGCCACGCAACTTAAGAACAATCAACGAGCAAGCTTCCTTCCGCAGATCATTGAAGACCCATCTTTTCGAAAAGATTTACGGAAAGAACCAAAACACATAAAGTCCACACCTACTGTTCACGAATGCATCACACATTCACCTCGGAACTCTCATTCCCGTAATATCACATCATTCAATCACAGAAAGATATATATCATATGTCTTTATGCCTTTTTATCGCCCTCTAAGCTCCCATTGTTTCCTTCCAATGTTTCAATGTTTGTGTTCCATTGTTACATTCCTTAACGACACTTCAATTGTTTCGCATAATTCTGCAAAATGTAATCCATAACCAATCTGTAACAAATTGTATTTCCAACATTTAACTCATATTGTAAGCCACACTGAACCCGCAAAAAGGTGGGAAAATGTGGGATACAAATGCAATAAATAAATAAATACTGAATTTTGCACAACAAAAAATATACTGGAACCGTGTCTCAGAGCATACAATCAGCTCTGTCTATATACATATGAAACCTATAAGTTGTTTTTGAATTAAAAGCACACTAATGTTCACTAAAGGGTGTTCACTTCTGGAGTTAACATGAACTTTAGCGTGTTTTAACTGTAGGTCTTGTGCTAATATAGTCATTAGCGCGCAGTAACTGCTAGGATTTAACTGGAGAAGTTAGGGACTCCTACGTAAGAGGTGCTATGTGATTCAGAGTTAACTTGGCTGTCATCCAGTTAATGCGTATTATCTAGAACATGCTAGCAAAATAATGTTTCCATGCCCATGCTCCGCCCATTCTCAGAAAAATTTGCTACAGATGTATTACCACAGAAAGCCTTAAAGCCATCTATACTTTGTTTTTCCTTCTTTCTCTGTAGTTCCTTTCCATTTCTTTGTCTACTAGCTGTATTACACACTGATTTTTTTTTTATTTGAAAGGTGGTATATCAAAAACTAATAAACAAAGCAGTCAAGTGGAATCCATGTTAGCATGTGTTACAGGCCCCATAATTTAAAAAGTTGAATTTTTTACATTTTGATTTTTTTTTTGGCGCTTTATGGTCATGTGGCCATGTTTAGTGCATATAAGCTTGAATTTTACCACTCACTCACCAATGCGGGGATGCTTGGAACATTTATTGTGAAAGGTGTTATCTTTATTTTGAGCTTGTTTTTGAAAATGCTTTAACTTTTGATCTCTTTTCTTGGTTATGTACCATTTACATTTAAATTGTACTTATCCAAGTCTATTTATTGAATGTGTGTGTTTTATTTTAATGTTTTTTTTAAATTTAAATTATAGATACGTGTATATAAAATGTTTTAACTATAAGAATTCTTATTCTTTCATCCTTTAGTCATTTGATAATTGGCTTAGGGCCCTGTTCACCAAGCCGTGCTGAAGGCGTGCAAACATTTTAGAGTGCACTAATGATAGCAACACATAGTGTGTGTCTCTATCGTTAGCGTGCTGATTTTTAGCGCGCATTAAAAAGTTTGCGCACCTACAACACGGCTTAGTAAACAGGGCCCCAAATCTCAAATGGAAAGAGAGGATTTTTATAACTAAGTAAATACATATAAAATCAAGACTAATAAAAAAACATTAGCAATAAAGAGATACAAATTCTAAATAAAGGCCCTGTTTACTAAGCCGTGCTATAGGCGCACTAGTATCTTTAGTGTGCGCTAACACTAGCACACCTTAGTAAACAGGGCCCTTGATATGAATACTCTGTACTCTGGTCCACAAAATAATCTATGGTGAAGACCCCGGGTTATATGATTGATTTACTTGATCTTCCGGCGAGGAATAGAATCAGATAGTCTCGTAAGTATATGAATCTTCATTATCCCAGTTGCATTGGTCTTAAACAGAAAACCGCCTACGCGGCTAATTTCTCCTACTGCAGATGTGGAATGCATTACCGAACTGTGTGAAAACGCTGCATGATCATCAAGACTTTCGGTGATCTTTAAAGACCTGTTTTGTACAGCCTACCCTACTGGTGCTACACAATAGACTCTACATTATATTGCCTCAAAGGACAATTTCAATCCTTCTTATTTTGTACCTTATTTTACACATGTACTCCTTCCTTACCTAACCCTATTTCTTATTGTCTTGTAAGCCACATTGAGCCTGCTTGTGTGTGGGAAAATGTGGGATACAAATGCTGTAAATAAATAAATACATAAATATGTGGATTTGCTTTTAATAAGAATTATATATGTTGATTATTCTTTTTAATTTAGTTTGTGTGTTATATATATGATTATACTTATTAAATATTATATTGAGGGCATGCTAGAATTTTCAGCGAACACTAATGATCATACACTAAGTCACTAAAAACGGTAGCTCACCTTAGTAAACAGGGCCCTAAATGTCCCTGATGCAGCCCAGTATTGAACACAATGTGGCCACATGGAACTTGTGTTTGTGAGATCTTAAAATTTTTTCTTTCAATATTTGAATCCTGATCCTGTCTATGTACGTGATCTGCTGCTATCTCCAGTCTAAATTTCAGCCAATTCTATCCAGGGAAAGAGCTTCTGCATAGAGCACAGCCCTTAAAAAAGCCGACCTTAAAAACACAACTTTTGTATGTCAGACTACAAACATACTCATACTGTTCTTCATCTTGATGTCAACATTTTTGAACTTATGCTCAGTTGTGCAAGCCGATATCAAATTACTATATAAACAATTGCAATATACCACAGTAGTGCTATTCTTTTACAATATTCTAAAACTTGCCATCATATGAGGGTTCTGATTTTAAAGTCATACCAATACTATAGACCTCAAAATTGAAATTCCACTTAAAAGCAGCTAATTTTTTTTTTTTTTAAATGAGCACTTTATTTCAAGAGAGTAACAACTCAACACTTAATACATGCAAGCAACAGTACTTTAAATGGAAAGTTCCCAAATTTAGATTTCTATTTTACTACAAGATCTGTTTGTCAGCAGTAATTGACTGCTCTGCAATGTTTCCTAAAGGCCAATAAATATATTTCAATGGGTGGAAAATTAGATTTCTTTCTAGTACAATGTAGAAAAGATACTATTACAATGTATTTCCTCTAATATTTAAGAAAACTTTCCAAAATATTTTGGCATTATAGGACTAGATTCTATAAATAGCACCAAAAAATGGTGCTGAAAAATTTAAGCTGAAAGCAGGTGTAAATGCCGGCTCCTGTCAGGCACCGATCGAGTCTATTCTTTAACAATGCAAGTAAATTCTGGGAATGCCCTTGGAAAGGCCCCTGTCCACACTCCCATCAAATTACACACTATGGGCCAGATTCTATATATGGCGCTTAAAAAAGCCGCACGGAACTCAGTTTTGCCTAAATGTATTCTATAAAATTTAAACATGGTATACAGAATACGTTTAGTCGATATCTTCATGCTTAAATCTGCACACGTCCATTTACTCCAACAAAAACTTGAAATAAATCCTGGCATGAGCTTAGGCAAACTGCGCTGTATTCTATAGCTATGTGTGTAAATTTTAGAAAACTGACAAAATGCCCATAAACATGCCCCGTTTGAACTGCACGCTTCACCATTTAGGCGCAGTTCATTATAGAACGCGCTTACCGAGTTGTGCGCATAACTTGCAACTATTGTCAATTAGTGCTCATTATTGCTTAAGTGCTGTTAAAAATGCTGATTGGCTTGTTGAGCCAATAAAGTTACATGCGTAGTTTTAGAATGCACCTGGATTTCAGCATGCAAATCTAGGTGCCATATATAGAATCTCCACCTACAGGAGTTCCACGCACAGCGTTACAGAATATGATGTGTGCGTAACTCACAACTGATGCCAACTAAAGCCAATAATTTGTTGTTAGCAGACAATTATGGTGCTGATTGGTTCATTAATCAATTAAGTTGTGCACACAACTTTAGTCACCATATATAGAATCCGGAGGATAATGGATAGCTCAGCTATTGATGTGAAACTTTTGAAGAGATTTTGAGCAAGAGATGATCTACAAATAGAATAGGAGTGGTTGTATTGCCCAAGAATTGATGAGCAATCTCATAATTTTTCTCCACCTATTAGGCTAAATGAGAACAATATCTTAAATAAACTATTTTCCCCTTTAGCAAATGATAAAAATCACACTTATATAAGAAGTATGATCAGTATGGGGGTGGGGCTTTGCGGTATATCAAATATTAGTACATAACTATTGCATAAACCAGCTTAGAATTAACATTCAGTATCGTACATATGATCTTCATGATGTTGAATGTTAAAAAAAAAAAAAAGCATTAATTAAAGAGGAGCTACCCGATTTAGATGTCCTCACCAAACATGAATTCATATAGGAAGCTGACTGCCTTTCTCCTTAAGTATTTAGAAGATCTTTTACTAAGGTGCGCTAAAAATGACCTGCTGCTAAACGCCGAGATGCCCATTATATTCCTATGGGCATCTCAGCACTTAGCACAAACTAAAAACACTAGCGCACCTTATTAAAAGGCCGCCTTAAATACTTATTAAGAAGAAAACAATGGCTTCATGATGAAACTAGGCTCTAAAACAATTAGACCATAAGCTGTCCGTCATTCAGAATTGCTCCCTTAGGTTTTGATAGTCCAGCATCAAATATTAGTAGTTTTTTTTTTTTTTTTACAATCTTGTTGACATTTATCTCCTAGTATTTGCAATCAAGTTAATTTTTGCTCTGTGCCTTCACTTTATCAACAATAATTTTGAGCCAGGAATCTCTCTTTTTTTTTTTTTTTCTATTTTGTCTGTAATTATTTCTATTAAATCTTTCACTGTTGGTGAGAGCTGAGCAGATGCAACTTCTCTCATCCCCTCACTAATCTCAGCTTCTTTCCTGAGTCATGGTCCAAGGCCCACTCCTCCTCTTCCTTCACTATAGCTTTCCTCATAGCTAGGCTTTTATTGGATGTTTTTGGTTTTAAGCTGTCTTCTGTCCGAACACTGTGGATGGATCACTTGCCCAACTCTTTGGCCACATCACAGGTGGGGTATGCAGCTGAACAGGCCTACATATGGTGCGCGATCCACAAGTATGCTACCTCCTGCTTCTGAGGAAAACTGGACATTCTCCTTTCAGTCTGTCGGGCAGACTTCTACGGCTTGGTTCCCTATCTCTTTAACAAGGCCTACCACGAGAACACATAACCAACTATAACACAACACCTATCCACCTTTACTCTGAATGTATCTCTCTATAACTGCTTGACCAAATCTTCTTGTTTCCTTGTCTTCTTTTGTAACACCAATTGTTGTACTCTCTACCCTGGCATGGCTATGCCATAACAGGTCTTTGTAAGCCACATAGAGCCTGCAAATAGGTGGGAAAATGTGGGATACAAGTGCAATAAATAAATAAATAAATAAATGGCAAAAATCAGATCAGGATGAAGGCTGGGGTGGGCTTCGAAAGCAACTCCAATTGTTGGGAAATAGGACCAGTGCCAGGCAGACTTCTATAGTCTGTGACCCAAAATTGGCCAGAAGACATTAAGTATATCAGTTTTAATTATGAAGAAGTGGAACCTACGCAGAATGCTAGATTCAACTTCTGGCCACCTTGTTGGGGAGGAGACTAGATGGACTGTGCAAGTCTTTATTTCCCGACATGTTACTATTTGTCAAAATTTTAATTTTTAAGTTAAATGCAGCTACAATAGTTTTTTTCTTAGTGTCCTCCCTGCTGTAATTATGACAACGTTAAACAGAACAGCATGGGGGGGGGGGGGGGGGGGGGGGGAAGACGAGAGGAGTAACCTGCATAGCGCAGCAGTTACAAGTGTAAACAAGATGGGCAGACTGAATGGACCATGACCACCTCCATCACAAGTCTGCCATCTTTTATGTGGTCATGATATTACTACTACAACTTATTTATATATTCCTACTAGATGTCTAGAATGCTACATATGTGTGTATTAAAGTTGTTCAGGGCATAATACAGTCCCATTAAAAAAAAATACCACTATACTAAACAGACATGTACATGCTTATGTTTACAAGGCTGCCCCAACTTGACATTTCGTTCTTTAGATTGTAAGCTCCTTTGATTAGGGACCGTCCTTCTTTGTTTATTTTGTACAGCGCTGCGTAACCCTAGTAACGCTCTAGAAATGTTAAGTAGTAGTAAGGCTCAAAACAATAAAAAAAAAACCCAACGCCATCAAATCTTTAATCAAGGAGCGTCTATATAAACAGATCTCAGCAGTGACTTCTTTCACACAAGGCACTCACCCTGTGACTCACTAAAATCGTCTTTGGTCATATATATATTTTATTCTTATTAAACTATTTTTTCAAAACTTTTTAATAAAAAGGCACTTAGCTTACATAGATTGGTTAGCTGGGTGCTCTACGGACCCACGCCAACATGGCCAATTGGATAAACAGATTTTGAGATGCTGAGGCATAAAATTGAGACCAGTCCTGACGCAGTATGATGAAACATGGGCCATGTTGGCGTGGGTCGATACAGCACTCAGCTAACCAGGCTACATAAGCTAAATGTCTTTTTTTTTTAATTAAAAAAAAACACAGCTTTAGAGTTTATAAGAATAAAAGATATATCAGACTGAAGATGACTTTAGTGAAAGAAATCATTACCAGTCTGTTTATATAGAAGCTCCTTGATTCAGATTTGACGGTGTTGGGTTTGTTATTGTTTTTATCTATTTTCTCACCCCCACCATTGAGACTGAGGACTGTACAAATTGATTGACATATTACTAGTGCACGGTACATTTGTTTTCAGATTAGACAATTATATTAAGCTTAAACTTCCATTTATACCCTGATCATTGACCTCCATAACTTTTGGTGCAGTACCAGTGTAATCAACACTTATTTTTTTCTTGTTTTGCTTAGAAATCGCTTGCTTTGGTTATACCTACCTAAAGGGTACAAGAGGACAATGTTTTACACAGTACCAGTTCAGTCACACCGTTTCTTCAGGAAAGAAAACTGTTGACTGTACACCATGGGTGCCAACATTTCTAAATGAATGGCGGTGCCAAACACAATGCTAATTAACCCTCTGTGGACTGTGGTCTGTACTGGGTGCACCTATAGATCTAGCTGACTCTTATACTCTATGCCCCCCAAAATGTGAAGTATCCAGGAAACAAAAGAACAAGACGAAAGACAAAAGCTTAATACTGCACATATCAAACAATAAACATCCGGGGAGCAGGTAGTAAAGTTCTCATCTTTCAACAATCTGTGATTCTGCTACAAAGTAGAGGAGTGTGGTAGCCGTGTTAGTCCACTCTTAAGGTTATCAATAGAAATCAAACACCCAACAGAAAGGACTTAACAAGGATCTGGGGTTCCTAGCCCATTATAAACCATAAAGCTGTATATGTCTCTGTTGATCACCCTCCCCTCACCTATCCACACCCACCCTGTTAGAATATCAATGATATGCTTTGATGTCCCCATGCATACTTCCTACCCACCCCCCTCCTCCCACCCTGTCAGACTGTCATAGTAATGCTTGAATGTTTTCACTTATATACACTGTCAGCTAGCACATTTGCTTATTTCCGATCTGAGGAAGAAGGGCAACCTTCGAAAGCTAATCAAGAAATGTATTAAGTTATGTCCAATAAAAAAGGTATCATCTTATTTTCTTTTCCATGTTTTATTTTGTTTGATTTCTATAGATTCTACATGGAATGTTGCTATTCCACCAGCAACATTCCATGTAGAAGTCGGCCCTTGTAGATCAGCAATGTGGCCGCGCAGGCTTCTGCTTCTGTGAGTCTGACGTCCTGCACGTCAGACTCACAGAAACAGAAGCCTGCGCAGCCTTCTAAATGGAATGTTGCTAGTGGAATAGCAACATTCCATGTAGAATCTCCAATAGTAGCAACATTCCATGTAGAATTTCCAATAGTAGCAACATTCCATGTAGAATTTCCAATAGTATCTATTTTACTGTCATAGTAATGCTTGAACGTTTTCACTTATATACACTGTCAGCTAGCACATTTGCTTATTTCCGATCTGAGGAAGAAGGGCAACCTTCGAAAGCTAATCAAGAAATGTATTAAGTTATGTCCAATAAAAAAGGTATCATCTTATTTTCTTTTCCATGTTTTATTTTGTTTGATTTCTATAGATTCTACATGGAATGTTGCTATTCCACCAGCAACATTCCATGTAGAAGTCGGCCCTTGTAGATCAGCAATGTGGCCGCGCAGGCTTCTGCTTCTGTGAGTCTGACGTCCTGCACGTACGTGCAGGACGTCAGACTCACAGAAACAGAAGCCTGCGCAGCCTTCTACATGGAATGTTGCTACTGGAATAGCAGCATTCCATGTAGAATCTCCAATAGTAGCAACATTCCATGTAGAATTTCCAATAGTATCTATTTTACTGTCATAGTAATGCTTGAACGTTTTCACTTATATACACTGTCAGCTAGCACATTTGCTTATTTCCGATCTGAGGAAGAAGGGCAACCTTCGAAAGCTAATCAAGAAATGTATTAAGTTATGTCCAATAAAAAAGGTATCATCTTATTTTCTTTTCCACGTTTTATTTTGTTTGATTTCTATTGATAACCTTAAGAGTGGACTAACACGGCTACCACACTCCTCTGCTACAAAGTAGCAAATCGAAGTCGGTCACTAACTTTTTTTCCTCAGATTTCATTTTTTTTCCTAAAATCATCCTAGCCACAGCCGAGAGAGAAGAAGGAAAGAGGGTGAGGAGAGAGAGAGGGAAAAAAAATGGGCAGCAGACACAGGGAGAGAAGGGCGAGGGGAGGGCGCTCCTTAAAGAGTTTCTTTCAGGGCCACTGTCTGTCAGTCAGGAAAGCCCAGCCCTACGGCCTAGTAGGAAACACCGCCTCCTCAGCACCACAACAACCGCACGGCGGCGGCCACCTCGGCTCCCTCCGCTTACACCGTGATGTGTCCAGCGCCCCGCACCACTACCGGGTCCGGCGTGTAGTGCAGCAGCCGCTCCTCGCTCACCACCCGCTCCACCTCCTCCTCTTCCTCCTCGTCCAGCTCATAGATTGTGTCGAAGTCCGCCATGTTGGGCAGCAGGACGCTCATGACGTCACCGGGCGCGCCGCGTGACAAAGCTGAGCTGAGGCACAGACGGGCCGCGAGAAAAGTCGCTCATCTGCTTGGGAGACTTTTGTAGCTGGCGCTGCTGGTAGTTGTTGTGGACGCCGTTGCGCCTGCGCACGAATCCCAACACTTGTTTTGGTTGGTGTTTTTTTTTTTGTCAGCCTTAGAAAACTTTATTGGTATTACGCGGTTTGTTAATGGGGCGCGCTAGAACGCACTGGTGCAGGTGGTGCACGTGCTGGTGGAGACCGTTGGCCCCGAAGTAGAAGAACGTTGAAAAGCGCGCGGGACATTCTTATAGTTGCCAAACTCAGAAGCAGAGTGTGAGGAGAGAACGTATGAGGGCACATTTTTTAGTGAGAGCTTTTTAGCTATTTTTTTAAAAACTATTTTCCTGTAACCACACAGTGTATTATCAAGTGACATAAATTGTCAGAGCACTGCAGACGCTGTATCTTCCCTCTTAATGGAGGAGCGCAAAGTAGGTGTGAGAAAGGTGTAAATATATTGCTTTTTCTTTTAACATAATTGCAAAAATAACTTGGTAGAAAGGAGCTCTTTAGGGATGGAAATCACCATATTATAGCTTTCTAAAATCATTAACAAAAGAAACCCTTATGTTGAATATGGTTTCTCTACAGTCGATGACCTAATGTATGTTACAATCCTCACGCAGGAATCAATATGCACTACCACAATGTATTTTTCTTTACCATGTATATATGCACCTTAATGCAACGACTTTTGTACTCTGTTACCCGGAAATGGCAATCGCCATTACGGCAAATGTAAGCCACATTGAGCCTGCAAATGTGGGATACAAATGCTACAAAATAAATAAATAAATACAATTTGTGCAAAGTGATAAAAATTCTGAGACAGAGAAATAGAGAAAAAGGCCCCGGTCAAGGGGAAGGTGGAACATGCCATGTGCTGAACTATGCAAAGCTCTCACATAAAGGTTTAAAGATACAAAAATGCAAACCAAGCAGAACTAACAATGGATAGAGGCTCAGCTACTTGGGTGTTGGGAAATTTTTAGAGGACTGTCATATGATAATTAACAATGTATTAGGGGTTGGTGGTAAATGTGATCAATATCCAATGAGAAACTTAGGGGCAGATACTTATAATGTAACTAAAAAGAAAGGGTATAAAACCTGTAAACATTAGGGAGGGGTGTGCCTATTGCTTCTAGATGCACCCATCTTTGCAAAGGTGTATTTTGAAATAATAAGTTAATTAAGCCTTGGTTCATCAATCTGATTTTGTGAGTCCTAGTTTGGTATAGGTTCTCAGGGGGCTATTTATAACAGTAGGGAGCCAAGTATTTACCCTAATTCTACTTCCCGTACACTCAATGGGTTTTTTTCTATATATAGTCCTTGTTATACTGCTGTTGGAGAGTAGACGGTTGACATCATTGTTATTTCAACCGTAAGTAGTCTACCAAAATGCTATATCATTACAACTGCAGGTGGAACATTTTGCCGTACCTTGAGTGAATTCCTTCAAAAAAGTGGTAAATCCAGTTACAAGAGAGGAATCATGTCCTTCCACAATTGGGGGTCTAGAGAAGAGTCAGAAGGATGTAGAATGGCTGTGAGTGAGGAACCGCATCCAGGAACCCACCAAATTCTTAGCTCCCTAAACCAGGACTAAGAGAGGGGTGGAGGTTGAGGACAGTAACTATACATGGGCTGTTTGTGTATTTATCAGCTGTCACTTGGTGCCAAAAGAATAGGACTGAAGCCTTCCCCATTTTGCAGTCCTTCTGTGGCACAGAATGCCTAAGGCAAAAGGTCTCAAATGGAGAGACTGGATTCTAAACCTTAGAAAAGCACAAAAGTTGAAGCAGCTGACTTCTGTAAACTCCAATAGGGGAACAGGTTAAATCAGCATTTCCCAAACTGTGTGCCATGCAAACTTACAGTGGTGCCGTGGAGGAAGAGGGAGCTGCATAAGTGCATTCTGATTGGTCTCTTGCTCCTGTGCCAGGACTGGGTTATGCGTTAACTGTGCTCTGCCGCCAGACATGGGTTGGGTGGGTCCTTCCTGTGACAGGCTGAAGGCAGGGCCGCCAAGAGAAGCCGCAGGGCCTTGGGCAAAAAATGTGCTCCCCCACTGCCTGCCTGCCGCTGTCACCGCACCCCCTCCTGGTTCAATATTTCTCTTCTTTCCCTCCTCTCCTCGGCAGTGTTCCGGCTGCAGGCAGCATCAACAAATAAGCAACTTACCTTTTGCTGGCCTTCGACGTATTTCTTCTGCTGTGTGTCCCGCCTGTGCAGATATAGGAAGTTGTGTCGGAGGAGGTGGGATAAAGTAGGAGGAACACGTCTGAAGCCAGCTGGAGGCAGGTTGTTTTCTTTTTTGATGCTTCCAGTAGCTTGAAGAAACACTGCTGAGGGGAGGATGCTTATGTCCGGGCCCCCCTTGGAGGTCGGGCCCGGGGGAATTTTGCCCACCTCTCGGCGGCCCTGGCTGAAAGACCCAACCACTGGCTACAGCAGAGCGTAGTTAACACGTTAAGAAGTGATAACCCTGGAGACATACCGAGGGAGCACTCCAGGAGTCGGTGAAAGTGCCAGGAACAAAAATGGGAAGTTGGTAGCTTGGCTGACTAGGTAGTGGTGGGCCTCCTCAAAAATTCTGAAACTGGGGGGAAATTATGGGATTTTAGTTTGATCAGATGGGGAGATTTGTGCTCTTTTTAAATCATTTTATAAGCAATTGTACTCATGTCCACTGGAGCTTGGTTTGGAGGGTGATAGTTACTCTTCAATGTCGCCTTCGGCACATAACCACTACACCTCTATTCAGGAAATCTTGACTGCCCCAACTTGACATTTCGTCCTTTAGATTGTAAGCTCCTTCGAGTAGGGACTGTCCTTCTTTGTTAAACTGTACAGCGCTGCGTAACCTAGTAGCGCTCTAGAAATGTTAAGTAGTAGTAGTGGCATTTCCCCCTCTTTGGTTAATGTCTTTTTTTAATTATTTGAAAAAAAAATTTATTTATGAATTTTACACATATCACATCCACTTGAATGCAAATTGGAAATAAAATATTTGAACAAATCAAGGAAATCAGACATAATATCAAACAGTTCTACAGCTAATTACTTTAACCCACCTTAAGGGGGAGCCAAGTCTGAAATAAAATTAAAGGAAACAAAATCAAAATATCTTCAAGAGGACTACCTGTAAATTGGCGACAGCTGGTAAAGGCAAATTTGTAGAAGCTCTTTAATTAGTGTTGGACTCTCGCTATGAGAAAATCCATGAGCTGCTTCGGGTCGGAGAATAAATAATTAACACCACCAATTTTAGGGTCTTATGTTCTTATGTAGTATTACGGTCCGGATCCAGTACAAGTGTAACTAGTATTGTAGATCTTCCCGTTAGCAGTTCCATAGATGAGTCAAGAAAGTCAGTTAAATTCAAATTTTCTTCTGGGGTTTCTCATGTACTTCAACACCAGGTACATTTCTCCCGTGCAACGATAGATAAGTGTCCCTTACTATAGGTAGTAAATTATCATCTGAAAACTTCATTATTTCCTTCAAATATCTCCTGACCGTATCAGTTGGTGATATCAAGAGCGACTTGGGGAAGTTCAACAAAATAGAGATTGTTTCTTCTCCCCTGATTTTCCAAATATTCCATCCTTTTCATGATTAAAGGCAGGGTATAGCCAGAAGTCCATGGGGGGGGGGGCACAGAGATGGACTGAGGGGGACACAGGGACAGATTGGGGAGGCATGCATTTCCTCTTTCAACCCCCCCCCCCCCACATTAGATATACCTTTTATGATGGGGACACTGAAGCCCCGCCAGTCAAAGAAATCCCTGCCAAAGCAGCCCTCTTACTTTTTGTGCTGCCTCAGGAGCGAGGAAGTCAGCAGGGTGCCTACAGTCGCCTATTCTGGCACTCCCCCTAGCCATTACACTCTATGCATACTTTGCTTTGTCTTAGGGTATAATTTGTCAGTTTAACAGAGATGTTTTTTGCAAGATTGGTCTTTCTTTTCTGTCTACTGTTTTGTATTGGCTTTGGTGACTATTACAAAACTTGTTAGTAATAGATAGATGTGGGCCTGGTTGTTGACTTTTGAAAATGGAAAGGCCTGATATGGCCGGCTAGCAGAGGTGGTGGTGGTGAGTTTGGACATGCTTGGGACAGATAAAGATCACAAAAGACTGAAGAAGGGTCCTTGTACTGAAGTACAGTAGTTTTACAGTTAACTGCACATTAATGGCCAAAATTACTGTATGATAACTGGACAGCCTTTGCATTAACTATTTGGATGTTTCCAGAATCTACACACACAGTGTTTTAATTGTGTGCAGATTAAGGTGTCATTAAGTGATCTTCATTATCTGCAGCATTAATAGCAAAGTGCAGTCCACAATCTATTAACTGTGCTAAGTATTAATCTACCACATAGCTGTTAGCATGGTCTTGCTAATTTTTGTTTTAAGTGCTTAACATACTTTAGTAAAAGGGACCCTGACTCTGGCAAGTAGCTATTGTCATTGTGCAGTGGCTGAGGCTCCCTTTCCTTGGCTTTGAATGCTGCTTCTGCAGTATCTATCCTACAAAACCACCAAAGACTGATCAAACACTCAACACCTCACCAAACGGATACCCACCAAATCAAAGGAAAATTATCTAAACATGGTCAATACCAACAAAATGGCACGAAAGATCACAACAAACACACAACATCCAACGAACGACAACTTACAAAAATCTATACAACACCAAACATAACAGCCCAATACCAAAACATCCAAGTAGGCTACATTAATGCTAGGTCCGTAGTTAACAAAACAACAACAATATCAGACTGGATTAATGCAGAAAACCTTGATCTTATCTTAATCAGCGAAACCTGCATCCACAATCAAAAAGACCCCATAATCCTTGAACTATGCCCTCCAGGTTACAAAATCACCCACTGGACCAAATCGGAAAAGAGAGGTGGAGGCATTGCACTAATCTATAGAGAACAACTCACTGTTGAAACCACCACCGAGTCCATAACACCCCAACTAGAAATTGCTTCACTCAGAATCCAAAACAAATCTCTGATTGATCAGCTGAACTGTGTCCTGTTCTACAGACTGCCCGGCAACTGGAATGAAAGCCAGCCAATCTTCACGGACTTCATCTCAAACACTTGTGTTAATAACTCCAATACACTAATACTAGGCGACATAAACCTTCACCTAGAAGATCCGAAATCCGCCAATGCACGCGAATATAAAGACTTCTTATAGTCCTGGGATCTCAAATGGCCTCACATACAAACTACCCACACTAAGGGACACACACTGGACCTCCTAGCACACAAACTGCACACAGATCATAACCTATCAATAACAAACATCAAATGGTCAGAAACACCTTGGACCGACCACTACAAACTGAACCTATCCCTAAACTGGCAAAAGAAGGGATTAACTCGCACATCAGAACAAACAACTTGAGGGCAAATAGATCCACAAGTCTTCTGGCAACAGATATATGACAACGGATGGATAAGAACTGACTCCATACATTACCTCAATCACTGGGAGGATAGATGCAGAAGCGTACTAAACGAAATAGCACCTTTAAAGAAGAGAATATCAAGAAGACAAAACTCAATACCTTGGTACAATGACGAATTAAAAAAATTCAAAACACAAACCAGAAAACTAGAACGAGCATGGAAAAAAACAAAAGATGAACACACACTCAATGCATGGAAACAAATACACAGAAAATACAAATATGCAATTAGACAAACCAAAAGGTCCTACTATAAAACCAAACTAGGACCGGATAACAAAGATCTCAAGAAACGATTTCAATTCGTAAATAAGCTATTAGACACCATTCCTGTCACCACATCCAACACAGACATCCCACCTGCAGACAAACTGGCTACCTACTTTAAAGACAAAATAACAAAATTATGCAGCACCCTTCCTCATCACAACACAGACATCAAAAAAATTCTTCGACAACCTGGACCTAATCCCGAGCGGATACCCAGCTGACCGAACCTGGTCAAAATTCAATCCACTCACCACTGAATCAGTCACACAAGCGACTCATAGGTTTGCCAATACTACTACTACTACTACTTAACATTTCTAGAGCGCTACTAGGGTTACGCAGCGCTGTACAAAATAAAGAAGGACGGTCCCTGCTCAAAGGAGCTTACAATCTAAAGAACGAAATGTCAAGTTGGGGCAGTCTAGATTTCCTGGGTAGAGGTGTAGAGGTTAGGTGCCGAAGGCGACATTGAAGAGGTGGGCTTTAAGCAGAGATTTGAAGATTGGCAGGGAGGGGGCCTGGCGTATGGGCTCGGGGAGTTTGTTCCACGCGTGGGGTGAGGCGAGGCAGAAAGGGCGGAGCCTGGAGTTGGCAGTGGTGGAGAAGGGTACTGAAAGGAGGGATTTGTCTTGAGAGCGGAGGTTACGGGTAGGAAAGTAAGGGGAGATGAGGGTTGAGAGGTAATGAGGGGCTGCAGATCGAGTACATTTGTAGGTTAGTAGCAGAAGCTTGAATTGAATGCGGTACGTGATCGGAAGCCAATGAAGTGACGAGGAGAGGGGTGATATGAGTGTATCGGTTCAGGCGGAAGATAAGACGTGCAGCAGAGTTCTGAACGGACTGAAGGGGGGATAGGTGGCTAAGTGGGAGACCAGTGAAGAGTAGGTTGCAGTAGTCAAGGCGAGAGGTAACGAGAGAGTGGATGAGAGTTCGGGTGGTGTGCTCAGAGAGGAAAGGGCGGATTTTGCTAATGTTATAGAGGAAGAAGCGACAGGTCTTGGCTATCTGCTGGATATGCGCAGAGAAGGAGAGGGAGGAGTCGAAGATGACACCGAGGTTGCGGGCAGATGAGATGGGGACGATGAGGGTGTTTCAACCGAAATAGAGAGTGGAGGTAGAGGAGAAGTGGGTTTGGGTGGGAAGACAAGAAGTTCGCTCTTGGCCATGTTCAGTTTCAGTAAACTGGACACGTCCCAGTCATCTACTGAAATACGCCCCCAACTGATTCATAGAAGACCTCACAGCCTACCTAAACTTCATGCTACAACAAGGTTCCTTCCCCAAGGAATATAGTAACATCCTACTTACCCCAATACCTAAAGACACCAAGAAAAAAACAAATGATCTCACCAACTATCGACCAGTCGCGTCTATCCCTATAGTAGTAAAATTGCTGGAGAGCTTGGTGACCAAACAGCTTACAGAATACTTGGACAAGTTCTCAATACTGCACGATTCACAATCAGGATTCCACTCCCACTGTAGCACTGAAACTGTTGTGGAGGGGCATAATCGAACGGGGGTGCCCATCTCCAGGGATGGCCCCGGGAAGGGGCAGAGCCAACCGTATTATCGAACAAGATGGGCGTCCATCTTTCGTTTTGATAATATGGTTGGGGCCGGCCAAATCTCAACATTTAGGTCAACCTTAGAGATGGTCAACCTAAATGTTGAGATTGCCAGACTTATTTATTTATTTATTGCATTTGTATCCCACATTTTCCCACCTTTTTGCGGGTTCAGTGTTGCTTACAATACGTTATGAAAGCTGGAAATACAGTTTGTTACAACTCAGTTATGGATTACATTATGAGGAGTTATGCGAGACAAAGTCAAGTATCATTAAGGAATATAACAATGGAAAAGATCATTGAAACATTGGAAAGGAAACAACGGGAACTAAAAGGGGCGATACATTGGAAGGAACCAACGGGAAACTAAAAGGGGCAGTATATAATGAGGAAAGCATTTGGTATACATTTTCTGTGAGTAAAGGTATGAGTGTGGTGAGATTACGGGGGATGAGAAGGTGAGGTTAGGGGGGATGGGAATTCAGAGTGGCTGTAATGATGCATTATTGAACAGTGAGTGCGGCTTTATGTGTTTTGGTTCTTTCCGTAAATTTTCTCAAAAAGATGGATCTTGAGTAGTTTGCGGAAGGTGGTTTGCTCGTAGATTGTTTTCAGGTTGCGCAGCAGTGAATTCCAGAACTTCGTGCTCATGTAGGAAAAGGTTGACGCATGCAGCGCCTTGTATTTCAAGCCCTTGCAATTAGGGAAGTGGAGGTTGAGGAAAGTTCGGGATGATCTTTTGGCGTTTCTTGGTGGTAAGTCTATTAAATCAGACATGTAGGCTGGGGCTTCACCGTGAATGATTTTGTGGACTAATGTGCATACTTTAAAAGTAATGCGTTCCTTGAGTGGGAGCCAGTGTAGCTTCTCTCGTAAGGGTTTTGCACTTTCATATTTTGGTTTTCCGAAGATGAGTCTGGCTGCTGTATTCTGGGCTGTTTGGAGTTTTCTTAGAGATGGCCGACCTTGGTTTTCGCCGATAATGGAAACCGAGGCCAGCCATCTCAAAACCAGCCAAATCCAAGCCATTTGGTTGTGGGAGGAGCCAGCATTTGTAGTGCACTGGTCCCCCTCACATGCCAGGGCACCCTAGAGGGCACTGCAGTGGACTTCCTAAATGGCTCCCAAGTCCATAGCTCCATTCCCTTCTGTGCTGAGCGCCCCAAACCCCACTACCCACAACTGTACAACAGTACCATAGCCCTTAAAGGGGGGCACCTACATGTGGGTACAGTGGGTTTGTGGTGGGTTTTGGAGGGCTCCCATTTACCACCACAAGTGTAACAGGTAGGGGGGATGGGCCTGGGTCCACCTGCCTGAAGTGCACTGCAGTACCCACTAAAAACTGCTTCAGGGACCTGCATAGTGCTGTAATAGAGCTGGGTATGACATTTGAGGCTGGCATAGAGGCTGGTAAAAAATGTTTTCAATTTTATTTTTGGGTGGGAGGGGGTTGGTGACCACTGGGGGAGTAAGGGGAGGTCATCCCCGATTCCCTCTGGTGGTCATCTGGTCAGTTCAGGCACCTTTTTGAGACTTGGTCCTGAAAAAAAAAAAAGGGACCAAGTCCGCCCGTCTTTTTTCCATTATCGGCTGAGGACGCTCATCTCTTAACCACGTCCCCGTCCCGCCTTCGGTACACTGTCGACATGCTCCCTTGAACTTTGGCCGTCCCCGCGACAGAAAGCATTTGAGGCTGGCCAAAATCGGCTTTCGATTATACCGATTTGGCCGCCGTTCTCCTTCGAAAATAAGCAGGAAAGTCACCCTCCTGGCCAAATTCAAGCAGGAAATAGCCATAGGTAAAAGCATACTTCTCCTCCAATTTGACATGTTGAGCGCATTCGACATGGTAAACCACAACATACTACTGAGACTCCTTAGCCACTTTGGGATTGATGGAAACGTACTTAACTGGATCAAGGGCTTTCTAACCACCAGAACATACAAAATGAAATGAAACTCAAAGATATCACCACCGTGGAAAGCAGCTTGCGGAGTACCTCAAGGATCACCATTATCACCAATACTCTTTAACAATGATGATGAACCCACTGGCAAAGTCCTTGTCCATTCGAGGTCTCAACCCATTCATCTATGCAGATGACGTTACAATCTACATTCCCTTCAGACAGGACTTGACAGAAATAACCAATGAAATTAATGATGGCCTCAACATTATGGACTCCTGGGCAAACTCATTCCAATTGAAACTGAACACAGAAAAAACACACTGCCTCATCCTCTCATCACTACACAACAAGTACAAACCCGCAACTATAAGAACCCTAGGACACACACTCCCTACTTCAGATAGCTTAAAAATACTCGGCGTTACACTCGATCGCAACCTTACACTCGAGAACCAAGTAAATACCGTAATAAAGAAAATGTTCTATGCAATGTGGAAACTCAGAAGAATAAAATCTTTCTTCCCGAGGGAAACTTTTCGAAACCTAATACAATCAATGGTCCTAAGCCATGCAGACTACTGTAACGGAATCTACGCAGGATGCAAAGTACAACTCTCAAAAAAACTCCAGACCGCCCAAAATACATCAGCCAGATTGATATATGGTAAAACACGATTCGAAAGTGCTAAACCCCTATGAGAAAAGTTGCACTGGCTCACAATCAAAGAAAGGATCATCTTCAAATTCTGCACTTTGGTCCACAAAATTATCTATGGCATAGTCCCAGGATACATGACAGACCTAATAGATCTACCAACCAGAAACAGAATCAGATCATCACGATCATACCTAAACCTACATTATCCAAATTGTAAAGGACTAAGACACAAAACAACTTATGCATCCAGCTTCTCCTACATAAGCGCACAACTATGGAACGGACTCCCAAATGCTGTGAGAACAATCCGTGACCACTTAAACTTCAGGAAATCACTCAAAACTCACCTCTTCAAAAATGCCTATCCCACCGATCCAACATAAATCCCAGCACCCAGCAACACTGCATAACTAATGATCGTACTGGACAATTTATAATCTTCACTTCCTTCGACCCCATGATGCCTGATCCACACCTACCTCATCTGACCACAATATAACTTTGTATCTGCTATCAACCGAATTGGCAAACGCCTCTACGGTACTATGTAAGCCACATTGAGCTTGCAAATAGGTGGGAAAATGTGGGGTATAAATGTAACAAATAAATAAATAAGGTTAAAATTGTAGTTAAAACTATTATAAACACTTGGTAATAAATGAAGGCAGCTATACTTAACATGATTAAGACCAGTGTGTTTTTTCTAGTGAAAAAGGTGCCAGTACTCAAATGCCAGGCCACCCTTCAGGGGTGGGGGGATTACTGAGGGACCCACCCCACAATAGCCAGGCCCCCTGCAACCAGTCATAGAATCTATGACCAGGCAGAATTGGTGTGTAGAGCCTGAGCTCTTTTATTAAAACTTTGGGCCATGGGTCAATTTTAGCAGACAATGGAAAAGGTGCCAGTACTCAGTACCCCCAAGTACCCCCTCAAAAGAAGCCCTGATTAAGACTGAAGAATGCAAACATCTTGAGAGGCCAGAATAAACTTTTTATTGTATCTCATTCATATGTAGATGAGATGCCCTTAAGTTCTTGCAATTCATTGCACACTCTTTCAGTTTATTTTTATTGAGCGAGTATTGTCTTTAAATCTGAAAATGTATAAACATCTACACTTTATTCTAAGGCCCTCATTTTACATGCCCTGTTCGCATTTGTGACATGCATAAACTGACTTAAACATTAATCTTGCATAAAAGTAAGTCCCCATTTTACAACGCTCGGATATGCACGTCACAAACCCAAAAGCATGCAAATGGAAAGTGGGCATAGTCTGGGCATGTTCTGAACTGGACAAGGGTGGGGCAAATTCATACATGAGAAGAGGACTAAATGATTGTCCTAAATGATTGACGTCAGGAGTTACACCTGCTACCAAGGATGTTTAGGATTTGGGAAACAGCTGCAATTGAGCATCACTCCACTGGAACGATTAGGTGGGGTTGCCCTTTAATTCCTCCCCCCCCCCCTCCCGGCACATAACCAATTATCTTTGTGATCCTAGAAACATAATTGGTTATGTGTTGGCTTTCAACCCATCATTTTTTTTGTTTTTGTTTTTTTTTAATACGATATGCTGCACACACTTGGTGCAAAAATGACCATTTTTCCTGTATATTAGCAATTTCTGTTCTAAAATACTGGTGAAACTTGAGATGTACTGACCTATACTTTTTAAATTGCTATTTCTACGATAGATCTAAAATGGCATTGCACGTGTAAATATGTGCCTGAAAAAGTAGCTCAAGCGAAGCTCCTGAGATGCATTCAGTCACTGATAGAGCACTAGAATATACTGTCAGTTGCCTGGACACTTAAGAAGCAAAACACTGTTTTTACCAGAATTCACTTTATTTTGCTTTTGAGACTTGCAGCTTAACCAGATTGTTCTAATTGAGGTCTTGTTTTATCATGTTGCATTTGGTGTCGGTGACTTTGAACAGGAGCCCTTGTTTACTGGGACTGCTGAGGGATATCAGTACACATTTTCATAAACAATCATCCACATGGTTTAGCAAAGACTGAAAAATCTTCATACATGGAGAGCAGGGCAAGGTGAATCCATCACTACATGGATAATCCTTTGTTTAGGAAATTCTAAAGAAAATATATTTTTTATGTTGTGTCAACACAATAAGGCCATCTCTAGCCAGAGGTGAGATCCCATTGCAGAAAGATAAATTTTATTTTTTGGCTAATTTGGAGCAAACTTTATACCCCTAGATGCAGGTTTATATACATTGAGTAGCACTGAGTGGAGGAGTAACCTGGCAGTTAGAGGAGTGGGCTGAGACCCAGGGAAGCCAGGATTCAAATTCTGCTTTTCTCACTGTATTTCATGTGACTTTGGGTAACACCTTCCATTGCCTCAGGTACTACTAAGATTGTAAGTCCACTTGGATTTAGACATCAGCAAGTTAACATTACATATACATTACAGTTAATATTTATAGGCTGCACATACCTAACATTAAAACTTAAACATCCAAAGCCCTTTTCAAAGAGTCTTTGTGCTGGAATTTGTCTATAGCGTTTTCTGAGAATAGCAATCTTGAATCCTATGTTTGTACTCATTTGCAGACCAGTGCAGTGTTGTATTGGAATGATTCTGTCCTTTGTACTGTTCACATTCCTTAGAGAAAAGACTGAATGATATCTCTCATTTTTTGTTTGGTGATTGTTTGAAATATCTTTGTAGATCAGTTTCGGGCTATAAACAATTTGTGACGTGTGTTGGTAGAGGAAATAAAGGATTAGTCATTTCTGCTGGGCTTACAGAGCCCGAGTCACTATTTACTGAACCCCCACTGCCATCAAACTGACCAATCTTCTTTTTTAAAAGCTTCCTCTCTTTGGCTCGACGATTCTGAAACCAAATTTTCACCTGCAATAATTGAGAAAAAGAAACAATTAAGATTTTCCATGGACTTTGCACATAAGGAATTTCTCTCCCAGATGTATCCAGGACACAGCAACAATTTGTTTTCTTTTTTTTTTTTTTTGAATGATATCAAGACAGGCTTCACTTTCTGCTGAATGAGATCAGGACAGACTTCAGTATCTCTTGTGTACTAAATAACTTCAATCTCTGTACTAAATGACACAAAGATGGGATTTAGTCTTTCTCTGTCCTGCAGAGCTTTCCAAGCCTGTCCTGGGGATACCATAACTAGTCTGGTTTTCAGGATATCCAGAACAAATCAGCATAAGATAAATTTGCATATACTTCCTTATCTTGATAGACCAGTCCAGACAAGTGGGGTTTGCTTCCCAACCAGCAAATGGAGACAAACAACACTGAGTTTTTAGTGAGCATCATCACTAGTATAAGAAGTGGTGCAGTCCCAGAACGCAAAATGTATTTCTCTGCCTCCAGCAGATGTTGCGGATGGACTGGTGCAGGAGGATGCATGTCTTCTTGGGGCCTGACACCCTAGGGTGCAGTCTACAGCCATTAGCCCCATAGTTGAGCCTTTGGCCATAGGAGCTCCCAGGGGCTAGTCTATGGATTTTTTTCCCTTATTGAACAGATGGAGGTCTCCCCCCCTTCCCTGAGTGCTGCAGACCTTGGTGTGTGGGCCTTGGCTTGGTGAGGTCATGCTGGCAGATGTCCCAGGAGACCATAGCCAGCAGAGGTCTCTGAGATCCCCAAGTCTCGGCCTGCGAACATTGGATTGGTGGGACTACCAAGGGTGAGTATTTGTTGGGGTCTTTCCTCTCCCTTGTCCCTCTCCTAGGCTGCTGCTTCCTCCTCCTTCCCCCTTATCCCTGCAAAAAGGGTCCTCCTCAGGGGTACCCACTTGGGTCTACCAGTTTTACAACTTTAAAAAAAAAAAAAAAGGAAAGCAGGCTGGTATTAAGGAATAGGCTGAACTTTTCACTCTCCCCACTTCACTTCAGGAGACTGCAGAGCATCAGGAGATGAGTCCGGAGGCAGCCTAGGACTGGCAGCTTTGGGCAGGAGAAGTTTTTTTTTTTTTTAAATAAACTTTTATTGGTGACATCAACAATTGTGTTATTCCAGTCTTATCACAATAAGTATAACATTTTCACAACCATCATGTAACTTTTGTCTCACATCGTCACACCTTTTGTTATTTCTCCCCCCTTCCCTTAAGCTAATCCCTCTCCCTCCCTTTCTCCCCCTGCCCTTCCCCACCCCCCACCCACCCTCCCTTCCTCCCAGGTAGTGCTCTGATAGTATGTTTATGCCTATCCATTAAGCACTCTACTCCGTGCCGAGGGTGTTAGAGTATCCAGGAAAGGCTGCCAACACTGAAAGAACTTGTCTCCCCTCGGGGATGCTAAATCAGGTAAATCTTTTCGCTCCATAGCGCATAAGGAGAGCATGTAGGCCCGCCACAACTGGATCGAGGGTCCTTCCTCCTTGAGCCACAATTTAAGTATAGATTTCTTCCCCATCATCACCGCTCTCCGTAAAAAGGCTTTGAGACCTGTTTTCTTTCTGCCCCTGGTTGCATATATCTCAAACAATAGGCCAGGTTGTCGATTCCACAAAACCCCCCCACATCTTTGACACTTGTGTACATAATAAGGACCAAAAGGCTAATACAGGTGGGCAATGCCAAAACATATGGCCTAAGTGTGCTTTCTGACCCGTGCATCCCGGACAGTCATCACTCTGCCGCAGGGTTGCCTTATAGGCTCTATGGGGAGAGACATACAATCTCATCAAAAATTTATACTGAGTTTCTCTAATATCTGTGTTCCCAAATTCTTTAGCATGTCTGGAGGCAAGACTGTATGTTTATTTCCCTCACCCGAAGCCCCAGCTCTAGTGACCATTCCTGTGCCAATTTAGCATATGGTATTGGTGCCTGTGCCTCTTTAATCTGCGCATGGTAATATTTAAGAGGTACCGCCCTCTGTGCTTCTAGGTCATATATTTCTGTCAACTGGCTGCGCACTTTGGAAGTAAGTGACCGTTGCGGGAGTGAGCTTATATAATGCTTTAGCTGAGTGTATGCAAGGAAGTCCTGACACATTAATCCCTGGCGGCTATACAACTCCTCCTTTGTCCTTAACTTGCCATCCCCCTTCATGATCTGGAACAGAAAAAATATGCCCTCTGTTCTCCAGGTGGCAAAAGTAGCTGAGGAGCTGCCCACTGGAAACTCTGCGTTTCCTCCCAGGGGTAAGAATGGGGTCACCTTCGGATTTAACTGGAATAATTTGCAGATCCATTTCCACGCTTTTTTCATAGGTCTAAAGAGTGTCAATATATTTTTTGGGTGTGTCCCCCTTCCCAGCCCTACATGCAACCAATAGCTAAAATGTATGTTGCCCAACAACGTACATTCCATTTCTGGGAAGGAAAAGTGTGATGTTCCCTTAAACCAATCCGCTATGTGTCGCATGCATCCTGCTACCGACATCCATTTCACACTCAGTACACCCAATCCTCCCTTGTCCTTTGGTAGATATGTTTGTTTGAATGACACTCGGGCCCTACGTCCATCCCACAAAAATCGCTTAAGCATCCTATGGAGGTCTACCTCCTCTTTATGAGTTAGAAACAACGAGAGCACCTGCACCACGTACGTCCACTTAGGTACGAGGATCATATTGTATAGCGCTACCCGCCCCAATAGTGAGAGGGGTAATTTTTGCCACATCAGTAATCTGTCTTTGTGGTATCCCACAATGGTCGCAAATTGAGGGCGTGTACCTTATTCAATTGAGTTGGAATGTATATTCCCAAATATTTAATCGCTTTTGTGCCCCATTGCAGCAGGAAGGATCCCTTCCACTGTGTCTTTATTGTCTCATTAGTTGGCAGAGCTACGGATTTTTGTTTATTTAATTTGAATCCTGAGTAATATCCAAATTCCTCTACTGTTTCCAACAATCCCGTTAGGGAGCCCTGTGGCCTTGTAAGTGTAAGCAGGATATCGTCCGCAAACACTAGCACCTTAATTTCAGTCTGCGGCATTGTTACTCCTGCAATAGGGCAGGAGAAGTTTAAGGGGATTCTTCTGCTTTGCAAAGTGGTAAACTGAAACATGCCATAGAGGTAAGACCTGGTGCAACTGTTGTGAGGCAGAGAGTAGAACCTGGCACTTAATCGTCACAGCTGGCTCCAGTTTCAGGTGGCCTTGGGGAGAGTTTCAGCCATGTCTGGAAAATGAGGGAGGTTTGTGGCACAAGTTTTGTGGAGGCAGCCGCTCTGAGGGTTGCTGCAGGCTGCTCATGGAGCATAGGAATGGGAGGTGGGATGAGGCTTGCAGGGGAGAAGTGACCTGGTTGTTTATGGCTTCTGTTTCATTAAAAAAAAATAAAATAAAGATACCAGATCCATTTGCTGTCTCCTAATCCCCACAGTTTGCCTGGGCAATTGAAGTGAGGTTGGGCTTGAGCTCTTGGCCTGACAGTTGATCCAGAGTTTGAAGATTGGAATACAACCTGATCAAAAAGAAACAAACAAAAAAACTCCTTGAGGACATTGTTACAATCAAACACACACACACACACACATATGCCTGATAGAAGTAGCTCAGCGGGGTTTCTCAAAAATAAAATTAACATAGATAAAAATATTTTTATCTTTTGTGGTGGTAGGGTCTGGCTTAGGCTCCTCGTTGCCCTGACAATGCTCCTGTATTCAAGACAGGTAAGCTGTAATTGTACTTGAAGTTGTGGAATCCTTTCAGGTCAGCAGCCTTGCACCAGAACATATATTGTGTGATAGGTCCCTTTTCCTCCTTTTCTCTATTATTTGTTTGGGGAAAGTGGGAAGGCTCCATATCCCTAATGTAAATCCTACACTGTTAGAACTATTCATTCATCTAAAGTTTGCAAACTTTGTCATGATACAATAATCAGAAGATAAAACGCCTCAGAACCCAGCTTCAATAGTCATAAAAGCCTTATGGATTAAAGATTGTAAGCTCTTTTGAGCAGGGACTGTCTTTTCTTCATGTTCAATTGTGAAGCGCTGTGTACGACTGGTAGCGCTGTAGAAATGATTTGTAGTAGTAGTAGTAAAGGGCAATTACCTCATTACATAAAATCCTTCCAGAAAAACATGGAAACTTTAAAGTGCCCAGTGAACAATATCAAAAGAAGATTTTATCTGTGCTCAAGGTCCAGTGGCAATTCAAAGCATAAGTAGGTCCGACTGATGGTGACCAGCACTGTGCTGTTCTGCTACGTCAGGGAATTACAGGACCATTTAGTTCTGAAACAGAAACAAATCAATATGAATCTTTCAGATTGAACGTTTGAGAAGATAATGCCATTCAATCTATTTAAATAGTGACAGCTGTTAGGCACGCCAAGTGGAGATTTGAGCCCTTGTGCCCGATGGAGGAAGAATCCCCACCGAGCTGTCAGCCAACCCCGAGTTCCCCCAATGTCTCCCTCCGTTCCCCAGGGGTTGAGCCCCCAGATGCGGGAAGCCAACAGCAGGAAGAACTAAATCCAGAACAAAGTTCACGGGGCATAGCCAGGCAGCGGGCAAAGAAGGACCAGTGGTCAACACCAGGCAGCAAACAGGAGCAAAATCCAGGATCAGGCAAAGGTCAATACCAGGCAGCAAACAGAAGCAAAGTCCAGGATCAGGCAAAGGTCAACACCAGGCAGCAAACAGAAGCAAAGTCCAGGATCAGGCAACGGTCAATACCAGGTAGCAAACAGAAGAAGAACCCACTGCAACTACCCAGAGGACTGAATAGAAGCCAAAGCATAGAAGGACTGGAGGCAGGGCATTAAGCCCAAACATGCACAGCTGTCTTCAAGATGGCTGCCCCCACCGGAGACGCCCTCAAGCCCAAATATGGGCTTCCTTCCTGAGACTGCCCAGCTCCAAGATGGCCGCCCCATCCTAAGGCGCCCACCTCTGAGATGGCCGCCCTATCCTGGAGATGCCCAAATCCAAGATGGCTGCCATCTCCTCAGATGCCCAACCTTGCATAAGCAGGGAACATGACAGAGCATTCTGTGGCCTTGTTTTTGAGAACTGTTCATGCACTGAAAAAGTATAGTGCTGTTTTAAATAGTTATCAATAGAAATCAAACAAAATAAAGCATGGAAAAGAAAATAAGATGATACCTTTTTTATTGGACATAACTTAATACATTTTTTGATTAGCTTTCGAAGGTTGCCCTTCTTCGTCAGATCGGAAATAAGCAAATGTGGTAGCAGGTAGTATATATAAGAGAAACATCAAAGCATTACTTTGACAGTCTGACAGAGTGGGAGGGTGGGGGTATGCATGGGGACATCAAAGCATTTCATTGATATTCTAACAGTTTGTAAGTTTGGCGCTTCATATTGAGTTTTTCTTTTTGTTTCAGAGCTAAATGGTATTATAATTCCCTGATGTAGCAGAACAGCAAAACACTGGCCACCATCGGTGGGACCAGATTTTTGCTTTGAAGTGTCGCTGCACCTTGAGCATAGACAAGTTCGTCTTTTGATATTGTTCACTGGGTATTTTAAAGTGCATGTTTTCCTGGAAGTTTTTTTTTTTTAATTCCAATGAGGTAATTGCCCTTTAAACATAAGGATTTTATGACTATTGAGACTGGGCTCTAAGGCTTTTTCCTTCTGTTCATTGTATTATGACAAAATTTGCATACTTAGAACTATTCAACGTAACAGTGTAGGATTTATATTAGTACAGAGTTTTTTGATTAAATAGATTTTTTTTCTCTTCTTTTCTCTGGGCTTGTTTGCAACAAGGCTTTATATCCCTTCAGACTTGGTGGTGCTGGGGCACCTTCAGTTTTGTGTTGATATGTCTTTCATGTCTGAGCTCCTTTTTCATCCCCCCTCCTCGCTAAGAGTAGCAAGGATGAGAACAGCCTGAAGATCTGGCTCTCTGCCCTGCTCAGGAGATGCATTTCCATGGTGCAGTTTAGGTGGGACATGCATGACAAGGTGCTGTTTAAAAAAAAAAAAAAAACTCCCTAGGGGTCTGGCTCTGGCAACACCTTTGGTTCCAGTGAGTCCAGCCTAGCCCTATGCAGTTTCTCTATATAGAAGGTAATCAATAGGAAACCAAAGGAAAGAAAAATAAGGTGATACCTTTTTTTATTGAACTAACTTAATACATTTTTTGACAAGCTTTTGGAGGTAGAATCTTCTTCAGGTCGGATATGAGCAAAAGGTGATTTTATCAAAATATATATTTACAGATGTTTTCCAGAGATATGGAAGCAGTAAAACTAGAGGACATAAATTAAGGTTGCAGGGTGTTAGACTTAGGGGTAACTTCAGGAAATTCTTTTTCACAGAGAGGGTGGTTGATGCCTGGAATGCAGTGATGGAATTCAAAAAGGTGTGGGATAAACACAGAGGATCCCTAAATAGAAAGAGGATGCTATCATAATAAAACTTAAATGGCCCTGTAGGTGTTAATATGTTATGTTGGGCAGGAGTGGTGCTTAGATGGCAACTCCAGCTGTGAGAACTAAGGCCAGTTCTAGGCACACTTCTACGGTCCGTCCCATGTATGGCAAGATATGAGAATGGGCTAGAGTGGGCTTTGATGGCAACTCCAGTAGTTGGGATGTAAGGACAGTGACAGGAGGACTTTTACAATCTGCATACTGAAAATGGCAATGAAAAATTAGGCTCAACTATATGTATTTTGTACCACATTCTTTGTTGGTTTAATCATGAACTGAGAACGAATGTGATTGTTGGTCAGACTGGATGGACCATTTAGTTCTTTATCTGCCTTCATCAACTATATTACTAAGTGAGACAGGATTCTGAGGTGCTTATCTCTGTCTCTTTGGTCAGAGTATATAAATGGTATCATGTGGTTTGGCTGTTTTATAATTTTGTTTGTTTATTTGTTTTTTTTGTATCTGAAGGGTAGAAGCTGAAATTGTAGAGGTAGCTTCATGTGTCAGTTGGTTTCTTGCCTGTGGATGTTTATGTTTATTAGGGTGCTTGATATACTGCCTTTCACAACAAATCAAAGAGGTGTTCAGCATTAAATAGAAATAGGAAAGGAATGCAAATTTTTATGCTAGGACAGAAGAAATAAAATGAAACAGGTGAAAAGATAGAAGATCAAGAAGGGGCAGGGGCACAGATCACCCTCCAAAACCTGCAACACAGAACCCACTTAATGGATGTCAAATTAAGGAAACGCCAGAGAAAATAAATGGGCTTTAAGGAGACAGTGGAAACGAGGGTATGAGAGCTCGGATCTCGGAGCTGAAGGTAAAGAATTCCAGAGAGAAGGGGCCAGGGAAAAGAAAGCAGAATGATGAGTGGAAAAACAGGTACAGTGAAGGGATGGCACAAAAAGACGGGAGTCAAATGCTGAACAGACAGTACGTATGGGGCAGTAGGGGATAATAAGATTGGCCAAGTCGGGGGGGGGGGGGGGGGGGGGGAGAATTTAAATGTAAGACCCTGTAAGTGAAAATCAAAACTTTATAAGTGGTACAAGAATTTATAGGGAGCCAGTGGTGTTCTTTCAAGAACAGGGTAACATGATTATAATGTCAGGCATGAGATGTTTGTATATAGTCACTGTTGATAAAACCTTGTGACTGCCACTGTCATTATGCCTGGAAATTCAATGACAGGCCATATCTGGGCTCCGGTATTGAATTTATGGGTTTACGGAGCCGGTGGAAACATAGTGCTGAATCTACTTTGGAACGACCCCAAAATAACCGGTTTCATGTTGGATGCTAACTGGACATTTTCAGCGGCACTATCGGGTTAAGTGCTGCTGAATATGGCCAGTTCTGAACAAATGATTTAACTGGCCAGGAGCCATTTCTGGCCGGTTAAATCGCTTTGAATATCGACCCCATGGTGTCTAGAAAGTTAACTTTTTCTGTTGAATAGTCAATTTTGAATCTGATTGAAGGATGGGTTGCATTAAAAGAATTGTAAAGTTGTTTCAGAGTCTCTTCTCCTTCAGTCCAAATCATAAAAATATCATCAGTAGTAATATTCCAAGGGTTTAGTTTGATATGTATTCAAAATATGTCTCTTCCAGTTCTATCATGAAAACTTTGGCATATTGTGGTGCCATCTGTATGGAAAGAACCTCTAGGTATTCTGGACGTGTTTTGGGAGATAGAGCTTCCCACAGTCTGGAGTAGCAAGGTAAGAGTTGACTGGTTTGGCAAACAGTGTAGGGTAGTGCCTCAATGGGGAGATTGTTTCAAAGGCTGATGCCTATATTTTTTGGTCAGCTCCTCATGTAGCTTTTTCATGGGCCATGGAAGGCAGCATTCTGCATGGAGGCCTATATTACTCCTGGGTGGCATTACCCCTTCTCTCCCCACACACTTATTTGCATCTTGATGTATGTGTTGGCTGGAAATGAATTCTCTTTGGGTTGAGTTGCTTGGGTTTGGCCTTAGTGTGGCTAAGGCTGAGGGTTTTGTAGTCTCTTCTGGAGTGAAAAAGCAGAGGGGTTGGGACTCTGGGTGATGCCTCTTATTTGTAAAACCAATGTTAGAGGGGACCATGGCTTTCACAGATCTGCATGGTAGAAAGGTTTGGATCGCTGTTTAACAATCTTTCCCCCTTTGTGCTGCCTCTCTTTCCAGGCAGTTATTGGTAATGCCTGCATGACTAGAGCCCTCCTGTCTGGAGCTTGGCATACCCCTGGATGAGACCATGGTACCCATTGGCTGATCCTTTATGCAGTGAAGAAAGATTTTGTCCCTTCCTTTCATAGAATCTTATAGCTCCTAGACAGGTACCAACTGGTGAACTGTGCACAATGGTGGTAGGCGGTGCTAGAACCTTCTTTGGTAGGACCTGTATTGCTTCTTTGAGCTGGCTCACTACAAGGCTCTGTTTTAGGAGCTTCTGCTCTATGGAGTGGAGGAGTAGCCTAGTGGTTAGTGCAGTGGACTTTGATCCTGGGGAACTGAGTTCAATTCCCACTGCAGCTCCTTGTGACTCTGGGCAAGTCACTTAACCCTCCATTGCCCCTGGTACAAAATAAGTACCTGAATATATGTAAACCGCTTTGAATGTAGTTGCAAAAAAACCCCAAAAAACCCTCAGAAAGGCGGTATATCAAGTCCCATTTCCCTTTCCCTTCATTTGATGTGGCATTCTCAGACTTATGGGGCTGTTTTGTCTTGTAGTAGAGATAATGGTCTTTTTGAAAAAGCCTGGAATGTTATGGCCAAAATTTAGAGTCTGTCTAGATGTGTATCTGGAAGTTGCCTCTTCTCAGGGCCCTTTTTTCCAGTTCTGGTCAGGGTTGGTCCAGATTTGGAGGCTTTAAGCTATGCTATTCAGGCAGCTTCTACCTCTTCTTTGATAATGCAGGTGACAGGATTTGGCTAGGTGGCCCTCCCTCTTTGTGGCACAATGGTGGTTGCTCTTTGGCATCCGCTTGGTTTGGCTTAGGATCCTATCTCTGGAGGCTGGAGCTTATTTAAGGAGTCTTACATTGTCCTCATGGTAGGCTTTACGGGTTAGGGTAAGCTGGGGAATAAGTCACAGGGTTTTCTTTTTGGACTCGGGAAAGGGCTTGGAGATTCCTTGCTCTTGGGAGCAGCATGTCAGTTCCTTCTCAAGTAGTTCTCGCATGGATGATGTAATGCAGGGCCAGGTCTTCCTCCCACCCAGAGTCCTTAGAGCTTGGGTATGTCCCACTCGTCTGGACTGGTCTAGGAGGATAATAGGATGGTGAAAATTGTTCTTACCTGCTAATTTCATTTTCTTGGTTCCTAGACCAGTCCAGGACCTGCCTGGGAAGATTAAAATTCAATGTGAATTCCACCATTGGAGTGGTCTTGTAGAGTTATCCGTATAGTGACTGCTGCTATTGTTCCTGATCCTGTGGGATTAGAATTCAGAGAATTTGCTTACAATATGCTTTTAAATCTGCTTTGACAATAGTATACTGCCGAGTGCCGGGGCTGCACTACTTCTTATACTAGTGATGTCACTGAAATCTCAGTTTTCTCTGCCTCCATCTGCTGGTTGGGGAGCATAAACCACTCCTATGGGCTGGTATCAAAGAAAGGAAATTAGCAGATAAGTACAAATTTCACTATGTACTGAGTCACCAGAACATATAAGTTTGACTCCTGCATATTCATTCTGGATATTCTGAACACCAGATTGACTGTACATTGCTCAGGATAGTTTTGGGAAGCTCTGCTATACAGAATGTCATCAGAACAGGGATTTGGTCTCATTCCATAATGAATGATACGAAGACTGGGTTTAGTTTGTAGATATGATAAATGACTGCTACACAGAGCAGCTGGTACTGGAAATGAGAGGGGGCACCACTTTAGTGCTAGCTATTTTATTATTAAAAAAATGTTACTAGTTAGTTAAACTATTGAAGCGGTAAATTAAAGGACTTGATTGGACTATTTGGAAATAGGATCATTCATTTGCACCTTCAGGTTATTTACTCTTGGCCCCGGTCTCATACATTCAGATGCTTGCCTATTCAGGTCTAGGTTGTTTCAGAGGGGGGCTCAACTGTAGCCAGGGATGGCAAATGTCCATAATGCAAACAAATCTAGCAATCAATGAAGGGGAAATATTAAATAAAACTAGTGCATTTTTTTCTAGCGTAAAAGGTGCAGGTACTCAAATGCCAGGCCACTCTTCAGGGGTGGGGTGATCACTGAGGGACCCACCCCACAATGGCCAGGCTCCTGCAACCAGTCACAGAATCTATGACAAGGCAGAATTGGTGTGTAGGGCCTAAGCTCTTTCATTAAAACTTGGGGACCATGGATCAATTTTAGCAGACAATGAAAACGGTGCCGGTACTCAGTACCCCCAAGTACCCCCTCAAGAAAAGCTCTGAATAAAACACTGGTAGCATTTAACTTTAAAAAGACAAACTATGATGAAATGAGGAATTTTATTAGAAAGAGTCTAAAAGGGGAAATTTTCAAGCAATGAAAGTTTGCATGTTGCATAGAAATGGTTTAAAAATACTCAGCCCAATTCCAGAGCATCTGGGTAGCAGCATCTGCTACCCAGATGAGTGCCACTGATTGGGGGCATCCATCAATTTTCAGGGGTATTATCTGAATAATGCCACTGAAAATCATTGCAGACTGCACTAATGCTATCTGGATAGTGGGAAATTATTCAGATACATTTAAAGCATAGTTACCCATGTCACTGTTATCTGAGTTGCCCCCACATTAATTACTGACTACATCAATATATTCAGTGAGGCTGATTCACTGTAAAAACATGCAGTTCTGCAGGTTACTGTGTTTACACGAATCAATCCCTCAACGTAAAACATGGAAAGGGGAGCTGGGAGCTGCGTGGTACTGGCCACAGTTGTAGGTAGGAAGCTGGGCTTCATGGACTGTTGGCATGACATATCAGAACAAAATTCATCATTTCCCTTCATTTCTATGTAAGATCCTGTTTACTCCAAATGTTTGGTCTCTTAGAGCTAGATGCTTTAGATTCAGCAGCCATACCTGTCTATCAGAAAGTCCCAGGCTTGCTGCCAGCTCTGTTTTCCTCCTGATGGTAATGTATCTGTTTGAATGGAACTCTTTCTCTAGTTCTAGCCTCTGATGATCTGTGTAGACCACACGGTATTTTTCCTTCGTTCTTGTTTTTCCTGTGTATGGAAACAAACAAATAACCCTTCTTTTAGAATACTTAACATAGTAAATAACGACAGATAAAGACCAAGATCCTTCCAGTCTGATCAGCAATGTTGAGTTCTTCTCTAAGCACAAGCAGGACATAATAGCGTTACATGTGGGGTGACGTCGTCTGATGGAATCCATGTGGGAACATAGTCTGGTGTTTACAACAACTTTTTAGAACATTGCACCACAGGTGTGCGAGTCATCTTCCTACCTGCTGTTGCTGTGCAGACTAGGCAGTCACCATTTTTCCATTAAGCAAATTGGTCGCACTTTCCTGCACGTCCCTCAGCTCTCATCAAAATTAGGTTTTCTGTGATTTTTGTGGTTTTCTTCCATCCAGTGTGTAAGTTCTGACATCTGTGGACTGTTTACAAATCCTCTTTTAAAAAAACACTGATAGTCTGGTATTCATCCCGCAGTGGTCAGTATTTTTTTAAATGTTGACCACTGGAGGCAGAATTAGCCCCTGATGTTCAATGCATGGCCATGTCCGGGCACTGGCATTGAATACCCCGGACTAATTTGTCAGGTGCTAGTTACTAGGCCTTATTATGCAGGTTTCCACTGATATTCAGCTGGAACTTGCATAAAAATATCTGGCCAGGTCCCAACCCTCTCCCCCACCTATGATTCTGATCCCCCTTGCACCCCCTGGAATATCCAGACACCCCCATTCCAATCTCCTTACCTTCTTGAAAGAACATGAAATTCCCCCCCCCCCTCGTGGAATATCCTAATCCCCTCTAGGATCCCCCTCTCTTCTTCCCTCTCCAGAACATCTAGGACATTCTTGGGGGGGGGGGGGGAATTCCCAGGGATGTGGGAGGGAAGGAGCAGGGATCGGCATAAGTCAGGCCGGGACCTGGACGCTATGCAGTGCTGGCACCTGGCATAGCTAAATGACCAAAGTTAGGACTGTTGTTTATACAGTCCTATTTGGCTACTTAGCTATGTGGGCACCAGCACTGAATATTGCCGGCACCCACATAGCTGCCATTTTCTCTCTGACGCTGCCCTCAGAATGCTCCTTTCTGGCCCATTTAAAAAATGGCTGGTAAGTGCAGATGTTCAGTGGCACTGACTGATAAAGTGCCACTGAATATTGGCGGCTAGCCCACAAAGCACAGTGGTCTTTGTTCTTCTTTCCTTTAAATGATGGTGTTCCTTTCTCTTTCTTATTTTGTAGTTTGTACACTGCTTTGACCTATCTAGGAAAGGTGGTATAGAAAGTTTTCTAATAAACTGTAAACGTAAATTGTTTGTTTTCCTTAGCATCGGCTGCATCATTCTGAACAAGTGGGTGTTAATTCCATCCTATCAGCAGATGGAGGTAGTGAAAAAAACTAATCTCTTTCCAGTGATCTCTCTGGTATAAGGCCTAGTTCTCAGAGGAAAACTTCAGTATTTTTCTCTACCTCTAGCAGATGGTAGGTCTCTCAGACTGGTGCTCCTAAGCTTGGCCTAACTTCCCAATCAGCTGGCTGTGGCCACATAGCAAGGTTGAGCCTAACAGTCCCAGGTTCTCTTGTGCCAGACTGGACGTGGTCAAACATGGAGCTTGACTCCACTGCCCTGAGTTGTGCTTCCTAGCATCCACTAGGTGAGGCATTGGCTCAGCCCCATGGGGCCTTATCCTTGCCTGCACACCCTGTTTGGATGTTATTTCTTCAGGCTCGGGTGTGTAGCCTTCACTCAGGCAGTTTAATTAGTTCTTCCTGCTTCAGCTTTATTCCCTGGTGCAAGGAATGGAGCTGTAGATAAAAAGATTCTACTTTTGCAGTCTTGAGGAAGAAAACAAACATTTTTGGAACACAACCAAGTGAGCAGATGGACAGCTGAGACACCAGAGCCCCAGGTTCAAGTTGGCTTGAGCAGGCAGGCAAGCCTGTATGTGTCGGCCATGTGGCCGACACTATTGGAGTGGAGGAGTGGCCTAATGGCTAGAGCAGCGGGTAGCAGACCTGGGAAACCAGGTTTGATTCCTGCTGTTGCCTGACGGTCAGCAGTGGGTTGAGATCCTGGAGAACCAGGTTTAATTCCCTCTGCAGCTCCTGGGCAAGTCCTAAGTAACTTAGATTGTGACCCCATTAGGGACAGTGCAAAGTACCCGTAATAGAAATTGTAAACTGCATAGTTGCCTCAGGGATCACTTTCGGTAAATTGGATGCATGTTGTTCTTTCCTATTAATATAATTGTAGTTCCTTTTATGTTGAATTTTTAGTCTGTAAACCGCTTAGTCCTTGCTTGCCAGCCAAAGCGGTACAGTAAATCCTAACAAATAAATAAAAATAAAGCAAATAAATTTAGTAACATAGGCTGCTTATAAGTCCTAACCCACTGCACTTTTTTTTTTTTTTTTTTTTTTTACAGATTATTGCCCAGATACCACAAGGTAGAGTCCTTCAAAGCCAAATTTACAGCCATGTAATGCAAAGGACTAGCACTGCTGCAGTGCATCCACTGGGAGCTGACAGCTGAATAAGGTAAGATGTGCTGGAAACAATAGCGTCCACCACTAGAGAAGATAAATTTATAACAAATTCCCAAATTAACCTTACCATCAATTTCAATTTCAAATGGAATACAAAATTAGGAATTTTCAAAAGGAAAATGAAGAAGGATCATCATATAGTGTTGAGATGTTATTGTGGTAGTCCTTGAAAGAGGTTGTGGAAAGGGAAGGTCACTGAAACAGTTGCTTGCTACAAAACACAGGGTATCAGACCATAAATATCTTTGTACAATATGGTGAATATATGGAGAACTGTGCGGCAGTGGCGTAGCCACAGGTGGGCCAGGGCCCACCCACTTAGGGCTCAGGCCCACCCAACAGTAGCACACATTTAGCAGTAGCAGTTGGGGATCCCAAGCTCCACCAGCTTAAGACTTCCCCCTGATGGTAATGAAAACGCTACTCTCCACAATACTGGCACTTGCACATTCTTAGTTTTCAGTGCATGCCTGCTGCAGACTGCCAAGGTGGAAAGAAGCATCTTCCCGCCAGCTGAGATATTTTTTTGGTGGGGGTGGCAGGGGGAGGAGAGAGAACACTGGGTGCCCACCCACTTTTTGCCTAGGCCCACTCAAAATCTGTTGCCTGGCTACGCCCCTGCTGTGCGGCCAATGTTTGCAAGCTATGTGATTGCAGTTTTTGAGTAATAGATAGATTTTGATTTATTGCACATGGAATATGAAAAATTAACATTGTTTGAATTTGGAGTGATGGTTATAATGTGTTGAGTTGATGGATGGTTGAAAAAATACAGCATATAACTGCCCTCCCACATGTTTCTTTTGAAATATCTTTATACAAAGTTTTGCTTGAAAACTGATGGCAAGATGATCAGGAAAATGTACTTTTGGCTGTGCAAATCTTCTGTTGCCAGCTTTTGGGCCTGAAGCAAGATCAGGTGTCCACTGAGCTGGAACGTGTGCATAGATCACTGGGTACCCTCCCCCCAAATAATAAACCGAGGAACATCATAGTTCGCTTTTCAAGTAGAACATTCATATAGATAAGATAGGTAAGATAGGACAATAGGATAAGTGGGTAGCTAGAGTGAGGGTAAATTACACGTACGTTGAAAAATGGTCTCAAAGGGTGTGTAGTAAGCTAGTCTTGATGTGCTTTGAGTGACTGGTAGTCAGTTGCCATGGCCATTATAGGCTTGAGAGAACAGCCAGGCTTTCACCTGCTTCCTGAAGTAGAGGTAGACTTGAGTTAGGTGTAATCCTTCTCAGAGTGAGTTCTAGAGCGTGGGGTCTACTCCTGAAAAGGCTCATTGGCAGGTGTCACATTGTGTGATTGCCCTTGGTGGGGATGTACATGGATTGTACCACCACCAAGAGGGCTTCAAGGTATTAGTAGCAGAAATCTGTTCATATCTGTATGGACCACTTTTTCACATTCTGTTCTCCTGTGCTTAATTACATTAAAAAATTCTGTGCCTGTAAAATAAGCAGTATGTGTTAGTGACCACATTTATTTGGATTTAGCTCACACCTTTTTCAGTAGGTTTGGTTTTCATAACTGAAACTTGGCTGCCAGATTGAAGTTCCCTTTATGTTTTAGAGCTTTGTCCTATAGATTATAGGATATTATATAATCTTAGACAAGATAGGAAGGGAGGGGGTTGGCTATTATATATAAAGATTTTTTTTTACAATCACAAAGCTAGATAATATTACTGAATTACGTTTGGAAGTGATGGTCTGAAAACTTACTGATTTAATGAAAAGGGAGACATTAGAGATTATTTTAATTTATAGGCCACTGGGATCTTGGAATAGTATTAGTGAGCGGCTATTTGAAATCATAGCCCACTATATGCTTGTTTTTAAGGAATTAATTATTTTGGGAGATATGAATATTCATTTGGAAAATCATTGTGATGTTTCAATAAGACGGTTTTTAGATTTTTTGGTACAATTAGATTGTAGGATTGATAGTGATCAACCAACTCGTAAAGAAGGTGGTCAC
The DNA here is from genome assembly GCF_901765095.1 of Microcaecilia unicolor. NCBI lineage: Eukaryota > Metazoa > Chordata > Amphibia > Gymnophiona > Siphonopidae > Microcaecilia > Microcaecilia unicolor. Next base: position 13,023,325 of record NC_044037.1, on the reverse strand, counting down.
ACACTTGATTTTGTTTAGCTTTTCATAAAAAGGAGGCCTCAGAGGCGCTTATAGCGCCTCAGAAGTGGGAGATAGTGCCTTGGATGGATCATTTCTTTTTAAGGCCATTAAAAAAATTGTCAAAGTCTAAGGGGTCTGTTTACTAAGCTGCACTAACGACTTCTGCGTCATTGCCGACATAGCCCATTCAAAGTGAATGGGCTGTGTTGGCACTAGCACACAGCCAGCCACGCTAGTGGCTTAGTATACCCCAGCATAAGATTAATACATGTTTTAGTTGTGGAAAAATTGATGCAAAAGCCTTTTGGCAGAGAGTAGGGGGAGACTTAAAGTTAGAGATACAACAACCAGAACAAAAGTTACAGATCTGGAATAATGTAGTAACTTCATCTTTAGATGATTTAGCACCTATGAGGAAAAGGAGCGGTTGCTTAAAATGAAATCATTGATATACACCAGAGCTGACAGAACTTAAGAGGGGTTGTAGGAGGTTAGAGAGATCTAGGAGTAAAATTAGGGATCCTGGAATTTATAGGCAGTGGAAAGAAGAGATTAAGAGATATAAAAGTTTTATTGTGTCAAAGGAGGAATGTTATGAAAAATTGATAGCTGATTCAGAAAATTAATCAAAACAGCTTTTTCAAAATTTTAACTCATTGATAACAACTGGTAGGGTACAATGATTTTATATGACGTACAACAAATAGCAGATGAGTTGTCATTATTTTCATACTAAAACAAATATTATTAGGCAAAGTCTCATTGAAACTGGATGGGATTGTCAGTGGTGGGGACAACAGGAGGTGAGGGAGGGATAAGTCTGTGAGGGGAGATATGGTATGGAATGTGTTTTCGGAAGTTGATGCAAATACTATTAATACTCATCTTAAAAGGTTGTCTAAGAAATCTAGCTACTTAGACGTTTGCCCTCTTTATTTACTCAAGACAGTATCATCTGATATAGTGATCTGGCTGACAATGTTTGTTAATTCTATTCTGAGTACTGGGATATGTTGACACCTATTCCTAAATCAATGGGGGCAGATTTGTCTGAGCCTGAGAATTATGGACCAGTGGTAAGCATATTACGGCTTCCTAAACTAATTGAATTTGTTGTGAATACTCAACTATGTGATTATTTTAGTAGAGTTGATGTAGTACCAAAACTTTGCTGCTGTAAATGGTAACAGAAATTAGGTTGGCTTTTGGTAAAGAAAAGCAAATAATTCTGTTTCAATTTGATAGTTCAACTGCTTTTGATGCGGTCAATCATGTTCAATTGTTGGGCAGGCTTAGGTTGGAGTGAATGGGACTGAAAGTGGTTTATTGAGTTTTTGCAGAGGAGAATCTAGAGTGTAAAAAAGGATTCTAAGGTGGGGTCACCGTTATCACCCTCTTTGTTAAATATCTATTGAGTACGATGGGAACTGTAGTCTACTGTGGGAGTATTGGCCTGTTCATATGCTGATGATATTTTTCTTTTATCTGAAGCTCTGGAAACGTTTGATGGAGGTTGTTATTAAAACTGATAATTGGGCTAAGGTTAATTTTCTAAAATTGAATAGACTAAAGACTAGGGTTGTCTGGTTTAGAGATTTTGAGAAGTTGCCAGCGAAGCAGGTGGAATTGAGAACAGGTGAGATATTAGTGATTGAAGGTCATTCAAAAGTATTGGGAGTTATAATTGATTCAGGTTTAACCTTTGAACCACATGTAAAGACCTTGTCTAAAACTTTTTTTCCCGATAATGGCAGTTAAGAGCAATTCCTTAGCATCCCTCCGGACCGGACCAGGATTGGACTGATGGGTTGTGCTCGCCTACCAGCAGGTGGAGACTGAGAAAAAACTCTGACTCTAGAGAGCCAATAGGAGCCCTGGCCATGTGACCTTAGCCTCAGTATTTTCTCAGTCTCCCAGCAGGTAGGAAGTGAGCCCATTAGTCTCTCTCCTTTTCTCTTTAGATATTACAGATATTTGTGATAATTCTTCTGTGCCTGGAATCTTATTTAGAGGCTTGACAGGGTTTCCTTTCTCTTCTTTCTTTGACAGCCTCGGGGGTGTTAAACTCGGGTGTCTCGAGTCCACCCCCCTTCCTCCCCATCTCCCTGGCTTAGCAGGGAAGGGCCGTCCCTTTCTCTGGAAAGGTGTACCGTCTTTGGGAGAGGCAGCCACTTTTAACAGGTAGCTGCTTTAAAAGAATTAAATCAAATAAAAGTAAATTCAAAGAAGCAGCCTTTCTTTCCCCAGACTTCTAACGAGCAGGCAGCTCCAGTGTTTTATTATGATTGAGGGGTTATAAAAAAAAAAAAAAAAAAAAACAAACAGAAGAAAATAATTCAGTATCTGTGACTTTAAACAGCGATTTTTCTCGTCAGATTTAATTTCCTCCATTTTCTTGCGTTTTGGCGGCGGCAGTTTAAACAAATGAAAAAAAAAAAAAAAAAAAGAAAGGTGCGAACCGCGTAAGCGCAGCCACCTGTTTTTTCCGATATGGCTTAAAAGTTCAAACAGCTGCTGTCGGTCAGCGTCGCGCAGTTCACGCAGCCGGAACATGTAAATTTTGCTCTCCCTTCAAGGTTTCTTCGGGTCCGGTGCTGCCTCCAGTTTTTTCGGGGCCTTTTTCGCCGGCTGTTGTTTCTTCGCCGTTCCACTGGGCTCCGCTTGTTCGGAGGTGTCGGGCGCGCTGTCGACGATCGCCACAGGGCCAGTGGAGCGAACGGCGGCCATTTTGTTTCTCCCTCCATCTTATCAGTCGGGGATCTCTCTGCTGAAGGTAAGGCTGCAGTTCATAGAGCAGTTCGGCTCCAAGATGTGTACACTTTTGTATGTGCTGAACGGCGTATTCTAAAATGCTCTTCACATCAGCAGGCAATATTTGGTTGAAAGGGGGCTCCTTTCATATATGGATATATAACAAGCTTTTCTTCTTTTAAATTTCTATGTATCATGGGGCTGTTAACACTAGTTTTTTCTGGTGCTCAGTCATTTTTCATTGCCTGGTGGAAAATCTGCATCTTATCATAATATCATAATTCATTTCAAGCATTTTCCTCAATAGCTGTAGTATTATACAGTGTTTTAAGAACTTTAGAAACTTTCTCTATAGGCATAGAGTAAATTTCTGTCTTTCTCATTCCCTGGTGAATAGGACTACATTGTCTAAGAGTCAATTGATTGGTACTTTGCAATTCTGACCATAATATCTTAGTTCCTTTCAAGCATTTTACTCCATGCGTATGATGTTATATAGTGTTTTAAGAACTTAACAGACACTCTCAATGGCTGTAGTGTTACACAGTGTTTTCTTTTTCCGACTTTAAGAAGCCTTCTCTAGAGGCATACAGTATATTGTTCAGATGCCATGGGGATATATCAGCTCTTTCATATTCTCTGAGGGACAGTCCTGTCTACCAAGCTCCCAGTCACTCAGCTGCCTTAGCAGGCATGCTTTATTCATGTCTTCCCTTCTTTTCCAACTGCCTTGAAGCCTCTCATCTTTCATTTTAGCTTTCTTCTGATTTTTACAGGACATATGGTCACTTAGAGAATAAAGTCATCCTTTCACTTAAAGATAGTGGACGGTCCTCAAACCATCTACTCGTGTTTGTCACTACTCTATCAGTTCAGCATTGGCAGATTATAAACATCCTGGTTTGGTCCAGTATGCCTATACATACCATCTGCTATGTCTTCCTCTTCCTTAGAGACCTGATGTTATATCAAGCTTTCTTGAATTCAGATACAGTCTTGTCTACACTGCCTTCACCAAGTGGCTGTGGCACAACTTCACTTTTTTCGTTACAGGTAATTTCCAAGTTTGTCCTTTTTCATTTTCATTCTATGCGCCTTCACTCCAGAGTGTTCTTTCAATTGGAAGGGGATTCACTCACTTCCTGTGTATTTATACCATAGGTACATAAGTATGGTTATGCTGGGTAAGGCCTAAAGTCTATCAAGTCCAGCATTCATATCTAATGGGCATAGGTACATAAGTTTTGCCATTCTGGGGAAGCTCAAATGTCCACCTTTCTACAGCCAGAACAGCATTAAAGAAAAGAAAAAGAAAAAAACAAAAAAAAAAACCTCTCACGAGAGTATCGAACAGAAATCTCTGCTCCAAAAGCAAGGCTTTGCAGTAATTCTGCAAACTAACGCATACAATATTTGCCATGGCTGTTCACCACTAGAAACACCGGGGACCCTGGGCCTAGGTTCGGTGTTTTAACCTGAAACAAGCTCAACATTCATATCTATTGGGTGTGAGTCTGGTACTACTACTACTACTACTTAACATTTCTAGAGCGCTACTAGGGTTACGCAGTGCTGTACAAATTAACAAAGAAGGACGTTCCCTGCTCAAAGGAGCTTACAATCTACCTCTCAGTGAGGGAGGACGCATGACCGTGGTACGTGGATTAGTGGTATGTGGATTAGGGAGATCCAAGAAATTACAGGCCGGTGAATCAGACGTTCATACTGGGACAATTTTTTTCTGTCCGGAGCGTACTACCATAGCTGGTGGACTCCTATATTCAGAACTTTCTATATTCAGAACTTACCCAACTATGGAACGCCATAGAGATAGGGTTGGAGTTTGTAGCCCTATTTAACTGGTGTCCTTGGTCACCCTTCCTCTTCTCCTCAGGATCCAGAGAATGGCTAGTTTTTTGCTTATGCATTAACCGGTCATTTTCAGCAGTACTCTCTCTTCTGTTCTTTTATAGATCTAAGAGGATGTTCATTGCGCTCTTAGGGTCATTTCATTCTTACCTAGACGACTGCCTAATTGGAGAAAGTCTTATCAGCAGAGTTCTCAGGTCACGCACCGGGTGTTGCATTTCTTACAGTCTCTAGGTTGGGTGGTGATTGTAGCCAGGCCTCTCATTTGATCTCTCATTTGATCTCTCATCAGATATCTCTGATTTTCTCTTTGTTTAGTCAGGTTGGCGCACAGTCTTTTGTCTCCTCTGCAAACATCCCAGTTTATATTTTTCTTGGTGACCTTGGGCCTTCGGCCATTTCCTCGCTCTATTCTGCAGAATGCAATTTTACTTTCTAATGCCCAAGAAGGAATTTTCCTTCATCCTATTGCGAATCTCAGGGTCATCAATCGCACTATTTAAGTGTCATCTAGTTATCTCAAGAACCTTAGTTCTGTCATTGGGATGCTTCGTGCAGTACACTTTTTGGCAGAAGCTTGTTTGTATATATTTTTTTTCTGGGGGACCTCAGCAATTCGTTTTACCTTCGGGTGAATTTTGTTTTCCCTACTGACAAACAAGGCGGAGAGAGCTATGTTGGTCCTTGCCATGGCAATGGGTTATGTCATCCGCCAAGGAGGAGTTAAGAGTATACTCTTGAGTTTGTACTCATTTTTTCTTAGTTGTGTCACCCTGCATTTAGGTGAATGGACTCTCATTTTTTCAGCCTTACTTCCTCACTGCGACACTTCAGGGCTATCTCTTTTTGCCTTCAGGCTCACGAACATTTCTTGCTTCTTCCGTTCAGCAACAGTCTTGACGGAGACAGGGACAGATGCCAACGTCCAGCAGGGGTTTTTCAGCCTTCTTTATGCGTTTCTTCCATCATCTCACTAGGTGTTTACGCAGAACCAAGGCACCCTTCTACATCCGGACCCCCAGTCACTCAAACTTATGGCGTGGTTACTGGGTCTGCAACATCTTTGATATTTTCGCAGGAAGTACTTCAAGTTTTAATTGCTTCCAGACAGAAATCTACATTAAAGTCCTATGAATCAAAGTGGCGACGGTTCACTCTGTGGTACTCCTCTCGCCACTTCATTCCACAAACAGTATCCATTTTGCATGTTTTGGAATATCTTCTGCATCTTGCGAAATCTTGTCTGTCTTACTCATCCATTAGAGTTCATTTGGCAGCTCTATCAGTGATGCATGATACTGTTGACAACCGCACGCTTATGCAGCATCCACTGTCAAAGCGGTTTCTTAAAGGAGTCCTGCACCTGTACCTCCCGCTTCGTCCACCAGCTAGGTGAACTAGGTGAACAGACTCTTAAAGTTCTGTTTTCTAGTAGCCATAACTTTTTCTATAAAGTTTTCCTCTTCAAGCAGTGTTTCCCAGTAGCCATTGCAGCAAGTAGATCTATGTGTGGAATACTTCTACGGTTGGTAACTTCTTTTCGGTCTGCTGTAGTTTAAAGTTTTCACCTTTCCCAATCAGTTTTTTCTTATTGGTTTTGTCCTTCTAGTCAGTAGGCATAAAAGTTTTTCATTGTTTCTAACCCGCTATATCGCGAAGGATCAAGGAAATGAGAATGTCTATTTCTCTTCTCGCTGAGAGGGCAGTTCCACAGCGTATTACAACATATTCCACAACTTCAGAAGCGGGCTCTATTCTTACTATGGCGATTTTTGGTGCTCTCGGTGCACATTGGTAAGTTGGCAACTTAGTCCTAGTTTCATTTTATTTTGCTCATTGGGACACACTACATGTTAGTTGTCGCCAGGTGGCCTATGCAGCATGAACATTTCTCTGCAGTTTTCATAGGGTCCCTCCCTTCAGATTACTGCTTTGGTACTTCCCATCAGTCCAATCCTGGTCCGGTCCGGAGGGATGCTAAGGAAGGAGAAATTAGATCTTACCTGCTAATTTGCTTTCCTTTAGTCCCTCCGGACCGGACCAGGCCCCTCCCATGTTCTCTCTACTCTTTAGCTTCTTTTATTAAGTAGGAAGTGTATTCAGTAGGAAGTGTATTCATTCCTTTACGATTCGTGGAACAATACTATATATATATATACAGAACTTTACGTGGTCTATACCACTTCTCTGGTGGTTGCTGGTGAGCTCAATTGCTGGAATCTATCTATAAAACCTTAAATACGCCATACCACTTCTCTGGTGAGAGTTGTGGCTGAGCTCAGTTGCTGGAAAATCTATAAAACCTTAAATATGATTTACCACTTTTCTGGTGAGAGTTGCTGGTAAGCTCAGTTGATGGAATATATATAAAATCTTAAGTGGGCCATACCACTTCTCTGGTGAGAGTTGCTGGTGAGCTATAAGACAAGTGAGCCATACCACTTCTCTGGTGAGAGTTGCGGGTGAGCTATATTATACGTGAGCCATACCACTTCTCTGGGGAGAGTTGCTGGTGAGCTATATTACATGTGAGCCATATCGCTTCTCTGGTGAGAGTTGCTGGTGAGCTATAGTACAAGTGAGCCATACCACTTCTCTAGTGAGAGTTGCTGGTGAGCTGTAATACATATTGGGCCATACCACTTCTCTGGTGAGAGTTGCTGGTGAGCTCTGATACTTGGCATTGCCGAGTGCTTTGTGGCTGCTAGGATTCCATACGGCACAGAAGGTCTTTCTTTCTTTCCTGCTTTGTTATTCAAATACTGAGGCTAAGGTCACATGGCCAGGGCTCCTATTGGCTCTCTAGAGTCAGAGTTTTTTCTCAGTCTCCACCTGCTGGTAGGCGAGCACAACCCATCAGTCCAATCCTGGTCCGGTCCGGAGGGACTAAAGGAAAGCAAATTAGCAGGTAAGATCTAATTTCTCCTTTGCTCTAAATGTTATGCAGATAATTTTAGAACTGGCACAGGCAGTTTTAATTCCATATTGGAGTGGAGTGGAGGAGTGGCCTAGTGGTTAGAGCATTGATCTTGACATCCAGAGGTGGCCGGTTCAAATCCCACTGCTGCTTCTTGTGATCCTGGGCAAATCACTTAACCCTCATTGCCTCAGGTATGGGCCAGTGATCAGGAGCAAACATGGACACTAGAGGCTATTAGCGCCATACTAGCGTGCCTGTGTTTGCTACAGCCCCATGATCAGAGCCCCTGAATGCATGAAACAATGTGCTTGCGGGCTCTGACCGCAAATGCATGCTAAACATATTCCTCCTCAATGATCAATGGCTAGCGCACCAAACATTGGCATGCTGTCTGTGGCAAACCCTACACCAGAGCTGGTGTCAGGGCTTGCAGGCCATTGGGAATGAATGGTGAGCCCTGTCCAACATGCAGACCCCCCATTCTCCCCCCACAGGAGCCCCCCAGTTCCCCCTGGTGGCCCAGTGGTCCGCAAACCAAGCTCCTCCAACCTGGTGGTCTAGCAGCCCTCTTTCCTACCCCCATACACTCCTTCCTCTTCCAGCATCGCCTTGAAATTGGTGGCACCCAGCCCTGCCTGGTGCATCCCAGAGGAGGTGGCGGGACCAGGGAAGGGGAAAAAGAGGGGGGGATGAACTAGAGGCAGAGGGTCAGTGGTCTGGTGGGGGTGAAAAGGGGATAATAAGGAGGTGAGTGATCTGGGGTTGCGGTGGGGAGGAGGGACTATGGAAAGTGTAGGGGAGTAACATTTACATTTGGATCTTATAGTCTTCTACAACTGAGTTCAAAGCAGATAACATACAAAAAGAGAAGGAGCATTGTCCAAATGACAATCACAAAAAATCAAAAATAAAGAACAAAGTTTATAGATCAAGTCTTTAATAACCTCCTGAAATAATGTCCCACTTGCCTGAGAGAGATAGGTAGAGAATCCAACTAGAGACAGCTTGATATGTTAAAGAAGATTGTAAGGGTCGCAATGCTTTTACTTTACAAACTGTGGGAAAACCTAACATAAAAATTCCTAGCAGATCTATTAATCACAATCCCAATAAACAAATATTATGATTTCTATTAAAGAAAACAAAATGGTAACCTGGGGAGTTGACATGAAAAGCTTTGTAAGTTAAGACCAATATTTTAAACTGCACCCTAGCCTCTACTGGCAACCAATGCAACTGCAACTGTAACATAAGAGGGGAAATAGAATCATATTTATTTGCCGCATATATTATTCTCAAGGCCCTTTTACTAAGCGGCGGTAAGCTATTAGCACAAGGCCCTTTTTACCACAGCTTAATAAAAGAGCCCCTAACTGTGACATTTTGTACTCTCTTCAGCTTTACTTTTAAAGATTTTGAACAACCTACATAGATAGAGTTGCAGTAATCCAGAGACGAAAGTATTAAGGATTGAACCACCAGACGAAAAATTGATAAGTCGAAATACGTAAGAATGACTATCAGTTTAAGCAAGAAAAAAGGTTTACTGACCACTTTATAAACCTGAACACTGACCTGGAGAAGGGACAGGGGAAGGAGAGGCTGAGTGTTTTGATGGGAGTGGGAAAAAGTAGATGAAGTTCACCCTTTACTCACCTTTTTTTTTTTTGTTATATTTGTACCCCGCGCTTTCCCACTCATGGCAGGCTCAATGCGGCTTACATGGGGCAATGGAGGGTTAAGTGACTTGCCCAGAGTCACAAGGAGCTGCAGTGGGAGTCAAACTCAGTTCCCCAGGATCAAAGTCCACTGCACTAACCATTAGGCTATTGCTCCACTAGCAACATTCCATGTAGAAGTCGGCCCTTGCAGATCACCAATGTGAATGCGCAGGTCTGCTTCTGTGAGTCTGACGTCCTGCACATACATGCAGGACGTCAGACTCACAGAAACAGAAGCCTGCGCAGCCTTCTACATGGAATGTTGCTAGTGGAATAGCAACATTCCATGTAGAATCTCCAATAGTAGCAACATTCCATGTAGAATCTCCAATAGTATCTATTTTATTTTTGTTACATTTGTACCCTGCGCTTTCCCACTCATGGCAGGCTCAATGCGGCTTACATGGGGCAATGGAGGGTTAAGTGACTTGCCCAGAGTCACAAGGAGCTGCAGTGGGAGTCAAACTCAGTTCCCCAGGATCAAAGTCCACTGCACTAACCATTAGGCTATTGCTCCACTAGCAACATTCCATGTAGAAGTCGGCCCTTGCAGATCACCAATGTGACTGCGCAGGTCTGCTTCTGTGAGTCTGACGTCCTGCACATACATGCAGGACGTCAGACTCACAGAAACAGAAGCCTGCGCAGCCTTCTACATGGAATGTTGCTAGTGGAATAGCAACATTCCATGTAGAATCTCCAATAGTATCTATTTTATTTTTGTTACATTTGTACCCCCCACTTTCCCACTCATGGCAGGCTCAATGCGGCTTACATGGGGCAATGGAGGGTTAAGTGACTTGCCCAGAATCACAAGGAGCTTCAACATCCATGTTGTGTTAATCCTTCCCATAATAAATAACTACCTAATTTCTTATTTGTTCTGTTTGTCTCTCTTAAACAGATTGTAAGCTCTGTCTAGCATGGACTGTTCGTGCATAGCACTGAATATGTCTAATAGTGTTGTAGAAATAAATTGTAGTAGTATAAGATTAATGTAGTAATTCTTTCATCCTCCACTATTCTAGTGCTGTCTGCCCAGATCCATCCACTGGCAAGCTTGATCATGCTATTGTGAGTGCCTCTTTTTTTCCTTTTTAATGTGAAGGTCCCTCTGATCTTCCCAAGCTGTTTTTGATCTGAATTTGGGGGGCAAATTGTAGGACAGAGGCTCTCTGAGCTGTTCCCCAAATTTTCTTGAGGTGTTAAGACTGAAGCAGAGGTTAGCACAAAAGAACTACAAGCAGATCTTATCCTCTGGAGTCCTTTCACATCCAGGGACAGCAGCCAGTTGGTTAGGAATTTACAAGCCCTAAACAAATGTCAGACTTCCTTTCATCTCAAGAAAAAAAGAAAAAGCACAAGACATTTCAAAGCTGAAGGGATACCTTTCTGTCTCTCTCGTTCTTGTTTAATGCAGTTCCTTTGGGTGAAAACAATTTTTTTTAAAAGTTTGAATTTGGACAGTTCTCATGTTAGATGTTCTTAGAAATAAAACTGAGGGATATTTAATTTAACTCAAAGTGGATTAAGGCTTGGATAGTTAATTTTGAGGTTGCTTGCATTTTATTAATTTATGAAATTTATTAACAGCTTTATTTACTCAAAAGAATTATCCAAATTGGTGTACAAAACAAATATATATAAAAATGCAAACATAATAATAGAGTTGAAAATTAAGGGCTTCTTTTACAAAGCCGCATGGCAAATGAGAGGAAGCCCATAGGAATTGAATTGGCTTCCTCTCATTTGCTGTGACAGGAATTGCTAGCGCAGTTTAGTAAAAGAGGCCCCAAGTTAAAATAAGTAATAGATAAAATAATTTTATAAAAGCAAACACACTGGATTTTGTCCCTCAGCAATATATTCAGGTTCCCACCACATTGGTAAAGACAAAATTTCAATTTTTCCTGTATTGTAGGTACTACTCCTGAATTCTATTTCATAGCTATGTAGTAGCAGTAAGATAATGCAATAATGATGCAAGGTAGTTTTCATGCTTAGCGACAAACAAGCCTAAAATATAATTAAAATATTAGTAAAGTGTCCTTGTTGCTTGTATGATACTTAGGGGAAAAAGTTATCAACATCTTCACTAAGAGGCCATTTTACTAAAGGGTTGGTGTGCAGCAACAGGCTTGCAACGCACCAATACAGACTTACCGCAGGAGCCCGACAGTAGTTCCCACCTCCCAGCGCCGGTGGTTACCCGGCAGTATTTGGGTGTGCTGCCCGGTTACCACCGAGTTAGCGCGGGAGCCCTTACTGCCATCTCAATGGGTGGCAGTAAGTGCCCCCCCCCCCAAAGTGGCCACATGGCAAGTAGTTCACTTACCGCACGACCATTTCTTTGCCAGGAAAAAAGACAACCTTTTATCCGCTGCAGTAAAAGGAGGCCTCAGCGTGCATCAAAACCACACACTGACGCTAGCGCAGGCCCCCTTTTACCGCAGCTTGGTAAAAGGACCCCTAAATTACACGAATTAAACTGGGATTTCAGATAATGCTTTTACTAGCTTTAGAGATTTGCTGTAGCAGTGGGTTTATTTTGCACTAATTTCTGTTCTGGAGTATACTTACGCCATTTATTTATTTTTGTAGAATTATTTTAGCAAGGCCAAATTCTCTAATTTTAATGACACAATCATTGCTAGCACTTGTCTTGCAGTGGGATTCCAGAAAACAGCCCCTAGCCTTGGAAAATAGGGAGTTAAACTTCAACAGTGTAGTATTGGTTTCTCAACAAGCCTGATTAATATGGCCAGGATTTGAAGGGGAAAGGAAAGAGCATTTCCATTCACCTTGGTCATAAAATTCAGAGAACATTTCTTCAGGAGACAATAAAGCAAGGAGGAGGCCTCTTTATTTGCTGTGAAAATCATCACCCTTTCCGGCAGTATAACTCTTACAAGAAAGGAGGGAGAAGAGAGAGACCAGGCTGCATATCAAAGCCAGGAAAAAGAAGTGTTAAAAGGAGCCTGCTGCCTCTTTCTGACAGATAGGCCTCAAAATCCAAGACAGTGTTATCTAGATAAAAACAGGCCTCACAACAAGTTTACAAAGAAAGCTGAATTACCATGAGAAGAAGCTGATACCAACCCCGCCCCCCCTCAAACACACACCCCATCATCACTACCACCACCATTACCTCATATGTTATCAGCAGAATCATTTGTAAGCAATGGGGCACTTTCATATACTGGTATAACCCCTATACAATATAAGCCATGTTGCACCTATATGGTGGAAAAAGGGCTGGTAAATATCTCTCTCCCAGGTATTTTTCACAAAGTATTGAGCTATAGGGATGTGCATTTGTTAGTGGGCATTCAGATTGCTAGCCTGCCTTAAAGAATTTAGTTTTCACTAAACAAATGTAATGTGTGTTAATGTATGAATCATGTTAATTAGTGTGAATTAAGTTCTAATGTGCATTAATGTTTGAAATTAAAGTAAATGTGTGAAACTGAAAAAAATCAGAAAATTCGAATAAACCTCAAAGGAGCTGACGCAGAAAGTAAGCAGTTACTGCATGGTCTACCTGCGCATTATTGGGCGCAGAAAGGGGTTCAGCGTAGGAGTTAACTTGTGCAGTACATGAACATACAGTAATTAAAAGAATGGAAATGAAGCCTTTAATATTCTGCTGCCATTCGTAGAAGTAAACGGGATTAATGCATGCACAACGGAAAATTCACCACCAGGTTCAAGGCAAAGTAGAAGGGTTAGTTAAGAGGATATATATTTTTTTTATTTGTTATATTTATACCCCGCACTTTCCCACTCATGGCAGGCTCAATGCGGCTTACATGGGGCAATGAAGGGTTAAGTGACTTGCCCAGAGTCACAAAGAGCTGCCTGTGCCTGAAGTGGGAATCAAACTCAGTTCCCCAGGACCAAAGTCCACCACCCTAACCACTAGGCCACTCCTCCACTGTTGCTACTAGTTGAGATTCTACATGGAATGTTGCTATTCCACTAGCAACATTCCATGTAGAAGTCGGCCCTTGCAGATAACCAATGTGGCCACGCAGGCTTCTGCGAGTCTGACGTCCTGCATGTACGTGCAGGACGTCAGACTCACAGAAACAGAAGCCTGTGCAGCCACATTGGTCATCTGCAAGGGCCGACTTCTACATGGAATGTTGCTAATGGAATAGCAACATTCCATGTAGAATCTCCAATAGTAGCAACATTCCATGTAGAATTTCCAATAGTATCTATTTTATTTTTGTTACATTTGTACCCTGAACTTTCCCACTCATGGCAGGCTCAATGCGGCTTACATGGGGCAATGGAGGGTTAAGTGACTTGCCCAGAGTCACAAGGAGCTGCCTGTGCCTGAAGTGGGAATCAAACTCAGTTCCTCAGTTCCCCAGGACCAAAGTCCACCACCTTAACCACTAGGCCACTCCTCCACGTCAGGTTTTGGAATGTACTGCCTATTGTTTTTCTTTTTTTCTTTTTTTTTTCTTTGACCATAGTAGGTACCTGCAATTTCAAAAGGCAGAATGGAAGTAATAGCAGCCTCACTGTGCACATGTCTGAAGAAAATGAAACTACTAACATACATTTGTGTATGATCATCTGGGAGTAATTATTAGCTGTTGGAAACATTTATGTGCAAGAAATGTTTGCAAGACTAATATTTATGCACAGAATAACGTACAGATATGCTGGCACTTTCTTTTCCTCCAGTCATGTATACAGTGAAGCTGCCCTTACCATAGAACCTTTGTGGGTTTTTCTGTGCTAATCAGTAAGGGGCCGTTTACAGAGCAGCGGTAAGCCCAATGTGAGCTTAGTGCTCGCTCTTCTAGGACTACTGCTGGCCCAACTTGGTATCGCTGCTCACTGCCTGGTTACTGTCGGGTTAGCGCACGAGCCCTTATCGCCATCTCAGTGGGTAGCGGTAAGGGCTCTCTGTTGCATTGCCATGCAGTAAATATTCTCTTACCACATGGCCATGTGTGTCAGGTGGCTTTTTATCCTCTGTGGTAAAAAGGGCCCTGGCATGCAGGATAAATGACCCCCTGCCGCTAGCGCAGGGCCCTTTTTCCCACAACTTAGTAAAAGGACCCCTTAGTGAGTTGGCATTGCTGCATGCTAACTGATTAGTGCAGGATTAGCACGTGAGCCCTTACCACCTCATTTTTGTTAATGACTGTGCACTAATGGCCAGATGGAGCATGTCTCAATGCTTCTGCTTTCTCTTGATCTAGAGAAGGACTTTGACCGGGTTCATTGGCCTTTTCTGTTTCAGGTGTTAAGCCATATGGGGTTGGGGGCATTGGAGCCGACTCTGTGGGTGCTGTGGGTGCTTGAGCACCCCCAATATTGAGAAAATTCCTTGTATGTGTCCAAGGAGGGGTTATTTCCATTGGGCTTAGCACCCCCAATAATTTTGAAAAGTTGGCTCCTATGGTTGGGGGGGAAGTATCTTCATTGGTTGCAGCTTATCTACACGAATCCGCTAGGTAATCTCAAGGTCAATGGGACTTGCACGTCTGCTCTCCATAGAGACACCGGCCAGGGTTGTTCCTTATCACCAATACTTTTTGCTTTCGTAATAGAGCCTCTGGCGAGCTTAATATGGGCAGACCTGGGTATTAGAGGGGCTGTTCAGGGACCTGAGGATACTAAGATTTGTAACAGAGTGGACACCCGGGAGGGAGTGGAAAACATGAAAAAGGATCTGTGGAAGCTAGAAGAATGGTTTAAGGTTTGGCAATTAAAATTCAATGCGAAGAAATGCAAAGTGATGCAATTAGGAAGTAGAAATCCACGGGAGACGTATGTGTTAGGTGGTGAGAGTCTGATATGTACGGACGGGGAGAGGGATCTTGGGGTGATAGTATCTGAGGATCTGAAGGCGAAGAAACAGTGTTACAAGGCGGTGGCTGTAGCTAGAAGGTTGTTAGGCTGTATAGAGAGAGGTGTGACCAGCAGAAGAAAAGAGGTTTTAATGCCCCTGTATAAGTCATTGGTGAGGCCCCACTTGGAGTATTGTTTTCAGTTTTGGAGGCCGTATCTTGCTAAGGATGTAAAAAGAATTGAAGCGGTGCAAAGAAAAGCTACGAGAATGTTATGGGATTTGCGTTACAAGACGTATGAGGAGAGACTTGCAGACCTGAAAATGTATACCCTCGAGGAAAGGAGAAATAGGGGTGATATGATACAGACGTTCAAATATTTGAAAGGTATTAATCCGCAAATGAACCTTTTCCGGAGATGGGAAGGCGGTAGAACGAGAGGACATGAAATGAGATTGAAGGGGGGCAGACTCAAGAAAAATGTCAGGAAGTATTTTTTCACGAAGAGAGTGGTGGATACTTGGAATGCCCTCCCGCAGGAGGTGGTGGAGATGAAAATAGTAACGGAATTAAAAAATGCGTGGGATAAACATTAAGGAATCCTGTTCAGAAGGAATGGATCCTCAGAAGCTTAGCAGAGATTGGGTGGCAGAGCCGGTGGTGGGAGGTGGGGCTGGTGGTTGGGATGCGGGGCTAGTGCTGGGCAGACTGGATGGTCTGTGCCCTGAAAATGGCAGATACAAATCAAAGTAGGGTACACACAAAAAGTAGCACATATGAGTTTATCTTGTTGGGCAGACTGGATGGACCGTGCAGGTCTTTTTCTGCCGTCGTCTACTATGTTACTACTATAAGGTCTCATTATTTGCGGATGATATTTTTCTCACCTTGACTAACCCTGGAGACTATCTGGCATGCTTGGTTGAATTGTTATATTCTTATGGGCAAGTCACTGGTTTCAAAATTAATATGCATAATCGGAGATACTTAATATTACAGTGGACCAGTCAGAGTCTACTACTTTACAGCAGAGGTTTCTGTTTTTGTGTGCTGTTCCTTGGATTCGATATTTGGGAATCAATATTACTCCCAATATGGGTCAGCTATATGAGGCCAACTTTCTGACTAAACTGTGTGATCTCATTGCAGACTTCGAGTGTTGGGAGGGGTTAAACCTTTTCTGGTTCAGTCAGATAAATGCTATTAAAATGATGTTGCTGCCAAAGCTACTCTATCAGTTTTTGTCTCTTCCCCTTCCCATACCTGAAGTATTTTTCAATAGATTGCGTAAATGGGCTTTTACCTATATTTGGAGGAGTCCCCCCCCCCCCCCCCCCACAGAGGTCTATTCTGTACCAACCTAAAGCTAAAGGGGGGATGGAGGTTCCCAACATTAAGCTATACTTCCAGGCTGCTCAGCTTTGCATCCTGGCAGAGTGGCTTACTCAAATGTTCTAAAGCTTGGGTTTGCCTTGAGCAGTCTTGGCTAGGATATACACTGCTGTGGGCGGTGGTTTGGCTACTGAGGAAAGAACTCACAGTATTATTAAAGACAATCCCACCGGTCCTTAGCTTCCTTCTTCCCCCGTGGAGTGGGATTAGAGATTGTTTTCTCCTGGAGTGGCCGTTACCTTTTACAAATGGCCATATGCTATGCCCCAGGCTTCTTACCTGGACACCTAGATCTCTCTTTTAAGAAATGGGAGAGGCAGGGGCTATGTACTTTAGATCAGCTATAGGAAGAGGGTGAATGTATCCCTTTTTCAGAGCTGCAAGAAGAATACTGGCTTCCTGAAATACAGAAGTTCCAATATTGGCAATTGTGAGATTTCATTGCCTTTAAGGCTTGGGGAGAGCTTAGCATGGTAGAGACCAATCTTGAAAGGGCACTGAGAAGGGGGAGGCACTAGATGTGGTGTAACACAGTTATATAAATCTTTGCTTGTATTGTCCACTCCTGTTCAATATTATATGCAGAAATGGGAATGTGATTTGGGGAAACGATGGGACCCTAAACAATGGGATATTGCATTCAAGCACTTTCTGAAGGTTTCAATTGCTAGTAGTTTGGTTGAGAATAGTTACAAACGTTTGCATTGCTGGTAGGATACCCTACACTGTCTCTCCTGGAGAAAGTGTGGATTGAGAGGAGATATGTACCATATATGGTGGACTTGCCCAGTGATATAATCTTTTTGGACAACTATTGCACACACCCTACAGCAGATCGTGCGGGTCACATATCCTGTTCAGACAGAGTATTGTTTACTTAATTTCAAGCCTTTTGGGGTGAAAAGGGAACACCATAAACAAGCTACTATCTTTTTTACAGCTGGCAGACTTGTCTTGGAAACCCGCACTGGACTTGGTGCTTTGCAAAATGGATTATATTTATCAGATGACTAAACTTACTGCTATCCATAGTAACATAGTAAATGACGGCAGATAAAGACCTGTACGGTCCATCCAGTCTGCCCAACAAGATAAACTCATTTTACATGGTATGTGATACTTTATATGTACACCCGAGTTTGATTTGTCCTTGCCTTTCTCTGGGCACAGACCGTAGAAGTCTGCCCAGCACTGTTCTTGTACTAAAAGTTCTGAAGCTAATGTCGAAGCCCCTTAAATTTACACTCCAGCCCATCCCTATCTATTCAGTCACAATCAGGGAGGGCGTAGACTGTAGAAGTTTGGCCAGCTCCCGTTTTGTTTCCCAATTACTGGCGTCGCCATCCGATCTCCGCTAAGATTCCATGGAACCATAATGGTCAACTGGTCTCATTTCATGACATGAGACATTTGTCATCAATGTCAGACACCAGGAGTGGGGGTAGACCCCACATAGTTCTATTTGGTCTCGCCATTTCAGTTTTTGCCAGCTATGGAGGGAATATGACACTGACCTTGAGCTGTGCTGCCCTCCTCACAGGAGGAGAGCCTGCTTTTTGCATTGGCTGTATGGGGGTAGGGGGGCTGGAAATTGGGGTGGGATTATTTTGTGAATTGTTTGTATGCTAACCTGTTGTATAAATATGTTTTGTACAGCAAATATTTCATTTAATAAAAATAAAAATAAGTGTATCTGCTATCAGGGTAAATAGTAATTACAGTTCTTCTGGAACTGGGAGAAAGTGTAGGCATTTGTAGAATTCATACTAGTCAGGATTGTCTGTTACAGATGATTTTGCTGTTAATGGAGAGAATTTAATAAATCATTTCACACTTGTAAAGCGTGTTTTACAAATAGAAAATGACACATAAAACTGTGTGGTTTACTATGCATGTATGTGTGCTGAAAAGATAGCACCTGCCATTCCCAGAGATGTAGTTGTGATGAACAAGCATAGGGTTTATGCACATTTACACCTTCTTTATGTATGAGGATTTGTGCACTGATGAGACCTATGTTACCTTTATAATTTGTACAATACAGGATACCTTTCCCAATGAACTCAACTATGACAGTCGGAACATCAGATGATGAACTGAATACCATATAAATTTCTTCAGGTACTGGCTAAGCACCCACTTCTTCATAGGTCCAATATAATTTTTTCTTAATTTAGACTGAATTCTATATAAGATAACTTGTATATATCAACTCCATATGTTCAAAATTAATGAGGAAGGTTGCCTGAGAAATGTTTCTAAATTATGAAGATAAGGAAGATAATGAAGAAAGTGCACAGTATAGTTTTGAATATATATATATATATATATATATATATATATATATATATATATATATATAAAAGTTATCTTACATGGAATTGAGTCTACATTTAAGAAAAATTATATTGACCTTATGAAGAAGTGGATGCTTAGCCAGTACTAAGTTCACCATCTGATGGTCCGACTGTCGTAGTTGAGTTCATTGGGAAGGGTATACTGTATTGATTGACATCATATCCTCCAAATAAGAGTTTTGGTTTTGATAACACATTATTATAAGCAGTAACCTTTATAATATAGGCATAAAATAGGCACCTTTTTATAATTTTGACATTAGTGCCCTGTTATGAAATTACCCCCATTTCAAAAAATTACCTTTTCATGCCTATTTTGTGAAGGCTGACCAACACATCCAAAATAAGATAAAAGTAAAACACTTCAAAAACACCTCAATATTATATCATTTAAATCAAAGACAAATGATTTATTAATTCAAGAAGGCTTGAATCTCTGGATGAAACTGTGATTATAACCTATAGAAAACTTTACCCTGATGCAATGTGGGCACTGGTGGTGATAATTATATTCAGTTAAGTCTTTGAAGGGTGAATGATTTATCATAATATGGAGCAAAGGGCCTTGTTTATTAAGCTGCACTGTAGGCGCACTAAGATTTTTAGCATGCGCTAACACTAGAGACACACATAGGAATATATGGGTGTCTCTTGCATTAGCACGCACTAAATTTTTGCATGTGCTAAAAATGCTAGCACGCCTTAATAAACAGGGCCCTCAGTATTTAGAAATTTTTTTAATTAAAGAAACTGGAAATGTGTAGATTGATTAATTTTTTGGACCGATATATAATACTGTAGTAAAAATAAGTATAATCATTGGACTTGTGAATATAACTATCTCTTCCTTTTACAAAATCATGCGGCAATTCCGATGCAGCCCATTGACTTTGCAAGGGCTGTGTTGGCATTACTGCACACCGGCAGCTTCTAGCGTGGCTTTGTAAATGGGGGGGGGGGGGGGGGTGGTATAGGAGGTGCATGATGAACATAAAATCAAGTTCATTATGGCCCTTATTTTAGAAAGAAGACCAGCATCAAAACAGAGAACACTGTTCCTTATCTTTTATGTGTAATCAAAAAATATGAATCTATTTTGGCTATAAAACATCATAATTAAAAACTTGGGTACCATTGGACGAATATTGCAATACATTATTGCATTGGAGATTTCTACAACATAGGTCATAATTTATTTATTTATTAGGATATATTTACCGCCTTTTTGAAGGAATTCACTCAAGGCGGTGTACAGTAAGAATAGGTCAAACATGAGCAATAAGTAAAAATATTCAAGTAATTAAAGTTAATGGTGCTCACTAATTTTCTATCTAATCTCTCACACAGCACTCGCCTCTCTCAATACCAAGCAATCTATGAAAGCAGCTTGTTGATTTTATTATTTGTCATTTGCTGTTTCTCCATTTGGATTACACATTCCTTATATGTATTTGTATTATGGAAAATTGTTCTCAGTAAAAATTGATTTAAAAAAAAAGAAAGAAGACCTACACCAAAACAGAGAAGAACACTCTTCCTTATTTTAGAAGTCCTATTCATATTTTGGACATCTGAAAACCAACATTTAGAAATCCATATTGCATGACATCTAAATTCTGATTTTATAAAACCAGGATATGGGCGACTAAAACTGCCGTGTGCCCATATGGCAAAGGTGTGTGGTCTGGTATTTTGGGCAGGAGTAGGGAGGGGCCAAAATTTGGATATTCAACTCTAGTTTCAGAAGGGGAAGGGATGTCCATGGCCAAAAAATAGAGGTTGTTATTTAGACCTGGTACTTGGCACATCCAGGTTACAGAAAGGCACTTTGATTGAACAGAAGAATTAAGGCAAGTCATCTCCTTAATTTTCCAGTGGTTGCTGTCCCCCTCCCTCTACTGAATGTGAAACTAGCAAGGGATAAGGGACTCTATTTTACAGCTTCAGGAACTCTTGGTACTAAAATCATCTTAAATTGAAGGGGCCCTTTTACTAAGGTATGCCCAAAAAATGGCCTGCACTGGTACTGGAGGCGCGTAGATCCATTTTTCAGGCCTTTTTGGGGTTTTGTCCGAAAATGGACGTGTGCCAAAATAAAAATTGGCGCACGTCCATTTTGGGCATGAGACCTTACCGCTACCCATTGACTTAGTGGTAAGGTCTCACGCATTAACCGGGCCGTAATCTTCAGCGTGCATACACTGCCGAGTACCGCCCGGTTAACGCCACATGGTAGAAAATAGAAATTATTTTCTGCCGTGCATTTTGGACACGCATCTAAATTAGAATTACCGCCCAGGACATGCGGTAGCCAGGCAGTAGTTCTAATTTGATGCGTGTTGTATGCGCGGAGGCACCTATGTGCCTTAGTAAAAGGGTCCTTAACGTCTTAGGTCTCAATGCAGATTTTAGGAGTAGCCTAATAGTTTGTGTAGTGGCCTGAGAACTAAGGGACCCAGATTCAAATCCCACTTCAGCTTTTCCTTTTGGTACTTTTTTGGTTTTTTTTAATTGTGATCCTTCCAGGGCCAGAAAAATACCACTGTACCTGAATGTATAAGAAACCTGCAAGCCTGAAGCCTTTTGAAGTGGTGTATGTTCAGGTACAGCAGGTATTTTTCTGTCCCAGAAAAGCTCACAATTTAAAAGAAAAAAAAATCACAGAGAGCTGAAGTGGAATTTGCATCTGGGTCCCCTGGATCTCAATCTACTGCTCTAACCATTAGGCTGCTCCTTCACTATGTATGGATTCTGTTTGGCCATTTTATAACAGGGATGCTGCCACAAAGAGAAAGGGAAATGGGACTTGATATACCGCCTTTCTGAGGTTTTTGCAACTACATTCAAAGTGGTTTACATATATTCAGGTACTTATTTTGTACCAGGGGCAATGGAGGGTTAAGTGACTTGCCCAGGGTCACAAGGAGCTGCAGTGGGAATCAAACTCAGTTCCCCAGGATCAAAGTCCACTGCACTAACCACTAGGCTACTCCTCCACTCATTCCACCAATAAGAGCCAACCTCATCAGTGATGTCACAATGGCTTGATTGCCCAATACAGTTCCCCAGGATCAAAGTCCACTGCACTAACCACTAGGCTCCTCCTCCACTCATTCCACCAATAAGAGCCAACCTCATCAGTGATGTCACAATGGCTTGATTGCCCAATACAGTTCCCCAGGATCAAATCCACTGCACTAACCACTAGGCAGACATACATGGCCTATGTTTTGCCTCATTCAAAATGGGGAGGCTTCAGTTTATAAAATGGATGTTCATTCTGGACATTACTAGCACATGAATGTCTGTTCTATTACATACTCTGTTGACATTGTAAGTAGTATACTATGCCTTACTTTGTGTTGTTATTTGAATATTTTGACTGCTGTAATTGCCTGTTGCTCATGCTTGATCTGTTCTTACTGTACACCCACCGCCTTGAATTAATTCATTCTAAAAGGCGGTAAATAAATCCTAATAATAATAAATAATTATTATTTTCAAACAGGATGTATGTTTGTATATCCTACTGTAAAATGAGAAATGGATATCCATATCTGATGTATAGACTTGGGTGTCCACATTCTGAGTTGATCATCCCTTTCAAAATGCCGCTACACACTTCTGAATATGATGTTCCTGTTATATATAAGAAATAAGTCACTTTTCTTATAAGGTTTATATGATCTGATCATGGGGTATTTTGAAGAGCATTATTGCCACCTATTGTGGCGGTAAGGGCACCCGCGCTAACCTGGTGGTAACCGAGCAGCTTGTGGCACTGCTCGATTACCACCGGGTACAGTCCAGGTGTGGGAAGTACCGCCGGGCTGCTGTGATAGCCTTGCGGTACTTCCGTTATAGCGAGCGGTAAGCATGTTGAGCTTACCGCCGCTTAGTAAAAGGAGCCCTTAATTATGAAGCTGTGCACAGCAACTGGAAAAACTGAAAAAATGAGCCAGATGTTTGTAATACAGACTGAGCCCAGTTAAAAAAAAAAAATCTGGCTTAGCATGGAATGACTAAAGCATTTTAGAATATACAAATCACTATAGGTATACTTGTTTTAAATTTGCATTAGTTTCTTATTTTCTCCTAATTGATACACATGACAACAAGTGTAATATCTAACACAAATTGGTTTCAAATGTCGTGGGCATTTGTAAATGTTATTTCTTAGGGATCATTTTTACCATTGTGTAATTTGTTTTATTTTAAAACCACATATTCCTGATTTTCTTTAAACCAAGGAGGTCTTTTACTAAAGCTTATTTGCAGCAGGGCCCATTTTATTCCTGCTGCAGATAACTGGAGCTAAACTTTAGTGAAATACCCCCCCCAAGCGTGTTTGTTAGAAACAAGGGAGACCTAGATGAGATGTGAATAAGACCTTATAAATGGTAGGGACAATGTCCAGGTAAGTAAGGAGGTCTTTTACAAAGCGTCAATAAGCCCAACGTGGGCTTACTGAATGCTAAATTGGGACTACTTCCAACACAATGTGGCCGCTGGCGAGCACGCACTATTTCTGGGGAAAAAGAAAACCCCGAAAATGGTTTGTGTAGCGGTAATCGACAAATGCCACGTACTGCCGGGTTACCATGGGACCCCTTATCACTACCTCAGTGGGTGGCAGTAAGGGCTCCCCTCAACATGGCAACTCAGTAAGAGGTTCTCTTAGGCATGGCCATGTTTGTCTGGGGGCTTTTTACCTGCTGCAGTAAAAAGGGCTCTGGCTTGTGGGAAAAACAGCCCCTGCCACTAGCGCAGGGCCCTTTTTCCTGTAGCTTGATAAAAGGATCCCTAAATATGTAATTAAGGAAAAGGCAGAGGCAATATAATATGTTAATTTTATAATATGTTTAAATTTTAATGGCAATAGTGTTCCCTGCAAAAAATAGGCTTTCTTATATTCAGGATGTTCAACAAAGTACATCTTTATAAAAAAAAAAAGCTGTTCTTTTGTTAACATTTTGGAACTTTATTTTAACTTCAAAAACATATTATTTTTTTTTACATTAAAAAACCTTTAGAAACTTAGGGATCCTATTACTAAGCTGCAGGAAAACGGGCTGTTTTTCCCAAGCTCAACCTGCAATAATAAATCAGTGGGAACACCCTTTCTTGATACGGCATTAGTCTTGGGCTTGCCTCACATTAAAATTCTGTGTTATAGCGTGCTAAGTTCCAATAAGCCCCATACGTAATGCATTTTAGTAGAAGGGCCTCTCAGTCTTTTAGGGTTTAAATCTTTTTTATTGACTGAAAATCAATGCAAACCAACAAAACTTCAACATGAGCATTGTACAAATGCAAGTAAATCATTTACATTCCAGTCAATTAAGTTTTTCTTTTATCCCCAAACCTCCCTTCCCCCTCCCTAATCCTGCTACTTATATAGTTCAACATGTTATTGGTGACCATACATTATACTCCATTTATTCAACATTCCCCATTACATAGCCCACATCTTCCAATAGCATCCTCATTCCATTCTCTAATGATCCCAAAAGGAACATAAAAAAAAAAAAAACCCCTTTTCCCCTTTCTTCTTTCTCCTTTCTCTTCCCTCCTTTATCCGTTACCCTTTTCCCTTCTCTTCTTCTTCCCTTCTTCCTTTACAGTCTATTTAACAGAAAACTTCGTGCTCTGGAGGATAATGATTGTATGTACATTTCCCAGATTCCTAAGAACACCTTTCTTCTCTTTGGGGATGATCCCACCTCCCTCCTTTCCTGCATGAGCAGGTCATATAGTCGGTTTCTCCAATGCCAATAGTCTGGCGGTTCCTCTGTCATCCAACCATTCAGAATAAGCTTCTTCCCCAGTATGCTGGCTTTGCGGATGAACTGCCGAGCCCCTTTTAGCGGGACTGCTAATGTTTCATATTGATCTAGCAAGACCCCCTTGGGGGAAAACTGAATTTTATGCTGCAACACCTTTTCCAAGTATTGAGCTATTTGTCTCCAAAAATTTTGTATTTTGTAACAATCCCATAGATAATGAAACAGCGTGCCCTTTCCCTGCCTACACTTGGAACACAATGGATCCGGGATCCCCCCCATTTGGAACACCTGAGATTTGGCCATGTATGCTCTATGTAGAATTCTATATTGACATTCTCTCAAATTTGCATTCCCTGATATTGAAGGTATTTGTGCCACCAGCTTCCGGAAGTTAATTTGCAGGTTAGGCTGTTTCAAATCTCGCGCCCACTTCTGCTGTATTTTGTCCATATCCTTACCTCCTCCCAGCTCCCACAAGGCTTTCTGCAGCCCTGAAACAGATAACCTCTCTCCAGGTACGGAACCATAGAATTCTCTGACTCTACGTCCATGTCTGCCTCCCAACTGTGCTGCGTCCAAGGAACGAACATAGTGAGCTAGCTGACCATATGCAAATGTGTGGCTGTAGTCTATACCTACTCCCAAGGCTCCCAAACCCAGTAATTGTCCCCGAGAATCCAGGACATGCTCTAACCTTGTTATGCCTAGTCCTGCCCATCTAAGAAACACTTTATTTTCTGATCCCGGTTTAAATTGGGGATTACCCTGTAACGGTAAAAGATCTGATGTCTCTGCCCCCAACCCCCAGCTCTTATTTAGATCCTTCCATATCTCTCTAATGGGTCTTAGCAACACGCTATTGCCCACCTGACTAGGTATAGCTATCCCTGGGCACTGCAGCAGGTAATATAAATGATATGGTTTAAAGTATTCCTGCTCCAGTCTCCTAGGCGTGAAATCCTGCCTGTCTAACAACCAGTCTCCCAAGTGTCTCAACAAACAAGCTTGGTTATAGCGCCTGAGATCCGGAAGGCCCAACCCCCCTTCCCTCCACGAGCCCATTAATATTTTCAAAGGAAGCTTAGGTTTGGAGTCCCTCCATACGAATTTCCTTACGTACTTGTAGATCCGATTCAAATCCTTATTCTTTAGTTTCAAAGGTAGCACCTGAAAAGTATAGAGCCACCTGGGGAACTCCACCATTCTAAACAAGTGTATCCTCCCATGTAATGTGATTGGTAAAGCTTTCCACCTCCCTAGTTGCTCCTTCATAGCGTCTACTAATCTAGTTATGTTGGTATGATATAAGGCTGTAGTGTGCATGGTGATCCGCACTCCTAGGTATCGAAGTGACTCCACTGCCCATTTCAAAGGAAATGTTCCTTTCCATATCCCTCTCACTCTTTCATTAGTCGCCAGCGCCAATGATTTCGAGTAATTGATCTTAAATCCTGAGAAATCTCCATACTCCTGGAAGAGCTCTAACAAAGCCTCTAAAGATTGCTTAGGCTGGGTAAGGTGTACTAAGATATCGTCTGCGAAAGCTGAGACTTTAAACTC
Organism: Microcaecilia unicolor; assembly: GCF_901765095.1. Lineage (NCBI taxonomy): Eukaryota > Metazoa > Chordata > Amphibia > Gymnophiona > Siphonopidae > Microcaecilia > Microcaecilia unicolor. The sequence goes on along the minus strand of NC_044037.1, from coordinate 12,997,156 downwards.
TTGCGGGCCCCACTTTACCCCCGTCACCTCTGGATGGTCTCTAATTTCTCTGATCAGAGGGTCTAGAACCAAAACAAAGAGCAGAGGCGACAGAGGACATCCCTGCCTGGTGCCTCTCCTAATTGGGAACAAGTCCGACCTCTCCCCATTTATCCACATATAGGCCTGTGGGTTAGAGTACAGTGCCCCCACCGCTTCCCTAAATGCCCCTTCTATCCCCATTTTCTTCAAAACCTCAAACATAAAGTTCCATACCACTCGATCAAAGGCCTTCTCTGCGTCAAAACTAACCAGCACAGAAGGCCTTTTCTGCTTCTCCACTGTCTCCAGGGAAGCTAGTAGTGCTCTGATATTACTTGCCACTGACCTGCCTGTTACAAAACCTACCTGGGGGGAGGCTACCAAGTCTGGAAGCACCTTAGCCAACCTATTAGCTAATATCTTCGCATAGATTTTTATATCACAGTTTATCAAAGATATTGGCCTATATGACCCCACTTCCCTCTCGTCCCTACCGGGTTTTAATAATACTATTACTTTCGCCTCATTTAGCCGATCAGACAAGGTTCCTGATGTTATCATTTCATTAAAGAGATTCATCAATGGGTTTGTCACCTGTTCCTGTACTAGTTTATAAAAGGCCATACTAAACCCGTCCGGCCCCGGCGCTTTATGTATTTTACTTTGCTGCAGTGCCAACATCAACTCTCCCTCCACTATGGGGTTGTTCAGTGTTTCCAACTGCGTCTCTGAGACCCTAGGCAGCTCTTGGTTAGCCAAGTATACCTCACTATCCGGGATTATGTCTGACGGTTTTTCATATAATGCCTTATAATAGTTCCTAAATCTGCTTATGATCCCTTCAGTCTCCCGGATTGTCTGCCCTCTCCCATCTTTAATTTGTAGGATCCTAGTAGGCCCCTTCTGCCCCTTTACTAACCTACTCAATAAAGTTCCCGCCTTATTCCCATACTGGAAGAGCTGGTGCTGATAATACATTTGTGATTTCCTAGCCCTCTGGTGTAATAATTCGTTTAACTCCCTTTGAGATGCTAATAGTGCTCTTTTCTGCTCTTCCTTTATCGTCTCCCCAAATCGCAGCCTCCTAGTTCTTATCTCTTTTTCCAAGCGGAGGATTTCTTTGTCCCTCATTCTCTTGGCTCGGGCCCTATATGCTATTATCTCCCCTCGCATTACTGCTTTTGCTGTCTCCCAATATAAACTTGTTTGCTGCTGGTGGCTCCTATTATGCTCTTCAAACTCCTTCCACTTTCCATTTATATATTCCTTAAAATGTGGATCCCGGTATAATTCAAAGGGGAACCTCCAATTACTCCCTCCTCCCCAATTTCTAGACACCTGCAGCTGTATGTATATGAGTGAGTGATCTGATATTTCGCATGGTCCTATTTCTGCTGCTGGTGTTTGTGCAAATAGGCCCCGAGAGATCAAGAAGTAATCAATACGAGATTGTGTCAAGTGCGCCCTGGACACATGCGTATAATCTCTGTGTGTCGGGTGTAGTACCCTCCATATATCAATTAAGTCTAAAGTCGAGCACAGAAAGGGCAGGCCTCTATCACTGTTACTTGTTGTATTAGTCCCAGAGCTACACCTATCCATCTGGGTGTTATATACCAAATTAAAATCTCCTCCAAGTATAATATTGCCCTCCTGGAAGGGGCTCAGCAGTTCTATTAGGGTTTTATAAAATTTGTGGTCAAAGACATTTGGTGCGTATACATTACAAAAAATGTACCTGTTGTTTCCGCATTCCACCTCCGCCAGCACATATCTACCCTCCTCACTTCTTTTGACCGACTTTATTTGTATCTGCAACCCTTTTCGAAACAGCATTAACACTCCCCCTTTTTTCCCCTTCGCCGGGGACCCCACCGCCTCCCCCACCCAGCCTTTCTTAAATTTACTATGTTCCACCGCTGTTAAGTGTGTTTCTTGGAGAAAGACCACATCTGCTTTATGCCGTCGCATAGCCTGCAGGACTTTGGTTCTTTTAATGGGTGATGAAATCCCCCCCACGTTCCAAGAAACTAATTTAATCGATCCCATTTCACATTCTTATTGACATGTCTCTGTTCCATATCTCGTATTGGTGAGGATGCACCCCCCAGCCCTTGGGTACCTCCCCCTTCTCCACGTCTACCCACTTCCTGTCTCCGCCCTCTCGCTGTTACCTGTGTTGTGAGAAAAGAGATTAAAACAAAAGGAAACTTTATAACCAAAACATCTAAACCCCTTGCTACCCCCCTCCCCCCTCCCTCCCGTCCCTGTCCCCTTTCCTTCATGCTGCTCCCGAAGGACCAGACTACCGTTCTCGCTAGAGAACTGGTCACGCCCCTGTCTCCCCTCATCCCCCCCCCCACCGTCCTCCTTGTTATGCTGCTGTTCCCCATAACTTCTATCTTTTTATCTCTCATTTACTTGTAACAGATATAACCAACATTTATTTATAACAGATAGAATCATCTTGGAATCCGGCTTCAGACTTTTAACTCTGTTTTATACTTTACCCAGCTTATAACCCTGAGCACTCAGCATATTATTCCCTAATGTCCCTGCTTGGCTCAGAGTTTTGATCCACTGTCTTTATGTAAGTCCAAGTTCCCTTTGACTCTGGGTATTCCACTATGTCCTCCACTGTCTTCTTCTTCTAGAATTTTAGCCTTTCTTGGCTAAACTTTTCTTTTCATGGACTTGTAACAGATATAGCCCTCATTCACTTATAACAGTTATTATCAACCTATTAAACAGCTTCAAACTTTCAACTTCTCTTTATACTTTACCCAGCTTATGCTCCTGAGTGCTCAGCATATTATTCTCGAATGTCCCTGCTTGGCTCTTAGATTTTATCATCTGTCTTGATGTGAGTCCAAGTTCCCTGTGGCTTTGAATATTCCACTGTGTCTCCTACTGTCGTCTTCCTCTATTGTTTTCGCCTGCCTTGGCGAGCTGTTCTCTTCATGGACTCCTCTGGCCTCTTACTTGTGTCTGTTCACTCTCTGCTCCCCCGCTTCCCAGCATTTGGTTGACAAACTGTGAAGCTTCCACGTGTGAGCTGAAAACATGCCATCTGCCCTCTTGCTGTATTCTTAATTTTGCCGGGAACATCAGAGCAAATCTTGCTTTTTTTGCATAGAGGCGTTTGCATACTTCAGTAAATTGTCGACGCTGGGCTGCAACTGCGGTTGAAAAATCCTGAAAGCAGAGCACGCTGTTGTTTTCATATAAAATCTTTCCTTTTAGTCTCCATTCCCTCAATATTTCTTGTTTATGTGCATAGTTAAGTATCTTACAGATTACCACTCTCGGTCTCTCCGCATTCTGTTCGGCTCTCCCCAGCCTGTGTGCTCTCTCTATTTTCAATGCCTTCTCCAGTTGTGGCTTATTTAGCACTTTTGGCAGCCATGATTCCAGAAATCCCGCCAACTCCACCTCTCGTATCGACTCTGGCAAACCGATCAGCCTCAAGTTATTGCGCCGCGATCTGTTTTCCAGATCCTCTACTTTTGCTTCCAACTTGTCCAATCTATCTTTCAGTTCTTTTTGCTGCTTTTCAGTTTGCAGACATTGATCTTCTACATCGGACACCCTCTGCTGGAATCCCGTCAAATCGGTTCGCAGACTTTCCAGTTTATCGTCCATCTGCCCAATCTGATCTGATATTTTCTGCAGCTTCCTGTCTACCGACACCTCCAGCAATGCTGAGACCTCAGCTGCTATCTCCGCCGCCCAGGCTGAGCTCACGGACTCGCCAGTCGCGCCGGTCTCCGCCATTTTGTTTTCTCCCACGCGGCTTCGGGCTCCCTCTTTCCGAGTTGTTTTCGTGGCCATTCCGACCGCCGTACCGCTTGGTTTTCCTGCAGCTTATTGCGTGAGTATTCCGATTTCTACTGTTGCTTTTTTGTGGGTTTTGACTCGATTTTGACGGTGCTAGGGGCTGTTGTTACCCGAGGGGACCCAGAGCTCTAACAAGCGGCGTCCTCCCCGTCGCCTAGCATCACGTGACCTCCAGGGCCTCTCAGTCTTTAAAATATTTTAGGGCTTACTTATTAAAGTGCTTGAATCACTTTTGCTCCAGTGCAAAAATAGTGCCACATTTATCAATGAAAACTTTCACTATTTTCATGAAGAGAAAATAATGGTAAAAACCTTTGCACCAGAGAAAAACTGATAAAGTTCTTTTTATTTTACCCCTGCAGGAGGAGACACAGATATGATATAATAAAGAAACAAAAAAGCTGAAAAAATTTTGCACACGGCAAAACCTGTCAGATTTTCTATTTTAAGGACCTCTTGCATGTGTATTTTCATATTCACTTATCTTCTGATCGAAATGAAAAAACTAAGTACTTAGCTCCTCCTATTCAGGAGGCAGTAAGTGGTCCAATGTTAGCCAGTTAGGACTAGATTCTATATATGGCGGCTGAAAAATCGGCACCGAAAATATGTCTGCCTAGGTGTATTGTGTATTCTGTAAACCACACCTAGATTTAGGTGCAGTTTATAGAATACTAGGAATAAATGCCCGTTTCTGAGGGCAATGAAACGGGCGCTAGCAAGGGGCCCCCTCCCTCCGAGCTACTTGCCTTGTTCGGTGTTGGCATCGCTGTGTGTGGGTAGGGTTTTGGTTTTTTTTTGTTTGCTGCGCCTCCGTGGCCGTGCCTGTGGTGTTTCGGTTTCGGGCCTTGAGTGTTATAGCTCCGCCCTCGACGTCATGACGTTTTGACGCGAGGGCGGTGCAGACACTCCAGGGCACACCGGATATCTCGGGCACCTCAACTTCCATGGAGGCTTCAGAACGTTGGAGTTGCCTTTTATATATATAGAAGATGCTAAATGGGTTTATAGAATACTCCTAGTGGCCATGCCTGCACCACATAGGCACATCCATTTATGCCAAGTAAAACTTGATGTATATACCGGTGCCTAAGTTAGATGCGGAACAGGTGTATTCTATAACCTTGCGCATAGATTTTCGGAACACCCACGGCCAGCCCATTCCACATCCATAGACATGCCCCCTTTTTGGCAGCATGCATTAGAATTTACATGCACCACTTTACAGAATAAATTTAGCAAGTTGTGCACATAAATTTTAAATTCTAATTAATGCCAATTAGTGGCAATTATCGGTGCTGATTGGCTTGTTAAGTAATTAAATTGCGCATACTAATCCAGAATACCACCGGATTTGTGCATGCAATTTCTGTCCTGCTGTATAGAATCCAGGGGTCAGTGAACAGTAAGTGTAACAAGCTTGCTGTCTGATGCCTCCATGCCCACTCTCCACCCTTGCTATGCCCTTTGACAGGAAAATTCTGAAAAATTCAGTAATGCGCAGTTTAAAATGTGAAAACTTGCAAACTATCACAAAACCTTTTAATGTGGTCATGTGGTAGCCTGTTTCTGCATGTTAACCACATTATTATTATTATTATTATTATTTATTAGGATTTATTTATTGCCTTTTTAAAAGAATTCAGTCAAGGTGGTGCACAGCAAGAATAAGTCAAACATTAATAATAGACAATTACAGCAATAAAAATGTCCAAATAACATTACAAAGTATGGCATATGCTACGTTAAAATGACAACACAATATACAATAAAACATTTTAATAGACAGCATAGGGTGTAAGCAAAGATTAAGATATTAAGGGCCCTGTTTACTAAGCCACGCTGTAGGCATGCTAAAGTTTTAGCGTGCGCTAAAAATTAGTGCGTGCTAATATTAGAGACACGGGAATATATGGGTATATCTGACAGCGCACGCTAAAATCTAAAATCACTACCGTGCCTTAGTAAACAGGGCCCTAGTAAAAGGGCATCTGAGTGTACTATATCACAGTTATTTGAGAATGTACAAATTATTGCACATCTGTGTTTGTTGTGTAAGGTGTTTTGAAGTGCTTGAAAGTGCACAGGGAGTAGAAAAATTGAAAAGACTTACCCAAGTAATTAAACATGCAATTAAACTCTGGAATTTGTTGCCAGAGAATGTAGTAAAAGCAGTTAGCTTAGTGGGTTTAAAAAAAGATTTGGATAATTTCCTTTAAAAAGTCCATAAGCAGCATAAAATGCATTGTACTGTTTTGGGATCCTGCCAGATACACGTAACCTGGATTGGCCACTGTTGGAAAGAGGATGCTGGGCTTGATGTACCTTTGGTCTGTCCTAGTATGGCAACACTTGCACTTTAAGTACATTTAACTGTTTGGGCTCTATTTTCAAACAAGTTGTGCTTTTTGACAGTAGGTCCCATGTTTGTTTTTTTGCTTTGAAATTTTCAGTTATCCAGTCCAACAAAACAGAATGTCAGCAGGACAAATCTAGGTTCCACAGGTAAATGTGTTCTACTGACACATGTCACTCGTTATAATTTAATTTACAGTGATTTCAGCAGTGTGACATGAAATAATCAAGAATTGCTATATAGTATTAGCTCCTATGTTTTTTACTGCAATAATTATGAAAGGAAAATAAGATAATTCCTTATTTAAATTTTTAGCTTGCTTACCTGAAGCAGTAGATTGAACATTTTTTCGCATCCATTCATAGGAATGATGTCTCTGAGAGCTTGGAGGGTTTTGCACTGTGTTGACTGAATCAACTAGAGGCATAACCCCAGATCCAGGAGGGTGTAAGGAGTTGTAGTCAGGGGAGCTGTAGGAAATCTGCCCGGAAGATAAACCAGTTATGGGTACAGGAGCTGTATTAGAAGGTCCAGGGCCATAAGTATTCCAGTCCTCCCTTGGCATTCCATAGTGAGAGCCCCATCCTGCAGAAGACTGCCCATGGCTGTCCACTCCAGGCATGGAGTGGTATCCTGCATAATCCGAATATTCTGGTGTGGGCACAAAGTTCTGTGCTGGCAGGCTGCTGTTGGTACACCTCATGGATCCTGGATACATATTGGATTCTTTATCAACAAGGTAGCTCACATACATGATGACTTTGTAGTGCGGACAAGGCTTTTTCTAAGTCATCCTGAACCTTACCCTTACCCCTAAGTGGTGCCTTGTCAAATTAAACTGTTCCTTTCCATTGGTGTCTTCTGCACATAAAGTACTCTAAGTAGCACTGCTGGTGATGGTTTCCCCGAGCTCTTCCTGAGGACAGAATAGCTGCCTGCCCTAAACTGACATTTGCATTCAAATGAAGGGCTAGTTAACCCAGACAGCTCCACCTCACTGTGACTTCTGCTTTTTTTTTTTTTTTTTAATTCCCCTCAGAGCCTTCATATGTCTCACCCCATTCCCTCTTCCCTAAAAGACAATCTCTTTGTAGTTCTCAGGAGTGTTGAAATGGGTACACCTACAGAGAAAAGGGAAGGCCTTATTTTGCCCTTTTATTAACAAAGTATATTTAACTAATATATCAATCAGATTAACATTTTAGGGGAAGGCCGCAAGGAGTAATTTTGGACTGGTTCTGTTTTTAAATGAAAACTAGCAGGTACGTACAATACATTTGTGGGGACCTCAGCATTCGCTTCTTCTTCCCTACCCCAAACAGACCCTTGCAGTCTCTCTTTCCCTTCCTCCCTGGCTACCCCTCTTTTCCTACACACACGCTTTCTCTCTCCTTTCCTTTTCTACTTCATTGTACTCTTTCTCTCTCCCTTCTCATCCCCTCTCCAGGCATACTCTCTCTCTTCTCCCTCTTCTCTCACCCCAATATCCTCGCCCTCTCTTTCCCTTTCCTCCCTCCCAAGCACTCTCACTCTCTCTCCTTTCTGTTTCTGTTCTCTCTCTAACCCCTCCCCTCTCCTCTTCTCTTCAGCTTTGTGGCCCACCTGGCTTGCCCGTTCCCACAGTACTGCACCTCTTCAATTCTAGGGGCCCATGTGGCACATTGGCTTCCACAGGTGCATTCCATACACGTATGCAAAACCTAGACACGCCCTCATTAAGTACAGAATAAGCGATGCCAGACTAAAAATTGAAAGATGCAGACAAAAATGGAAATGGAAGCACCAGTAAGCCAGACTGAATATGCAATGCAATACTAGAGAAATAGAATCTGAAATACATTTTCTGTTGTACTGTGCAAAATACAAAGACGTCAAAGATGCACAGTTCCAAAAACTAACAGAGAATCAAAGACTCCCCCAGGATTATACATAGTTTTTCCTCATCATTATTTTGTGGGAAAAGAGGAGAAACAGCAACCATAGCAGCAAAATATGTTGGGCCCAATATTGAAATACTTTGAGGGAGATAATCGAACGGCACCGGCCATCTCCTTGGCTGGCCATCTCCGAGGATGGCACTGCGAAGGGGCAGAGCCAACCGTATTTTTGAAAAAGATGGCCGGCCATCTTTTTTTTCGATAATACGGTTGGGGCCGCCCAAATGTCAGAGATGGCCAAGTTTGAGATGGTCGGCCTCGGTTTTTGCCCATCATGGAAACCGAAGCCGGCGATCTCAAACCCGACCAAATCCAAGGCATTTGGTCATGGGAGGGGCCAGGATTCGTAGTGCACTGGTCCCCCTCACATGCCAGGATACCAACCGGGCACCCTAGGGGGCACTTCTAAAAAGTAAAAAAATAAATAAAAATAGCTCCCAGGTGCATAGCTCCCTTACCTTGGGTGCTGAGCCCCCTAAAACCCACTCCCCACAACTATACACCATTACCATAGCTCTAAGGGTGAAGGGGGGCACTTACATGTGGGTACAGTGGGCTTTTTTTTGGGGGGGGGGGGGTTGGAGAGCTCCCATTTACCACCACAAGTGTAAAAGGTAGGGGGGGATGGGCCTGGGTCCGCCTGCCTGAAGTCCACTGCACCCACTAAAATTGCTACAGGGACCTATATACTGCTGCGATGGACCTGAGTATGACATTTAAGGCTGACATAGAGGCTGGCAAAAAAAGTTTTGAAAGTTGTTTTTTTGAGGGTGGGAGGGGGTTAGTGACCACTGGGGGAGTCAGGGGAGGTGATCCCTGATTCTCTCCGGTGGTCATCTGGTCAGTTCGGGCACTTTTTTGGGACTTGGACCTGAAAAAAAAGGGTCCAAATAAAGCGGACCAAATTCTCGTGAAGGCCGGCTTTCTTTTTTCCATTATCGGGCGAAGCTGGCCATCTCAACGCACACACCCGTCCCGCCTTCGCTACCATGCCGGCACGCCCCCTTGAACTTTCGCCGGCCCCGCAACGGAGCGCAGTTGAAGCCGGCCAAAATCGGCTTTCGATTATACCGATTTGGCTGACTTCAGGAGATCACCAGCCATCTCCCGATTTGTGTCGGAAGATGGCCGGCGATCTCTTTCGAAAATCAGGCCCTTTATATTCTAACTTTCAAAATTGGCCTGTGACAATTTACTGGGGCTGAATACCTAAATTTATACTCAAAATGTCATTAAACTCCTAAATTTAGGAACATAAAAAGTTGGTGGACAGCAAACGTTGGAGCTGGAAGCTGATTTTTGACACGAGGTTCATAAATTAGACTCATAAATCTAGGCAAATTCATGGTAGTCCTAAATTTGTAAGTATAACTTTTAAGCTCCAAGATTAAGATGACTTTTCAGCTGAAAACAGGCGCCTAAATTTGGCTGAATATTTTGGGATCTAATTAGGAGCCTAAATTTAGGAGCTGAACTTTTGTTTTGAATATTGGGCCCATTGTATCCTGCCACCAGACAAGAAATGTGACCTGACCAGGTACAATGCACACCAGCACAAGAACTTGGGAATTGTTCTTTTTATTGTCCTCTCTGTACATTGTAATTTTATTTTACTGTTGTTACTGTTTGTAAATGATCACCTTCTGTCTTTCTCTCTTTTTTTTTTTTAATTGAATATGTAAATTTATTACTTTGGTAACAAATGTAAAATTGTCATGCCAATAAAGGGGTCCTTTTACTAGGGTGTGCTGAAAAATTGCTTGCAGTAGTGTAGGCGTGGGTTTTGAGCGTGCATCGATCCATTTTCCAGTGCGCCTGTAAAAAAGGGCCTTTTAAATTTTTGCCGAAAATGGACATGCGGCAAAATCAAAATCTGCGCGTACAGTTTGGGTCTGCAATCTTACTGCCAGCCATTGACTTAGTGGTAAAGTCTCACGCAGTAACCGGGTGGTAATGACCTACGCGCGTCAAATGCCACTTACATAAGTACATAAGTACATAAGTAGTGCCATACTGGGAAAGACCAAAGGTCCATCTAGCCCAGCATCCTGTCACCGACAGTGGCCAATCCAGGTCAAGGGCACCTGGCACGCTCCCCAAACGTAAAAACATTCCAGACAAGTTATACCTAAAAATGTGGAATTTTTCCAAGTCCATTTAATAGCGGTCTATGGACTTGTCCTTTAGGAATCTATCTAACCCCTTTTTAAACTCCGTCAAGCTAACCGCCCGTACCACGTTCTCCGGCAACGAATTCCAGAGTCTAATTACACGTTGGGTGAAGAAAAATTTTCTCCGATTCGTTTTAAATTTACCACACTGTAGCTTCAACTTGGCGCGCATCTGATACGTGTGTCCGAAAATAAAAATTATTTTTCAGCTGCGTGTATTGGACGTGTGCCAAAAATGAAATTACCTCAAGAGCCATGTGGTAACCAGGTGGTAACTCCATTTTGGCACGTGTTGGGCGTGCATAGATGCTTACACGGCTTAGTAAAAGGGCCCCAAAGTTATCTGTATCTGTGTTTGTCTCTCATCAGCAGGTGTGCCTCTTAAACACTGGTGTCATACTAGTCTACATACATTATGGACATAAGTTAGACACACACAACACTTATGATGTAAAAATCGAACTGGCACTAATTGTCTTCTGTTCGAAACTTAAGTACAAAGAATTTTGACATGCTATTCATAATGCCAAATGATTTTTTAAAAATTAAATCTTAGTACCAAGGCTTAGTACTAAGCCTAGAAAACTGTTTCAAATTCTTGATTCTGTCTTGCCACTTGCTACTTCTAACTTTTTATTTCCCTGAACTCACTCCCCCCCACCCTCTTGCTCAGGATTAGCTATAAAATAAAACCTCTTCCCTCTGGTGATCCCTGGATTCTTCCCACATATTCCAGAGCTCCTCCCCTCTCCCTTCCCCCCCCCCCCCCCCCCCCCCGGTCCCGTAAGCCGCAGGGTGCCCTCCCCCGCACATACCTCAAGCCACCCTGGTGGTCTAGTGGATTCTTGGAGGCAGAAAAGATCCCCAGTCTTTCCTGCCCACTGCCGCTGACCCTCTTGCTGCCGCATTTCTTTTTATAAATGGCTGCCGAGACTTCCAGTGGCATCCTTGCGAGACTTCTGCTGCCTTTTGAAGATCCAGATACATAATATCGACTGTCTCACCTTTATCCACATGTTTGTTCACCCTTTCAAAGAAATGTAGTAGTTTGGTGAGACAAGATTTCCCTTCACTAAATCCATGTTGGCTTTGTGTCATTAACCTATGCTTATGTATATGCTGTGTAATTTTGTTCTTTGTAATAGTCTCTACCATTTTGACTGGCACCGATGTCAGGCTCACCGATCTGTAATTTCACGGATTACCTCTGGAACCCGTTTTAAAAATCAGCGTTACATCACCAGTTATAATTTGTGGTGCTCTCTGGAACAATCCAGTATTTTTCTCTACCTTTCAGCAGATGGTATATTGTGCTGTGGTGCTCTTTCCCTGGCCTAGCTCCCCACTCTGCTGCCTGCAGCTGCAGCCACACAGCGTGGTCGAGCCTAATGGCTGTTCCCAGGTCACAATCTCAGGACCATACCTGGTTGAGCTTGGAACTTGGCTCCGCAGCCCCCAGTGACACTCTTTAGTGCTTCTGAGCGAGGCATTGGCTGTGTCCTGAGGGATCTTGCCTGAGGGGTGTAGGAACCCCAACCCTTCTTGCTTGTTCACCCCAGGGCCGCTGAGGGGGGAGGCAGGGGGGGCAAAATTCCCCAGGGCCAGGATTCCAAGGAGGGCCCGGCGCTGGGGTCTCTCGCCCTCTCCTGCTCCCAGGCCGCTGGCGCCGCAGTCCCCAGTCTCTCTGCCTACCCTCAGCTCCCTTCTGTCTGCCATTCAACCCCCTTCATTTAAAAAAAAAATCTTGAAATCGGCAGCACAGTGCCTTCTGTGTGAAAGTGGCAGATTGCCTCAGGCGGGCCTTTCCTCACTGTGTCCCGCCTTTGTGGAAATAGGAAGTTACATCAGAGGAGGGCGGGACACAGTGAGGGAAGGCCCGCCCGAGGAGATCTGCTGCTTTTACACAGAAGGTGCTGCACTGCCGATTTCAAGATTTTTTTTTTTAAATGAAGGGGGTTGAATGGCAGACAGAAGGGAGCTGAGGGAAGGTAGGTAGAGACTGGGGGGGGGGGGGGGGGGACTGCGGCGCCGGCGGCCTGGGAGCAGGAGAGGGAGGCAACAGCAGTAGCGATTGGGGGGAGGAGGAGGGGTGGTGGTGATCCTTGGGGGGGGGGCTGGGGGCGGCCTTGCCCCAGGCCCAGCTCGATCTCTCGGCAGCCCTGGTGTTTAGGTATGTCCCCCAAGGACTCCCTACAGCTCCCTAGTGCTTAAATTCCTCGCAAATTCCCCTGGCAGCCTGTTTCCCTGTTTTAGGGAATAAGGCTTTTTTTTTTTTTGCTGCTCCTATCTCTTTAAGAAAAAAAAAAAAAAGCTGAGCAGCTCTGAACAGGGAAATTCTCCAACTGTAGGTTGAGAGATTTGCCTGTAAATTAAGGAAATTCCCTTAATTTGCACCCCCAGAGAGCCCAGGAAGGAGCAGCAAGCATCACATTCCCTGAGTCACTGCAGGTGTAGGCAGTGTGTCAGGCCCATGCCTGCCTAAAACATGGCCGGGGAAGCACTGCTCTGTGTGGGAACTGGCATCTCAGCTGCCAGTTCTGTCTGCACACAGTGCAATGGGCCATTTCCGACTTTGGAACTAGCCCGGGGGGGGGGGGGGGGGGGGGGGGGTAGAGGACCTCTAGAGTTGATGGTAGAGAATGATACAGGGACAAATTTTGTCCTAGCCCTGTCCTCATGGGTTCTGTCTCAGTTCTCACCCCATCCCCATAGGTTCTCTCTCCATTCCTGTCCCATCCTCTTAGGCCCCTGTCCCTGAGGCCGCAGGTTCTGTCTCCATACCCGCCCCATCTTGCCCCATCCCTATGGTCTCTGTCCTCATCTGCAGAAGCCTTGAACACTTACAGTTTTATATTTAAATCTTTTTATTAAAGTATAAAAAGGAACAATATGCTGTGCAACTGTTATTTATAAATCACAAATAGAAAACAATAACAACAACGAGCAACTATAATAACCCTTTTACCACCAACCTCTACCCTTCCAGCCCCAATAATAGCTGACTTCTACTATCCCAAGGAATCCTAATTCACCTGTTAAAATGTCCAGGGCTACAAAGTACAACCCGTTTTTTATGCCCTAGCGGGGAAGAAATATGCCCTCTGAAGCAATGTTATGATTTTTTAATCTGTGGATGAATAAATCATCAACGATCTCAGGATTCAGTCTAGCCCACAGTCCTTCGTGCAACAGAAAATGTCTTCTTAGAAGATGTGCTGGTAGTGGGAATGTACAAGATCTCCCATGCAAATTTTGCTAGTTGTGGCCAGCATGTTTGCTTCTTTTTCCAAAAACTCAAAATATCATCATCTGTATCACTCAAACATAAACAACAGTCCAGTTCATTAACAGGCTTCAAATTAGAAAATGACACAGGGACAAAATTTGTCCCTGTCCCCATGGGCTGTGTCCCCATCCTGACCCTGTGGGCTCTGCCCCACCCCATCCCCGCAGTTACCGCGGTCCCCGTCCCCGTGTCATTTTCTAGTTGATGGGCATCGGGACACACAGTCCTGATTTTGGCAGGAACATTGACCATGTTTTCTTTCTTGGGGATTTCATCTCCTGCTGATTCTTAGCAGCAGGAACCTAGGCTTTCCACATTGGGGCTTGGGGATGGGGGTACCTCCCCTCCCCTTCCCTTGGTTCTGTTTGGGGGGTACCGAAGGAGCCCCTGGAGCTTTTTGGTGCCAGAGATTGGCACAGTTGGTCTGACAACAGTTGAAGTTGGAGTGGGGCCCTGATTTGGGTTCTAAGCATCCTAGGATCAAGGGAAAGGTGCCTGAGGCACCGATACCCTTGAAGGAGGCGGGGCGGTTCCATGTGATCCATCTGTTTCGTTGAGAGGAGCTGTCTCATCTTATTGACGAGGTTACGAAGGCCATTTCTATGCTGTGAACTTTGGCTGTGGGCCCTTTTGAGGGGGATCTGCTACTGGAAGGCCTTGCTGGGCCCCTTAAGCATTTTCCTCGGCACAAGGCTCTTATCCACATGATGATGGCAGAGTGGGAAAATACAGATGGTTCCCTTAGAGTTGCTAGGACTCTGGATTTACCTTTATACCTTTGCTCTGGAGGATGTTGAAAGGTATTGATCTTTTCCTAAGGTGGATGCTGTGGTCACAGAGGTCACCAAGGTGACTGCTATGCTGGAACAGGGGTGCTTGACTCTGAAGCAGCAGGCTGTTGCATCCACTCTGCAGCACTTGTGTGTTCTCGGGACAGTGGAACCCATGCCTTGTGATTGGGGACTGTACTCCATTTACTTTGTTGTCTTGAAGAAATGGATGTCTGGCCATAAGCTGAAATTTGATAATATTCCTAAAACTATTTGTATTAATCCTGTTATTAGGATTTTGGGTATTTTAATGGACAGCTCCATTTCCAAGGAGGTACAAATTACTGCTTTAGTAAAAAAAAATGTTTCCTTCTAAAGAGAAAGTTGTGTTTTCTCTGGAACTATTTTGAAGTAGATCAATTCAAGCTTCTAACTCAGGCAGTTTTACTTTCTCAATTAGGGTGTCTTTTACTAAGCTGCAATAGCATTTTTAGCTTGCGGTAAACGTTGAGACGCCCATTATATTCCTATGGGCGTCTCAGTGTTTACTGCCAGCTGATTTCTACCATGAGCTAAAAAAGCTACTCTGGCTTAGTAAAAGACCCATTTAGACTATTGTAACCTTGTGTATTTGGGTTGCACTAAGGGTCTTATTAGAAGATTGCAGACTGTATGGAGTATGCCAGATTTTGATGTGTCTGTATGAAGGGGGTTATGAATAAATATTTTTGTAATACAGTAAATTAAGTGGTAACAAATTAGTTTGATATTTGTGTATTGTATGCATATTAACTAATTGGAAGCTAAATTTAACCCTTGTATTGGTATTATGATTTTTGGCTTAGGTAAATTTGATAGCATTTCATCTTTTTATGTGAAATTGCATTATTTACCAATTGAGGCCAAAGTTCTTTTTAAACTGGACTGTTTTCTCATCAAGGTTATACATGGTTTAGCCAGGGCTTTTGTTGAGGGGGTACTTGGGGGTACTGAGTACCGGCACCTTTTCCATTGTCTGCTAAAATTGACCCATGATCCTCATATTTTAATGAAAGAGCTCATGCTCTAAATACAAATTCTGTCTTGTCATAGATTATGTAACTGGTTGCAGGGGGCCTAGCTATTGTGGGGTGGGTCCCTCAGTGATCACCTCACCCCTGAAGGGTGGCCTGGCATTTGAATACCAGCACCTTTTTCCCTAGAAAAAATGCACTGGGTTTAGGACCAAATTATTTGTATGTCCACTTTCAATTTGCTGCTTCTTTGAGGGCCAGATGGACTAACAATCTGATCTTCTTTTCATTTCCCACATCTAAGGGGAGGAAAAGATTAAAGTTATTTGAATTGACTTTAGCTTTTCATATTGCCAGATACTGGAAAGAATTTGCTGGTGTCTTTTCATCATCTCAGTCCTACCTAATCTTTAGGAAAAAAGGTTAAGACCTTGTTTTGGACATTTGGTTTGCAATATAACTCTTAATTTTTAAATAATTTTTCTTTTACTCTTCCAGAGAATTGTTCTGGTCTCTTAACTTCTGTTACTCGCTTTGAACTGCGAGGTGTAGATGGGATACAAGACTAGATTTATATTTAGAAAGGTGGGTCCTTCCATCCCATCTTGGACTGCAAAGGGGTCGACGCTTGTATCATAGCAATGTGAGTAACATAGAGGGGCATAATTGAAAGGGATGCTATTCTGGTGCCTTCCCTTGGTATACAGGACCCTTCTTTATTATTTTCTTCTTTTTTTATTGATCTCTAACCCCCTTTTTAATTTCCATAGGGTTTTCAGCCTAAGTTTTCTTTAATTTTCTGAGGCTTCATCGGCCCTCTTTAACCTGAGTGCCTGGTCAGGTACTTTTTTGTAAAAAAAAAAAAAAAAAATTTGAGCCATTTGATTTTTCTTTGGCTATTTTTGCCCCGATGTCTCTTGAAACTCCCAGTGGTTTTAAGAAGTGTTCTTAGTGCGGCAAGGTCATCTCTGTGACAGATCCTCACAATTTCCCTTTGAAAACTGAGTAAGAAGAAGTATGTATTCAGATTTGCACCTATTATTTGCACCTGCAGATAATTTGTCCGGGTAAATTTTTATTTTTGAAAAATAAAAGTATGCATGTTAGTTGGATCCCAGCTCACAAGAGATGCTTCCTTAGCGTCCCTCCGGACCGGACCAGGATTGGACTGATGGGTTGTGCTCGCCTACCAGCAGGTGGAGACTGAGAAAAAACTCTGACTCTAGAGAGCCAATAGGAGCCCTGGCCATGTGACCTTAGCCTCAGTATTTTCTCAGTCTCCCAGCAGGTAGGAAGTGAGCCCATTAGTCTCTCTCCTTTTCTCTTTAGATATTACAGATATTTGTGATAATTCTTCTGTGCCTGGAATCTTATTTAGAGGCTTGACAGGGTTTCCTTTCTCTTCTTTCTTTGACAGCCTCGGGGGTGTTAAACTCGGGTGTCTCGAGTCCACCCCCCTTCCTCCCCATCTCCCTGGCTTAGCAGGGAAGGGCCGTCCCTTTCTCTGGAAAGGTGTACCGTCTTTGGGAGAGGCAGCCACTTTTAACAGGTAGCTGCTTTAAAAGAATTAAATCAAATAAAAGTAAATTCAAAGAAGCAGCCTTTCTTTCCCCAGACTTCTAACGAGCAGGCAGCTCCAGTGTTTTTATTATGATTGAGGGGTTATAAAAAAAAAAAAAAAAAAAACAAACAGAAGAAAATAATTCAGTATCTGTGACTTTAAACAGCGATTTTTCTCGTCAGATTTAATTTCCTCCATTTTCTTGCGTTTTGGCGGTGGCAGTTTAAACAAATGAAAAAAAAAAAAAGAAAGGTGCGAACCGCGTAAGCGCGGCCACCTGTTTTTTCCGATATGGCTTAAAAGTTCAAACAGCTGCTGTCGGTCAGCGTCGCGCAGTTCACGCAGCCGGAACGTGTAAATTTTGCTCTCCCTTCAAGGTTTCTTCGGGTCCGGTGCTGCCTCCAGTTTTTTCGGGGCCTTTTTCGCCGGCTGTTGTTTCTTCGCCGTTCCACTGGGCTCCGCTTGTTCGGAGGTGTCGGGCGCGCTGTCGACGATCGCCACAGGGCCAGTGGAGCGAACGGCGGCCATTTTGTTTCTCCCTCCATCTTATCAGTCGGGGATCTCTCTGCTGAAGGTAAGGCTGCAGTTCATAGAGCAGTTCGGCTCCAAGATGTGTACACTTTTGTATGTGCTGAACGGCGTATTCTAAAAGGCTCTTCACATCAGCAGGCAATATTTGGTTGAAAGGGGGCTCCTTTCATATATGGATATATAACAAGCTTTTCTTCTTTTAAATTTCTATGTATCACGAGGCTGTTAACACTAGTTTTTTCTGGTGCTCAGTCATTTTTCATTGCCTGGTGGAAAATCTACATCTTATCATAATATCATAATTCATTTCAAGCATTTTCCTCAATAGCTGTAGTATTATACAGTGTTTTAAGAACTTTAGAAACTTTCTCTATAGGCATAGAGTAAATTTCTGTCTTTCTCATTCCCTGGTGAATAGAACTACATTGTCTAAGAGTCAATTGATTGGTACTTTGCAATTCTGACCATAATATCTTAGTTCCTTTCAAGCATTTTACTCCATGCTTATGATGTTATATAGTGTTTTAAGAACTTAACAGACACTCTCAATGGCTGTAGTGTTATACAGTGTTTTCTTTTTCCGACTTTAAGAAGCCTTCTCTAGAGGCATACAGTATATTGTTCAGATGCCATGGGGATATATCAGCTCTTTCATATTCTCTGAGGGACAGTCCTGTCTACCAAGCTCCCAGTCACTCAGCTGCCTTAGCAGGCATGCTTTATTCATGTCTTCCCTTCTTTTCCAACTGCCTTGAAGCCTCTCATTTTTCATTTTAGCTTTCTTCTGGTTTTTACAGGACATATGGTCACTTAGAGAATAAAGTCATCCTTTCACTTAAAGATAGTGGACGGTCCTCAAACCATCTACTCGTGTTTGTCTCTACTCTATCAGTTCAGCATTGGCAGATTATAAACATCCTGGTTTGGTCCAGTATGCCTATACATACCATCTGCTATCTCTTCCTCTTCCTTAGAGACCTGATGTTATATCAAGCTTTCTTGAATTCAGATACAGTCTTGTCTACACTGCCTTCACCAAGTGGCTGTGGCACAACTTCACTTTTTTCGTTACAGGTAATTTCCAAGTTTGTCCTTTTTCATTTTCATTCTATGCGCCTTCACTCCAGAGTGTTCTTTCAATTGGAAGGGGTTTCACTCACTTCCTGTGTATTTATACCATAGGTACATAAGTATGGTTATGCTGGGTAAGGCCTAAAGTCCATCAAGTCCAGCATTCATATCTAATGGGCATAGGTACATAAGTTTTGCCATTCTGGGGAAGCTCAAATGTCCACCTTTCTACAGCCAGAACAGCATTAAAGAAAAGAAAAAAAAAAAAAAAACCTCTCACGAGAGTATCGAACAGAAATCTCTGCTCCAAAAGCAAGGCTTTGCAGCAATTCTGCAAACTAACGCATACAATATTTGCCATGGCTGTTCACCACTAGGAACACCGGGGACCCTGGGCCTAGGTTAGGTGTTTTAACCTGAAACAAGCTCAACATTCATATCTATTGGGTGTGAGTTTGGTACTACTACTACTACTTAACATTTCTAGAGCGCTACTAGGGTTACGCAGCGCTGTACAAATTAACAAAGAAGGACGTTCCCTGCTCAAAGGAGCTTACAATCTACATCTCAGTGAGGGAGGACGCATGACCGTGGTACGTGGATTAGTGGTATGTGGATTAGGGAGATCCAAGAAATTACAGGCCGGTGAATCAGACGTTCATACTGGGACAATTTTTTTCTGTCTGGAGCGTACTACCATAGCTGGTGGACTCCTATATTCAGAACTTTCTATATTCAGAACTTACCCAACTATGGAACGCCATAGAGATAGGGTTGGAGTTTGTAGCCCTATTTAACTGGTGTCCTTGGTCACCCTTCCTCTTCTCCTCAGGATCCAGAGAATGGCTAGTTTTTTGCTTATGCATTAACCGGTCATTTTCAGCAGTACTCTCTCTTGCGTTCTTTTATAGATCTAAGAGGATGTTCATTGCGCTCTTAGGGTCATTTCATTCTTACCTAGACGACTGCCTAATTGGAGAAAGTCTTATCAGCAGAGTTCTCAGGTCACGCACCGGATGTTGCATTTCTTACAGTCTCTAGGTTGGGTGGTGATTGTAGCCAGGCCTCTCATTTGATCTCTCATCAGATATCTCAGATTTTCTCTTTGTTTAGTCAGGTTGGCGCACAGTCTTTTGTTTCCTCTGCAAACATCCCAGTTTATATTTTTCTTGGTGACCTTGGGCCTTCGGCCATTTCCTCGCTCTATTCTGCAGAATGCAATTTTACTTTCTAATGCCCAAGAAGGAATTTTCCTTCATCCTATTGCGAATCTCAGGGTCATCAATCGCACTATTTAAGTGTCATCTAGTTATCTCAAGAACCTTAGTTCTGTCATTGGGATGCTTCGTGCAGTGCACTTTTTGGCAGAAGTTTGTTTGTATATATATTTTTTTTCCTGGGGGACCTCAGCAATTCGTTTTACCTTCGGGTGAATTTTGTTTTCCCTAATGACAAACAAGGCGGAGAGAGCTATGTTGGTCCTTGCCATGGCAATGGGTTATGTCATCCGCCAAGGAGGAGTTAAGAGTATACTCTTGAGTTTGTACTCATTTTTTTTCTTAGTTGTGTCACCCTGCATTTAGGTGAATGGACTCTCATTTTTTCAGTCTTACTTCCTCACTGCGACACTTCAGGGCTATCTCTTTTTGCCTTCAGGCTCACGAACATTTCTTGCTTCTTCCGTTCAGCAACAGTCTTGACGGAGACAGGGACAGATGCCAATGTCCAGCAGGGGTTTTTCAGCCTTCTTTATGCGTTTCTTCCATCATCTCACTAGGTGTTTACGCAGAACCAAGGCACCCTTCTACATCCGGACCCCCAGTCACTCAAACTTATGGCGTGGTTACTGGGTCTGCAACATCTTTGATATTTTCGCAGGAAGTACTTCAAGTTTTAATTGCTTCCAGACAGAAATCTACATTAAAGTCCTATGAATCAAAGTGACGACGGTTCACTCTGTGGTACTCCTCTCGCCACTTCATTCCACAAACAGTATCCATTTTGCATGTTTTGGAATATCTTCTGCATCTTGCGAAATCTTGTCTGTCTTACTCATCCATTAGAGTTCATTTGGCAGCTCTATCAGTGATGCATGATACTGTTGACAACCGCACGCTTATGCAGCATCCACTGTCAAAGCGGTTTCTTAAAGGAGTCCTGAACCTGTACCTCCCGCTTCGTCCACCAGCTAGGTGAACTAGGTGAACAGACTCTTAAAGTTCTGTTTTCTAGTAGCCATAACTTTTTCTATAAAGTTTTCCTCTTCAAGCAGTGTTTCCCAGTAGCCATTGCAGCAAGTAGATCTATGTGTGGAATACTTCTACGGTTGGTAACTTCTTTTCGGTCTGCTGTAGTTTAAAGTTTTCACCTTTCCCAATCGGTTTTTTCTTATTGGTTTTGTCCTTCTAGCCAGTAGGCGTAAAAGTTTTTCATTGTTTCTAACCCGCTATATCGCGAAGGATCAAGGAAATGAGAATGTCTATTTCTCTTCTCGCTGAGAGGGCAGTTCCACAGCGTATTACAACATATTCCACAACTTCAGAAGCGGGCTCTATTCTTACTATGGCGATTTTTGGTGCTCTCGGTGCACATTGGTAAGTTGGCAACTTAGTCCTAGTTTCATTTTATTTTGCTCATTGGGACACACTACATGTTAGTTGTCGCCAGGTGGCCTATGCAGCATGAACATTTCTCTGCAGTTTTCATAGTGTCCCTCCCTTCAGATTACTGCTTTGGTACTTCCCATCAGTCCAATCCTGGTCCGGTCCGGAGGGACGCTAAGGAAGGAGAAATTAGATCTTACCTGCTAATTTGCTTTCCTTTAGTCCCTCCGGACCGGACCAGGCCCCTCCCATGTTCTCTCTACTCTTTAGCTTCTTTTATTAAGTAGGAAGTGTATTCATTCCTTTACGATTCGTGGAACAATACTATATATATACAGAACTTTACGTTGTCTATACCACTTCTCTGGTGGTTGCTGGTGAGCTCAATTGCTGGAATCTATCTATAAAACCTTAAATACGCCATACCACTTCTCTGGTGAGAGTTGTGGCTGAGCTCAGTTGCTGGAATATCTATAAAACCTTAAATATGATTTACCACTTTTCTGGTGAGAGTTGCTGGTAAGCTCAGTTGATGGAATATATATAAAATCTTAAGTGGGCCATACCACTTCTCTGGTGAGAGTTGCTGGTGAGCTATAAGACAAGTGAACCATACCACTTCTCTGGTGAGAGTTGCGGGTGAGCTATATTACATGTGAGCCATATCGCTTCTCTGGTGAGAGTTGCTGGTGAGCTATAGTACAAGTGAGCCATACCACTTCTCTAGTGAGAGTTGCTGGTGAGCTATAGTACAAGTGAGCCATACCACTTCTCTAGTGAGAGTTGCTGGTGAGCTGTAATACATATCGGGCCATACCACTTCTCTGGTGAGAGTTGCTGGTGAGCTCTGATACTTGGCATTGCCGAGTGCTTTGTGGCTGCTAGGATTCCATACGGCACAGAAGGTCTTTCTTTCTTTCTTTCCTGCTTTGTTATTCAAATACTGAGGCTAAGGTCACATGGCCAGGGCTCCTATTGGCTCTCTAGAGTCAGAGTTTTTTCTCAGTCTCCACCTGCTGGTAGGCGAGCACAACCCATCAGTCCAATCCTGGTCCGGTCCGGAGGGACTAAAGGAAAGCAAATTAGCAGGTAAGATCTAATTTCTCCTTACTCCCCTCTGTAGGTAAAAATATGCATGTAGTATAGGTAATTTTCAGAACACTCGTTTCCACATATAAATCTGTTGTACGTGCAGAAATGCCTTTGAAAATTGTCCTCTAATTGATTTTAGAACATGGTCTTGTTTGATTTGCTGTATAGTGCTATATCTGAAAGTGTGAGATGTTACGTGTGCCCAGGATATCCTTTTACTTCAAGTATTTCAAGTTTATGACCAGGTGTGATAAATGGCTCTTTTTTAATAAATAGGAAGAAAGCTCTGATTATGGATCTGAATTATGAGTCTTGCCGATGCTTGAAGTTTTGGTAATCATGATCTAAAATAAGGTAACAATCAAGTCCCTTATATGGTAAAATAAACAGAAATTCATTACGCTGACAATTTGAGACTGGAACTTTTTTTAAATTGCAAACTGTGATCAGCCCAGTATTCAAAAGCCTTTATCTGTATACCCAGAGTCATTATGGGGGATATTCTGTATATGGCACCTAAAAAAATCAGCGCTGAAATCAGTGCCGAGTAAGCGTATTCTATAATCGGTACCTAGATTTAGGTGCTGATTATAGAATATGTTTAGTTGATATTTCAGCGCCTAAATCTAGGTGCAACCATTTACACACAACAAAAATGTTGCATAAATCCCAGTGCGTAGATTTAGGCACACTGGGCCATCTCTCTATATAAAAAGCAACACCAACGTTCTATGAAGCCTCCAGCCGGAAGTGTGAAGGGGGCGAGATATCCGGTTTCCCTATGAGTGTCTGCCCCGCCCTCTCTGTAACACAGTCAGTGAAGAAAAACAGCAGAGCACGAAATCAAATCACTGGCTCTGTAACAGTGAAGGACTCAGAGGGGGGAGGGGAGAGAGGGCAGAGGGCAGGGACACACACACTTCCACATGCACACAGAAGAAAACATTGCTAGCCCCCGTTTCATTTGCATCAGAAACGGGGCTTTTTTACTAGTATTCTATAACTAGGCGCATAAATTTCAGAACGCCCACAAAACGCCCATTTCTCTGCCCATAACCACACCTCTTTTGCCTGTGTGCATTAGAAGTTTGGCGCATATCATTACAGAATATGCTTAGCGATGTGCTCCTAAATTCTAATCAGTGCCAATTAGTGCTAATTATTGGTTGTTAAGTGCTGTTATCAGCCCTTATTAGCTTGTTAAGCTTTTTAAGTTACATGCATTTTTATAATAAACAACTGCTTCTTGGAGCAACTGGTCCAGGAACTGATGAGAGGGGGAGTCATTTTGGATCTGGTCCTTGGTGATGTGTAGGGCATAGTGTGAGAGGTTGTGGTGTTGGTTCTCCTGGGAAACAGTGATCATAACACGATCAAGTTTGAGCTACTATGTGGGATGAACCCACAAAGGAAATCTTCTGTAGCTGCATTTAATTTTCGAAAGGGCAACTATAATAAATGAGGAAAATGGTTAAAAAGAAGCTAAAAGGATTGGCTGCTAAGGTTAGGACACGAAATCAGGCGTGGGCGTTATTCAAAAATACCATCTTGGAAGCCCAGACCAGATGCATTCCATGTATTTGCAAAGGTGGAAAGAAGAGAAAACGATATTCAGGTGCAATAAAAGAGGCTACTACAGCCAAAAGAGGCTTTAAAGAGGCTATTACAGCCAATAGATTGTCCCTCAAAGAATGGAAAAAGGACCCAAATGACAAAAACAAGAGGCAACATAAGCACTGGCAAGTCAGATGCAAAGCATTAATAAAGAAGGCTAAAAGAGAATATGAAGAAAAACTTGCTGCAGAGGCTAAAGCTCACAGTAACAACTTTTTCAGGTACATCAGAGGCAAAAAGCCTGCAAAGGAATCCGTGGGACTATTAGATCACGAAGGAGCAAAAGGGGCGCTTAGGGAGGACAAGGCCATAGCGGAGAAACTGAATGAATTATTTGCTTCGGTCTTTACGGATGAAGATGTAAGAGATCTGCCTGTGCTGGAAATGGTTGTCAAGGGTGATGATGTGGAGGAACTGAAAGAAATCTCGGTGAACCTGGAAGATGTGAAGGGGCATAATCAAACGGAAACGTCTATCTCCATGGGCGTTTATCTCCGAGAACGGGTCCGTGAAGGGGCGGACCGAACCGTATTATCGAAAAACATGGACGTTTATCTTTTTTTGAGCTGGGCGTTTTTGTTTTTCAGCGATAATGGAAACCGAAAGCGCCCAGCTCAAAAATGAATAACTCCAAGACATTTATTCGTGGGAGGGGCCAGGATTCGTAGTGCACTGGTCCCCTTCACATGCCAGGACACCAACCGGGCACCCTAGGGGGGCACGTTTACAAAAAAAAAAAAAAAAGGTAAAATAGCTCCCAGGTGCATAGCACCCTTCCCTTGGGTGTTGAGCCCCCCAAATCCCCCTCAAAACCCACTGCCCACAAGTCTACGCCATTACTATAGCCGTAAGGGGTGAAGGGGGGCACCTGCATGTGGGTACAGTGGGTTTGGGGGGCACAAGTGTAACAGGTGGGGGGGGGGGGAAGGGCCTGGGTCCACCTGCCTGAAGTCCACTGCACCCCCTAATAACTGCTCCAGTGACCTGCATACTGCTGCCAGGGAGGTGGGTATGACATTTCAGGGTGAAAATAAAAAGTTGTGAAACGGCATATTTTGTGGTGGGAGGGGGTTTGTGACCACTGGGGGAGTCAGGGGAGGTCATCCCTGATTCCCTCCAGTGATCATCTGGTCATTTAGGGCACTTTTTGGGGCCTTATTCGTGGAAAAACAGGGTCCAGGAAAAGTGCCCTAAATTCTCGCTAAAAACGCATATTTTTTTTCCATTATCGGCGAAAGGCACCCATCTCTGATCGGCCGATAACCACGCCCCAGTTCCGCCTTCACCACGCCTTCGACACGCCCCCATCAACTTTGTCCGCATCCGCGACGGAGTGCAGTTGAAAACGTCCAAATTCGGCTTTCGATTATACCGCTTTATTCGTTTTTGTGAGATAAACGTCTATCTCTCGATTTGGGTCACTATATAGGCGTTTTTCTATTTCGATTATAAGCAGGATAGTGAGCCAAATTGACAAAGAGTAGTAAATCACCTGGACCGGATGGCATACATCCAAGGGTACTCAAAGAACTCAAGCATGAAATTGCTGATCTGCTGTTAATAATATGTAACCTGCCTTTAAAATTGTCCGTAGTACCTGAAGATTGGAGGGTGGCCAATGTAACGCCGATTTTTAGAAAGGGTTACAGGGGTGATCCGGGAAATTACAGACTGGTAAGCCTGATGTCTGTTCCGGTCAAAATAGTGGAAACTATTATAAAGAATAAAATTATGGAACACATAGGCAAACATGGGTTAATGAGACAGAGTCAGCATGGATTCAGCCAAGGGACGACTTGCCTCAACAATTTGCTTCATTTCTTTGAAGGCATGAATAAACATGTTGATAAAGGTGAGCCAGTTGATGTAGTGTATCTAGATTTTCAGAAAGCTTTTGATAAAGTTCTTCATGAGAGAACCTTGAGAAAATTAAAGAGTCATGGGATAGAAGGCAATGTTCTGTTGTGGGTTAGGAATTGGTTATTGATCAGAAAACAGAGGGTAGGGTTAAATGGTAATTTCTCTCAATGGAGGAGGGTGAACAGTGGAGTGATGCAGGAAGACTGGGCATCCAAATGTGCATCACTTTGCATTTGTCCACATTACATTTCAACTGCCATTTGGATGCCCAGTCTTCCTGCAATTTTTCATGGTCCACAAGTGTTTTAACAACTTTGAATATTTTGTGTAATCTGCAAATTTAATCACCTCACTTGATGTTACAATTTCCAGATCATTTATAAATATGTTAAATAGCACCAGTACCAGTGCAGATCCTTGCAGCACTCCACTATTCATCCTCCTCCACCAAGAGAAATGCAGGCTTATTTTCGAAAGAGAAGGGCGCCCATCTTTCGACACAAATCGGGAGATGGGCATCCTTCTCCCAGGGTCACCCAAATCGGCATAATCGAAAGCCGATTTTGGGCTTCCCCAACTGCTTTCCGTCGCAGGGACGACCAAAGTTCCTGGGGGCGTGTCGGAAGCATAGCGAAGGCGGGCCTGGGGCGTGCTTAACACATGGGCGTCCTCGGCTGATAATGGAAAAAAGAAGGGCATCCCTGACGAGCACTTGGCCGACTTTACTTGGTCCATTTTTCTTGCGACCAAGCCTCAAAAAGGTGCCCGAACTGACCAGATGACCACCGGAGGGAATCGGGGATGACCTCCCCTTACTCCCCCAGTGGTCACTAACCCCCTCCCACCCTAAAAAAACACTTAAAAAATATTTTTTGCCAGCCTCAAATGTCATATCCAGCTCCCTGACAGCATTATGCAGGTCCCTGGAGCAGTTTTAGTTGGTGCAGTGCACTTCAGGCAGGCGGACCCAGGCCCATCCCCCCTACCTGTTACACTTGTGGTGGTAAATGTGAGCCCTTCAAAACCCACTGTACCCATATGTAGGTGCCCCCCTTCACCTGTAAGGGCTATGGTAGTGGTGTACAGTTGTGGGGAGTGGGTTTTGGGGGGCTCAGCACCCAAGGTAAGGGAGCTATGCACCTGGGTGCCATTTGTGAAGTCCACTGCAGTGCCCCCTAGGGTGCCCGGTTGATGTCCTGGCATGTCAGGGGGAACAGTGCACTATGAATGCTGGCTCCTCCCATGACCAAAGGGCTTGCATTTGGTCGTTTCTGAGATGGGCGTCCTCGGTTTCCATTATCGCCGAAAACTGGGGACGACCATCTCTAAGGATGACCATCTCTAAGGTCGACCTAAATGTTGAGACATGGGCGTCCCTGACCGTATTATCGAAATGAAAGATGGACGCCCATCTTGCTTCAATAATGCGGGCTTCCCCGCCCCTTCGCCAGGATGTCCTGAGGAAAATTTGGGCGCCCCGTTTGATTATGCCCCTCATGGCCATTTAACCCTACCCCCTGTTTTCTGTTCAATACCCAATTCCTAATCCACAACAAAACAGTTCCTCTTATCCTATGATTCTTGAATTTTCTCAGGAGTTCTCATGAGGAGCTTTGTTAAAAGCTTTCTGAAAATCTAGATACACTTCATCAACTGGCTCACCTTTATCTTTATTCATGCCTTCAAAGAAATAGAGCAATTTGGTGAGTTAAGATTTGCCGTGGCTGAATCCATGCTGACTCTGTCCCATCAAATCATATTTATCTACGTGTTTCATAATTTGACCCAGCTGATGGAAAATATTGTTGCTAAACAGCTAATGGAGTTTCTTTAATATTATGTGAGTTTTCCTAATATTCAGTTTGGTTTTAGAAGTTACTTGAGCACTGAAACTGTGGAGACATCAGTTCTAGCTGATGCTAGGCAGGAACTGAGTATAGACACAGGGTTTTGATCATGCAGTTTGACATGTCGGCTGCATTCGACATGGTCAGCCATGGTATTTTGCTACATTTGTCGAACTTTTATGGGTTACCTGGTCCTGTTCTAAAGTGGTTTAGAGGCTTTTTGTGTTGCAGGTCTTATCAAGTCAAAAGCGCATATGATATTTGCTTTTAATGGACCTCAGAATGTGAGGTACCACAAGGATCCCATCTCTCCCATTCTTATTAATGTACTAATGTCGCAATTAGCAATCAGACTCTTCCATGCAGGTTTTCCTGCTCATATTTACGCAGATGATATAATGCTAATGATACCTTTTGATGACTCTTTGGCTACTATAAATTCTTTAATAACAAAAGAAATTGAAATTATGACTAGCTAGATGTCTATATTCAAACTGAAATTGAACATTGAAAAGACCAAATATTTGGTTCTAATTAATCCTTTTCAAATCCTTTGTGTTAACCATGTTGAGTTTAAATTAGAAAAACAATTGACTATACTGGGCATTATATTTGACACATTTCTGATTTTTGAACACCTTGTAAATGGAATACCTGGTGGGACTGTCTAAGGCTCTGCTGAAAAAGCTGCAGACTCTACAGAATACAGCCGCTTGCCTGATTTATGGCCAGTCGAGATTTGAGTCAGCTTCACCTCTTTTGGGAAAATTGCATTGGCTTCCAATTAGAGCTTGAATCATTTTCAAGCTTTGTGCCATGATTTTTCTTATCTTACCTGGTGTGCTTACTGAGTATTTGTCTAAACCTGTTAATCTAACTCAGAAACATAGGAACTGTTCTGACAGACTTCCATTATTGTTGCTCTATCCTTATCCTAAAAATGCCCGTTATAAGTCTGTGTTTAATGGGCTTTTTTTTCCTATCAAGCTACTAAATAGTGGAATGCCTTGCCAGCAAGTTTATGTAGATTGGATAATTTTAGTTAAAAAGCTTTTAGGAAAGCTTTGAAGACCTACCTTTTTAAACTGTTTTATGATGATCGAGTTTGAATTTTATCTAACTATTTGTATATTCCTATAGACCGTCCAGTTCTATTGACTTTGTAAACCGCATAGAATTCCAGTGGGATATTGCGGGGTATTAGCCTTGTAATATAGTATAGTATAGTTGTGGGGTTGGGAGAGGAAATCAATCTCCTGAACTGCACAATTAATACAAAAACAAAACCATTTATTTTGCTGTCTCTTCTTGACAGGCCTATGTGTAGAATTGAAACACTTTGAACTTAGTGGTACATTTTCATCACTGTGGCATTCAAGCTTGCCTGGAGAAGTAAGACAATTACATATTGGTAAGAGACTGCAAAACTAGCAAAGTATCTTTCCTTAGAGCAGGGGTGGTATGAAATATATATTTACATATGAAGGAGGCAGTGCATGCAAATATCCTTCATACATATTCACGGGCATAATTACCACTGAGCGAACCCTGCAAAAAGCCCAGGGCCTCCCAATCATAGGGGGCTGCCTGCCATTGAACTGAGGTGCCTTCTATCTGCTATCTCTCTCTCTCTTCTTTACTCACTCCGACCCTCCAGCATGGGTCGAGCATCTCTCTTTGCCCTCCCCCCACCCACATGGATCCAGCATCTCTCTCTGCCTGCCCATCTTCCCCCCCCCCCCCACGCAGGCTTGATATCTCTACCCCCTCCCCTCACAGTCCTTCAAAAGCACGATGGGTGGCCGGAAGGGGCAACACTGAAAACAGACTGCCTCTGGCTGGCCCCAGCGGAGCCTTTCCTTTGCCACGTCCCGCCTTCTTTGATGTGATTTCCTGTGGGTGGAGCATGGCAGAGAAAGGGCCCTGGCAGAGCTGACTAGAGGCAACCTATTTTCAGTGCTGCCTCTGCTGACCATCTGTCAAATATTTGGAGGACCATGGGGGGGGGAGTGGAGAGAGATGGCCTTTGGGGAGGGATGGAGAAGATGGTAGGTGGGCCAATGGAGGGGTGGAGATGGAGAGATGTCAGACCTATGTGGCGGGCATAGATGGAATAATGTCTGACCTGTGTGGTGGTGGTGGTGGTGGTGGGGGGAGTAGAAATGGAGAGATGCCAAGCCTGACAGTGAGGCAGGGAAGATGAGGAGATTCTGGACCTGGGCGGAATTGGAGGGAATAGAGAGAGAGAGAGACTCTAACCAAAATAGCAGGGGGATCAACTGAGAAGGGGGGATCGGAGGTCAAGATTTGAGAGGTAGAGATGGTGGCCAGAGTGGAGGTTGCAGGAGGAAGGGAAGAGATGAGAGAAGCTGGACATGGGGAGGAACATAGAGAAGAGATACTGGGCATAGAAGGGACATAGGGACAGTGACATAGAGGAGAAATGCTGGGCAGGACAGATAAAAAATGTAGATGAAAAATGGATGGTGAACATAGAGAAGAAATGTCCAAAGGAGAGGAGATACTAGAGGAAAGTTTATAAAAACCAGAGAAAAGCAGAAAAGAGACTCGGACCAAATCAATGCTCAGGCGGCAAATGTAAAAAAAAATAATGTTTTCATGTCATCCCACAGATCAGTCCAAAGACTTGTGGGTTATGTCCAGTGCCGTAGCGAGGGCTAATGGCACCCGGGGCGGGTTGCCGCTGCGCAGTCCCCCCCCCCCGGGTGCAGCACGGTGCGACCCCCCCCTCTGCAGCGCACCCCCCCCGGACCGCAACCCCCCGGACCGCATTCTTACCTGCGGGAGGGCTGATCCGCCCCGAGTGCACGTCACTCAGAGCTGCGTCGGCCCCACTGGTTCCCTGCTCTCTCTGCCCTGGAACAGGAAGTAACCTGTTCCGGGGCAGAGGGAGCAGGGAACCAGCGGGGCCGGCACCCCTCCCGAGTGCGTGCACCCGGGGCGGACCGCCCCTCCCGCCCCCCCTTCCTACGCCACTGGTTATGTCCCTCTACCAGCTAATGGAGATAAAGAGATAGCTAAATGTAGTCATGTAGTCATGTGCAGCCAGCTTCTCTTCAGCATTCTCTCTATCTAGCAGGTGGAGGGTCATAACAGTTCAGCTCTGAATTGATCCGGCTCCTATCCTGATCCACGGGTCCCTGTTGAGCCTGGATCAGGGTTGAGGTTCCAGTGTTTGGGCTTCTTTTTGGGGTATACCTGGTGGTGCCAGGTCCCTCCCCCAACAAATTCTTGGTTCCCAGGGCACCTGTAACCTCCTCTGCATGGCCTCAGGTCTTCTCTCTTGCCTCTCTAATAAAAAAAGAAAACAAAAGCTGGAGATCTAAGCTCCCAGCTGCTGAGATAAGCACTGTTGTGCAGTTTGGAAAAAAAAAAAGAAAAGGGGGAACTAAATGGAGGAGCGCTTACCAGCACTGCAAACTCTGTGTGGGAGAATTGTCTGTTACTGGCCTTGATGCGCGGATGTCGGGGCAGTCAGAAGCCACAAAGCACTGCTCACAGTGTGGGAGCTGGAGAGTGGTGGATGGCGGATGTGATATCTGTGCATGCGCGCCTGAGTTGGGACCGGTGATTGCAGGGAGCCTGCGGTTATCTAGCAGAGTGGAAAACCCGGACTTGGTTTTTGCAGGAACATCAGGCCCGATTCTGAAGTGCCCTCCCATGGACACCATTTTTCGACTCTTCCGCACTCAGCGCCGCATGTGGCGGCAGGAGAGGCATGGCCTGTTCAGTCTTGTGGGGGGTTGGATCCTGAGGTGTCAGAAGGCCCAGGGCAACCATCAGGCAGCCATGAAGCCCCTTTTGCCCTGGAATTTGTTCTTCTTATGCACAAAGCCTTCTTATTAAAGAGGTCATGGGGTTCCAAGGGCACAGAATGCCACCCCTCCCCTCTGAAGTCCTTTTCTTTGCCTCCACCACTTCTGGCAAAGTGACCCAGGTGTGAGGCCTTAGATTTTGATGATGCCTCAATGGTGTCGGACACAGAAGATCCCCTCATACCTTAGGACCCCTCTCAAGGGGACGCAGAGTTCTTGGAAGAGGGAGAGCTCCCAACAGAAGAGCTGCAAAGAGCTTTCTCAGCAGACGACCTCCTTAGGGATCTTCTGGCCCTGGAGTTTGGACTGGCCTATTTGGGACCTGCTTTATGATTTGTTATGGTCATCAACCCAGGAGATGTGGCCCTGGCTCATTCTCTACCATTGGTAGGGGGTCAGTTGTCCCATTTTCTGGGGGAATGGGCCAGGCTAACTTCAGACGAATGGGTCTTGGAAGTAATATGAGACAGGTACAAACTGGAGTTTGTCCAGCCCTTGGCAGATTTTTTTCTGGTGTCTCCATGCAAAGCAGCGGCCAAGGTGGCGGCAGTGTGAGACACACTGGTGTAATTGCTGCGGCTAGGGGCAGTGCGACCCGTACCCCCGAGGAGTGTGGCCAAGGTCGTTACTGCATTTACTTTGTTGTCCCGAAAAAGGACGGGTCTTTTCACTCTGTGCTAGACCTCAAGTCCGTCAACAAGACCTTAAGTGTTCGGCATTTCCGAATGGAAATGTTGCGGTTGGTCATTTTCTGCATTGGAACCGGGGGAGTTCTTGACCACGCTCAATCTGAAGGAGGCCTATCTACACGTCCCCATTTGGCCACCTCATCAGCTCTTTCTGTGGTTTCTGGTGCTCAGGCAACACCTGCGTTCCAGGCTATGCCCTTCAGACTCACTACAGCACCCAGAACCTTTTTAAAGGTCATGGTAGTTGTAGTGGCAGCACTCCGGAAGGAGGGGATTCAGGTGCATCCCTATTTGGACGATTGATTGACTCATTCGGGCACCATCCTACAAAGAGAGTTTAAAGGCCACAGTCAGAGTGATCGGTCTACTTCAGTCCTTGGGCTGGGTGATCAATGTGCCGAAATGCCATCTGTCCCTGTTGCAGTCTCTGGAATACCTGGGTGTGATTTTTGACACCAGGACAGTGTCGCTGTCAGTGGAGTTCAGGCTCCGGTTACAGAACCAGCTTAAGAGTCTACTAAGGCTGATGGCTCCAAAGGCATGGGACTACATACAGGTGTTGGGGTCTATGGCATCCACGCTGGGAATAGTGCCATGAGCCAGGAGTCATATGTGACCACTTCAGTTGTCCCTACTAGTCTGGTGGTCACCCCTATCAGAGGATTACCAGGTCAGGGTTCTGTGGACACTGTGGGCTCAATTGGCCATACAGTGGTGGTTAAAGACGGAACACCTTCAAAAGGAGTTTCCTTCGGCAGTGCTGGCCTGGATGGTATTCACCACAGATGCTTGCCTCTCCGGCTGGGGGACTCATTGCTTGGGCCTGATAGCCCCAGGGTCTTGGTCTTTGGCGGAGGCGACCTGGTCCATCAACCGGTTGGAGTTGTGGGTGATTCGTTTGGCACTCTGAGAGTTCGTGAACATCCTGCGAGGGTGTCGTGTGCGGGTGCTGTCAGACAATTCAACGGCGGTAGCTTATGTGAACAGGCAAGGGGGGACAAAGAGCGCCTCCCTGGCAAAAGAGGCAGAGCTCCTATACTATTGGGTGGAGGCCCATCTGACCCTTCTTTCTTTGGTGCACATCGCAGGTTCAGCCAATCTGCAGGTGGATTTCCTCAGTCGGCATTTCCTAGACCCGGTTGAATGGGAAGTGTTGCTGCTAGCTTTCTGGCTGATCACAGAATGCTGGGGGATTCCGGTGCTGGACTTCATGACCAGCAGGGTCAACGCAAAGGTAGCCCGGTTTTTCAGCAGGGGAAGGGAGTTTGGCTCAGATGGCATAGATGCCCTGCTCCAAAGTTGGCTCCCCAGGTTACTCTACGTGGTTCCACCATGGCCCATGGTGGGGCACGTCTTGGGGCGAATTGTGAGGCATCCCAGAAGGGTAATATTAGTAGCGCCAGATTGGCCTCGGTGTCCCTGGTATGTGAACCTAATCATGCTGCTGGTGGATCGCCCACTGCATCTTCCAGTTCGGGAAGATCTACTGTGCCAGGGGCCCATTCGGATGGCGGATCCCTCCTCCTTTGGTCTTACGGCATGGCTCTTGAGAGGGCGTGTCTGAGAAAGAAGGGTTATCCCAACACAGTCATTACAACCGTGCTGCAGGCCAGAAAACGCTCTGCTTCTATGGCGTATGCGAGGGTCTGGTGCACATTTGAAGCATGGTGTTTGTCCTCAGAATGTTTTATTAGAAGAATTTTCTATGGGTACTCCACAGTATAGTTCGGTATCCACTTCAGTGGTGTTCATCTACCTCCCCCTTGGGTGGTTGAAGTCCTAAATTTAATTCTCAGTGGCAGGAGAATTACTTCTTCATAGAAAGGGTGATGAATTCGTGGAACAGCCCACCTCGTGGAAGTGGTGGAGATGAAAGCAGTATCTGAATTCAAGAGAGCTTGGGACAAGTACATAGGATCTCTAAGGGAGTGATAGGGAGAGTAAATGGCATGGATGGGCAGATTGGATAGGACATAAGGTTGTTATCTGCCTACATTTTTCTTTGTTTCTATGTTTCCATGAGTTCTCTATTTTCAAGCATAACATAGAAGGTAAGAGGTGCTATTTTTTTCCATTAGGATAGGTAGAACACAGAAAAAAATATATATATATGTAGCTTTGGAAGGGAATGCTGAAAAAATAAATTCCCCAGTAGACAGGTTGTTCATTCTCATGAAAACGAAAAAGAACAAGGAGAAGAGGTAAGGTTCTTCTCTAGAGGCAGTGGCAAGACACCTGAAAAGCAACAGCTCCTTAGATTGTGAAAATAATAAGGTCACAATTCAGTCATGTGGTCAATCTATAATTTGAAACGTCTAATTTAGATGTATGAAATCATTTTTAGTGATGCTATCCTTTTAGGTTGTGCCACTGAATATCCATGTATAACTTCAAAAGTCTAAGTTAGATGTTTCAAGTGAAATCTACTGTTTGTGCAGTCCACCTAGACATATACCATCTGACATTTAAAATGATTTATCTGGGCAGGAGAGGCTCCTGTCCAGTTAAACCGCATTTAACAGGTGATCCCTGGATAACAGGATAGTACTGCTGAAAATCTAGGGAGACCATTGTGTCACTATCCAGTTAGTGTTAGGATGATTGGGGCAGAGTCTGGGAGAAGCCAGGATTTACCTGGTTAGCAGTGATATTCAGACCACCAATTGGGCAAATGCCTGTATAAAGTTAGGACAGCAAAAAGGCTGTCCTAATTTTATCCTGCCAATTATCCAGGCACCAGATAACTTGCAGTGGCCAGCCAAAACTTGGATATTCTAGTGCCAGTGTTGAATATCTGGGCCATAGTCTGACTCTGTATTACAATTACTTACCTACAATTAAATCAACCCAGCGCTTAAAATTTATTTTCAAATTTTGGCGCTGGTCCAATTTAATGCGTCTAAGAAACAGATAAGTTTTATGGAAAATTTAATTAAAGATTTTGATATAAAAATTATACATACAAAAACCATGATTAGTGATATTTATTATTTATTTTTCATTTATTAGGATTTATTTACTGCCTTTTTGAAGGAATTCACTCAAGGCGGCCATAAATTAAGGAGGCCGATGATGAGTTTGGCAAGCCACAGGGTGTATCCTTGTGTGAAAAGAGTTTCTGCTAAGGCTTCCATATGACTCAATAGTATAGCCTTTCCCACGCTTTCCTTTTCCAAAATACTAAAAGAAATGTTAAGTGCTGGGTTGATTTAGTTGTGGATTTGATTACCCCTGCTTTAAAAATACTGTTTTGGACTAGTATCATTGATTTACAATTACTTACCGCCACAGGCTGAATATCAGGCTTATAATTTATACATGTAGCAGCCTAAAATTGCCACTATGAAGTGTATATTGAGATGCTTATTTTAGAATCACTATTCTGATTTTAGACACGCATAAACCGGCATTTAGATGGTTATCTTGCATAAAATGTTTAAATCACAATTTTATAAAGTGGGGATGTACGTGTTTAAACTCTAAAACATGCATGTGGCAAGGGGGCATAGCTCATGTGTGTTTTGGTTGGGATTAGGGCAGGCCTAAAAATAAACCTATTTTTTCCGTATCAGAAAGGGAATGCATGTCTTTGTCTCAGTGGCGTTCCTGGGGGGGGGGGGGGCGGTAGGTGCGGTCCGTACCCAGGTGCACGCCGCTGGGGGGGTGCCGCGCGCGCCTGTCCTCCGTTGTTCCATGCTTTCTCTCTGCTCCGGAACAGGTTACTTCCTGTTCCGGGGCAGAGAAGAAGCATGGAACAACGGAGGACAGGTGCGCGCGGCACCCCCCCAGCGGCATGCACCCGGGGGGGTTCCTTCGCGGGGGGTGTCTTTTTGCCGGGGGGGGGGGGGGTGTCTGCACTGCACCCAGGGGGGCGGGGCACATTGGCAATCCGCCCCGGGTGTCAGCCCCCCCTAGGAACGCCACTGCTTTGTCTAAAAAGATTGATGTTGGGTTTTACACCTGCTACTCAGGATGTCTATGTTTCAGAAAAGTGCTCCTATTGAACAGCGCTCCACTGGAGGCATTAGGGAAGGTTGTCCCCTTTAAACTTCCACTGGTTGATGTCCTCCCTGAAAGCAACACTCTCAAGAGATATTGGATTCTGTTGCAGTTTTGGGAAAAAGAAATATTGGGCCCTGTTTACTAAGTCACGCTATAGGCGCACAAACGTTTTAACAATAGAGACACCCATAGGAATATAATGGGTGTCTCTATCATTATCGTGTGCGCTAAAAAGTTAGCGCACCTACAGGGCGGCTTAATAAACGGGGCCCATTATTTCTAAAATTGGTGACCCAAATGACTATGTTCTGGCACATAAACGTTGATGTTGCTATTTCATAACATAAATGTGTATGTGCCAGCACATACATAACAGGTATTTGTATACTGCCTTTCTGTGTTACAACCAAAGCAGTTTACATATATGCAGGTACTTTCTCTGTCCCTAGAGGGCTCACAGTCTAAGTAAATGCTTATGTGTCCATGCTGACTGTTTATAGTTTAGATGTTTATAATTCTAAAATGGATACTTTTGCAGTATATAAGTAGTGCAAAAACGTCCATGTCACCTTGTACTTTAGAACAGGCTCTGTGTCAGCAGATAGTTTTCTAAAATGCTAGTGTAACTTGACACAGTTTGACCTAGATGCTTCAAGTCTGATTTGTACCTCCTTTCTAAAATCTGCCTCTATATGTCTAAGGGGCCTTTTTACTAAAGGGTTGCCACGTGGCAACCTGAAACTACCGCTGGCCCAATGCTGGTGCAAGCAGTAGTTCCACCCCCAATGCGTGGCATTTCCGGTGATATTGGAATTTTTCTAAAATTAACAGCGCAGGTGGGTTACCTGGTGGTAATCGGGCAACCCCATGCGCTTCCCGGTTACCACAGGGTTAGCAAGGAAGATCTTACCGCCACCTCAATGGGTGGCGGTAAGTGCTCACCCTGAAACGGCTGCGCAGCAAGTGCGAACTTACTGCATGGTCATTTTTTCTTTCCACCTTTTTACCCACTGTGTTCATTAAAATCTTGCTGTGCCACACCTCAGCTCAGTAAAAGGGGCCCTAAGTGATGCTACCCCTGGAATGAGATAATATAGGACATGTGTCCAAAATTATCCATTAAGCCCTCAGGAATAAAAAAAAAAAATCACTTATTTAGCTGCCAACTGCACAAGTGCTTTTGAATGTTGTCTCCAATACATTGTGTAACTATGTGCAGGTGCCATTAGGGTTTGCAAAATAGGGATATGAAGGTCTCCAAAACTGAAATCCCACTGTTACGTATTTACATTTATTTAGTTCGGTCTCTGTTTTTACAGACTTTGGGATGTTTAGTATT
Source organism: Microcaecilia unicolor (assembly GCF_901765095.1). Taxonomy (NCBI): domain Eukaryota; kingdom Metazoa; phylum Chordata; class Amphibia; order Gymnophiona; family Siphonopidae; genus Microcaecilia; species Microcaecilia unicolor. The sequence continues at coordinate 12,959,720 of NC_044037.1, read as the reverse complement.
TTTATTTAATAAAATGGTAAACAATTAATGAAAATTTGAAAGTGTTAGGCCCATAGCTTGTCACTCCTCAGTGGTTGACAATGGTAATATGACAGCACAAAATGGCATAGAGAAGCAGCCAGACTGCGTATTTTCCAGCTGCATCTTACAGGGGCAGTTTTCAGGCTGTCTAAATTGGGGCAAAGCATAAAAGTACTTATGGTAAAACATGCATGCTTTTGACTATGTTTATGATGGACATTTTCAGACAGCCAATTTGTGTGGGTATATTGCTATTTATTTGTGTAAATGTCTTTTAAAAACTGTCTTCTCAAAAAACTGAATACGTTTGTTACTGGCTGGGAAGTATTCTTCTGTACTAAGAATGATCAAAATCACAAAGAGTGATCTGAAAAAAAAATAGAAACTGTCTCCCTGATATTCATAAGTACATAAGTATTGCCATACCGGGACAGACCGCAGGTCCATCAAGCCCAGCATCCTGTTTCCAACAGTGGCCAATCCAGGTTACAAATACCTGGCAAGATTCCAAAACAGTACAATATATTTTATGCTGCTTATCCTTAACCAGCCAGACATGGTCACTGATGGGTTAAATAGCATATCGGTGCCTAACAACTAATATTCAGCAGGAGATAACCAGTTATCTCCACTGATTATTACTGGTTATCACATAGTGCATAACTGGCTATATCGCATGACTTATCCGGTTAAGTGCTGATATTCAGCGTCTAACTGGATAAGTTTAACAGTCATATAGGACCGAATAAATAGCTGTCTTATCTTTAACCTCTAAAATGTTAGCTAGTTAGTGCTGAATATTGGCATAACCAGTTAACTTTTTAGTGGTTAAAACCCCCCAGATGTTCAATGCTTTTCACTGGAAATGGCCCGGCATTGAGTATCTGGATTTAACGCCAGCAGTGAACAGCAAAAAACGCTGCCCTCCACTGGCTGAATATTGGACCCAGTATATGTTTCCAGGTGCTGTCTTTTAAAGCAAAACAGATGATTATAGAATGATTTTCATACCATTCATTCTTATAAAAACATAGAACTATAGTGGTTTCTCTTCTGCATGAAAAGTCTGTGAGCTAAAGGCTACAATCTTATGGATTTCCCCTGAGATTTACAAATTCTGCAACACTTTGCAGATCATATTCTTCATTTTCTCATGACTTCAGTGCTCCATAAAAAGATGTTTCTCTACCACATTTTAAAGGTGTTTGTTGCCTTTTACTTATTGAGAAACTGTGACTTTTTGCCGGTTCCCAGCATGAGGTAAACCATTTACTGAAAGTGGTGGGGGAAACAAGGAACTGGACATTTCTGCAGCAGTCATAGCGTCCGAGAGAGGGATAGGGCTTGCAGAACCAGAGTCACTATGAAGAGAACCCAGTCCATCAAACTGAGTTATTTTCTTCTTAAATAATTTCCTTTCCTTTGCTCGTCGGTTCTGGAACCAGATTTTTACCTGTACCATAAGAACAAAAAAGAGAGGTTTGTGATCAGTGGAGAAAGAACTCCATCACGGAGGAAATTCAGTGAAAAGAGCAAGTAACTGAAAGCATGACATATATGTAAAGTAGCATTTCTTAAATTGTGGGTTGTCAATTTAAATGGGGTTATAAGTGAGTAAGCCTCCTGCAATAAATTTAGATACTTTGTGGAGTTTCTATAACATCCTTTGAGAATTCTGAACATCATACATTGACCAGTTATTGGGTTTCACTACAGATGTAGGGAACAAATTTGAACATGAGTAGTATTTGATTGCTCGGGAATTTATGATGGAAGTTTTTGGATATACAGACTTCTCTATGGATGTTATAGCAACCAACAAAGTATCCAAATTTATTACAAGTCTGAGCACCGGCATTCAACATCGGCAGCCCTGTAGGCTTCTGGAACTTATGAGTGCCAACCGATACTTAGCTGGCAGCTGCATAACATTCAAGGGGGTCTTTTGCCCCTTTAATTCTCCTTCCACCCCTCCCCAAGAACATCCCCACCTCTCATCCCCTTCCCACCCCCTCCCAGATCATGACCCCCTTCTGATCCATCTCCTACCCCCTCACTTCCAATCCCCCTCCCTCCAGCAAGGATAGACCCCCATCCCCCAGGCCTACCTAAGATACCGACAGCTGATTTAAATGCATTTGCAGGTTTGGCCTAGTGGTTAGGGTGGTGGACTTTGGTCCTGAGGAACTGAGTTCAATTCCCACTTCAAGCACAGGCAGCTCCTTGTGACTCTGGGCAAGTCACTTAACCCTCCATTGCCCCATGTAAGCTGCATTGAGCCTGCCTTGAGTGGGAAAGCGTGGGGTATAAATGTAACAAAAAACAAAAAAAACCTCACAGTAATCTAAATGTCACAGTGATAGAGCAAGACAAACTGCATTACATCTCTTTAAATCATGTTAAGGAGCAAATAATCATACTTAAGCCCATAACACAGCTTGATAGCTTCCCTTCTTGGTGTCTTACACCTTTATACTGAGGGATATTTAGGTTCTTCTGAGTCCCCTAACAGAGTCCTGTTGGTTTTACAGTGTCCATTTTAAACTACCAAGCTACCCCAAGTCCACATGCTTTCATAAGCACTGTTATCTGATTTCTGTCATACCATGGCAGCCCTCTGAACTGCAACAGAAAGCAGTGGCGATGACCAAAGAATCCAGTGCAACCAAAGATGTCTTCAAAGAGACAGTTCTTTAATTGGCACCAGCTCATGTGAATAGCATACAAGAATTGCAAGACCGCTTGGTGGACTCAAGATGGGCTGTGTTTTGGTTACATTGCTTGCATCAGGAGTCCAAAAAACAATCCAAGCATGCATTTGTGAGGTGTACAAAAATATAGAGCCTCCTCAAGACGCTGTTAAAACCTCAGGGGGCTCACACTAAATCTACCCCTATTGATGTGGAAACAATCCAAAAGCCTGAGAAGAATGGTGAAAAAAAAACTAAAAGGAGCAGCTCGCAGGGTAAAAAACTTGCATCAGGTGTGGATGATGTTCAAAAACACCATCCTAGAGGTACAGGACAAATATTTTCCGTGTATTAGAAAAAGAGGAAAAAAGACCAAACGTTAGCCGGCGTGGCTAAGCAGTAAGGTAAAGGAAGCCATTAAAGCCAAAAAACAATTCTTCAGAAAATGGAGAAGAGAACCGACTGAAAATAATAAGATAAAACATAAGGAATGCCACGCCAAATGCAAAGCAGAGATAAGGAGGGGCTAAAAGGACTTTGAAAAAAAGTTAGCGTTACAAGCGAAAATACATAGTAAAAATTTTTTTAGATAAATTAAAATCAGGAAGCCGGCTAAAGAATCGGTTGGGCCGCTGGACGAAGGTGGTGTTAAAGGGGCGATCAGGGAAGACAAAGCCATAGTGGAGAAATTAAATGAATTCTTTGCTTCGGTCTTCACAGAGGAGGTTTGGGAGGGATACCGGTGCCAGAAAGGGTATTTGAAGCAGGCGAGTCGGAGAAACTAAATGAATTCACTGTAAACTTGGAGGATGTAATGAGTCAGTTCTGCAAACTGAAGAGTAGTAAATCACCAGGACCGGATGGTATTCATCCCAGAGTATTAATAGAACTGAAGAATGAACTTGTAGAGCTACTGTTAGTAATATGCAATCTATCCCTAAAATCAGGTGTGGTACCGGAAGACTGGAGGGTAGCCAATGTTACGCCGATTTTTAAAAAGGGTTCCAGAGGAGATCAAGGAAATTATAGACTGGTGAGTCTGACGTCAGTACCGGGCAAAATGGTAGAGGCTATTATTAAGAATAAAATTATAGAGCACATAAACATGGGCTGATAAGACAAAGTCAGCACGGATTTAGTGAAGGGAAGTCTTGCCTCATCAATCTACTGCATTTTTTTGAGGGGGTGAACAAACATGTGGACAATGGGGAGCCGGTGGATATTGTGTATCTGGATTTTCAGAAGGCGTTTGACAAAGTGCCTCATGAAAGACTCCAGAGGAAACTGGAGAGTCATGGGATCGGACGTAGGGTATTACTATGGATTAAGAGCTGGTTGATGGATAGGAAGCAGAGAGTAGGATTGAATGGTCAGTATTCTCAATGGAGAAGGGTAGTTAGTGGGGTCCTTCAGGGGTCTGTGCTGGGACCGCTGCTTTTTAATATATTTATAAATGACCTTGAGATGGGAGTAACTAGTAAGGTGATTAAATTCGCAGATGACACAAAGTTATTCAGGGTCGTCAAGTCGCAGGAGGAGTGTGAAAAATTACAGGAGGACCTCACGAGACTGGACGATTGGGCGTCCAAGTAGCAGATGAAGTTCAGTGTTGACAAGTGCAAAGTGATGCATGTGGGTAAGAGGAACCTGAATTACAGCTATGTCATGCAAGGTTCTGCGTTAGGAGTCACAGACCTAGAAAGGGATCTGGGAGTCATCATTGACAAGACGTTGAAAACTTCTGCTCAGTGTTTTTGAGGTGCGGTGACCAGAACTGAACACAAAACTCGAGGTGTGGTCTCACCATGGAGCGATACAATGGCATTATAACATCCTCGTGTTTGTTTTCCATCCCTTTCCTAATAATACTCAACATTCTGTGCGCCTTCTTAGCCGCTGCAGCACACTGAGCAGAAGTTTTCAACGTCTTATCCACAATGACTCCCAGATCCCTTTCTAGGTCTGTAACTTCTAACGCGGAACCTTGCATGACATAACTGTAATTCGGGTTCCTCTTTCCCACATGCATCACTTTGCACTTGTCAACATTGAACTTCATCTGCCATTTGGACGCCCAATCTCTTAGTCTCGCGAGGTCCTCCTGTAATTTTTCACACTCCTCCTGCAACTTGACAACCCTGAATAACCCATCTCTAGGTCATTTATAAATATATTAAAAAGCAGCGGTCCCAGCACAGACCCCTGAGGGACCCCACTAACTACCCTTCTCCATTGAGAATACTGACCATTCAACCCTACTCTCTGCTTCCTATCTTTCAACCAGCTCTTAATCCACAATAATACCCTACCTCCAATCCCATGACTCTCCAGTTTCCTCTGGAGTCTTTCATGAGGTACTTTGTCAAACGCCTTCTGAAAATCCAGATACACAATATCCACTGGCTCCCCACTGTCCACATGTTTGTTCACCTCCTCAAAAAAATGCAGTAGATTGGTGAGGCAAGACCTCCCTTGATGTTCCAAGCAAAGAGTAGCGTCGGGTCTTTGTCTGGGAGGCTGTATTTTGTCCCTGGTAGCAGAGGGGGGGTCGGGTCCACGGAGGCTGTCAGTGTTTCCCGTGCAGCTGAAAAACGCGCACCCTGCCTCTTCCTCGGGATAACGAGGTGGTGGCCATTTTGCAGTGCGAGTCTGACGCGCTTTCCCCTGTGGGATTGGCTTTGATTTCAGGCACTGTGGCTGCTCTGGCGGGCATGCATCCAACACGTTTTGATGCTCAGGGAACTCAAGCGAGTGGGGGAGGAACGGAACCGTTCTCCCCTGAGTTTGTACTACTGTTGCACCGTGCCTATCTTTTAAAGGCAGCATGGCAGGTGGGGGTTCGGTTTTATCTATTCCTGGGCATCAAGAATAGGTTCCTTCTCCCAAGAGGTGCCGTGAAGATTTTGCCTTGGATGCAGGGTCTGTGGCCTCACTTTCCCCCGTCAGTCGGAAGGGTCTATTTCGGGCCCTTCAGGGGCCTCTTGGCTGCGAGAAGAACTTGAGGAGGGTGACATTTTACATGAAGAGGCGGATGACCCGGCAGTGGTCCTGGTGTTTCATAAGGAGGAGCTGTCTGCCTTTATTACTAAGGCCGTTAAGGTACTTAGTATTGCAGAGCCGCTGTTTTCCAAACTGACTACAGATAATCCCAAAAATGGCTAGTACTCGTTGCCCTCCTCGGGCGTTTCCAATCCACATGGCCATGCACGAAATGATATCCACGTGGTGGGCTACTCCAAATGTGCAGCTGCACATCTTCAGGGCCATTTCTCGCTGTATCCGCTTGTGCAGGCGGAGATGGATAAGCTTTGTCTACCTAGAGTTGATGCCTTGGTGGCGGCCATCATCAAAAAGACCACCTTGCTTGTGGAAGGTTGCGTTGCGCTAAAAGGTGTGCAGGACAGGAGGCTTGAGGCGTCCCTCAAGCTCTCTTTTGAAGTTTTGTTGCTCTTCTTACAAGTGTCTTCCTTAGTAGATAATGGTCATCACTGATGCAATCCTTCAGGGACAGTTGGAACTCTGTTGGAAGCTCCACAAGCTGGATGTCTACAGAGTATTTAGAGGTGACAAACCTTTTCTATCTGACAGACAGGCTGTCTGTGCTATTTCAGGTTTTGCATAGGTACCAGTTGGTCATTGAGGTGGCTTACATCATTTGTGGAAAGAGGGTTCCGGTGGCCCTCAGGGCCCACTCTATTCAGGCTCAGATGGTCAGATGGTCAGAGGTGCAAGCAGATGCACCTGATGATATCTATAAGGTGGTGACATGGTCATTTCTGCATTTTTTCAAGAAGCACTACAAGATTGATATTTTTGCCAGTGGTGATTTGGCCTTTGGCAGAGCTGTAATTTGATGAGCCCTCTCATTCCCTTTCCAATAAGATATTGCTTTTGTACATCCATTGGTTTGGACTGGTCTAACAGGATGAAAAGGAAGGTAAAATTATTCATACCGGTTAATTTTCTTTCCTTGGATCCTGCTAGACCAGTCCAGGGCCCACCCTGGAAGACTGTGGCATATGGAATACAGTTCAGACTTAGACTGCTCACTCATTCTTTCTCTTTTGCATATAATTTATGCTTCACACAAGTTGGTACTTTTGATGAGAGATGCAGTAAATTTGATGGGTTATTAAACTGGTGAGTAGCAAGGTGGACCTACTTCTGCTTTGGATTTGGCATACTGGAGAATTCCAGGCTTCACCAGCCTTTATACCGGTGATGTTACAGGACAGTTCAGAGGTGGAGTTATCAACGTGAACTACTGTTAAGACAAATTATTTTACCACTAACTCATGCTATTTTACCACATCCCATTTTATTCATTGAGACCTAATTACTAATAACTGAGATTAACAGTAAGATAAAATGTCATTAACAATAGCTCATGTAGATAACACTCCCCCTCATATCTTTACCTCCATCTGCTGGTAGGGGGACTCACTGTTGATCTGGACTGGTCTACGAAGATTCAAGGAAAGAAAATTAATAGATATAAATAATTTCATCAGAGTGAGCGCCAACATTTACATGCTGATTATGCACATAAATTATTAGAATAATGGTGTAGACATTGATATGATAGAGGTATATAAGACATGATAGAGGTATATAAAATAATGACTGGAGTGGAACAGGTGGATGTGAAGCGTCTGTTCACGCTTTCCAAAAATACTAGGACTAGGGGGCATGCGATGAAACTACAGTGTAGTAAATTTAAAACAAATCGGAGAAAATGTTTCTTCACCCAACGCGTAATTAAACTCTGGAATTCATTGCCGGAGAACGTGGTGAAGGCGGTTAGCTTAGCAGAGTTTAAAAAGGGGTTGGACCGTTTCCTAAAGGACAAGTCCATAAACCGCTACTAAACGGACTTGGAAAAATCCAAAATCCCAGGAATAACATGTATAGAATGTTTGTACGTTTGGGAAGCTTGCCAGGTGCCCTTGGCCTGGATTGGCCGCTGTCGTGGACAAGATGCTGGGCTCGATGGACCCTTGGTCTTTTCCCAGTATGACATTACTTATGTACTAACATGTGCATGCAAATGCCAAAATTCCATCTAAGTGTTATTGTGTAAATACACATACATCTTTATATCACATATTTTACAGGTAGGCATACATATTAATAAACTCACATGCTTATATCTCCAGCATTTAAGCGCTAGCACTTATACCATCTCTATAGTTGGTGTAGTACTTGTGCTTATATTATAGGCATGTATTCACCTGTTATGCTAATATTCTGTAAAGAAAAATAAGTGCACTTTAGGTGCCTAAATATAGGCATTCTGTTATAGAATTACTGACATAGTGCTGGATCAGGCATTTATGGAAAAATAATGCATACACTTTCAAGACCGCCTCTAAATAAATGTTAAATGTAGTTCATTGTACCTGTCTCTCAGAAAGTCTTAGGTTGGCTGCAAGTTCAGATTTTCTCCTGATGGTAATATATTTGTTATAGTGAAATTCTTTCTCCAGCTCTAGTCTCTGGTGATCTGTGTAGACCACCCGATATTTCTCCTTTGTCCTGGTTTTACCTGTGAATAAGGAAATAAGAGGTTTAAGTTGATCCTTGTATTTTTGCAGAATCACATCTGGAAAGGACAGGCTGGTTTAATCTTGCAGTGGAAATAATGTATTAATTGCTGAATTAATAATGGTGGACCTTCATTGTTCCCAAATGTCTGTGCATTTTACTATTTTGGGAACAGAGTTCCAAATTTTGGTTCCTTAATATGAGAAATTATCATTATGGATTGATTTATATCTTAATTTTTACAGTTAGAGAAATGTAGGATAAGATATTCTCTGGACAACAAAATGATATTGTGTGATGGTAATTCAATGAGATTGTTCATATAGGATGGGGCCAAGCCATATAGAATTTGGTGAATGAATACACATAATTTAAATGATATTCTTTCTTTTATTGGCAACCAGTGTAGAGCATATAAAAGAGGTGTTGCTTTGGTGAAACATGGTGATCTACATATTAAACGTGCAGCTGTGTTTTGAGTAGTTTGTAATTTTCTAAGTAGGCTGCATTTGATTCCTGTATATATGGAGTTACAATAATCAAGTTTTGTTAGAACTAGGGACTGAACTAAGGTACGAAAAACTGATTTAGGGGTCCTTTTACAAAGGCGTGCTGAAAAATGGCCTGTGGTAGTGTAGGCGTGGCTTTTAGGCGTGCCCAGAATCATTTTTCAGAGCACCAATAAAAAGGGCCTTGTTTTGCCGAAAATGGACGTGCAGCAAAATCAAAATTGCCGCACGTTTATTTGAGTCTGAGACCTTACCGCCAGCCATAGACCTAGCCGTAAAGAATTTGGGCAGTAATGATCTACGTGCGTCAGATGCCACTTGGTGCGCGTCCGCTAGAAAAGAAAAAATATTTTTCAGACGCGCATAGCGGACGTGCGCCAAAATTGAAATTACCGCAAGGGGCATGCTGTAACCGGGCGGTAACTCCAATTTGGCATGCATTGGGCATGCGTAGGCACCTAAGCGGCTTAGTAAAAGGGGCCCTTAGTGAAAAATGGTTTTAATCTTCTTAGTTTCCAAAGTGAGTCAAAGACACTTGATACCATGTTGGAGACTTGTTTTTCAAGGGTGAGAAATTGATCGACTGTGATTTCTAGAATTGTCATTGATGCTCTCAGTAGTGACATTTTTAAGATTGATAGGATGGTGAGGATTGGTTATTATAAGAAATTTTGTTTTTTCAGTGTTGAGTTTTAGTTTGAAATTGGTTGCCCAGGATTCCATTAATGTTAAGCCTAATTTAATATTGTGTGTTATTTCTTGGATTTCTTTGGTGAATGGGATATATATGGTGACATCGCCAGCATAAATAGATGTTGGGAAACCATTTTTTTCCATTAAGTTACCCAGGGGGGGGCCATCATGATGTTGAACAAAATGGGGGATAATGGGGATCCCTGGGGTACTCCACAGTCCGGTGACTATTTTGAAGAAATTTCATCTGATTGTTTGACTTCATATGATCTGGATCTTAGGAAGCCAGAGAACCATCTCAGAACATTTCCACATATACCATAGTGGTCCAGAATATTTAAAAGAATGCAGTGATCGACAGTTTCAAAAGCACTGGACATATCAAACTGAAGTATTAAGGTTCTTTTACCCAGACTTAGTTCTCTTTTGAAATTGGCTAGTAAGGTGGTTAGAACAGTTTCAGTACTGTAAGAGGGTCTGAACCCAGATTGTGAACTATGTAAAATAGAGTATGGTTGAAGATAATCCATCAGTTGTTGTGATATAAGTCCCTCCATTACTTTTACTAATAAAGGAATGGAAGCCACTGGTCTATAATTGGAGACTAAATTTAGGCTTGTCTGGGTGTTCTTTGGTATGGGAGTCAAAACAATGCTTCCATTGTGTCTAGGGAATTGTCCCTGGGATAGCATTATAGTAATTATTGAATGTAAATAATCAATAAATATTGTGGGGGCAGATTTCAGAAGATAATTTGAACACTTATCAAGTAAACATTGTGATTTTGCATATTTGAGCAAGTGACCTATGTGACCCTTTTTAAATTGGCTTTGATCTTGTGTAAACCAATTTTGATGTGGATTTTTGCCTCCTAGTTTAGGACAAGATCCCTAAAGCAGTTCTCTAAATTCTTTTGAGATGTTAATGTAGGACACAAGGTGATCTCACAAATAAATGCCTTTGATATTCAGGAACTATAAACAAATGCCAGATCCCTTTATCTCAAAGTACATTGTAACATAGAGCACTTTACATCTCTTACATGGTGTTATTTTACTAGAAACTTTGCAGACACCATATATATATATATATATATATATATATATATATATATATATATATATATATATATATATTTATTTATTTATTTAGAATACAGCCAATTCTGACATGTGTGGTAGTACTACTACTACAACATATCATTTCTATAGCGCTACCAGTCATACGCAGCGCTTCACTGTTGAACATGAAGAAAAGACAGTCCCTGCTCAAAAGAGCTTACAATCTAAATCAGGACAGACAGGACAAATAAGGGATAAGGGAAGGACACAGATAGGACACTTGGAGGAGCATAATCGAACGCAAATGCCCATCTCCATGGGCGCCTATCTCCGAGGACGGATAAGCGAAGGGGTGGGACAGACTGTATTTTCGAAAAAGATGGGCGTCCATCTTTTGTTTTGATAATACGGTTTGTGCCGGGCAAATGCATCGCATTTGGGCGGATTTGAGCTGGGCGGTATCGGTTTTCAGCGATAATGGAAACCGAAGGCGCCCAGCTCAAAAACGAACAAATCCAAGGCATTTGGTCGTGGGAGGGGCCAGGATTCGTAGTGCACTGGTCCCCCTCACATGCCAGGACACCAACCGGGCACCCTAGGAGGCACTTGTAACAATTTTTAAAAAATTAAAATACCTCCCAAGTCCATAGCTCCCTTACCTTGGGAGGTATTTTAATTTTTTTAAAATTGTTTTAAAATTCCCCCCAAAACCCACTGCCCACAACTCTACACCATTTCCATAGCACTTATGGCTGAAGGGGGGCACCTAGATGTGGGTACAGTGGGTTTTGGGGGCGGTTTGGAGCGTTCCCATTTAGCAGCACACGTGTAACAGGTAGGGGGGGATGGGCCTGGGTCCACCTGCCTGAAATCCACTGCACCCACTAACAACTGCTCCAGGGACCTGCATACTGCTGTGATGGAGCTGGGTATGACATTTGAGGCTGGCATAGAGGCTGGAAAAAAAAAGTTTTTAAAGTTGTTTTTTTTTGGGTGGGAGGGGGTTAGTGACCATTGGGGGAGTCAGGGGTGGTCATTCCCGATTCCCTCCGGTGGTCATCTGGTCATTTAGGGCACTTTTTTGGGACTTGTTCGTGACAAAAAAGGGTCCAAAAAAAGTGACCCAAATTCTCGCTTCTGGCGCCCTTCTTTTTTCCATTATTGGCCGAGTGCGCCCATCTCTCCTTGGCCGATAAACACGCCCCAGTCCCGCCTTCACCACGCCCCTGACACGCCCCCATCAACTTTATCTGTTCCCGCGACAGACTGCAGTTGGAGGCACCCTAAATCGGCTTTCGATTATACCGATTTGGGCGCCCATGAGAGAAAGGCGCCCATCTCCCGATTTGGGTCGAAATATGGGCATCTTTCTCTTTCGAAAATAAGCTGGATAGGGAAAAGGGACTATTGAAGAGAGGAAGACAAGGTAAAGGTTACGAGCAGGTGACAAGTTAGGAATTGGTAGTAGCCATATATAGCTAACATCTGCACATATCGAGTATGTTTAAATCTACGTCACTTACTGTTTATTTTCAAAGTGATGCCTGTTTTTAATGCATAACAATACATTTGTTGTTCCATTATTTGTTAAGGCTCCCCTGATTGGTAATTGTCATTATTGCTTCAAGTGGTTCCCTTAGACAGAAGAAAGAGGAAAAAAAAAGAAAATGTACTAAAAACTGGCCTAAATCTGTAAAATTCAACCAGCATGATGGGTGGGAAAAGGAGGAGGAAATGTACAATATTGGGCAATAGTATGGGGAAGCTGACAAATTGCTTCTGGAAATTCCTAGTTTTCATACTGTCAGTTTACTTGGCCTTAGGCCTTCTACATTTCATAATGGGCCTCACTGTATTGAATAAATTGCCTGTTGACACGGAAAATTGATTAATATCTTTCCTTTAGGAAGCAGTTTAAAGCTTATTTATTTCAGAAGGCATTTTCGTAAGAGTTGAGTAAAAGCTGGAACAAGCTCTTGATTATTATTTGTGACATGTTGTGGAGTTTGTTTTGTATGATTTGTGAATTTTTTGTATTTTTCATTAAATGTTTGGTTATTTTGACTATGTATATTATTGTAATCTACTAGAAACTGTGGACTAAGCAGAACAGAAAGAAAGAAAGAAAGAAATAAAGCCATGCTGGCTTTTGTGTCAACTCTGAGGCAAGCACAAGTGCCTGCTAGCTGATTGTTTGATTCTGGGTTCTTCACCAGTGATTCAGTGGGACAATTGTGCTAACCTCTGGGTTGTCTAACAGCACCTCAAAAATTCAGTAAAAAGAGTTACTTCACCTGGCTGCTGTTACATACACTGGCAAATAAGTTGAGAACTTGGTACTCCCTCCTCTTCCATCGGTGCAGCCTCGAAAATGGTGGCGCCCAGCCCTGCCCAGTGCATCCTGGGATGCGCTGGGCGGGGCTTCATACCAGTTTCTCCCTTATATGGTGTGAAGCTCTGCCCAGCGCATCCCAGGATGCACTGGGCAGGGCTGGGCGCCACCATTTTCGAGGTGGCGCAGATGGAAGAGGAGGGAGACCACCTCCCTCTTCCAATGAAATTAGGGGGTGAGGAAGGGCCACTAGACCACCAGGTCGGGGGCGGATTGACTCAAAGCCCAGGCCACCATGGCTGCTTGTGAGGGGATGCTAGGGGTGGGTTAGGGGAGCTAGAGACCCACTGGATCTCCAGCCCCCCCCCCCCCGATCCTGTGTCGGGGTGGTTAGGGGGACCGGGGGGGGGATTGACTCACGGCCCACTGGGCCACCAGGGCTCTATTCGAGGGGATGCTAGTGGGGTTAGGGGAGGCTGGAGACCCACTGGATCTCCAGCCCCCCTGAACTTGTGTTGGGGAGGTCAGGGAGACTAGAAGTCTGCCAGACCTCCAGCCCCCATGTTGCTTGGCTCAGGGTGGGGGTACTTGGGGTCTGGTGGTCCCATGGATCTCCAGCCCCTGTGTTTGACAGGTCTGGGCTTTTGACAGCCTAGACCTGTCAAACAAGTGCGGGAGGATTGCGCTCAGGCACAATCCTCCCGCACGTTTACTGTATGATCAGAGATAATAGCATGCTTAAATTTGCATGCTGTTATCTCTGATCATGGGGAGGTAAAGCCCCACGCTATTCCAGTGCTATTTTTAGAGTGCTGTTTGGAACAGCGCGGGGCTTTCGATCATCTGCCCATGAGTGGTGTCACTTTTTTCTGCACTTATAAGCTTGTAATAGTCTAGCTGTTATTCTTGGTATTTTAGATAAACTAGTTTGCATCTATTTAGGTCAGTGATTCTCAAACCTATCCTGGGGGAACCACTGAAATATTTGCATATACCACCTCCACTGCATGCAAATCTCTGTCATGAATATTTATTATAGATATCCTATAAAACCTGACTGGCTGGGGGTTCCCTCAGGACAGTTTTGGGTACCACTGGTTTAGATAATAATCTGAGCTGTAAATAAGAAACAGACAATCTCCTCATTCTACCTCTACCCCTCCCCAATAAAAAGCTGCCAATATTCTGCCCCAACCCAATCTCTCTCTTTTTATGGCTCTCCAGCCTGCTGCTAAGAGAATTTCACAAAGATTATAGGTGTTATTTCATCCATATAATAATTTGTCAATCTGCATCCCTGGATGGCTGGCTGGATGGCTGGGTTGGTAACCATATGCAAATGAGCTACCACCACCACACACCGCTCCAGGGAAACAGAGGCACACTCCAACCTGCTGTACATCACACGCCATCTACTGCAACACACCTTAACTACTGTCTATCTGCCAGATTTAAAATAGTGTCTCTGTCGGTTCTGAAGTGCAGAACTGACTCCATGTGTTTTCGTCTTAACACAGACCTCCCATTTACATTGTGTTGAAAGCAGTTTCCTGTAAAATTGGCTTTTGCAATGACAATTAACAAATCACAAAGGTAGACTTTGGAAAAAGTTGGCATTTTCTTGCCAAAACTAGTATTTAGTCATGGACAACTTTTACTGAGTTCGAAAGTCTTTGGATGTATTTATAAAAGTCATAGATGGTCCTGAGCAAGGAAAGCTTTTCCCTCATTGTGGCTAAGTTTTCACCAAAAATGTTGTATATAAAGAAATTTTCCATATGTAAAGGAGGATTATATTTTTCTAATATCTTTCTACGTTATTTGGTAGTTTTATTTTTATCAAATTGCATAAAGCCAAAACACAAGAAAAGACAAAAAAACAAACAAACCAAAAACACTTGGTGCAGCTTGTAGAAGGGGGTCCACGTCTCCTGCACTGGGAGGATATTCCTGCATTGTAAAGCCTTATTGCTTATCATAGGATATTCCTACTAACTCTTCTGTTAAAAACATAATGTTAAAAACACACTATAGAAAAGCACCTATTCAATCTCTTCTGAAATCTGTTCCCCATACTTTCACCACACTTAAAACCACCCTTACAGATAAAACTGTTACACCCTAATACCCTCCGTTATTGTCCTATCGCCCTATCATTTCCCCATTGTCACATTCTATTGTTTCTATTCCTAGATGATATTTTGACTTTGACTTTGTCTTCCCACAACTCTTCACAATGTACCTATAAGCATATTATAACCATTTGTATTTCCAGTATTCTAAACGTATTGTAAGCCACACTGAACCCGCAAATAGGTGGGAAAATGTGGGATACAAATGCAATAAATAATAATAATAAAGATGATAGCCTTGCTAGGGTCCGTTTCATTTTTTTGTGAAACGGGCTTTTTTTTGCTTGTTAAGAATAAGTCAGACTGTTTCAGTATGTCTTACATGAATAAAGTAGTATCTTAGATGTAGAGACATGTGTTTCTGTTTATGTATAGAATGTCTTACATGCATATAAATATATAATATGACAGCAGATGAATAGCATAAGTTCCATCATGTCTGCCTGGCTTCCATTCATGTTTCAGTACCACAAAGCATATTTCATCTGAGCTTTACCTTTACCTTCTCATATTAAGTAGACTCTGCACTATTGCAATAGGAATTGAAAACAGGCAGTCTAGATGGGTTTTGAGGTTTTTATTCAAAGATAAGTGAACGGACAAGACAGAGTATTGATAGTTTTCTCCTCTAATTGAGGGAATAGAGTTGAAACAGAAGTGGTTCAAAGTCCAGGGATCGTATTGGACACCACACTTTCTATGGCGTCGTGGATCTCCTCAGTGGCTGAGCCAAAATTTGGGTGCATGAAAAAAATGAGGCAGTTACAGCCTAATTTGCCTAGAAAGGAGATGATGACAATAATCCATTCATGACTAACAACTGGAATTCCCTTTCTCGAGGATTGTCACTAGGTTCCTTGAAGTGTCTGCAGCTCCTTCAGAATATGCCTTTCAGCCTAAATGTCAGACACAAGGTTGCACTAATTCTAAAAGAGCTGCATGAGCTCCCTGTGATGCAGCAGATGTTATTCAGTCAGTATATTAGCCGAATAGAGCCATTATGTTATCATGAACTTTAGTTTCTTTCTATATCATTGTAGGTATTGTATTTCTAACAACAATCACTGTTAAAATATCAGCACCTTCACAGGTAGAACTAGAAGTGACTTATAGAATGGTATTTGCCTTCATAGTCCCACTCATATGGAACTTAAACCCGCTTGATGTCCTGTTAGATGTGCAATACCTGGAATTTGTAAAGAAAAAAACTTGGCTTTTAGGTGAAGTATTCCTGAGCCGCTTGTTTAGATGTAATGTATTTACTGTCGGTACTGGAATAGGCAAGAAGGCTAGTACTATACAAGTGAATAGGAATTGTTTAGGGTAGATATAGAACTGATAGATTGGGGGTGATTTATGGTCTTTAGTGGGAAACTATAGTTTGTAATGGGACGGTTTATGGATTGTGATTTGCTTTGTTTTTATTTGATAAAGCGGAAAATCAAGCCAAATAGAGAAATAATTAAACTTGTAAAACTGGGAGTTAAAATTTAGCAGGGTAATCCTTGTCTCAGTAATTTTGAAAAATATGGCCTGGATTGGAAGGGGAAAGGGAAGAGCTTTCCAATTCACCTTGGTCATAAAGTTCAGAGAGCATTTCTTCAGGAGACAATAAAGCAAGGAGGAGGCCTCTTTATTTGCTGTGAAAATCATCACCCTTTCCGGCAGTATAACTCTTACAAGAAAGGAGGGAGAAGAGAGAGACCAGGCTGCATATCAAAGCCAGGAAAAAGAAGTGTTAAAAGGAGCCTGCTGCCTCTTTCTGACAGATAGGCCTCAAAGTCCAAGACAGTGTTATCCAGATAAAAACAAGCCTCACATCAAGTGTACAAAGAGAGCTGAATTACCATGAGAAGAAGCTGATACTTTTGTTATCTCATTGCTTGTGCATGGGTTTCAGTCTGTATTTGTATTAAACCTACACTTATTTTTAAAATATGGAATAACTTTCCATTAATAAATTAGATAGGAATAAATGAAACACTCAAAATATTGTCCCTATTAGCACAAATAGGTCAATATTTACATTTTGGTTTGTTCAAGTTTATTTGGGATTTACTACCCTGCCCATTGCAAATACATCTAGGCAGCTTACATACTAAAAAAAAAGAAACTAGAAAAAAAAAGTGGGGGGGGGGGGGGACGGGGACTAAACCAGAACGAAGGAAAGGAGGCAGAACTACAATATTAATAGGATAGCAGAATTAAACATAAAAGGAGGGGGTAACTGTTGTTCAGATCCATCTCTGTGAGGTGAAGCCTTAACTATAGGCATCTTGGAAAAGGAAAGTTTTAAAATCTGTTTTAAATTGTTGAAGTGTCGTTTGTTCACGTAGAGATTGTGGTATTTTATTCCAATTTTTGGGACCCTGTACTGAAAAAATAATGGCCCGTTATACTCATGAAAATTTTCCCTGAATGAAGGGACCACAAGGCGGTGTTGAGTGGCTGATCTTAGTGTTTGTGAAGGGATGTAAGAGGTCAATAGACAAGGTATTGGAGTTCGCCAGACATAAGAACCTTATGCACTAGGAGTAATGTTTTGTAAATAATTTGATGAGATAAAGGTAGCCAATGTGCTGCCTTAAGAAGTGGTGAAACACGATTGAACATTTTAGATCCGGTAATGAATTTAATGGTAGTGTTTTGTATAAGTTGTAAACGGCGGATATCCTTTTGGGTAAGTCCACTGTAAATTATGTTGCAATAGTTAAGTTGACTGATAACAAAAGAATGGATCAGGATATTTAATGCCGGAGGATATATGAGGGATTTTAGGGGATCTTTTACTAAAGATTAGTTCATCTGCAGCAGGGCCCATTTTATTCCTATGGGCCCTGCTGCAGATAACTCAAGCTAATCTTTAGTAAAAGATCCCCTTAGTGATCTAATTTGCCTAAGGCGGTAAAAGCATCTGCCAATCATGATAGCGATATGTGGTTGGAGCAAAATTGTCTCTTCTAAGATAACTCCTAAGACCTTTACTGTAGAAGGTTGAGGAACTAGTACTGAAAAACATAATAGGGTGTAGAAAAATTGTATTAGGAGAGTTTGAGAACAGGATACATCTTGATTTATCTGAATTAAGCACTAGCCTATTATTTAGAAGCAACATGGTCAATGGCATCAGTTTCCAGTTAGTATCAGAAATCATTTTGGGGTTATGTGGATCTAAAGCATGTAACAATTGATTGTTGTCTGCTTATACCTAAGCTGTAAATCCTAAAGATTGAGCCAAGGTGATAAAAGGTGCTAAGAACAGTTAATCATATATCAACTTTGTTCCCTCATCCTCCCTCCCCCACTAGTCTAAATGGAAGCAGATAGCCTTAAGTACTATCCCCTAAATTCTATATATGGCGCCTTACGTTATGCACACTAATTTGGCCATGTGGCCAAATTGCGCACACAACTTAATTGATTAACAAGCCAATCAGTTCCGATAATTGGTATTTAACAACCAAGCAGCACTAACTGGCTTTAATTAAAATTTACACACACAACATTATAGGCATATCCTATCCTATATAATAAAAAGCACCTCCAACATACTGAAGCTGACTCTGTGGCACTGTAGGGTTCGTAAGTCTGTAGTTCAGCGTTTCATTGACTCTCACTGTCCCCGCCCTCACGTCGAGGAAACGGAATGCTGCATAGTTGCCAAGCAAACAAACGTGACATCACAGGAACAAAGAACCAATCAGACAGAACGGAACTTGGAGGAGGGAAGTGAAGTGGATTGAATCTCTAACAAACCATCATATACAGGGAGGTAGGAACATCAGTGGAGGCAAGTGCACAGAACAGAAGGGAAGACAAACATTTAATCACTTTGTCACACACACACATCACACACACACACTCAATCACTCTGTGTATCTCTCTCTTACACTGTAAAACACACTGTCACTCTCAGTCTCTCACATGGGCAACTGTATGTTGCATTCTCATGAGTAAGGAGCTCTTCTGATGTGATTGTTAAACTGATTGAAGGGCCTGAACAAGGAAAACCTTTACCACATTGTAACACAGTTTACACAAAAAAATATTGTATATAAAGAAATCTTACACATGTAAACAACAATTATATTCAGAATACAACCGTGGAAACATTAATGGCAGGAACTCATTACATTGCTAGCGTCCGTTTCATTGCGTTAAGAAACGGGCCTTTTTTACTAGTATTCTATAATGTGGTACACGTAAATTCTAATGCGCACAGCTGAAAAGGGGCATGGCTATGGACGTGGAATGGGTGGGTTGTGGATATTTTTAAAACTATCCGCACTATTATGGAATACACCTGATCTGCGCCTAAATGAGGCACAGATATTTAGGCCTGGTTTTAGGTGGTGTAAATGGGTATTTCTAAATTTTATGCAATAGAATGGCACATGCGTATTTTAGGCATAGTTTATAGAATAGCGCTAAGTGCGTGGTTTTTCAGTGCTGATTTTTCAGGCACCATATATAGAATTTTGGCCCTATGTAAGTGAGAAAAACAAAATTTGTGAGCTATGCTGTTATAACTCAAGGATTAAGTATTTGAAATAACAGACCATCAGTAGAAGGCTCTGGGTCAACTTATACCTATCTCTGCAAGTGTGTCCCTGCACAGCTTTGAGACATATAAGGGGCAATTTAAAAAAATGCCTAACTATTTTTTGCTGGCTACTATTAGGAAAATTTTCAAATCTGGTGGCTGAGCACTATTACTACTACTTATCATTTCTAAAGCGCTACTAGACGTACACAGCGCTGTACACTTGAACATGAAGAGACAGTCCCTGCTCGACAGAGCTTACAATCTGATTAGGACAGACAAACAGGACAAACAAGAGATAAGGGAATATTAAAGTGAGGATGATAAAATAAGGGCTCTGAACAAGTGAACAAGAGTTAGGAGTTAAAAGCAGCATCAGAAAGGTGGGCTTTTAGCTTAGATTTGAAGACGGCCAGAGATGGAGCTTGACGTACCGGCTCAGGAAGTCTATTCCAGGCATATGGTGCAGCAAGATAAAAGGAACGGAGTCTGGAGTTAGCGGTGGAGGAGAAGGGTGCGGATAAGAGAGATTTACCCAGTGAAAGGAGTTCCCGAGGAGGAATGTAGGGAGAGATGAGAGTGGAGAGGTGCTGAGGAGCTGCAGAGTGAATGCACTTATAGATCAATAAGAGGAGTTTGAACTGTATGCGGAAACGGATAGGAAACCAGTGAAGTGACTTGAGGAGAGGGCTAATATGAGCATAACGACCCTGGCGGAATATTAGTCGTGCAGCAGAATTTTGAACAGATTGAAGAGGAGAGAGATGGCTAAGTGGCAGACCTGTGAGAAGCAAGTTGCAATAGTCTAAGCGAGAGGTGATAAGAGCGTGGATAAGGGTTCTGGTAGTGTGCTCAGAAAGGAAAGGGCGAATTTTGCTGGTATTATAGAGAAAGAAACGACAGGTTTTAGCAGTCTGTTGAATATGTGCAGAGAAGGAGAGGGAGGAGTCGAAGATGACCCCAAGGTTATGAGCTGATGAGACAGGAAGGATGAGAGTGTTATCCACAGAAACAGAGAATGGGGGAGGAGGAGAGGTTGGTTTAGGGGGAAAGATAAGAAGCTCATGTTTAGTTTCAGATAGTGCTGAGGAGTGTGGTAGCCATGTTAGTCCACTCTTAAGGTTATCAATAGAAATCAAACAAAATAAAACATGGAAAAGAAAATAAGATGATACCTTTTTTATTGGACATAACTTAATACATTTCTTGATTAGCTTTCGAAGGTCGCCGTTCTTCGTCAGATGGTGCTGAGACAAGGAGAAATTGGTTCATAAACCATTGAGTTATTCATTGGCTGACCGGCACAGGGGTGTTGTTGTCTTGCCTTTGCTGCATTATAATTTACATGGAACGGCTGCTCAGAAACCCGGTGGCACGGGGGGAGGGGGGTTTCTTTCTCTCTTTATTATTCTCCTGCTTTGTTACTTTATACTGAATCTGAGGCTAGTTGGCCAGGGCTCTTATTGGCTCTCTTGTCAGAATTCTCAGCCTCCATCTGCTGGAAGGAGTGCACAACCCAACAGTCAGGGCCGGTCTTAGGGCGAGGCGACCGAGGCGACCGCATAGGGCCTCGCGCTCAAGGGGGCCCCGCGCGGCGTGCCTGAAGTCGCCCCGCCCCGATCGTCCAAGCTCCAGTCCCCCCGCCCTCTGAATGTTAAAAGTTACTTCGGATTACAGGCAGCGGCCGGCAGGTAGCAGCAGCAGTGAAAAGCGTGCGAGCTGCTGGGCGGCGCTTCGGGAGACTTCCTTTCCCTCGTTCAGCTCTGGTCCCGCCCTCGACACCGAGGTAACTTTTAACATTCAGAGGGAGGGGGGCCTTGGAGCTGGGTGGGAGCAGGGCCTTGGAGCTGGGTGGGAGTTGGGTGGGGGGCCTTGGAGCTGGTGGGTGGGAGGGAGAGAGAGAGAGAGACAGGCCTTGGAGCGGGGAGGGAGGGGGCCTTGGAGCTGGTGGGTGGGTGGGAGGGAGGGAAAGAGAGAGAGACTGGCCGGCCGGCCTTGGAGCTAGGTGGGAGGGGGGCCTTGGAGGGAGCTGGTGGAAGAGAGAGAGAGAGAGACCGGCCTTGGAGCTGGGTGGGAGGCTGGTGGGAGGGGGGCCTTGGAGCTGGGTGGGAGGCCGGGAGGCCTTGGAGCTGGGAGGGAGGCCGGGAGGCCTTGGAGCTGGGGAGCCCAGCCCTGGAGCTGGGGAGCCCAGGGGATGGCCCGGGAGCTCGGAGGGAGGGGTGGCCGCCCTGGAGCTCAGAGGGAGGGGTGGCCAGCCCTGGAGCTAGGGTGGGAGCGGAGCTAGGGTGGGGGTGGGGCTAGGATGGGGTTCCATCAGATTGGTCTGCATAGGGCCCCGCACTTGCTAAGACCGGCCCTGCCAACAGTCAGTACCTGGACCAGTCTGGAGGGACTAAAGGAAAGCAAATTAGCAGGTAAGATCTAATTTCTCCTTTTGCATGTAGCCTATTATGTATTACCATTATGGAGTGCAATAACAGTAAGTCCTGTTAAGAAAGCAGGATTCTGCCTGCTTTGATTATTGCCCAGCCTCAGTGAGTAGGAAATGACATGCCTTGCTCTGCACAGAAACATTTCCCAGGGTGGGAAGAGGGCGGTACATAAAGGAACATGGGTAGGTTTATTTAATCATCAGTGCTACTTCCATCATTGGCAGCCTGGAACAGTATCCCCTGCAGTGGGACATGGCTCTTTTTCTGTCCCTTGCTTCATCATCTTCATATTTTTCCCATTGAGGAGCTTATTGCTTGTGTTCACCCAGTGTACCAGTACATGCCATCATCACTGATAGTTGCCCTTAAATGTCTTGTCTTATATTTTTGCACTGGTCAGATCTTTGTGTTTGGTGTCTTTTATCCTGAATTTTATTTGCTCTGTCCACCACTTTGTTGTTGTCTTTGATGAATGGCAGTTAATCAAGTCAATAAACTTTAAACCTTTCCTTCAAGTCCAGTAAAAATGCCAGAAAGTTAGTCTTGTTTATGAGAGCAAAATATCATAGGTGTCCTGCACCTTACACCCTATTCAGATTTCCAAAGCCATGTAAATACCTGGTTATTGGGATACATTTTTTCTCGTGCTCCAAAGGTGACGTGAAGGGGCATAATCGAATGGAAACGTCTATCTCCATGGGCGTTTATCTCTGAGAACAGGTCCGTGAAGGGGTGGACCAAACCGTATTTTCGAAAAACATGGACGTTTATCTTTTTTTGAGCTGGGCGTTTTTGTTTTTCAGCGATAATGGAAAATGAAAGCACCCAGCTCAAAAACGAATAACTCCAAGACATTTATTCGTGGGAGGGGCCAGGATTCGTAGTGCACTAGTCCCCCTCACATGCCAGGACACCAACCGGGCACCCTAGGGGGCACTTTAAAAAAAAAAAAAAAGGTAAAACAGCTCCCAGGTGCATAGCACCCTTCCCTTGTGTGTTGAGCCCCCCAAATCCCCCTCAAAACCCACTGCCCACAAGTCTACACCATTACTATAGCCCTAAGGGGTGAAGGGGGGCACCTACATGTGGGTACAGTGGGTTTGGGGGGCGGTTTGGAGGGCTCCCATTTACCAGCGCAAGTGTAACAGGTGGGGGGGGATGGGCCTGGGTCCACCTGCCTGAAGTCCACTGCACCCCCTAATAACTGCTCCAGTGACCTGCATACTGCTGCCAGGGAGGTGGGTATGACATTTGAGGGTGAAAATAAACAGTTGTGAAACGGCATATTTTGTGGTGGAAGGGGGTTTGTGACCACTGGGGGAGTCAGGGGAGGTCATCCCCGATTCCCTCCAGTGGTCATCTGGTCATTTAGGACACTTTTTGGGGCCTTATTCGTGGAAAAACAGGGTCCAGGAAAAGTGCCCTAAATTCTCGCTAAAAACGCATATTTTTTTCCATTATCGGCGAAAGGCACCCATCTCTGATCGGCAGATAACCACGCCCCAGTTCCGCCTTCACCACGCCTTCGACACGCCCCCATCAACTTTGTCCGCATCCGCAACGGAGTGCAGTTGAAAATGTCCAAATTCGGATTTCGATTATACCGTTTTATTCGTTTTTGTGAGATAAACGTCTATCTCCCGATTTGGGTCACAATATAGGCGTTTTTCTATTTCGATTATAAGCAGGATAGGGTGTGATAGCAAAGAGAGATAGGTGTGATATTTGGCTCTGACTGCAGAAACTTTCTGCTGTGCAGAATGTATTTACTCCTCTTCTCCTTGAATACATCATCAAAGCCTCAACAGTCTTACTGGTTAGAAGTTTCAAACCTTAACTTTGTCACCAATGTTTGTATGGATACATATCTTACAACACTACTACTACTACTATTTAGCATTTCTATAGTGCTACAAGGCGTACGCAGCGCTGCACGATAGCCCAGCTCTCGTCACCATCCTCCACTCCTGGGAATAGCTATGTATATAAAAATATGAGCTATACATCAACACTGTCTACTTTTATATGTATATACCCCCAGGCAATTTTACAAATGCATATTTTTCTGCACATAAATAGGCCTGTTTATTAAACTGTGTTATGTATTTAATGTGGCTTTTAATTTAATACAGCGCTGCATTATTGTTAGCAATGTGGAAATTGTTATTAGGGGGCATGGAATGGATAGGGACTGTGCCTGACAGCAAAGAGGCAGAGGCTGTTAGTGGTTACTATACCTTAACTACTTATAGGACAGATAATGCAGTGTAGTTATCTAAACCTCAAGAAGTGCAGCTGGCCTGCTTTCTGCATTATTGATGGTGCTGTTTAGCACATCAGCAGTTCTTTGTGTTAACTGCACAGCTGCCTTCCACAAAGTGCATGAGCTTGATGGACCATGGTCTTACTCAGTATGGTGGTTCTTTTGTTTAACCGTTAATGCAGTTAATCGAACCAGCCTCTAAATGCTGATTTCCTTGCAACAAAAAGAAGGTGTAGATACATTTGTAGCCTAGATTTAATTCTATTGGTTTGTATCTTGGCCAAGAGAATTTGTTGATTCTATTCAGTAAAACCAGTGTTTTAAAAACTTGGTTGGTAACATTTTTCCTAGGCTTCTCCAGTCAGGCTCGTGATGTCAAAAACTTCAGTATGTAAATTGTTTCTGTTTTACATTTACAGAACATAACCACACTGAAGTATAAATATAATTCTTATGAACCCCATTAGATAAAGAGCTTTCTTTCTACTACTATATGTTCATGACAGAAATCCTGAGGGTCTGAACTTAACCTTCCTAGTTAGTTCACAGAGAGGCTGTATAAAAGCCTCTCTATGCTGGTATTGTACTCCTGTAACAAAGGTTCGAACTGTGGGGTCCTTTTACTAAAAAGCATTAAGCACTTAGGGCTAGATTTAGTACATGGTGCTCAAAAATCAGCACCAGATAAAACTGGTGCTCAATGTTATTCAATAACAGGCATTCAAAGATGAGCGCCCATTAAAGAATAGCACTGTGTGCCAATTTACAGCGCCAGGAATTACACCTGAATTCCTGGCACTCAATTTGGGTGCACATGTCCCGTATTCTATAATAGTGCATGCAAATTTCAGGCACGCCCCTGACCTGCCTATTCACCTCCCATGGCCATGCCCCCTTTTGAGTTCTGCGCTATAGGATACGCAGAACTATATCCTAGTTCTAGAATAGTGTCCAGCAAGATGAGTGCCCAACTCCAAATTGGTGCCTATTGGCTTTTTAACCAATTTAGTTAGGCGCACAAATATTAGTGCCCAATTTTGAGAGCCATATATAGAATCCGGGGGTTAACATGTGGAAACAGGCTACCGTGTGATGTGTTATGAGGTTTTGTGGTAGTTTGCGTATTTCTGTGCATTAAACTGCATGTTACTGTATCTTTCAAAATCTTTCTGTTAGGGGGCATAGCATGGGCAGACAGTGGACATGGAAGCATTATCCAGCTAACATTATCCACTCCTACCCTAGTTGAGATAATATTTAATCATCTCTCTGACCTCGTGTGCACCTTTCTTTAAATTAATCACCTTACTTTCTAACTCTTCTTACTTTCTTACCTATCTATATGTTCCATCTTTGCTTTACCCTTCACTATCAATTAAAATGTTCTATTACGTTTTGTGTTGACGTAAGTAGTATACTATTGGGCTCATTTTCAAAAGAGAAGGACGTCCATCTTTCGACATAAATCGGAAGATGGATGTCCTTCGCTCCAAATCGGTGTAATCGAAACCCGATTTTGAACGTCTCCAACTATAGTCCATCTGAAGTTCAAGGGGGCGTGTCAGAGGCGTAGTGAAGGCGGGACTTGGGCGTGCCTAACACTTGGAAGTATTTGACTCATAATCGAAAAAAACAAGGACGTCCCTGATGAACACTTGGACGTTTTCACCCGGACGTGTTTTTATTATAAATAAGGCACAAAAAGGTGCCCGAAATGACCAGATGACCACCGGAGAGAATCGGAGATGACCTCCCGTTATTCCCCCAGTGGTCACTAACCCCCTCAAAAAACATCTTTAAAAATATGTCGTGCCAGCCTCAGATGTCATACTCAGGTCCATGACAGCGCATGCAGGTCCCAGGAACAGTTTTAGTGGGTACTGCAGTGCACTTCAGACAGGCGGACCCAGGCCCATACCCCCCTACCTGTTACATTTGTGGAGGAAACAGCAAGCTCTCCAAAACCCACCACAAATCCAATGTACCCATACATAGGTGCCCCCTTCACCCGTAAGGGCTATGGTAGTGGTGTACAGTTGTGGGTAGTGGGTTTTGGGGGGCTCAGCACACAAGGTAAGGGAGCTATGTTCCTGGGAGCATTTTATGAAGTCCAGTGCAGTGCCCCTTAGGGTGCCTGGTTGGTGTCCTAGCATGTCAAGGGGACCAGTGCACTACAAATGCTGGCTCCTCCCACGCCCAAATGGCTTGCATTTGGTCGTTTTTGACATGGACGTCTTTGGTTTCGATAATCACGGAAAGTCAGAAACGTCCATGTTTAGGGACGTCCAAAATTAAGGATTTGGATGTCTCTGATGGTATTTTCGAAACGGAAGATGGACATCTTGTTTCGAAAATACAGGTTTCCCTGCCCCTGGATTTTGCAAGGACATCCAAATCGCAACTTAGATGTTTCTTTCGAAAATGCCCCTCCACGCCATACTTTGTATTGTTAATTGAATATTTTTACTGCTGTAACTGCCTATTTCTCGTGTTTGATCTATTCTTACTGTACATCACCTTGCATTACACTTATCATGCAGGAACTGGCTAATGCAGAGTTAATGCAGTACCACTAACCGCTTTCTAAATATGAGGCACTAATTGCTTCCCTGTTAACAGGGAGCAGATACTGCTCATTACGATCTTCAATAAAAAAAATAGTGGGTGCATTGGTTTTGGGCTTGCTGCATGTTAAAATTCTGCTTTATAGAACATTAAGCCCAAAATTTAATGCATTGTAGTAGAAGGGCCCCTATATTAAGTAGAGATATACACAGGGCACAAATTTGTGATTCATTTTGGCTTTTTACCCAGTTTTTAGATTTTTTTTGTTTCACATATTAATTAGAACTTAACATATGTCAATCAACTTAGCATGTTTTAATTTGTAGGTTAATGTGGCCTGCATTGATTTAGCTTGCTCAAAATGTTTATTTACATCCCTCACATTAGGTCTTGAAAATATTGTGGACAAAGTTTTATTTGCATGTGGTATTTATAAAAACAACAACAACAACAATAACAAACAAACAAGAGAAGTCTTAGGGCCCTGTTTACAAAGGTGTGCTAAAGTTTTTAATGCATGCTAACTGTTTAGATGCCTAAATATTCCTGTGTGTTAAAAACGCTAGTGCGCCTTTGTAACAGTGCCCTTAATGTTATACAGCATGTAGCTGTGCATGCCACACATATGTGGAAGCTGCAAATTGCAGGCTAGGATACTAAGGAAGCCATTTGCTAAGTGACGGTAAGCACTAATGTGTGCTTACTTCACGCTGAAAGGCACTACTATGGGATGTGCTCAGGCATTCCATGGTAGATCTGGGAACCGTGCGTGCCAATCCTGTGCTAAAAAATAATTTTTTAGCAAGGGGGTATGTTTGGGGGCAGAGAGTAGGCATTGCTTGTCCTAAACAGCACAGGCAGATCACAGCGCGCTACCGATTAACGTGGGCTTAGTTCGTAGCCCTTGCCAATTACAAAATAGGTGGCTTGCGGTAATTGCCATGTGCTAATTGGGAAACTAGTGCATGGCCATTAATGGGAAAAAATAAATTGTGGCCATTTTACAACCACACTAAAAGTGGCCTCAGCATGTGGGAAACCTATGCGCTAAAAATAGCACAGGATGCTTTTTAGCACAGCTTTTTAAAAGGTCTCTCTTTTTACAAAACTGTGGTGCTGATTCCCACTCAGCAAATTTGATGAAGCCCATAGGAATTATGGGGCCCTTTTACTAAGCTGCATAGGCACCTATAGATGCCCAACTACCACCTGGCTATTACGTGGCCCAGGCGGTAATTTCATTTTTTACATGCGCCCACTACGAGCGCCAGAAAATATATTTTATTTTCTGGTGCGCGGCGCTAACCAGGTGGTAATCGGCATTGTACATGTGCTGATAATTACCTCCCGGTTAACACATGAGACCATACCACTAAGTGAATGAGTGGCGGTAAGGTCTCAGGCCCAAAATGGACATGCGCCAATTTTCATTTTGCCGCACGTCCATTTTTGGCCAAAAAAGGCTATTTTTGCAGGTGTGTTGAAAAATGAACCTGTGTGCTTCCAATACATGGGTCTACACCAGCACAGGCCAATTTTTGGAGCACCTTAGTAAATTAGTAAAAGGACCCTTGAATGGGCTTTGTCGCATTTACTGTACCAGAAATCAGTACCATGGCTCTATAAAAGGAGCAAGTTGGGAAGTGTTACGTTGTGATGACATACAGGGACAGGGACAGGGCCAGTGCTTTACATATCCGCCCTAATGATGTTTTCAATGTGTAGCTTCAGGCATAGTCCTGGCTTTCTCTATATATCAACCCTGAGGTCAAAATGAGAAGGAAAAATTGGAAGTCGTCAATGAATTTGGTCTACCCTTTAAGAAGAAACTTGATGACTGTGCTGCTTTTATAGAATTCTTAATATTTTCATAATGGCATCTTTGCTTATACCCTACACTGTCAATTAAAATGTTCTATTACATATTGTGTTGACATTGTATGTAGTATACTGTGCCATACTTTGTCTTATTTGAATATTTTTACTGCTCTAATTGTCTATTGCTCATATTTGATTTATTCTTACTGTACACCACCTTGAGGTAAATAAAGCCTAATAAATAAATATACAGAAGCTGATATACAAAGATTGCTTTATGAGAGAAGAAAATCATTCTTAAGAGGTCTAGATGGCTACTAGCCTTATTGGTACTTTAAAAGGCATATTGTCAGTATTTGCTCAGAAATATATTTTATAGTACCTTTCATGATTCAGTAATATTGCAAAGTAGGAACTCTCTGGCTAGGGTCCTAGCCTAGAAGTGGACTCTTTCTTTCTTTTTTTTTTTTTTGCCTTCTGCAAATATTTATTACCTCAAGCACACTGGCACACCACTTCAGAGTGATTTATGGCTTCCTGTATCTCTTCTCTTTGATTTCTGCTGGGATTGGTTTCTGTATTTTCTTTCTTAAATAACAAAAATAACATTTTGGCACGGGGTGTTTAGCTGTTTCTTGACAAGTTAAAAAATGTGCTGTAAGGGTGATCTGTTTTGTTCTGGATCTTATGGGAGTACAAAGCCTCCATCTACCCCCAAATTACCAGAATAGTTAATGGTGCACTGATTTTTTTTTTTTTAATTTTTGCTTGGATGATGTTTAGATACCCTTAAATTTTGGGCCTCATTCAGAAAACTTTGCCTATTCAAAAAATCTTTATTGAATAAGGTTTATAATATCCTTATGATCATGCCATCTTTTCCCTTGACACTCTGCTTGGATCTAAGGGAAAGGGAATGGGACTTGATATACTGCCTTTCTGTGGGTGTTTTGCGACTATATTCAAAGCAGTTTACATATATGCAGGTACTTTATTTATTTGTACATTGGGCAAAATCACAAAGAGCTGCAGTGGGAATTGAACCCAGTTCCCCAGGATCAAAGTCTGCTACACTAACACCTAGGCTACTCCTTCACTCCACAACAGTTTTATTTCCTAAAAGCGACTCAAGAAATGTGATTTTGTAGTAGACTATCACCTTACAATTGACTTTTATTTCAATGGATCACAGCAAAAAAAAAAAAAAAGGTTATTTATCATTTGCTTTTATCTTATAGTCCAACTTATGACTGGCATAAATTCAAGTCGATTCGTTAGGTGCAGAGGAATTGACATTTTCACTTGTTACAGAAGGAACTGCCATATTAGGGGATTCTCACCTAGGAGAGACAGGTTTTCCCTGCAACTTTAACAGCATGAAAAAAATAATTCTCACAAGTGCAACAGTGAGTGACCTGTGCACACAATTATTTTAATCAGTCATTTCTTACTTTTCTGTGATGCAATTGTGAATTGTGTGGAGAATGCATGCTATATAATGAACAAGAGAGAAGTGAAAGTCTAATTTAGTGGGTCAATTATAGGAATAAAAAGTAGGCTCTGTCACAGATAACATGCTTTAGGCTTTAATAAATGATACCTCAGTGATGTTTGCATTAAAACAACCTGTTTGCTCAGCTCAGTGTACTTGTTCAGTATGAGAAGACCCCCCCCCCACCTTTTTTTTGTTGTTTAACCAGAGGCAT